>NC_134462.1:119992936-121224186 GCF_047948215.1 Lycorma delicatula
CTTGTCTGATGAAAACATATTTGCAAATAATATCTGATGTCTTTGTTTTAGGTCTATTCTCAATACACTTGGTTTCATTTTGATGGAGCTCTTTTCTGTTTCATGCAAGGAAGCCTATCTCAGTAAGTTACTATTGGTTTAATTTGAGTCACTGTTTGCTGTGCTTATAACATTTGCCTCTGAAGAAATAGTTGGTCTCTTTTTTACAATGTCTGAAATGAAAAATTTTTTTTTTTCTTCAGTCATTTGACTGGCTTGATGCAGTTCTCCAAGATTCCCTATCTAGTGCCACTCATTTCATTTCTGTATATCCCCTACATCCTACATCCCTAACAATTTGTTTTACATATTCCAAACATTGCCTGCCTGCACAATTTTTCCCATCTACCTGTCCTTCCAATATTAAAACAAATATTCCAGGATGCCTCAATATGTGGCCTACAAACAATTTATATTTCTGACTGAAGGCTCGTTTTGCCTGTGCTATTCGGAATTTTATATCGCTCCTGCTTCATCCATCCTTAGCAATTCTACTTCTGAAATAACAAAATTCTTCTACCTCCGTAATATTTTCTCTTCCTGTTTTTATATTCAGTGGTCCATCTGCATTATTTCTGCTACATTTCATTACTTTCGTTTTGTCCTTGTTTATTTTCATGCAGTAGTTTTTGTGTAGGACTTTATCCATGCTGTTCATTGTTTCTTCTCAACCTTTTTTACTCAGTTAGTATTACTATATCATCAGCAAATCGTAGCATCTTTATCTTTTCACCTTGTACTTTTATTCTGGATCTAAATTGTTCTTTAATATCATTAACTGCTAGTTATATGTAAAGATTAAAAAGCAGCAGGGATAGGGAACATCCTTGTCAGACTCCCTTTTTTACTATGCCATCTTTCTTATATTTTTCAGTTATAATTGTTGCTGTTTGGTTCCTGTAAATATTAGCAGTTTTTCTTCTATCTCTGTACTTGAACTCTAATTTCTTTTAAAATGCTGAACACTTTATTCTATTCTATGTTATTGAATGCATTTTCATGGTATTGGTTTGTTTTCCCACAGTTTTCCTTCTACTATTAATCTGAGTGCCAAAATTGCTTCCCTTGACTCTATACTTTTCCTGAAACCAAACTGGTCTTGGCCTAACACATCTACTCTCCTCTTAACATTCTCCCATTCTTCTTCTACATTTTCTATCTTATCTTTTTTACTCAGACCTCTAGCGATGTCCTCCTCAAAAATCTTCTTTACCTCCTCTTCCTCAAGCTTCTCTAAATTCCACCGATTCATCTGACACCTTTTCTTCAGGTTTTTAAACCCCAATCTACATTTCATTATCACCAAATTATGGTCGCTATCAATGTCTGCTCCAGGGTAAGCTTTGCAGTCGACGAGTTAATTTCTAAATCTTTGTTTAGCCATGATATAATCTGTCTGATACCTTGCAGTATCACCTGGCTTTTTCCATGTGTATATTCTTCTATTATGATTTTTAAACTGGATGTTGGCAGTTACTAAATTATACTTCATGCAAAACTCTGTATGTCAGTCCCCTCTTTCATTCCTTTTGCCCAGCCTGTATTCAACCACAATATTGCCTTCCTTGCCTTTTCCAATGCTTACATTCCAATCTCAAACTATTATTTAATTTTCATCCCCTTTTATGTGTTTAATTGTTTCATAAGTTTCGTTGTAAGCACACACTACCTATTCATCATCATCATGAGCACTTGTAGGCATATAGACATTAACAATCATTGTCAGCCTAGGTTTTGATTTTATCCTTATTTCAATGATTCTATTGCTATGGATTTTGATAGTCTACTCTCTTCTCCATCTTCTTGTTCATTATGAAACCTACTCCTGCCTACCCTTTATTTGAAGCTGAGTTAATTATTCTATAATCACCTGACTAAAAGTTATTTTTCTCTTCCCAGTGAACCTCATTAATTCCTACGACATTTATATTTAACCTATCCATTTTCCTCTGTAAATTTTCTAACTTACCAATTTTTCTAGATTCCTAATATTCCACGTTCCAACTCGTAGAATGTTGTTTTTTTAATTTTCTGGTGACCCTTCCTTAGTAGTTGCCACTCTGAGATCCGAATGAGGGACTAATTTACCTTCGGATTATTTTACCATCTTTGTTATATGAAAATGCAGAGATTACATTTTCTTGGGAAAAAACAGCTGTAGTTTTTCATTGCTTTCAACTGTACAGTACTCAGAAGATTGAGTGATGTTTATGTGGCCTTTTAAGTCCTCCTGACCTACATCCTTAACAGTTACTGAATAAGCTGCTGTCCTCTTTCAGGAATCATTCCTTAGTCTGGTTCTCAGCAGATACCTCTCTGATATGGTTGCACCTTCGGTCCAGCTACTCTGTATCACTGAGCACTCAAGCCCGCTCACCATTGGCAAGGTCTCATGATTCATAGAGGTAGTAACAATAATTACGATGGCATAATTACTACTGTAGAAAGGACAGTTAACTTAAATATTCCTTTGATGGTAGCATTGGTCATGTATTGTTATAAAGTAGTTTATTAATAACATTTCTACAATACCTGAAACAGTTGGATAAAATAACTGAAATAATATTAAGTTTTACAGTATCAATCTTCACTCACTTCACAATTAAATTAAAGTTAATGAAAAGTAGCTCTCTGTGTAGCAATTGCTCTTTTATCATAATAATACTAATAACTTGAATTAATAATGTACATCATTAACCATATAAATTAAATTAAAATGTTATTATAATAGATTGAATGTTTGCAAACCCATTTTCAATGTTGTATAATGTTTGAATCTCTGTTAATTCCTTTCTCATATTAATCATAAATTAAGTATTGAATATTTAAGAGTATGAATTGTAGAACCTTCAATATCCGCGGTCAGAGGACCAAATCTATGTTCAAATAACTAACTGCTTTGATGTATCACCTCAGGTGTAATACTTACTCTATATATTAACTTTGCTGGTTCATATTTTGTAATAAATAAAAGACATTGCCCAGTTGACGATTAAATATTAATTTTAATAAGTTATAATGATCATTACATGTTTAATGTTTTTTCTTTGAGTCATTTTAAAAGAAGATTACATTCTTAATGAAGTGATGAAAGTGTATGTGACAAAATGAGATCTAAATTTAGACTGAGTAATGAGTAATGAATTAATAATAACGAATTACTAATATAAAATAGCATCTGTTAAAATAGGCTAGCTGAATACACAAATTTATTTACTTTTATAAAAGAATGAAATCGTTTATGTATTTATAAATTAATAAGAAGAAAAAGAGAGTAAGTCTTAACAAACTCCACCAAGAGTAGCTCAGCAAGTAAAATTTAGGAATTGTTGAATTGATAACTAACTACGATTCAGTTATCAAAATTAAAAAATTGACTGACTTTTAGTACTAATATATTTTTATTAATTGAAGCAATTTATATTTTACAAATACATTTAAGGTGGTGAATTCATCTGTTTGAAACTTCAACTGCAGAGATTTCAACAATCAAACATTTTTTTTTATTATGTCAGGTAAGTTAATCAGTATTTAAGAAATTACTTACAGTTTTTATAAGTACATTTATTTTGTTATATCCTATATTTCGCGTTATTTTATATTATGTATTATAATAAAAAAAAGAACATCTACTGCCTTGTATGTGTAGAATACTGTCACTTCATCGTAAATCTGTTTACATAAATAATATAGTATTAGAGTTTACATTATAATAGTATTAGAGTCATCTAACAAGTATTTGTTCAATCCTAATTTAAAATAAACAGGCTAGTAAATAATTCCCAAGATAAATCATTTTGCTTTGCAAATGAAAAACGTTCTTTTTACTGTTATTTCTAATTTTAATTTTTTATTGATTGAACATAAATTCGTGATGATTACTATCTAAATGGGGGAAAGCTTCACTTGAATGCTTTATTTAACCATTTTTATAACTATCGTTACGATTAGTAGCCGAATAATCATTATTTTTATAGCAGCGTTTTATCCGATCTAATAGCATTTTAGACTTTGTACATTCTGTTACCGTTGTCAGATAACAGAACTATAATGAAGTAAAAGGATTAATTTTTTTTCTTTGATAGATATCTTTAATAACGTGACCCCCTAGGGGCTAGGGCCTCGATTTGCAGCTTCGGCTTAAAATATTTTAACACAAATGTGATAACACAAATGTGGGATAACACAAATGTGTCCTTAAAATTTAAAAGCAATCGGTCGGTTGGTTCTGCGGTGAAACTGATGCAGTGGACAAACAAAATGAACAAACAAAACCCGCCACAAATTTTCGTATTTATATTTAACATTCGGGTTATATCATCCGTGAAATCATAGATGAAATTTATTCAAGTGTATTACGTTTGTGGTGAATGGTTTTAACTAATGCTTCCTTTAAGTACTTAAAGAAAAATCATCGTCTAGTCTTTTGTAGTTTAAAAACTGAGTGCTTATGAAGATTTTTAGGCCAGTTTTAAGATGAAGAAATTTTCAATGTTCAATGAACAATAAGAAAAATCAAGGAGCTAAGCGATTTTCCTAGAAGACTTCCTGTTATTCAAATTTTCATACGTCTATAATAACTAGGTTATATAATATAAGATCGTCCAAGAAAGAGGTATTTCTTAAAAACGGGTGGGATCAATTATAAATAGTGGCACGTAAAGTGATAAAGTAGAACAGTACAGGAAATCAAAAACGGGTCAATCTATACAACGCACAGTCAGTAAATAAGAAAGCAAGAACTTTCTGAAAAAAATAAGTTTGTTTAACGAGATTATTAAAGAACTATCTAATTAAATTTTAATAAAATTATCGGGTTTTATCTATTACTAGGACGAGAATTCCAAAATTTCTTCGATGGAACTTAAAAAAAAGAATGCAACAGAATAATTACAATTTCATTTGTATTAGATTTTTTTTTTCATTTGAAAAGATTCTTGATTTGAAAGATTTTGAGGGTTTCAGAAGGGTAACGGCAATATTTAAAAATTCCAATTTTTTCTACTAAGGTTTTCTTTAATTATTATTTTTTTTTTTTATTGAAAATTGTCGTTGTAATTCATCCTCATTGAATTAAATAAATAAAAGCCGATTTCTGTTCTGGTGTCTGATCTGAAACTGAAATGAATTGATGTCGAAGCAGCCGACAAAAAAAATGGATAAAAAACAAGTTTTAGGTTTTTATAAAATTTCATCGGTAGGTCTCACTCGTAGTTTTATTTTATTAGGTGAAGTAAAATTTTTTATGACTAAAAAGTCCCAAGTTTTTTCTATGTAGATAAGTAATTTTGAAGAATAGATATACTGATTTTTTTTTTGAAAGTGATTTTACTTTTACCGAAAACATTTTTTCAAATTCAAAATTTTTAGGGAAAGTTTTACTGGCCCTCAACTTTTTAGAAATTTTTACCCTGTCACGTGACGAAGTAAAAATGAAAACTTTTTGTAAAAATGTTATATCTGTATCATTTTCGCTATTATTTTGAGTTAAAAAAAGAGACAAAAACTAATAACATGATAATAGATGATACCACTCCGCGGCAGAGTGTAGGTCTTGGCCTTTTATCCGCACGTCCAGTGTTCGAATCCAGATCAGGCATGGCAATTTCATACGCTACAAAATTAATGTATCATAAAGCGACTGTAATTCGGTATAAGCCTGTTATTTCTTTGAAATAAATAAATAATTATATTTCTACACTCGGACAAATATTCTGATTTATTTTTATAAATCGTACGTTTTTTACAATCATAGATAAAAAAAATCGCGAATTTAGTTTAAGAATAAAATTTTAATTAATAAAATTGTGAACCATATTTCATACCTATGGCTTCTAATGAAATAACTTCATCGAGATGATATTTGGGTTAAAAAGATGTTAAACCTAAAAGAAAAACAATACTATCGTCAAACGAATCTTACTTAAATGATATAAATGAATAATTTACTGATAAAACGTTGAATAAAATGATTAACGAGGTTTAAAGCAACATAAATTATGATAAATATCAAAAGGGAAATAAAATTACACGTCAACTTGGCATACGTATAAATTTTTTATTTAAACTAGAAAGGTAGGTCATAATTTATAGAGTATATACAATAAATTTATATTTTAGTTATATTATCCGAATTTATTAATAATGATTGTCACTTTTAGCATAAAAATAATGATTTCATTTCCATCCATCCATTTTTTTTTTTTTTATGTTTAATTCACCATATAAATTCAAACCTTGTGCATTGGAATGTGAAATGAACATTTTTTTTGCGTATGAAAAATGCCATGCCTGACCCGTATTCGAACAACGGACCCCCGGGTGACAGGCCGAGAGGCTACCAATCGACCACGGAAATCGGCAAATTTGTGTCAGAATTTAATTGATTTTTAAGAAAAAAATGATTTTAAAAACGTCTAAAAATAAGTTTTTGTAAGTCTAACAGCAACCGTAAGAATTTTTCTGTTATTTAAAAGTTTGACTTATCCAAAGCGATAACATAGTGTACGTTATCGGTGTATCCGTCAGTAAGTTTTTTATCTTTTTTTTTTTGGATGCGTGTACTGAATTACGCATTAAAAAAACTTCATCATGAAGATTGATCTACAAACTGGGAATTCAGTTCGTTACTGTATAAAAATGAAATTGAGCCAGATGCAAAAGTTACTTTTGCAAAGTACGAAAACTGTTTTTAAAAATTCCACTTTAAATTCTCTAAACTGGTTCGTGTTTATATTTTATAGAAATAAATGTTTATCGATTTGTATTATTTGTAATATATTAATTTTATCGAATATAATACTCTATTTTAATGCATTTATTTATAAATTTTCAAAATAAATCCACTTTATAAAACATATTAAATAAACTTAAAATTACGTTAAAATTTAATAGGTCCGATATACAAGTATCGATAAATTTAGACCGCTAAAATTCATGGAGGCAAATTAAAACTAACTACAATCGGCTTAGTTAACTTTAAATTTGTGCTGATTAAATTAAAAAGTGAAAATTTAAAAAAAAAAGTTTACTTTTACTTTGGTATGTTCTTAAAATGGTTTTATTACTATTTAAGGTGATTTTATTTTGATTATTTTCTAAGAATGCATTAATTACATTTCTAAAAGAGGGTTCAAGGCAACCAACTTTTATTCCAAGACGCTTTTTATATTCTTTTATTATTTTAAGCCTACAAGCTTTAACGAAAACGTCACAAAAATTTAGTGCCGTTATAAATGATTGCCGACTGAAGGTACGCGAGTTTGCTGACATCACAACATCTCGACGGTAACCGCTACATTTTCCAACATATTTTGGGGATGCAAAAGTATTCCGCTAGGTGGGTACCGCGTTTGTTAGCTTTCGACTAAAATGAATGCTACTGAACACTTCTGGAGGGTGTTTAGACTTAATGTTTTAAGTTCAAAAACTACTTAAACAAGATTCCGCATGAGTCGCATTCGCCAAATTTGGCTCCCAGAAATTTCCTTCTCTTCCTAAACCTGAAGAAATGAAAGCCGGGCGAAAATTCACATCAAACGATGAGATAGAAGCCGAGGCGACCGTTTATTTTGAAGAGTTGTACAAATTCCATTATCCTGAGAATGACAAAAAGTTTGGAAGTCGCTGGTCTAAATATATCAAACTGCAAGGTAACCGGATTGAAAAAAAATTTTTGATAAATATTGAGTTTTCTTTGACCGACCCAGAACTTCCCTCATCATAGAACGACACTCATCATATTGGAATTTATTTAAATTGTTTTTTGTAATGCGTGAGGATCACATTAAAAAATTCCACTTTGTATTTTTTTTTTTTTGATTTTGATGTTTTGTCAGTATTTATCACACGTTTTTATCTATAGTTCGTTTTGGTTTTTCTGTTCTGTTTTGTCTCTTTTTGCTCTTTTTTTCTGGAAATTCTGTGGAGTTTTTAAACTCTACCGTACATCTACTCTTCCTAGTTCTTTTAATGTGTTTTATTACTTTAACAGTTAGGTTTGCTCTTAATTTTTAGGAAGTAGTTAAATATTTTCTTTCTCTGCCTGTTTTCAGTTGTTTGTAAATAAGCATAATTTCTCTTTTGTATCTTTTTTTTAATTTTTTTGGTATAGCTCATCGCGACCTAAAATAAACTTTTATTATCTTTGCACCTTGGACCTAATATATACCGTTTTTTAACGAATTTTTTCATTCTTGTTTTATTTTCTAGCATCTTTGTTTCAGTCTATTATAAACATACAGATTTTATTGTTGTGTGGTATTGCCTAAACTAGTAGTAGGGCATAGATTTATTTTTATTGTAAATGTTTCATGACGATCGATGCGTTAATTCTATTTTATTTTCTTTGTTTTCTGTATTTAGCTTTTCATAAAATTTTTTTGTAATATTTCTCTTAGTTTACTAAATTTCTCAATTTTTTCATAAGATATTTAAGACGTAAAATGGATATTCTATGAAAAGCATAAATCTCTTTTCGATAAAATTTAATACGATTTTATATGACTGTAATATTACGAATAACTCACATTTTTTAGTATTAAAACACGATGTATTAATTAAGAATAAGAAATTTAAACTCTCTGAATTTTGTATAAAATCAATAATTATTTAATTGTACTTGAAACATTTTGATTTTCTTGTTAAAATCTCTTCGGTTAATTTCATTTAATCAGTTTCCATATTTTACTAGAGACTTAGTTACACTTTGGTAGCATTTTAACCAATAATGCTTTTAACAATTATTTCCTTTACACTTTGAGTGGTGTTTAAGTAATAATATTGTTTTACATGTAAATTATGATGTTGGTTTTATCGGTCGATTCCTCTATGTTTATCATTGCTCTTGGTCTCGGCTCAAGTACTTACTTTTAAGAGCAGGTTTGATGTGTATTATTAAAAACGATTTATTGTATCTACATTTTTAATTTATATTATACTTATATAACAGTATTGTATAATTTTGTATCCTTTCAAGCGAGTTTTAAATAAATTAATAAAACAGTCGGTAAGAATAAGTATCGGCTCGACCACGGAAGAGCTTTTTTTCTACTTAAAGTTAAGCGATATAAAAAAGTTTTCGTTTTTAGATTTGATTAATTTTCTGCATTCTAATATTTTCTTATATTTCTTTATTAGAAACTAAAAATGAAAACGTAAAGCGATACCTGATCGTTTGTGATACTTCTTAGTAGTTCTGCTTGTCAATGCCATCACTGTGATTAAATTTTGATATCCCTCTCTTATTATTTTTTATATTTTATATACATATATTTTTTTTATCTTTTGCGAGAATTTCGCAACTGAATGTTTACCTTTTTAATTATGCGATTATTTAAAAACTAAGAACATATAAAACATTTGTGTACGGTGTTTTGTTTTGTAGATTTTGTGTATTTCAATTCCAAAATCCATTTAATTGAAATAAGTATCAAATAATTCATACGCAAAAAATATTATTTAAAAAATGAATTTTAACTAATTTTTTTTACAGTCCTCGGAAAATTAGTTTAAAAAATATATTTAAATCGGTTTTATAAAGATATTAAGGATAAAAATCGTATGTTTTTAATTAAATTAATTAACTTTTTTACATATGTTTCTCATAGTAAAAAATTTGAATTTTCATGAATTACGTATTAAGCTCTTCGTCAAAATCAATAAATTGTTTTAGACGAATGAAAATTAATACAGAATAGAAGAAAAGGTTTTTAAGTATTATTTTTAGAATTTCTTTTTTTTAGCAATTTTTGGGATGGTGAACTCCGTCAAGATGAAATCGTATCATTTTTTTTCTTTCGATAGAATTATTTGCATAAGTATAAAAATCCAGCTCTACAGTGGAATTATATCTCGTTATTTTATATTTATCAATTTAATTAAATATTTATTTAATTTTACGCATTACGTTATTTAGTGTACGGTTAATTTTCTTTTCCGCATATCTTCTTCAAAATTTCCAGTCTACTTAGTTAATATTTCCCAGAAGATATACCGGTTGCATTTTTAAGTGTAATGAGTAATATTTGTTAAAAAAATTATGTGTAAGGAAATCATAAAAATTAGTCTTGTCTAGTAAATTAAAAGAACTAGCTATTGAAATTAAACCTGTTTGTTTTCGCAGCCGCTTTCGAAATTAATTTATAGATAAAGATATTTTTAAAATGCCGTATCTTACTGTTATAAAGTATTTTATATATTTATTTTTTTTGGCAGTTAACAATTGATGTGCCACAATCTAAATTTTTTGTCTTAATAATGGAAATTACTTTGTGCACTTCTTTGAGGATATTTTTTCAGTATTTATCAATCTACAGATGATTTGTTTTCATAATATGTTTAAAAACATATTTAAAAAATTTAAACTGTTCCTTTTTTAACGGAATATAAATTTCATTATCATTTATAGTTCTGCCTTGCTGATTTCTATCCCAAGCCTTCTCCTTCATCGCCTTGTAATTTCGAATCTTCAACTCATCTACTAACTTTATCCTTCTTTTTCTCGTTTCCTTTCTCCCTCTACTAATGCCTTCTAATACAATTGTAAAGATTGCACTTCTTCTAACTACAGTCCTAACCGTTTTCCTTTTCTTCTGTGTATTTCCCACATAATTGTTCTTTCTTCTTTAATCCTGTTCATTACTTCCTCGTGTCTCGCTCAGTATGTACAAGACTCACTATACTAGCCGTACTTAGTCGCTTAGCTAACATCTTCGTTTACTCCAGACTTTTACTACAAAGCAATTTTCTTTTCTTAATGAAGAAGACTTTCCTCGCCATTGCTACCCTACCCTTTATCTTCATTGTGCTCTACCACATCTCTGTTATCACAGTCCCCAAATAATTATAACTTTTTTTAGTTTCTTTATTCTTCCTTGACTTGTTTTTACTACTAAATTCTTCTTTGTTATTTTTTCCGTTATTTTAGTTTTTCGTATATTCATTTTCATTTCATACACTTTCAATCCTTCCTCCAGGTTTTATAACAGTCTCTGAAGCACATGTTTGCCAACAGCTAAAATTACGAAAACATCAGCAGAATTATGCATCTTATTTTTTATCTTCTTGTAGTTATTCCTTCTTCTCTCTATTTTATTTCTTATCATGTCTTCGACGTAAATTTTGAACCGCGTCGGGAAGAGGTAACATCCTTTCCTAACACCTCCGCTTAGAGTGGGTTGTAGTCACTAGTATTCTAACTTTCATTTATTGCTCCTGTTTGTCTCGTGTATAATTCTTTAATTAACCGTCTGTCTTTCCATTCTACTTTATCCCTTTATATCTTAATCTAAAATATATTTTATTCAGTATAATACTTAACTTATTATTCACGATTAAATATCATATATATGCTGAGACGTAGCGTTGAACGAAACTTACCGCATCATCACGGGCTGCTTACGATCTACATTTCTGGAGATATTGTGTTTGCCTAGCATTCCAACGCCTTATATCCTTTTTTTCCTGTTTAGCCTCCAGTAACTACCGTTTAGATAATTCTTCAGAGGATGAATGAGGATGATATGTACGAGTGTAAATGAAGTGTAGTCTTGTACATTCTCAGTTCGACCGTTCCTGAGATGTGTGGTTAATTGAAAACCAACCACCAAAGAACACCAGTATTCACGTTCTAGTATTCAAATCCATGTAAAAATAACTGGCTTTACTAGGACCTGGCTTTACTCCACCGCCTTATATCCGATGCAAAGTAGCGGCTTCTATGGAGAGGTTCAAGGCTTTACAACACGAGCTCATTCTTTGCATGGTTATGAACCGGCACGGCCACGGTTTAGCTAATGAAAGAGTTTCCTGATGACCGCTCAGGAACTTGCACGAACACCCGTGCAAGGGAGACTTACCTTCTGCCACACAGAAGGAACTGTTTGAGACGACAAAGAGTGCATTTAACGTTACTAATTCTTAGCGCACTATTATTTAAGAGACCTGTAAACTGTTATGTATATATGTGTATAATATTTTTCTTTCATTCAAAGTTTCTAATGAAATTTTTTATGTATTTTTTTATTTATTTTAGATTTAGTTTAAAGTAAATTTAAAGTAACTTTAATATATTTTTTTTTAATAGTATTGCCTGTCTTAAAAGTAATTTTTTATGCTTCTGAAACGACTATAAATAAATAAATAAATAAATAAATATATATATATATATATATATATATATATATATATATATATATAAAATAAGGAATCATAAGGAAAATATTAAGCATAAGGAATTTTGAATGGAGCATTTGTTGCTACGTAACAAAACGGTATAAAGATTTTTCCAGTTGAGCACGTTTCCTCATCGGGTATCATAAATGTGCAAATATACTTTTATACATGTATGAATCAATTACACCGTCTAAAAATTTATATTTGGTAATATATATTTCTGAACATTAGATTTTATTTACATTTTTATATTACAATTTTTGACATTTTAATAAAAGTACATTATTATTTTATGTATCGATGAATGGGTTAAATTTAGATTTATTTGAAATTAATTCTTCCCTTTAGTAGATCGCTTATAATATTTTTTTATAATTCCTTATATAAATTATCTTATTGAATTCGACTGTAGTTTAGGGTAACCCACTAATCGATATCAGTTATAATTGACGTAATATTTGGACTTATAAAGGTTATTGATTGTTTAATAACCGTTCAGTAGAGGAACGTCTAATAACAAGTTATTAGTTATTAAGCTAGTATGATGTTAGCTTCTGCTTCGAGTAGTACCTGGGTAATTAAAAGAACAATTTTTACACATTATATTTCTGCATATTGGTTTTCTGGAACATTATTCAGAATGTTTATAAAGTAAGGCAATTCTTCAACAACTTTTTAACCGTTAAACATAAGAAAAAAATGAAATTTAGTAACTTTTCCTACCTCAAAGTGATGTGCTGTTTCTGTATGAGATCACAATGTCCAAAGCTCTCAGAGGTCCCCAGTGTCGGGGACATTGTCCCCAATATTAAGTGGGTAATAAACACAAAAAACTTTTTAAAAGTTTTTGAAAATTTAATTTTGAAAAAATGTTGTAAAATAAGTTGAATAAAACAAAGCAAAGTTAGAAAAATTCGAATTTTATATAGAAACAGACCCAAGTGCATTATACGTATCAGTTCATAATTAATGTTCAAAACTGAGCCCGCCATTTTCAGCATTTCTTGGCACGCTTTTGTACTGCATTTTTTGTTCTTTTTAGTTCTTTAGGATTGTCTATAAGCTGCTCAGCCGTATCCACAATGCGAACAATTAACTTCTCACGAGAATGTATCTTAGTTTTTATTACACTTTAATAAAAAGACAAAAATATAAAAAAATAAATGTATTTCTGCACAATTAAAAAGAACTCAGATACAGTAATAGATACAAAAAAATCCAATAAGTAAACATTTTCTAAAAAAGAATCAGAATTTTGAAAAATTACCAAAAAAAATTAAAATTTATTTATTACCCTCCTCTGTTCTATAAGATATAACATTTAAAAAATCTCTAAGAAAAAACCTGTAAGAAACGTATTGAAGAGAAATTAAGTTACTGTGTGTTAGCAAAAAATATCATTTGCTAAAGACAACAGAAAATCTAAAAAAATTACAGTATATTTAATAGAATTAGTGACAGTCAGTAATCAAAAAAATACCTTTATAAACATAATTCCTTCTTAAAATATTCTGTAATCTGTACTTTTTTCGTTCATAAACTGTAAGATCACGTAATATTTTTAAACAAATCTGTGCAGAATTCTTTTCATTTTTTGTTTCAACCAATATATAGCGATAGACAAACATTCATGATGGTCCTGGATGCATCATAGAATTATAGAATTAATGCTTGACCGATAATGCGTTTCCATCAGTCATTTTAAATGTTAATTTTATAAATGCTTTTAACACAGGCCTAAATTTGCGTATGTTTTGAGTTATATACAAATTTCAAAAAAAGTAAATTAAAAAACCCAGTAAAAACAAATATCGATAAAAATACATTTCGTGTTGAAGCAAAGCTTTATTTAAATTGAATAGCATTTCAGATTTTCTAAACAGTGTATTTAATTTTTTTTTTAATTTCCTAGCTCGGGTGTAAGCAGTCGAGATGGTTGAACATATAGAAAATCGGTGTTCAGATAATCGGAGTCCAGAAGTAAATTTTTCCCCTCATACTTTTTTATCTCTCTAGCCTGAATCTCAGTCTTCCTCTGTTGTTACCAGTAACGGTATTTTAAGCTCATATAACAGAATACTTCAAACATAGCATTCTACCAGTCTCTGTTATTCCCTAAATTTTTTCCGCTTGTTAAAAACCTCCGTATGCATATAATTCAATCTTTACTCTATTTTTCTCTTCCGGTTCTCTAATTACATGTTTCTTAAAATATATTTCTGATTTATTCTTCTTAATGGCATCAGTATTACCGGATTAGCGAGCGGGTAAATTTTATTTCAAGTTTATATTAGTCGTATATAAATTTGCGTATCTGTCTACAGACATATCCGAAGACTCGTAAAGGTCAACCTAAGGCTACGATTTTTATTAGGGTAAAGTCTTATAATTCCACCAATGCAATACATTTTTTCTTTCTACTGAACTGAGCGACTTAAGAAGGATAATTAACGTTTTCCATGCGCACAGAAATTACTGAATGAAGAAGAAGATATTTTACAAATGATCTTAACCAAATTTCAACCCGTTAAAGATACGCAACTACTTCCAGTTAGAATTACAAGAAATTGCAAGGTAATTACTTCATTCATTTAAAGTTACATATCTCATTCGTTCAAGTTAAAAAGTAATTATCTGAATAAAATAAAATTTGTTTACGTCTTATACATGAAGCCGAAAGATTGTTTTGCTGTCGCACCACGCGATTGATTTTAAATTTACAAGATACAGTCGTGTTATCCCAGGGAAAGTTTTAAGCCAAAGGCCGGGGCCCTAGCCCCCTTGGTGGTGAAGTTGTGAATTAAAGATAATCATTAAAGATAAATTCTTTTACTTCATTATTATATTTCTGTCACCACGGCAACAGAAATAAGTTATGAATATATTATCGTCAAAGGTGTGTTTCCTTTAGTCACCGTAATTACTGTTATTTTGTATTTTATAATTTAGTTTCTTTATCGGGTTTCTATAAAGGCTGAATACTTTAATCGTTATTTAACAATATTATTCTCATAACCATTGCGGTAATGAACACTGCGGAATGCGGGGTCCAGGGAGCGGAGCCGTCAGGTTAAACGGGAATGGCAAGCGAAGCCTCCTGGCAAGACGGTATTGGCAAGTGAGGCGATCTTTTCGGTGGTCAAGGAAACTCCGCTTCCTCGACAGACGAAAATGGCCGTGGGGAGGTCCTGGGTCGGCTTCAAGGTTTTCCTGGCCGACGTGGGGCATGGGGATTCAGGGAGCTTCGTCCCCTGGCTAGACTATCGGGTAAGCGAAGCGAATTCCGATCGGCTAGTTATTTTATAATTAGTTTGTTCATAAGTCTATAATTAGTTGTTCATAATATCTCTTCTATTCATAGAGGTTTGAGTGTCTTTTTTAATTATATAATCCAATATAGTGAATATTCTATGCATTTTTATGAAAGTAGTCAATCCTACAGCATACAAATGACGGTTGTTCTATTTTTTTACACGCATACTGCAATATATATAGGAAATATTCAGATAAACAATATTATTCATCATGTTAAAAGTAGTTTTGACATAAGGAATTTTTTATATAATTCGTTTGTTATAATGTAATTTTAAATTAAAAAAGCGCAATAGTTGAATTCGGGTTATGTACAAAAAAGTATGTTTTACGCTTTACATCTGTAGCCCATTGCCAATTCAAACTGATAAGTTATTTTTGTAAAAGTAACATCAGAATCAGTAATCTTCAATAAATACTCATTCACTGAAATAGTACAATGTGTTCGTTCATTTACGTAATATTAGCGCTTCCTGTGGCGTGACAGCTTCATCCGCGTTATATGAATATAAAACTTAAAAAAATAGAAACAGTATTTTAGTAATTATAGTCGGATGTTGCTTTCAATGTTACCAAAATTCACAAACTTTCGTTCTTTTACCTCTTTTACTCCGACTGCGGGTATTGAAATACCATGTCATTTGAAATAGAGTATTATACTGTCTAGAATTGTCTAACAGATGTTTAAATAAAATATGTGTCTCAGAAATCAAATTTTTAATGAAATCAGGAGAATATTGAAGTCGACCAAGAAATACTTTGGCCCTGCCAGAACAAAGCCCAGAAGTTTCATCATTCCATTTTTTGCCAGTGCAGTGGTTTACGTATATTTTAATCGTTTACGTATTTTGAATATTTTTCAAATTAACATAGTAAATTTCAGGGTGATAATCAAAAATTGATTTCACATCTAACGTATTTCTTTAAGGTTGAACTCGATTTTGAGCCGAGCGTATACATTGTTCTTCAAATCTTTGAGAAAGCTCTGGAGTAATTCCCGTTGTCTACGATTCTAGTATCTGAAGAAATTATTTTTCCTATCTATAATTTCGTCGACCTAGGCGATATGAATATATTAATATTAAATTGAAAATCGAATCTGTGCCGGTTATGAGTTTGGCGGACCCTGCTGGTATATAAAATAGTATATAAAAATCTACATAAGATGAGTTTCGCTGGTCGCCGCCACATTAGACAATGACGTTAAATTTAGGAAAAAACGTAATAACTTTCTGAAGTCGATAATGACATCGAAGTTTAGTATTAGAATTTCGTTAAATATGTAAATAATTGTCATTCCTTTAAATTTTTTAACAAAGTTTTTATGTATATTAAGATAACAATACAAATTAAGCTTTTATAGAGAACGATATTAAATTTAGTAAATCAAAGAATAATTGCCTGAAGAAGTCGATTTTGTCATAGGCAATGTCAATATATCAATATTTATCGATATAAACAACTTTTATTTTCTTAATGTGTACGTTGCTATCTGTTCACCTAGTGAACAATAAGCAACCCTCCCACCCCACAGCCCCATTAGAGAATGATCTGTATGACATATAAATGAGGTGTAGTCTTGTACAGACTCAGGTTGACCGTTCCTGTGTTGTGTGGTTAATTGAGCCCCAACCGCCAAAGTTCACCGATCTCCACTGTCTAGTATTCAAATTCGTAAAAAATCAACTAACTTTTACGTGGATTTGAACCTCAAACCCTTCGACTATGAAAATCGACTTTCAAACACCCAATTTTCTGAGATGGGTTAACTGTTAGACCAGTTCGGTCGGCTGATACACATAACCGGTTATAAATTAAGTAAAAGAAATTCTACGTCATTTATTTATATGATTTTTTTTCTATTTACGATTAGTAAAATAATTAGAGTAATAAGATCGATGAAGTTTGAACTGCGGTAAATATTCTGTGAGTCGTAATAAAACTACAGTTAAAATTTCTTAATGATTGGCTCAATAGTTTTGCGGTTATCGGAAACAAAAAAAAAAACTGTCTCTATACAGAAGTGAAATATTTAAAGAGGAATGTGTGATGAATTTCATGCCCCGACGCTGGATCCTTAAGTGTTTCTAATCTCTAAATATTTACAAAAAAGGAATCTTATTGCGGATGAATTATGACGTTGTCTGGTGGGAAATAATTGGACAAATATGGTATAACAAATAAAAATAATTATTAGTCGTATAAAGTGGCAGGAAACTTCAGATGTTCCTTATTTCGAGAATTTAATTATTAATGATATATTTAAAAAACAATTTTAACTAACTTAAATATAGTTTTCGGTCATATTTTACGTAGTAATTATTTTTTATTAATTTTATATAATAGTGATTTATTTTTATATCTTAGGATGTGTAGTTTACGTCGAGTTCTGCCACCTATATAGAATGTGATTTGTTATTTTGTTCACAAATTTTTGTCTCTCTTTTTTGGTATGTCAGTTAAATTTATTCCTTTTTATTAATTTTTAATATTTATTATTATCTTTATTAATGATAATAGTTTTATTATTTTTATTAAAAATCTTTTTAGTAGTGCTTTTTTGAAAGTGAACTACCTCCATAACTTGAATACGTATGGAAAGATGAGGGAGGGCGAAACCAAATGTTTTACTGTAATTCGGGATGTAACGTCTATAATGCTTTATAGTTTGAATATAATTTTTGTAAATTTTTTGTACTTAAAGATTATTATAAGCATATTATAATAGTATTTTATATATCGGGTGATATCTCTCAAACGATCTTTTATCATTACTAATATCGAAAATAATTAAAGATAATTATCTTTTTTTGATGTTTTAAACATTTCTTTTTGAAATTCATTAAAGACAAATTATCATAAATAAGACGGTTTACGTGATATTTATACTAAACAAACTTTTTATCGTTGCCGGCCTCCGTGGCGCGAGTGGTAGCGTCTCGGCCTTTGACATGGAGGTTCCGGGTTCGAATCCCGGTCAGGCAATGCATTTCATAGACGCTGCAAATCATTCATCTCTTTTTTTGAAGTAAATACTTAACGATATTCCAGGAGGTAAAAAAAAACAAAAAACTTTTAATCGTTATCTCTGAAACTATTTATCTCTTATTTTTTTAAATAAAAACTAGAAAAAAAATTAAATTACTTTAGCAAATAATTTTATATTTTCTAAAAATTAGCTTTTAAAGTGGAATAAAACTTCAGCTTTTACTATAATGTATTTTCTGTTCGCGCAAATTATTAAATATTTGTTTAAGCGTCTAAGAAGAAGCCTAGTTATACTATTTTTTTAAATAGTTTTCACATTTCTCCTTACGTATGACAAGATTAATATTTGAACAGCTGTCGCGATATTCTCGAGAGATTTTAAAAGGACAGACAGAGATGATTAAAGGAAAGATCTAAAAGCGTTTCTTGCTAACGCGGAACACGGTTAGTTATTTCGATATAAAATCAATACGATGTATAATAAAATTTATTTAATGGCCACTTTTATTCAGCGTTACCTATCGGGCTCAAATTACCGTTTTCCTTTTTTTAGTGATTATTTTTCGCTGGAAAATAATTAAATATTCTATAAAAGATTGAAAAAGTAATTCCCTGTACAAGATTTTTTAAATTTTAAATCTATAAATTTCTGTTTAACCTTTATATTAAACGGGAAGTAGGTTTTTATTTCGTTTAATATTTGTAATAAGCGCATAAGTATATAAAGTACCGTTATAAACTTAACATAGAGCAGTAACTTAATTGGTTTTAGAAACTTAAATTATTGTCCTGTCGAAATAGTTATATATATGAAAATAAGTTGTTTAAATTACACGATACATATTCCCTTCTTTGCAGGTGGGTGTACTGTTTTGTATCTCGTGTAAACTTTGTTCCTTTGTTACTATAAGTTAGATGTACATAACAAATTTCCTCTATAACGTATTTTATAACAAAAAAAAAAAAAAAAAAAAAAACGGTAATATCAATAAGTCTTCTGTTACCTGAAGATATTTACACTTGTGTTGACTTTGTGTTTAAAATAAACAGTGTACCAAACTAAGCCGAATACAAAGTCTAATATATTTGTATATTTATTTTTTATTTCAAATAAAATACCTTATTGTAGCTTAGAAATTTATTTGTCTTATAAAGTAGGTTTTAAAAAAAATTAATGCCAAATCATGTTTTATCAGATCAATTTATTTCACGGTATCAGTAAAAATATTAATTAAAGGACTTTATTTATTGAGGAAATATTAAAATCCGATTAAAACAAATAAATCCCTATTATAATAAGTTAAATCGAAAAAGCTTTCCGATTAGCTGAAAAAAATGAACGTGTATGTATTCAATTCACTATTTTTATAAACATTTTATTTTTATGAACGTAAGATTTTAAGGCGCTACCGTGATAGGAGAAGTAGTAGAAATAACAAAGATGGACCACTGAATTTGAAAATAGGAGGAGAAAAGATTATGGAGGTAGAAGAATTTTGTTATTTGGGAAGTAGAATTACTAAAGATGGACGAAGCAGGAGCGATATAAAATGCCGATCAGCACAAGCGAAACGAGCCTTCAGTAAGAAATATAATTTGTTTACATCAAAAATTAATTTAAATGTCAGGAAAAGATTTTTGAAAGTGTATGTTTGGAGTGTCGCTTTATATGGAAGTGAAACTTGGACGATCGGAGTATCTGAGAAGAAAAGATTAGAAGCTTTTGAAATGCGGTGCTATAGGAGAATGTTAAAAATCAGACGGGTGGATAAAGTGACAAATGAAGAGTTATTGCGGCAAATAGATGAAGAAAGAAGCATTTGGAAAAATATAGTTAAAAGAAGAGACAGACTTATAGGCCACATACTAAGGCATCATGGAATAGTCGCTTTAATATTGGAAGGACAGGTAGAAGGAAAAAATTGTGTAGGCATGCCACGTTTGGAATATTTAAAACAAATTGTTAGGGATGTAGGATGTAGAGGGTATACTGAAATGAAACGACTAGCACTAGATGGAGAATCTTGGAGAGCTGCATCAAACCAGTCAAATGACTGAAAACAAAAAAAAAAAAACCGTGATAGGAGATTATATAATAAACTTATTCTTACTCGCTACTTGCATTAGGCTTACACATAGTATATCGCTTCATATATTCCAAGATGAACTATTTTCTTTTTAAATAAATTAAATTTTAATAATAAAAATTTAGTAACACGATAACTGTTAAATTTGTAATGCATTTCTTTTTGGATTTAAATAAATGTAGCTATTGCAATTCATGAAGTAATACGATCAAAATAAGAAAATTTTATAAAAATATAGACTCCTTTCACGGATTTCCCTTTTTTAGTTTTTAAATAAAATTATTTATATTCCAGTCAGATTATAATTATATTCAAGAAAGCCTTATGAATAAGATTCATAAAAACATTTATAAATGTTTTTATAAATCTTTCTGTAAATGTCGGAGTTTTCGAAAAAAAAACTAGTGAAAAAAACGAGCTCCGAAAAAAACAATTAATAACCTTACATTTATTTTGATATGTATGTGATTTATTGGAGATGTTTCTCTTTGGATTGGTATTATTCAAAATTTCAATAAATTCATGAAAAAATTATGAAAGTAAATATGGAAAATTATGAAAGTTAATATATGTATAATCTTTTTAATTATATACGGTGTAAAATTGTTTATGTCATTGCTCAATCGGCTGAATTATCACCATATAAAAGAAAATAAACGTAGATTTACATCGAAATTCTTTGTTAGTTGTGTAGATGCTTATAAGGCCTCCGTGGAGCGAGTGGTAGTGTCTCGGCCTTTCGTCCAAAGGTCCCGGGTTCGAATCCCGGTCAGGAGTGACAATTTCACACTCTACAAAATTACCATTTCATCTCGTGCTCTGAAGCGATACCTAACGGTGGTTCCGGAGGCTAAAAAAGATACAATATTCAAAGAAAGATGCTTAGAAGGATAAATTTACAAATAAAAAAACATATTCTTATATCTGACAATCTTTAAAATGAAATACGTTTTTTTTAATTGAAAAGTGGCTGATTTACATAACTTCGTAAAATAAAAATAAAAAGACAGATTTTTAGCATCGGTTAATTCGCAGTTCCTGGGGAACTGGGAATTAATTTCTCTTTCAGTCAACGTACAGAAAGTTTCATTTTTTTTTTTTAGTTTCATTACATTGTGATATGGATGATTGATTTTATATTAATGTCTTCTCGGACTACATAAAAAACTGATGAAAAAAAGGGCTTTCGGTACAAAATCTTAAATTATACCAGTACGGTCATAACTCACTATAAAACAATTTTTCATCCAATAAATTTTCCTTTATGCAGCGGACTTTAATCGAAATCATCAAAATTTTAATTCATCAGTCAATTAAAAACATTATCTTCGTATTGATAAGTAAGAATATATTTGTTTAATATAGAGTTTATTAAACTTTTTATCAATATTTCATTAAAATATATGATTTATAATTTCATTTTATAAAAACCGTATATATAGTGAGAATTGTATTTTTTAAATTGTAGATGTAAAGATTAGTATTTTCATAATTTTCTTGCGCTCATTATACCATGTAATATATATATATATATATATATACGGCATATATATATATATATATATATATATATATATATATATATATATATAATGTAATTTAATATTTTTACACAAAATCCTTCTTTCGGGAAACAAATTTTTTTGATACAGTGCAATCGGAAATTATTAATATCTGTTATCTAACCTTTGCTTTTTAATATTACTCTTCACACAATCGTCTGAAACGAATTATTATATTTATAAATGTTATTACTTGTACAAAATCAATTTTAGTTAGATTTTACCGTGATACAATCTTTACATGATGATGATGATCTATTTAAGAGATCAATTTAAACCTGTACAAGTTGATTTTCTCAGATAAATCGCATCTCATCGTAGCACCATTTATTCTTTTGTAATCTTTATACATCCCGGATATTCGCGAATGTATTCCCGCAGGGTGCTCAGATGTGTAAAGCTACTTCCAAGGAAGAAGTAAACGAGATATATTTTATTATAAATTATTCAATCCCTTTTCATTATTTGAATGTATTTTCTTTCTTTTGTTTTACAAATACATTTTTTTTATTTCTTTTATTATATTTTTCATACTCTTCCTGTGATATATAGATATCAATATTACAGAAATAGATTACGAATTGGTCTGTATTATGACTTTAATTTACTATTAAAATATGCAGATATTAGAAACTGAAATAACTTTTTTACTATATTTTAACCGTAACGTCTTTTTTTCTTTTTTTTTCATCGTTTATTTATAGTCGCATCCAGATAATAGTCATTAGCGACTTAAATAAAACTACATGATCATAATAAATTAAACAATAAACACCAAACACTGGATAACAAACTGGAAAATGAATGACAAACGGGTAATAAATATTGGAACATCACCACTAGTCTATTTTTACTGGGCACTCAGTACCGTATAAGGGGTCTCGCGTAATCAAAACCGATAAATTGAGTGCTTCATCCCGCTATCACAGGGCAACCGCAACAGTCTTTTGATGTATTTCTTCCGGTTGGTAAATCCTTACGTCTGAACCCAGGTTTAATTGTTGTCAAATGGACCCGAACACTGGGCGATCTATGAGTAAGTGGTTTAGGGACGATTTTACATTGTACGCCTCACAGTTCTGCTGAGGAGAGCCAAACAGATGGGTGTGAATTAGCTTTGTGTGTTCAATCCTCAGCCGAGTTAGGAAGACTTGGTCTTGGTCTGTTCTGTTGTTTGAATTAAAAAGTTTCTCGAATGTTTTCCCGGATGCCAAGTAAACCCGTGGGAGGACTTAGCAGCCCAAACTTATTCCACTAAGTACGTAGTTTGATACCGACTGTCTTCACGAAGTCGCTGTCACATGTTAATTATAATCGGAGGCCATTTGTTGCCGCCCTCTTGACACCCATGTCTTGGGAGGGTAGCATAGATTATTTGAACGATGGGTTCAGATCGTCTGCAGCTCAAGGTCTCGTGTACACTCGTAGAATCAGGAAGCTGTCGTCATTACGGGTTTCGATAACTCTTAAAGCGGAGTAAATTGCATAGGCCTTGCAAAAGAACAGAGAAGAATATGCACTAAGCTTACATATTATCTCGTTGTCAGGGGTATTACTGAACATACAGATCTGTCGGCCGAGACAGAGCCGCCCGTACAGATGTGTATGTATCCGTTGTACTTCTTAGCCATCTCGGTAAATTAGTCCCTAGCAGATCGGTTACGTCTTCCAGATGGTTCAGTCTTTCAGTACTGTTCAGAAATGAAATTTATAAATAATTACAAAATAAAGTCTTTCATTACTTTATTCCACTATTTATACATTTTCCATTACAAGAGGATGATCTTCCATCATGAAGATGTATCATTTAAACTTCGTTGTTTTTTGAAGTAACGGCTTTTTTTTATTTATTCATTTATACAGCTTGTTATATTATAGTGATTAATTTCCGTATAAGTAATGATACTTAACACATCGGTAAAACTTGTGATGAATTGTTGCGATATGTAACATTTTTAGTTCAGTAAATAAAGCAGTGGGAAACAACATCTCTATTTAAATTCCCTAATAAGCTAGCTTTTGATGAGTATACGTATAATCTTGTAATTAAAAATAGTTATCTTGTTATTAAAATAGTTATTAAAAATAGTTATCTTCTGACATATTTTAAATTGAGCTGAAGTTGAAATATAAGATAAAAAAATCTGATTGATCGTCAATCGTGGAATTAAGTGCACAGAAATCTTACAGCTTTATTGTTCCTTGTCGGAAAAATATTTTATCGGTCTAAATAATTGTTTTTATTGATAATTTTTTTTTTTTGTTTTATTTAAGAGTTGTGTAGATAATTATTTGTGATAAAAATAAATCTACAAAGTGTAATTTTATGATCGGTTGGATTGTGGTATCAGCACTGTTCGGTTTTATGATATTTACATACTCTAAATATAGGGATTGGTCAGATGTATTCAATCTTTTAAATAGTTAAATAAAAAAGCGGTATTGTGACTGAAGGAAACGTGGTGTATGCTAGTTTATTAAAATTTCTTTATTTCCTTCTTATCCTCCTCCCCACTACTTTTCCTCCAACCTTCCTTTCCCTATTATCTTTTTCCTCTCTTTCCTCTTCTTCTTCATATTTTTTCATACAAAGATTACGCATTTACCAACTTTAGTGTCACAAAGTCATCTCCTTATCTCTTTCGTGGTCGTCCCAATCTCTATCCTCCGACTGGTTTACATAACATTCTTAATTTTGGAATGCGGCAAACTTCCTTCCATACGCTCTAAATTACTATTTCTATTCCGCTTTCCCACCAAAACAGTTTCATCTGCAGTTTTGTAATTCTTGACGAGTATCGCTATTTCTTAATCTGTCCTTCAGCGTACATCCTTTCACCAACCTTAAAATCTCATTTCGAAATTTGTTATTTTAAATAAAGTTTTATTCCTGCAATACCGGCTTTCTGATACGTACGTTAGGATAATAACAACATTACTTTATAAAATTCCAATTGTGTTTCTCAAGTAGCTTTATTCTTAAACGTACGTCTTATATCTCCAGAACTGAAAAATATCTTAATATGTTCACTTGGATACAACTATTTAATAATCCAATTTTTTGAAAGATTAAAGAGTTAGGAAATTTAGTTGATTTTGTTTAATTGTTTTCCTTCCGACAAGTGTACCATGGAATAAATGCATTTATCATCGATTATTTAAAATTTATGAGTTTTTGTTTATGAGGCTTATACTTACTTATTTACCTTTTTTTTAATAATGAATTATAAAACAAGCCATGTTTGTTTTGTATTTAATTTTGTTTACGCAGATTAGTTCACGTGTTTAAATAAAATTCTTTAACGCTTGTTGAGATGGATTTATTGATGAGCTTTTTTTATGTAGTCGTTAATATTGAAACTTATTTATTTTTCAATTTTTTTTTTTTTTGTCTTCAGTCATTTAACTGGTTTGATGCAGCTCTCCAAGATTCCCTATCTAGTGCTAGTCGTTTCATTTCAGTATACCCTCTACATCCTACATCCCTAACAATTTGTTTTACATATTCCAAACGTGGCCTGCCTACACAATTTTTCCCTTCTACCTGTCCTTCCAAAATTAAAGCGACTATTCCAGGATGCCTTAGTATGTGGCCTATAAGTCTGTCTCTTCTTTTAACTATATTTTTCCAAATGCTTCTTTCTTCATCTATTTGCCGCAATACCTCTTCATTTGTCACTTTATCCACCCATCTGATTTTTAACATTCTCCTATAGCACCGCATTTCAAAAGCTTCTAACCTTTTCTTCTCAGATACTCCGATTGTCCAAGTTTCACTTCCATATAAAGCGACACTCCAAACATACACTTTCAAAAATCTTTTCCTGACATTTAAATTAATTTTTGATGTAAACAACTTATATTTCTTACTGAATGCTCGTTTAGCTTGTGCTATTCGGCATTTTATATCGCTCCTGCTTCGTCCATCTTTAGTAATTCTACTTCCCAAATAACAAAATTCTTCTACCTCCATAATCTTTTCTCCTCCTATTTTCTCATTCAGCGGTCCATCTTTGTTATTTCTACTACATTTCATTACTTTTGTTTTGTTCTTGTTTATTTTCATGCGATAGCTCTTGCGTAGGACTTCATCTATGCCGTTCATTGTTTCTTCTAAATCCTTTTTATTCTCGGCTAGAATTACTATATCATCAGCAAATCGTAGCATCTTTATCTTTTCACCTTGTACTGTTACTCCGAATCTAAATTGTTCTTTAACATCATTAACTGCTAGTTCCATGTAAAGATTAAAAAGTAACGGAGATAGAGAACATCCTTGTCGGACTCCCTTTCTTATTATGGCTTCTTTCTTATGTTCTTCAATTGCTACTGTTGCTGTTTGGTTCCTGTACATGTTAGCAATTGTTCTTCTATCTCTGTATTTGAACCCTAATTTTTTTTAAATGCTGAACATTTTATTCCAGTCTACGTTATCGAATGCCTTTTCTAGGTCTATAAACGCCAAGTATGTTGGTTTGTTTTTCTTTAATCTTCCTTCTACTATTAATCTGAGGCCTAAAATTGCTTCCCTTGTCCCTATACTTTTCCTGAAACCAAATTGGTCTTCTCCTAACACTTCCTCCACTCTCCTCTCAATTCTTCTGTATAGAATTCTAGTTAAAATTTTTGATGCATGACTAGTTAAACTAATTGTTCTGTATTCTTCACATTTATCTGCCCCTGATTTCTTTGGTATCATTACTATAACACTTATTTTTCAAATTTGCTCGTTATTCACAAATATCTGTATGTGTTTTATATATATGAATTTATATATTGTCTGTGCATCTATGCGTGTTTGCGGTATATTTTAAAATTTTATTTATTTTTCTTATGAGAATGCAGTACAAAAAGAATCGAAGTTATAAGTTACGTTATTTCCTTCCTATATGAGGAATTTTCATTATAAGACCAGTCCCTGTGATGATCTAAGTAAGCACTTGTAGGGTTAGATGTCGTAATTATTTAGATGTCGTTAGATGTCGTGATTTCGTAATTATATATTTAACGTAATTATATTTTTAAATCGTATAATCTGTTATGATCTCAAATGTGTATAATTTAATTTGTTTCCACCCGGAAAATCAATAACGGATAAAAGCCAACTGTTAGAAATTAAGAAATCTGTACTAAGCAAAATTTTTTTTTTAAATACTTATTTTTACCTGAAAATCAAAAAATGTAAAATAACGAATATTAGCAATTTGACTAAAAAATTCCGTCCGTGTTATAATTTCTATATATCTTAAATTACACTTAACTTTTATAGTAAAAAGGGATAAGTCGTGTATTTTTCCTTATGTAAGCGTATATTATCCCCGTAAAAAAATTAGCACATTTTTTAAAATCAATATGTTTATAAATATGTATAAATCTATAAATCGGGTTTTCTTAATATTCATCAACTCTGGAATGAACTGAATTTATGAACGTGTATTTTTAAATTTGATGTTTGTCAATATATATTCAGAATCCTATTATTTTTTGAGCAGTGAAGCCTAATCTGAAACGTTTCTTATTTTATCGTGGTAATCGAAACGAAATTTTACACCATCTAATTCCTATCTGTCTTGTTTGAAAACTATAAACATAGAAATCTTTAAAAAAAACCTCATAAAATTAAATTTACTTTTATGTTGAAAGTGAAATTTTATTCTTAGTCCTTTAAACCACTTTAACCTTTGAACCGCTATAAAAATGTAAATAACAAATATAATAGCTTGATTTTATTTTACGCATATTTTTTTTTATTTAAAGAAAATTGAAAATTGTTTTCAATGATCCCAGTTTTAACCGGGATTAAATACAAAACCAATGGGTATTCATGCTTGTTGCAGTGTGTTTGTTTGTGTGTGTGTGTGCGAGCACACGCACGCGTTAATTCTTGCTCGCCAGCCCGCGTTTATATATATATTTTTTTTCCATGATGAGAGTTGGAAGGAAAAGATGTAGAGATTTTTTTTTAAAATAAATCATTAATTTTGTCATACACCACTTTTTTGTCATATATTTTTTGCGCTATTTCTGCGTCTTTGAATAAAACCATTACTTTAACAAAACATTATACAGCTACCAAGAGTAATGGATTTTGCAATCTATGCGTGTTTTAGGCCGCTCTCTTGATCCCAAAGGAACTTCCTTTTTGTTGTAAAAGGTTTTGGAATTGAAAATTTATCCACTAAAATCGTGAGTGATATTAGCTATAAAAAATTACGATAAAGCAAACGTTTTTGGGTTTTATCGTGAATGGATTTTTAAAAATTTTTAATTAAAAAAATTTCCTCACTACTTTCCCATATATTTCAGAGCTTGGATTATCAAGCTGAAATATTATATTAACATAATTTAGTTAAAATGAAAATCACAACTGACAAATTCTTCTACCTTCGGTTGCGTAATAGGATGATCTTCCGTTTCGGCTATACGGCATAGATTTAAAAGTCTATATGCCGATGTACTTTTTTTATGAATAGAATAAGTTAATTTTCTTGACATTTAACGTGTGTTATGTACTGTACTCATTCTTTACACTGTTTTCAAAAAAACACTGGCTAATAGCAAAAAGTGGAAATTACAATCAGCAGGCCTATTTTTTTAAATTTCACTTTTTACTTGTTTAAAGTCATGTACCTTAACCGCATTTAAAAAAAAAAATAGTTAACTAAAATCTGTGATCCAATTCGGTCTTCATATTTATAACTAAGAAGTAAGTAAATTCTTGCCTTTTTTATTTTTTAAATTAAAATACTATTATAACCTGATAAAGTTTCTACCGTTGTTCTGTCTTCCCATTTAATCTTTTCCGGTAATCTTTCATGTTCTCATTTGAAATATCTCCATCTTCAATTTTTTCTTCTTCTTAGCATTTATGTTTTACATCTTTGCACTGTCCTGATCGAATGTACATGCTTGTGATAAAACATGATGAAAGCACCTTACTACTCGTTCTAAAAAGATAAATTAAGCCCAACTAACTAAAGAATAACAATACTACCTAGTAAAGTAATATATACTACACTGTTAAACCTTGCATAATAATTTTAAAACTTGATTTTAATTATTAGAAATAATTAACTATGAATTACAAATAATTCTTCTTAGGTATCTTATATTACGTTTTTTCAAACATTACATGTAACTTTATTTAAAAAAAAAAAACTTAGAAGTTAGTTACGCATCAAATTCTTCTATTTGTTCATTTATCTTCAATAATTTCATAGGAACAGTGTCTTTTATTATCACTATCGCATTCAACACGTGTAATAAATTTTTCCTTCATTTTATCTATCGTCGGTTTGAATTTAAAATATTCTGTTTGAATATTTTTAACCTTTTTTTATTGTAAGGTTTGTAATCGGTTATTAGCAATTTGATTAAAGTCAAATTGAAATGGCAGCGAGGGATTCTAGAAACCCGATATCAAAGTTTTTCTAAAACTTTATTTAGGTGATTCTGTGTTCTTGTATCGAGGATGGTTCTTTGGCAACCAGAGAATCATGCCGCTTTTCTTAGATTTTAAATTTGTAGCTTTATTAACTAGCGAGTTGTGACATGGGTATATTTCAAGAATCCGTTGAACAAAAAAGTTTAAATTTAGCACAAATATTTGGCAATATCTATATATATATTCCAGCCGGTCGGGGCTCGCTTCGGTTGCCCGACCGACTAGCTAGAATTCTCCGACCTCTGGATTCCCTTGGCCAGGTCGGCACAGGCGAGTCTCAGGGCTGAACCGAGGGCTTCCCAACGCCTCCCATAGCGGTCCGGGGTTATCTTGGGGGGCTCCTGAGGCCAAGGAGAGGTTCCAGGGCTGTAGAGCTCTCTACAGACGCCTTCTAGTCTAGCCAGGATCACCTCAGTGTTCATTATCCTTACGGTTGTGAGAATAATACTGATAAATAACGGTTGAAGTGTTATAGACTTTATAGAAACCTGTACAAGAAACTAAATTACATAAGAAAATATAGTAGTAACTACGGTAACTAAAGTACAAACACCTTTGATGCGGAAAATTTCACGACTTATTTCTGTTACCATGGTGACAGAAATTAATTTAACTTTTTCTTCTTTAATGAATGTCATTAATCGATAACTTCACCCGTAAGGAAGCTAGGGCCTTGAAGTATGTCTTAAAATCTTCTCTGGGATAACGTGTATGTACCCTGCAAATTTGAAAGCAATCGGTCGGTTGGTTCTCGTGTGATACAAACCAGCAGGTAGACTGATAGACTTTCGGCTTTATAATAAATATCATCCTAGTCTTGCCCTTTTTTTCGACCTTATCGGATAAGGACACTCATATAAATAAATATATGTAATAAATAGCCATGTTGAACAATATTGCATCAAATTAGGTCTACTAAGCGAAGTAAATACTTCACTTTCTACTACTCCAATAAATAAAATTTTAATCCCCCAAAAAAGTGAACTGACTGGGACATAAGCATAATTTTTTTTTAAATTCAATTTTCATGATTGAGAATCCAATTATATATCTAGTCTTAATTTAGGATGATATGAGATGGTTTTTTTTTTAAAGAGAGTCCCATGGACACTTCTAACATCTGTTGAAAATTTTATAATTTAAGATATTTTAACTGTTTTTCAAGGTTTGGTAACTGTTATAAACATTTTATTTGAGTTATTTAAACGTTAAGAGTGTCAAATCGAACCCAAATTTTTTTTACTAAAAATGTTGATTATTATTTTAGCACTATGAATACAGTATAAAATTTTTAAGGTATAAACGTTACTTGATAAAGGGGTATTCATTTTGATTCCGTTTATTAATAAACCCGATTTTTTTTACTAATAATTTTGATATTTTTCGCAATTTTACTATAAATATTGCATAATTAAGTAATTAGTAATTAACGACTTTATGGTATATATTTGAAATAAAATTGTGTCGATTGTAAAGTCGGAAGGGTTTTGTTGCAATCTTTTTCCGGTTATTATTTTTTTCTTTGTTTGATTATACGTATTACTTTCTTTAAAAAAATATTTTATACAAAATTTACGAGTAAACCATATTATGTGAGATATATAACTGAAATTTAATTTAATTACAACTTATGTTAAATAATTACAGTTTTTCCTTTTCAATATTTATTTTCCACTAATACAGAGACCTTTAATGATATCCATATATCATTAACTAAAATATTTTCAAAAGTTTAAAAATTAACTCGGAAAACAAAATGCTGCACGTTGTGGTTTGTGTAAGTTTGGAGCGCGTTAATGATCTAATCTTTTTTACGTATTCATCATATTTACGATGAAAAAGTAAACAAAGTTTTTAAGTTAAGATCGTAATACAGTTCTTCACTTTTAGCTTAATATGACAGATAAAATGACATAAAAATAATTAAATTTCAAATCGCATTGTTTTTGTTAACACACCCTTGAGAATTGTCAACACGTTTCGAATTGATCACACAAGTTCATCTTTTAATGTCATTCTTTTTATTAAAGACTTTTAGTTTTTGTAGAAATCGAAAGTTTTAATGATGTAATTGAATAGCTATTGTTTAAAAGTTTAACTTTTGTTGTGAATCAAGTGTATAACTTAATTTTATAGTTCTTAGTGTTAGTTTTGAAATTATCAAAAAGAATTGTGCTGAAGTTTTTTTGATTTATTAGAAAGCAAATAAATTTGTTTCAAGTAAATTTCAAAACCCAATTTTACCGTTATTTAATTATGATTATTATTATTATTCTTAATTAATAATAAATTTTCTCACCTTTTAACAATCCCTTATTCTATTACGAAGATTAATTTCTAGGTTTTGATAAAGTTAGAGTTAGTCGCCTAAAATTACTAAATAAAACGCTCAGTCAATCAATTGATGATTTAGTAATTCTCCTCCCCTCCCAAAAAAACCAATAATTTTCCTAATTTAATGAAGGATGCCATAATAAGACTCATATGTAAAGAGAAGATCATAGCTTATTAACCGGTTAAAGGCCTATAACTATTCTTTCGGTAATTGAAAACGTTTTTGAAAAGTATTGGACATTTATTGATTGAATTTATCGACTTCATAAATAGTGAATTAAATTCTAGTTGTCAAATTTTTGCAGTTTTTGTAGACTTCAGTAAAGCTTTTGATATACTCAGTCGTGAAATCCTGCTGATTGGCTTGAGAAAGATAGAAATTGTAGGTGATCTTCTTGACCGGTTTCGAAGTTATTTAAACGATAAAAAATTTTTTATTAAAATAGGTAGTAGCTGTAGAAATCATTTGAATTTGAATTTCGAGTGCCATAAGGAAGTCATCTAAACCTCCGTTTTATATTTCATTTACGTTAATGAAATTTGATACAGTCAATCCGACATGTAAGGGTTTTATACTGAGCTACCGTACTTTTAATTACACACCTTCTACACACCTACACCTCCACCTACACCTCCTACACCTTCTTGTAGTGAAATCTTAATCAGGTTGATTTTAACAAATGTTAATTTGTTTCATAGTAACCAACAAGTTATAAATTAACCGAGGCTATGCTCGTACATTTCAAAACTGGTCGTATGAAATCTGATTCCTTGACCGATAATTCCCTTCAGCATCAATAAAAATCAAGTGCTGTGTACTTGAAATAAATTGATAGTAACCAACGAGATTAAATACCTGGCTGTGATAGTCGATTGAAATAGGGCTGTCACTTCAAAACCTCTCTTGCAAGTTAGAGCTTGTCTGAATAAATTTTATTACCTTAAGAATATCCTCCCGCGTATAACTCTTTCACTAATGCAATTCACTAATGTAAAGCCCTAATGAAATTTTTAATCAGATTTAGTGTAGAAATATGGGATTTGAGCAGCTGACCTGTATTAAAAAATAAGAATTAAATTCCAAAAGAGAGAATTAAAGAAGTTTCGGGCACTATGTCAAACGATCCAAATTTAAATTTTCATTATTTCTCGCTTTATAAATTATTTTTTTCTAAATAATAATAATAAACTAGTAAAAAGCAATGTTCCCCATTATTTGCGACATATGAGAATGTACACTTTACCAAATTACTTTAATTTATATGGTAAGAATTTTTTTTTATTCCAACCATTTTTAATAAAATACCTTCAATATTTTATAAATAAATAAAAAGGAAACTTTTGAAAAAGAATTTTTCAATTATTTATTAGCGGGAATTTCTTAACCGTTATTTTCCTTTTATTATAAAATGTACGATTTATGTATTATCTGCTTCTTTTTTTTTGTATTATAAATTGTAATTTTTAATCTGCAAAAACAGTCTGTCTAGTTTAGATTTATGTTTTAAAAATCACCTTTATTTAAACTTTTTCTAATCTTTTATTGAAATTTATTTAATTTTTTGAATTGTTCCTTATTTACATTATTTATTTTTGTCCAATTATATGACGCCACCGTAATTAAGTATTTGATAAAATTATAAGTATTATCTAAAGATATAAGTATATTCTTCTTGTATTTTTTTGTGTTGCACTGTGTGACCTAACTTGCATTCAAATTATGTTAATACGAGATCCTTCTGATAAGACTTACGTCTTAGTGGGACCCAATATTTTACAATTTTTGAAAACGAATAAATAAAACAAAAATTAATAAATAAATTATTATTATTATTTCTCCTATTATATATAAAAAAACAACTTAATCCTCTGATTGCGATTTCTTACACTCAGTACTTCGTTAATTAATTAATATTTATTTTAACCAAGATTACTGTAAAACAATTAAATAACAATTTTTATGATATCTATTTTCGTAGAAAATTAAAAAAATAGATCTGTTATTCCTCGTCTGTAAAAACTATCTGCCAGAATTAATTGCGTTTTACTAATTTAGTCCATTTTTAATCATTTTGTTTAGAATAAGATAATCTAACATTGAATTGAGGTTAATTTTTTTTCTGGAAAGTCAGAATTAATCTGCTCTTAACAGTTCATAACAGGTGAGTCTTTTCGTAATCATTCCTAACCGATCAGAACAAGGGAACTATGTTAATGAAGGAAGAAAGTTAAATCAAAGATCAAACAGATGCGTGAGGAAAAAACACAATTTTAGATTATCCTTTTTTCAGAATTAGCAATATACTGCCAAACGGTTGGACTATAAGAAATACGCAGACTGGGCTTCAAAAAAGATCGCAATAAAATTATCAATAACAATATGTGTGTGTGTGTTTGCGCGCGCGTGTGTGTAAATACAGTACAGGTAAGAAAGTTTTTCTAAGAGGAAAAAAGTAATTTTCACTACGATACTTAATTTTGTAATTTTACTCTAAAGGGAGTTTTAATAAAGATTTTCTAAGACCCGCTTAATTTCATTTACCTCTCACAACACTGTTATGAAAATTTATCACCTTCCACTCAAGTGCACTTATCTCCATATTTTTTTCACCTTTTATAATTTTTGGCTAGTTTAATCAAAAAAATATTTTTTAACAGAAAATGATATAAACTAAACAAGAAAAAATTTCCAGAATGTCCATTTATTTAGAAAATTATTTTTATAGACTTATTTACTAGTAAATAGTATTCAATGTTAAGGTTGGCAGCGATATGGAGATATCATTTCTAATTTTTACTTTCACAGCTGTAGTTCTTTTACTGCTAAAAAAGTATAGCGGCAAAGGAAAAGTATTGCGATCGACCAAAATTTTGGCTATCGGGATATTTACAAAACTCGACGTTTCACGATCATCTTTAATTGAAAAACACTTTTTGTGTTTTTCGGTTAAAAAGTGATGGACATTTTATCCATCCCCGTGGATCCATTTTCCATTAATTTTTTATCTATGGAAGTTTCTGGAAAGACTTTCTATGTACATCCTTCCAACATATATATGTTCTTCTATACCTACGTTAGCCTGTATTTTGAGAAATATCTCCGAACTGCTGTGACATTAAAATTTGAAATTTGAGACAAATTTTAATATACATGGGATGTTGATACCATTAAATTTTGAAGTTAACCGGACAAAGAAATGAGGTATTTACCTCATTTCCATTTACGATTTCAAAATTTTAACTTTTTGTAGGGGGGGGGGGGTTGTAGAAATTTTAATTCGGTTCAGGTGTTGTTTATATGAGTTGTTTACAACATTGAAATTTAAAGTCGACTGGCCTTACGGGTATGGGTATAATTAGCTTAATTCTTGTATAGTTTTGTTATATATTTCCGTAAGGTATTACTAAAAACGAATGAAAAAGATTCGTCACCATAAATTGTAACTTCTGTATGAACTCATCTTGTAAATTTTAGAACCGATCCAACGAGGGGATAACGGTCCAACACCCAACACCCAACGGTGTTGAATAATTAGTCGTTGTTCTGCCATTTCTATATCTTTTGTCTTACCTTGTAATTTTTTTCCGTCAGATGAGCTAGATCATCTGCAAAGACCAGATAATCAGTGTTCAGATTCTCTCTATCATATCCCATTTTGGAAAACAAAAAATATATATAATAATTCTAAAACGCCTATGAAATTATTAGGTATTTATATTTTAGACCAGAATAAATTTATGTTTATCGACATCTTATTTACTACGATAAAATCTGAACTTTTTTTAAATTAACCTGATTTAATTGTAGATTAAATCTGGACTTCGTTTTTTTCATTTTCTAACGCATTTACGTCGGTGGAATTTTTACAGAGGACTAGCTTATGACTGTGTAATGTTATCAGTGTTCGAGGGTCAATAAGACGACCTCCTGCTGCTCCGGTAAAGCCCATCAGAGCTAGGAACGGAGTTTAGTGGCGCGGCGACCGGAATCGTCGCAAGGTGTGTGTTTCTTCTTACGGGCTCAGGATGTATGCTTTATAATTACGAAATATTTAATAATTTTGAAAATATATTTTATAAATTACATATTATATTTCATAATAAATGTTTTTTAAAAGTATTTATACCGTGCACGTAGATTGTCAGATTGGTAAACCTGAGAGGCTAATGGAAGAAGTAGTATAATTATTTTCTGTAATTGTACAGTTTTTCTAAACAATTGTTAGTTATTTTTAATTGTTCTGCTAATTGCATTTATACGATACTTGTAAAGGAGGAAAAGGAAATTTATGCAGGATGATTTGTGTATAAATCAATCGTTTGACATAAGTGAATGCAAATAAATTATATTATAAAGGTCAATAGAGAGAGAACTAAAAATGTTTTTAATGGAGAATAAAGAGTGCTCGGCGAATGTTTCAGTTTAAAACTGAACTTTCACACCGATAACCCCAACATTTTCCTTGTAAAATGTACTAGAATACTCTGTATTGTATCGATAAATATCGATCAAACGCATTATTCAATTAATAATTAATTATCTACTTTTATATTACGCATCACCAAATTATTTCATTTAAATCCATTCTGAATTCATAGTCTTTCATTGAACTGATAGAATCACCACCACTAGTCGTTTACAGCTAATAGATTAGTCATTTTAAATATTATATATTTTCTGTAATCTTACCATTTATCGCAAATAATAGTATTAATAGTAATAATAATATTCTGCCTTCACGGATTAGACAATGTTGCCTGTTCCAGTAGTCATCTCGTCTTTGGCTCTCCTTCTCGTAGGTCTGTACTTTCTGGCTAGGATCGGTAAACATTTTTCTGCGATCCTTTTAAGATAATCACCCCAATTATGTCTATATTCCTTAATTCTTTCACACAAGAAAAATATTTACAATTCTCCCCTAATATCATTGTTTATATTATCATTTATATTTTTGAATTTCTATTGTATGTAGTCGTCATTATTAGCATATAACTGTATAAATAATAAATACTGTATATTTAATATTTAAATATTAAATATCAAAGATCAGGTTATATCAACCTGATTTTTGTACAAATTGTAAATAATCTTATGGATTCTATGACCCTATGTAATTGTTTTCGTTAGACGTAAGAAATTATTTATTTTCTTTAAGATTCTTAAAAGAACAAAAAAATATTTTAATATGTAATAAAACATTTTGTTTGTTTTTCTTAATGAAAATTTTTGTTTTCTGGGATTTTTATAATCAGACAATTTTAAAGTATTTGAGCTTACCCGATGTTAAAATGAGATAGAATAATAAACAAAGAAATAACGAAAGCACTTCAACGTAACATAGAATCAATATTTGTCAACCACCTCATAAAAATACAAAATAAAAAAATTACTGACATTAGCAACAATCTAAATATTAAATTAATAAATGTTTTATTGTTTCCATAAATTTCAATAAAAATTTTTAAATTTAAAAAAAGAAAAACACATTAAAATAAAATAACACATACTCATTAAGAAATTAAATAAAAATCGTATAAATATTCAAAACTTCATTATCTAGTGATAATTAATTATTCTTACTGTCCTATTACATTTAGCATGTTATTTAAAAATCACTTGAACATTGGAATCTAGAGCCTCTTTAATAGAGGCATAAGCTTAACTCATCGAGTTTGTTTAGTGATGAACTCGTCATCGCAAATCAGCTGCTTTTGAAATCGGAGAGTTGTAAGATTCCAGTCCTTGTAAACGCAGTTCTTTTTATACGAATTTGAATAGTAGATCGTGGATACTGGTGTTCTTCAATTAATCGAGGATATCGGTGGATTTCAATTAACCACGCATCTCAGAAGCGGTCTACCTGAGATTACAAGATTACACTTCATTTACATTCATCCTCGTTCAACCTCTGACGTAATACTTTACGATGGTTCCGGAGGCTAAACAGAAAAATAAGGAAATAAGGATAGGCATAAGCTTCCTCAGGTTTAGCCGCTTGTCACCACGGTTCATTACTATCGTCATCTACTTCAGAACTGTTGTCTTTACGACGTCATATCTTCGTACACTCCTTTGATTTCCATATTTCCATAACTTCCTAAGCTAGGCTTCCAGTCAGTCATTTTTTTAGTACATCTATCGCTCACTTGTTTAACAATATTTTCGGCCCGCTTTCATTTCAGTACCTTTATCACTGTTGAGAAATTTACTTATTTTGTTCTGGCTTTAACAGTTGTACTTTTTTTTCTTTGTAATTTATTAATATTTAAGACAATTCTTTGCATTGTAGTCCAGGTGGTATCTGTTTTGGGTGGACTTTTTCTATATCATCGCTAATTTTTACCTCATTGCTTCCGGAATATCATCAGAAATGATTATTTCGTTATGCGCCGATTGAAAAAGATGTCCGTAAATTTATATTAAACAAAATTAAAAAAATTACAAAAATATCCAATTTTTTTCTCCTATTTCCCGAGATAACTCGATAACTTTGAGTTAAAATCGAGAAAAGAATAAAAAGAAAAGATCGAGAGAGAATAAAAATCTTGTTATTACTTTTTACACATAATCTCATCGTTTGAAAATCGAAAAATACGTTATTATTGATGTAAAAATAGCAATACTGTCAAAAAATGAAAAAGAAACAAATATTGGGAGCATTTTTTTCTAGTAAACTAATATTACATACAGGACCTTCAGAATGTGCCTCAGAGAACGTTTTGATATGATAACGTAACACGCTGACATTCAACAAAATCGGTCAGACAGTTTTTGTACAATAAATTTTCAATTCACATTTTTTTTAAAAAATGCGAGTTTTCCAATTTACGTAGTCAGAAATAAAGTCTGAAGATACTTGAAATTTAATCACATGTAAAAGAACATTCAAAATTTCCAATTAATTTTGAAAAATTTAAATCCGTTAATTAGGAGAAACTAGAACATTTTTCAGACGTACTTGTCAAATGAACAAATGTAATAACGGATGACAAAATATTATCTACTACTAGTTACACGGTAAATATTGTGTTAGATTGTTATTACTGTAACTTTAATTATTTACCGAAAAAGGAATTATCCTTTTATTCCTCAGCTAGAACGTTATCCTCGCTGTCATAACTATCTTCAGCGTAATTGTCACTGTTATCACTGTCACTACATAAACAGACAATGAAAGATTCTGTCAGAGAATCTATTAACGATTCTCGGCTCCAGTATTCACCTTTTCACAGTAGCCTTTCCTGTCTTCGTCAGTCATCGAATTTTATCTTTACACAGTTTCAGAGCACTTCTGACATCGTAAACTTCATGTTGTGGCTCGCAACATGTTTTTCCTCTTGCTATACCGTCTCCATTGGACTTACATGAGAATGATAAGGTGGAAGCCGTAGAACTTGATGCCCACTTCTTTCCAACAATTGGTCAAATTGTTATCGTTTTCTGTTACTTTTGTTTAACAATTAGTCGATATAATTGTGGTTTTAGCATTTAAGGTGAAAATGGAATACGATGTTTTTGTAGCCAAACAGTCACGTCTTGTTTGTTGCTTGATTGTACTGAAATTTTTCACAAAGGGTATTATGATACGGAGAATTGTCAGTAACTATTACACTCGGCAGGAAGGTTAGGAATTAATTTTTCTTCAGCCCGTTTCAAATAATTTTTAGTATTCAATTAATGTACGCATCGTACGTTAATTGAATATATTTCAAATACACGGCACACGCCAGAAAACCCGTACCGAGAGGCAACAACACAAAACTGAACTTTATACACGTGGAAAAACCAAAGAGAAACAGAAATAAAATAAAATAGAAATAATTATTTTGTATATTAAATATGATGTCGCTCTCTTAATATTCTAAATATATAAAAATTCATCGTTTCGTAAACATTTGTATCATGTTTATGAGATAAATCACGGTATGCAAATGTTTCACAGAACAATAGTGTAGCAAAGACGTGCGGGCTAATCATCCAAGCTCGCCGTTACGTGGGGGCTCTCCTATATCTACGTATGTTGGCATGTTTGAAGCTTAATAACTGTTGACTGTTTAAACAGATAACGGAATTTTGTACAGAAACTCGTGTATATGGAAAATTTGTTGGTAAATTTTGGGGTCAATATCTGCAGGTGGTGGGGGGAGTCAATTTTCTCTTTGTTTCTGTGCAATCATAACACCGCTTTGTATTAAGCTGAATATATGTGTGCATGATTAACATTTTTTTTTTTTTTAAATGTTGCCCTAAAATTTTCCCTTCTCCAAAAATCTAAAAAACTTATCTTCTTATTTATTACATACTTTTTAACCGATTTCTTTTAAACTTCCTAGGCATAGTAGTGTAAGTGTAAAAAAATACGTTGGGAGTAAAATTGGTGGGTGGGGGGTGACAGAATTTAAAAATTACGACTTTTTGAATTTTTTAAAATCACTAAAAAGAAAACCTTTGGTAACTTCTGATTGTATATATTTATGTTGTACATATTGATCGTATATATTTCAGTAGAATATGTTTTAGTATATTCCATTTAATTTCGTAAACATAGAAAACTCAAAACATTTTCTTGGAATTGGGGGAGCAGAGAAAAATGAAAAAGAAAACAATTTTTTTAATCTTTTACTTTTTTTTGTGTTTATTTAAACATATAATGATAATTTTACAATAAAACTACATAATTACTCCCACCCAAAAAAAGAAATCTTTAATAACTTTTTTCATAATATGAAAATAACTAAATTTTTTTCATATTATAACAAAGTTTATTACAACTTTGTTATAATCGATAAATGCTACATAGAAAAAAATCTGATATCCATTACGTTTTCCAGTAAGTTGATTAATAACTTGAAGGTTGTTTAAATTCGAAAGTCAGCTTTTTCGATCGATTGATAATAGCTCAGTAGAGGCTGGAGGCGGTTTTGAATTAATTTCATGAACTCTTGATAAACAGCTATTGGGTAGCAAGCGTAAAATTTGATAGCGATTGCCATATCTTAGATGCTTTATATCTGTCATACTCATCAGGACGGCTGAGGGCTGATAATATAAAATAGAACATTCCGTTAATAAATAGAAAGACATAATATCAATAATCGCCTGAAATACTTTATTTTACTCATATACTTTTACTACTTTAAAGTTGATATAAAAACCTTAATTTTTTCATATATTTTTTTAATGTAATAACTATTTTTTTTTTTTATTGTGTAAAGGATGTTTTAAATTTAACCAAATTAAATTTACAAAATATTTTTGTATTCCGTAAAAATATAATGTGTATTATATGTAATATTATTAATATTTTTGTCATTTTACTGCATAGTAGTAGTTTAACACTTGTAGAGAAATTACGTCTCAAAAGAAATATTATTGTTACTATTATTTAACAAACTTAACTTTTTAAAAGTTTTATGTTTGCAGTTTAAGTACTAGGATAAACTTGTATAATGATATTAGTTTGAAAACATTTTAATAAATAAAAAAAGTTTTTGTAAATAACGAGTGAAGTTATATTTTTAGTGATTTCATCTGTTGAACTGTTAACTACATAACACTTTTTAAATTTATACTTTTACTGAAAAAAAAAAAAATAATAATAATAATCTGTACAGTTTATCAATGAAAACCTAGTGGTTACGATAGTGTATTACTTTTTGTAATGTTTCGATTTTTGTCTTAAACTGTTTTTATTTTTTTACTCCTTACGTTTCATTCAATCTTCTCTGTAATTGGCCAACTATTTCTCTATTCAATTAAATTTTATAAGAAAAGAATTGTTTTTTCCTCTATCAAAACTTTACCGATCGTGAACAAGCATTTTTGTTTTAAAATAACTTTTAATTGTTTTTTTCTTCGAACGATTTTAAAGATACATCTTGTGACAATATCAAGAACGAATTAAGTTTATGAATTTCAATATTATGTCACTTGTTCCGTCTACTTCGATATTCTCATTATTTCCTTTTACAAACGTTACGACTTGGTTCACCTGGAATTTCAAATCATCGCTCCTTGTTCATTTTATTACACTACAGGTTTTCATTAACGCTTGTTGCATAGAGCAATCTACATTTGCAGTTCTCTAGAGATAAGTGATACAAATTGAAGACAATTATTTGATGAAATTTTCCTTAGAATATTCCGTTAATATTTACTAGAATCGAGCTAACAGTAAATTCAAGTAAGCATTTTAACATATCTTTTTGCTCGATTTCTTATTTTCTTATTTAGATTAGAAGTTTGTCATTAAAAGCAGTAAAAGAAAATATTTATGTACTTACTAAATCCAAAGGAATTTATCAGTGTGTTTAATTAATTAATTATCTTATATATGAATGTTGTAATTATGCGTTCATGTTAATAATTCGAACGTTTCAAAGCAGTTTTTTATTAATTATTGATAGAAAATAATGTTATTAGATAAGGCGAATTATAAAACATATAATTAATATTCCAATAGATACTCAAATGAATCATCTGGAAAGTTCTGGAATCTAGTGCAGTTTCATAGAGTCAAATCCCAAAGGTAGCTGCTGTTTTCTAGTTATGAAATCATAGTATATATTAATAGTTATCCGTCACTGCACAGCAGAAACCGCCATAACCTGTATTGGTAAGTTACTTGGTAAACCTTCTTTTTGTTTTAGCTTATTTCCCTACCATCCTGAGCTAGATTCACCGTGAAATATAGCATACCTCAGGACAACCTCTGTTGAAACTGAGGAGTAGGCATACGCGATCCTGAGGGCTAGTCTCCGTTGGACCGCTTCCAGGATACGCATATTCGAGTCCTTCTTCAGCGCAGTATCCCAAACCGTGATTCCATAGAGGAGTACTGAGTTTACGACACGGGCATATATCCTCCTGCAAGATAACCTTAGACCAGAAAAGTTACTGAGCAGCCTGTGTGATGGCTTTACCAGTCCTTCGGCTTTGCTGCGGTTTCCTTGGCGTGGACTAAGAATCTTCTTCGTTTGTCCAGCGACACTCCTAGATATTTGACGGAGCCTGATTAACGTACGGATCTGCCGTCAAGTCTGACTGAAACGGGGGCCAGCGGCCTTCTGCCGGCCACGGTGATGAACTTCGTATTTTCATGAGATAGACGCAAACCTTTCCCCTGCATTTAGCTCTGGACCGCCATCTTGGCCATATTCGCCATATCCTCCCCCGACCCCGACCACACGACGAGGGTGAGATCGTCTGCGAAGGCAATCGGGACAACACCCTCGGGGTAATTCAGTCGCAGAATACCGTCATATACTATGTCCCACAACGTAGGCCCCAATACCGAACCTTGTGGCACTCCACACGTGACTTGTAAACGGATGGGTGAATTAGTTGAATAAAAGATTAGATATCTGTCTTGAAGGTATCGCTGTTCATTTTAAATTAAAGGGTGTTAAAAGTTGTCAATCCCTCGATCGTTAAGAGTCCCAAAAATGGCATCCCAGCGCAACGAGTTGAAGGCATTTTGCACGTCCTAGAGAACGACTACAGAAATCTTCCTCGTCACCAGGTACCGGATGGTGCTCCGTTAACCATGTAAACCAGTTTACCAACGGCCTCAGGGGCTGACCTTCCACGTCTAAAGCCGTATTGTTTATCTGACAACCCACCTCTGTCCCCGATGTTTTGACAACGTCTGGTGTCTAGGATCTTCTCGAACAAGTTGCATAGGCATTGGTCAGGCAAATGGGCCGGTAGGCGGTCGGTTAAGCGTTCACTTCCGGCTTCTTCAACAAGACTAGCCGGGACCCGCAAGATCTCAATTTAGGCCCTGTCCACTAGTAGTTTTAACTATTCGCATTGGGTTCACATCGGGTCCGAGACTGGCATGGGATCTCAAGCGCCGTCCAGCTGAAAGCAGTTCTAGAAGTTCAGTACGAGCGACCTTCTCTACAACTACTCCCTCTTGAGGTGGATCGGTACACTGCGGAAATAGGGCGATGATAGAGTTATTTACTTTGTCTCTGGTGAGGGCTGGTAACCTCCTCCCAAGTTTGCCTGTCACTAAGCGGTAGCCTTTGCCCTAGAGGTTCTGATCCACTGCATTGCAGAGGTTCCGCCAGAATTTCTCTTTCAGCCCCTTAATGGTTTTTTTATAGGCCACCCTGGTTGTGGTATACATCCAATGAGTGTCAGCCAGGAGTTCAGGAGGACTCCTCCTGGCTGTTCGCTGACGTAATCGACTAGCGGCTCATGCCTTTTCCCGGAGTGCCTCGATGTTCCGATTCTACCAATGTACGTTCCTGGCCGCCGGGCGACGACAAAACCCACTGAACTCTGACATTCATCCTGGATCCTCTCGAACAGGTCAACAGTAGACAAGGGACCCATCATTCGAGCTTGAATCCACTCGCCGAATCTTGCGCATCCCTGTTTGGAGGTGACCTTCCTCACCGACAATGCAGAACGCGATAGTGTGAGGGTTTCAAACATTATAAAAAGATAAATAATGTACCTCCTCAAGGACTCGCCAAACGATGAACTCATTGACAGAAGTGTCAGACACAAAAGTCAAGTCGATTTTCGATAACGAGGGTCTCCTCCTGAACGTTGGTGTTTTATGATCGTTCATACATATTAGCCCTAGGACCAGGTCTCTGTCCCGGAGGTTCGGTCCCGTCTACTATCGACCGCGTCCCCGAAGTCAGGGTATTTAGCATTGAAGACGCTTGCAACTATTACACTATGCCTATAAATTTCCATGAACAGGCCGTCTAGAAAGGCCACGAACTGGACAATTCCTGTATTTGGAGAATGGTAGCAGGGGAAGATGATCATAGATCCAAGGTCTGCCCAAACGTCTCCGTCACCGGAGACGGCAGGGATTCTGGATTTGGGAAAGCCGATAGCTGCAGGAATAATTGACCCAGTAGCCATATCTCACTGGGTGTGACTGATGCAAGAGGCTCCGATAGAATGATGACGTCCATGGATTGACGCAAGGCCACATCCCAGGTTATATCCAACGACTTCCTACTCCTACCCGTATTAATTTGGAGATACTTCAAAGAAGGAGTGGATAGACCTCGGTCCTGTGGCTCTCTTTATCACAAATCATGCATTTCGTCTTGTTCTGACATTGGGCTCGCCTGTGGTCCGGCTACCCGCAGTTGAAACAATGCGGATCGGTTGCGTTCTGTACAGACGGCCGACATGTGCCCCAGGGCCCAACACCTAAAGCAGCGATCCTCAGGGTTCCTGACTCGAGCCCTACAGTGGACCCAACCGATCCTAATCATCTGGTCTGTGAGTTTCCATATTATCACCTCGTATGCCATACGAGGTGATAATGGTGGCATTTTGCGTATCACCGAACACTGGATTGAGTGAGGACACTTTAAACTTTCCACCTTCCCCCACCACCCATTTCAGCGTCTTTACAACTTCCTTCTTGGTGGTATCACAATCTAAGTTCTGGAGTTGGACTATCGTCCTGCAGCTGTCACGAGACGTTAGGTATACGTGAAGGTCGGAAATTTTACTCTGTATTGTACTCCTGAGTTTGGACGCTTTGGCGGGTCCATTCGCCCTGATCTGCAGTTCACCATCTGCTGCTTTCCGTAGTGGCAACACATCGCCCACCTCCTCTATGGTAACTGAGTCTTTCACAGTTAGAAGTAGTTCAGCATATGTACGCCAACCAACTTAACGACGACTGTGCTAGTGGTTGGTACGGGTAGCGTGAATCTCTTAGTCACCGAGGTATTTGTGCCAACCTTCAACACGCTCGATCCTCCCGACAGTCCCGATACCTCCCGACAATATATAGTATCATTATTTCCAAGCACTGGCCAATGTTGGTATGCGGTAAAAGAAACACAGGTGTCGGGTTTATTTAGCACCTTTCTGAGAGAGGCCACAACAATAGACGATGAATTATGGTCATTGGAGGTTGAGTCAAAGTAAATCGTGAACCTCTTGTTTCCAGTAGGTTCCTCATCCCGCTAAAGTATCCTGAACCTGTCCTCAACTACATCCCCGGGCCTCACTCCAGTCGGGTTCTCCGCGGTCTGTGTAGCCGAGAGGTTACTAAAACGACATGTTATGTCGTTAATTGTGGACTTGTCAGTTAACTGTTCAACACGCTTCATACGTTCCGGCGGCCATTTCGTGATAGCAGCACTGCCTAATTCTTCATCCGTCAGTGTTTGTTCCATGATGTTGCGCAGACTACGACCCGTAAATTGCCGCATTTACCTGAATCGGAGGCTCCGTGCCACAGACCTGACAAGGTAAAAGCAGACCCGCAGGTCGACTAGGACCATCAGCCACCATGAAATCTTTGAGAAGCCTGTGTCTGGTACCAGAACATGTCTTGATCTCTTCTTTGAATTCATGCAGTTCGCCATCAAAGAGCTCAGCACCTTAACTAGATTCGTCAGACAGGAGCTTTCGTCAAATCCATCCACATCGCCATTCAGGCAATTCCCACTCTAACAAACAGGCGTACCTGTGGGTCCGTGAAGTCTCTCTTTCCTCATTTGCACACAAGAGGTCCCCGTACTTGCCTTTGATTTCTTTCCGGTCCTTTCCAACGGCGGGAACCTGCGTATGGGCCGTTTATTTGTCGATTTCTGTCGTATCCGGTTATCTTCCTCCTCCATGTTCACCTTGTACACGGAGCCCGGAAACTGAGGGCTCGGGTTCGTTCCCCTCCAGAGCTCCGTGTCTAGAACTCCGTCCATAACTATGGTCTTCGCTGTCAGACGAAGCCGAATCACGCAGGTCCCTTCCGTCCCGTTTCTGTAATTGTATGTCAGACGTCATCCTTCGTCGGTGTTGTCCGTCCGTCTGCCTGGTAACTGTCCTTTGTTTTGTGTCTTGCGTTCCAGACGCTGTAGGCCGCGAATCACTTTCTTAGAACGAGGTAGCCAAGTGCCCCGCATCAAGCCTTAATCATTAATGTCACCAGACCAATGGGTGGAAGTTGTCCCGCGTCCGGTCCGTCCCCCGCCACTCGCATGCTCCATGGGTTGATCCCCAGCCACAATCGTGGTGTAGGTATCAGATATCTTTAGTTACACTAATAAAAATGTTAAAAGTCTAATTTGTAAACAAAAATCAGCTGCTGAAATCTAACACTGAAAAAACGTTTTTATACAGGAAATTAAATCTCAATGACTTCTAAAACGTGTTTAGAATACCAAACGATATTACACAACGACAAAAGCAATGAAAATAATCGGAAAATAACAGAAAAACTGAGTATAACGGGAGACTGATAGAATAAAATAAAGTAATTAATTAATTACAAAGACAAAAACAGTAACATAAAAACACAAGCAATTAACATAAACAAAAGAAACAAAGGGAAACACGCGAGATTTAATACCTCAGTGACGCAATAACAAAGTTACGACTGCACTTGAAGCCACGCTTTTTCTAGTGCATGCCAACTTAGTAAACTTTTCTTTTTTTTTAACCTCCGAGACCACCGTTATGTATTGCTTTAGAGGACGAGATTAATGGAATGATTTGTAGCGTGTGAAAATGCCATACCTGACCGAATTCGAACCCGGGACCACCGGATGAAAGGCCAAGACGCTACCACTACGCCATGGGGGCCGACGAACTTAGTAAACTAGCACTTTCATTCTTTCTTTTTCCTGTTTAGCCTCCGGTAACTACCGTTTAGATAATACTTCAGAGGATGAATGAGGATGATATGTATGAGTGTAAATGAAGTGTAGTCTTGTACATTCTCAGTTCGACCGTACCTGAGATGTGTGGTTAATTGAAACCCAACCACCAAAGAACACCGGTATCCACGATCTAGTATTCAAGTCCGTGTAAAAATAGCTGGCTTTACTAGGACTTGAACGCTGGAACTCTCGACTTCCAAATCAGCTGATTTGGGAAGACGCGTTCACCACTAGACCAACCCGGTGGGTTAGTAAATTAGCACTAGTAATAGTTAACGTAACGTTTTTTGTAACCCTACAAAAAAGGGACACGCCTTAACGTATAAGGAAAGCTATAAAGTGTACAAGTAGTTTTATAACCTAGTACATCTCCCTCATTTTGTAGTAAATTAACAAATTTAGCTCTAAAACGAAAACGAATTCGTGAAATGAAAATCAAAATAAAGTAAAAAAACGGAATTTTTGATTGTAATTTATTTAGTTTTAATCGGTGAAAAAATTAATTTTAATGTGTTTCCAATATCAAAAACATTATTGTCAGTGATATGGGACATCACTGAATAATGATTATCACGAATTCACTTCAGCCCCGTATTTTTTCAATAATGTTTTGTATATATATATATATTATAAGAGTATAACACGATAAAAAAATAATATCGATAACTAAATATATATTACAATGCTAAAATGGCGTTTTAAAGTAATAAAAGATTACTGTCACTGATGAACGTTTAGGACTAAAGAAAATCTGAAAAGAGATAATTATTATTATCTAACGCGGAGCGTCTAAGAAACGAACTGAGAAAGTCAGGTGATCTCAGGTGTGGGTCGTGTTAGTACTAATACATTAGAATGGAGGCGAAAGAGTGCGATCGTGACGAAAATTTCCTTACCGTTTTCCTGCAGCTTGTATCTTGAAAAGCAAACGGCCGCTTTTAAAAACTGAAAATTTTATGAAAAATCATTTCACCTAAGCCTACTTCGTTTTTCATAATTAGAAGTACGTTACTGAAAAATTTCATACAAAACTGGTTTGCCTTAATTTCATCAATAGGACACAAAGACCAGACGAAATATCAAATTTTGAATTAAAACTCGCTTCGCTTGATCAAATGGAATTAGTTTCTTGTTTTTCTGACTGTAATAACATTATTTTAATTGAAAATTAATTAATCCAGAGCATTTCTCAGACAAGTGATAACATCGTAACTACTTAAACTTAGAAAAAAACGTAAAATCGTAACATGATTTTAACATGTTTCGTAAAAAATTATTAATAATATAACAATTAATTTTCAAAATCAAATAATATATTCAAGCAGTCGATGATGATATAGAAGACATATCCGAATGATATGAGTTCTTTAGGTGTGTGTGTGTGTGTGTGTGTGTGTGTGTGTGTGTGTGTGTGTGTGTGTGTCTGTGTGTGTGTGTGTGTGTGTGTGTGTGTGTGTGTGTGTGTGTGTGTGTGTGTGTGTGTGTGTGTGTGTGTGTGTGTGTGTGTGTGTGTGTGTGTGTGTGTGTGTGTGTGTGTGTGTGTGTGTGTGAGTGTGTGAACAGGTTATATTGCTAAACCCACCGGGTTGGTGTAGTGGTGAACGCGTCTTCCCAAATCAGCCGATTTGGAAGTCGAGAGTTCCAGCGTTCAAGTCCTCGTAAAGTCAGTTATTTTTACACGGATTTGAATATTAGATCGTGGATACCGGTGTTCTTTGGTGGTCGGGTTTCAATTAACCACACATCTCAGGAACGGTCGAAGTGAGACTGTACAAGACTACACTTCATTTACACTCATACATGTCATCCTTATTCATCCTGTGAAGTATTATCTGAACGGTAGTTACCGGAGGCTAAAACAAGAAAAAGAAAGAAGGTTATATTGCTAATTAGATTTACTGGTAGCTGGAAGATAATGATAGCATCAAGAGATAGATTTAAAGGCAGGTTTAAATTTTAAATGAATATACCTTTATATAGAAAAATAAAAAAAAAAACTGTTGGTCTCTCACAATCTTTAATATTTATATTTAATATTTTATTCCAGTAATCTTATTATTGTTACTTTTAAAATTTTATGAGATATTTTTGCGCTATAGGTTTTTAAAAAAATTGACGCCTTTTCTTGTGGTTCTTGGGTTTTAATAAATAATACATAGAGTGACCGAATATATTCTACCTCTGTCTGAATTCGAGTAAGAATTTGACAGAACGATTTACTCGTATTTAATACTGGATGGTTCAACACACCGCATAATACCGTGAATGGAATTGGTTTTTCTTTCGTAATGGCTATCCCTCACCTTAAGTATCTCTTTTGTTACAACTAAAGGAAAAGCAATTTATTGGAGTGTATTTATTTTTCCTGGATTGACTAAATCGTTAATAATTAAGGTACTGCTCTCATATTCTAATTGTAGGCGAGGTGGATTATTTGCATAGGATAGTCAAGTATGTTTTTGAATGGAGTTAGTTATAATCTCTTCAATCTTGCTATGTGAATAGATCACTCCTTTATCATCATCCACCTCACATCCTTTTATACGTTGTGGTTTTTTTATATATATATATTTATATATATACATTTATATATATTATATATATATATATATATATATATATATATATATATATATGGCTAGCGCTAATTATGAATTTTTTTTTTTTTACTATTTAATATTTTTTTAGTGGTAGGATTGAGTGAAAAAATTGTACGACATGTGAGATTTGTTTCTTTCATTATTTTCACGTATAATTATTGATTTTTTTGTTTTTTTGGTTTTTTTTGTGGGGGTGAAAAATCTGTTTTTATATTTTTTACATTATTTATTTTATTATACACTATTTATACACAATTAATTAGTATTTATGTACGTTCAATCTTTTACTCATTAAAATGAAAACCGACTGACTACCTCGGTAGAACAGGTAGTAGTACGGTTTCTTTGTACATCATTGATTCCGAGATCGATTTCCGAAAAATGTACGACTCGTCAATCCTGCTACGGTATCCGCTAATTACTGTATTATTTGGGGTGACTGTTTTAGAATCATAAAAGTATAGATCTTAATTCTATTTGTTGTACGACGTACCTTTTTAGTACGTCGTATATAGATGATACGTATATAGTGTTTAAAAATGCTGCATATAGCAGAAAAAATTATTGAGGAAGTGAAACTCTGAGTTTCTCGCACTTATTTGTGCGGTATGATGGACCCGATTCTTTTTATATATCTTGGGACCGTTTCTTGTTCGGTTGCTTTACAAAACGTTCGACCTGGGAATGAAGCACTTATTAGGTAAAGCCGGAGTATTCACACTTTTTTGTACAATGCTATACACGTCTCTCTCATTGTTATCAGATTCCTTCTTTTCTCTACAATAAAGTAAACGAACGGTGACCAGAAAAATCTTTAATTTTATTTTACTTCAGCAAAAATTTATTAACGAGTGTTATTTTTTAATTTATTTAAATTATATCTATATTAATAAAACATTAACGTTCACAACATTTTCCTGAACAACATTTTAATATATTAAGTTCAAAGTTAACCGGAGAAAATGAAAGAATGTGAAATTATTTTTTCAATACAAACAAATTTGAAATTTGTATTCTGTTATTACTTTTTAATTTTATAAGCTACTTTTTTTCTTCTTCTAATAAACCTATTTTTATAATATTGAACTGTACTTTATTATTGAGCTTCTATTAACTATATTTTATTAGTATAATATGAAGTTTCCGAGTTTAAAATATAATTTCAATTCCAGTTTGAAATTAAATCGGTAACAACTGTATGCCTTGTATATTAGCAACTTTTTATTTAAATTACACAATAAATTTCTAAATTGCTATTTGGCTTTTATTAAAACCTGTTAAAAATTAAATCGTCGCATATTTTCTTCTTTTTTTTTTTTCTTAATCATATTATTTTATAATTATGGAACCGATATTTTGAATTCACTTCCTGCAAATAATTCACGTAAAACTTAATTATACAATATATAGATCACGTTAGAAAAATATGTGTCCTGTTCCACGAATAACAAAAGGGGATTATTCCATTCTTTGTCTGAAAGAATCAAGGATAACCTTAATCAGTAATATGACGATGTAAAAACTTAATGAATAAAAAAATGAGTGGTAAAATGAGTCAATTATTTAATTTATTTTCATAAAGTATGAATATAAATTAAATAATAGTGAATAAAATTATGTTACGATAAAAAAAATAAATAAAATTTGTACAAAATAAAATAAACATTTTGAAGGCTTTATTTAGTAAATTTTTGAATACAAGGTTACTGCTCTTATTAAACAAGTATGAAGGAAACTACACATCTGTTTAACAGGAAAGCACGTCACCGTGCGTCACAGGTGTAATGAGATAATCAAAAAATAATAATTTATTGTTGCAGAACATTTAACAAAATTTGTTGTATTTTATTATAACACATGAATATTGTATTACGGTTAACCTCCAGTCATGAGTTTCGTGGTCATATATGATGACAGGAAGGTTTTTTTTCAAGAGAAATAGAATTTCAATTTAATTTGATTTTTTTATTTGATTAAATACAAAAACTGAAGTACTAAGAGTCTTTCTTGTTACCCAAAGTATTAATATTTTGCATCGTAAAATAATTATACTTTCTGGTTTAAAACAAATAAATAATAATAATAACAATTCCTTTATTGAATAAACTGTGAAAAATCCAATTCAAAACCAAAATACAGTAAAATACTGTATTTACACATCAGGTATAGCAGGCTGTATCGCCTATGGTCATCAGCTGGTCAGTTAAGCACAATATATTTACATAGAGCTACTATTGATGATACAGACTTCACTTTTTCACGACTACTTGAAAAGGAATGTACTGTATTTAGGGTGTATTATGTTTATTCTAGTAACAGCTCAACGACCTAACCGATTTAGATATTCGACTTCGTGTTGGAATCCTTACGTTACCGAAAGTAGTGGAGATTTGCCGGTTGAAGCACAAACTTTAATCGACTGAATTAATGTAAACTGTCTCTATCAGCGTGTGAGCTGGGTTTGAAATGAACGATTCGAATCGCTAATGAATAATCTTACAAAAAGTAATAGAATTAAATTTACGTTAAATAAAATGTTAAATAGATTTAAAAATTTATTTTTAACAATAATGGGCTTCCAGTGAGGACTGCATGTGAGGCTAGAACGGTCAGGTGATGCGAAAACCTCGTGCGAGGCTAAACCAATCATCACCATCAAGCGGTAACAAACACGGAGCCCTGGGACGCTGTTTTAGAAGGCACGATGGGGTTTTCTTATAATATCCTTGGAAACAATCGTCCGATTTTCAAAATTCAAAACGGGGTGTTTGTTAGTAGGTTCAAGGCAAACTTTTCCATGTATTAGATGCCCAAAAAGAGTGTAATGTATTTAGGTTGTGTATATGTATGTTTGCTCCACCGTAGCAGCTCAACGGTTAAATCGATTTAGATGACCCCGTGTTGAAATCCTTACGTTACCGGGAGTGTCGTAGGCTATATATAAATTTAACAAATTTAAAAAATTATACTATGTACGAAATAGTCACCACCGGACGCTCTTTAATTATCCTATACGTAATCATCCTATATTAAAGAGAAATTTTTTTTGCAGTCGTGTTTTGTAATTTTTAATATAATTAATTCCGTCCGAGTTTAAAGGTTTAAAGTGAATTTTTGGATTTTTTTTAACCCGGCTATTAAATTTTAGTAGTCCCAATCGCTTAATAACTTAGAATTAAAAATAACAATATTAACGATTAAATAGAAACAGAAATAAAAACAAAGCTTCAAACAAGTAAAAAAAAGAAGATAAAAACCAGAGCAAATATTAGAAATATATTTTTATTTTTAAAAATCCGAGGTTACCTTTTTTAAGGAAAAGTAGCAGATTTATAAATATACATAAATAAAAACGGTGGGATTTTTATTTTACTAAAGATCTATATATGTTTTTTCTTCCATTTATTTATTTATTTAAGTTTTCCAAAATTGTATATTGGCCAGGGAAAAAATACGAGAAGGATTCCACTTGATATTTAATATAATATAATATTTTAGGGATCAGCTCAGAGCTCAGTACGAGTGTATGTATAATGTTCTCGTACATACATGTATTTACTTAACCGTAGTACGCATAGCTGTTGTTTTTTTTAGAGGATGTAAATCACCCAGATACTATCGAGTTTTAAATTAACCCTCGAAAGAATATCACACTTTCAAAAAGACAGTAATTTTTTTTAAATGTAGAATAAAATAATGATGGAAATGAAATATTAAACTGAGATTTGAGCGGGATGATGATTGTTTTAATGTATTTGAACGGTAAAATACCCGGATTTATCCGAAATACAAATCAGCCGTTAGGCTTAATTTGCAATCATCAAGAACACTAAGTCCTCGGTTTAGTCCACATTCAGCAACCTCCTCCCAACCGTTAGCAAATTGTACCTATAATATATTATAGATTGCTGCATCCCAAATCATTAACTTGGTCCTCTAAGCCTATACAAAATTTCAAGCGAGAAAGAATTATTAAAAAAATACGAAAAAAGGGTGCCGGGTAGAAAATACAATCTATTAAAGAGTAAATATCTGGTAAGACAAAAACATTTAACCGTAGGATAGCTCAAGATTCAATGCAGGCAACAGGCGCTCATCCCGTGTATAAGTTCTCGGAAGAAGGATATTTTTATCCAGGGTTGTAGGAAAATCAGTAGAAGTAATCAGTAATCTTGCGTTTATTACCTTAAATGCATATTACAACAAAATCGCTTTCTCTTCAGAAAAAACGTGAATGTAGAAGAACAGGGACGTTAAGTTTCTAAAGAAAACTCACACGTTCTCGGAATTGTATTACGTAAATAAGTATCCATCTTCATTTTAAAAATGAATCTAGACTCCCGTTGTAAGTTTAAATGAGATATTTTGTGTTACTTTAGTGTTTTATTTTTTTAGTGTTTTAGATTTAAGTGTTACTTAAAGAGAAACAGAAAAGTTTAAGTAGAAAGTTATTATAACGCAAAATGTAGATTCGATCAATTACCTTGGAAAATTTGAGTGATATCTTGAACTTACTACGTATCAAAACAAAATAATTTGAAAGCCGCTTGTGAGAATTAGATTTTTTTTAAATTCTTATTAAACCATTCAAAATATTGTACGTAAAACATGCTATAAAGTAATAATATGAAAAGAAAGACGCAATTACTACAGTATTACGTAACTTTACTTTTTAAAGTAACTCATAATACCAATTTGCAAAAGATGAACTCTCACGTAGTGTAATAAACCGGAAAAACCCATAATTTTCCAAAATGTTCAAACTCAAACTACTACAACAAACTAACCTATAATGACACAATTTAAAATGCGTTGTAAAACCATAATTTTGACGTAAAAAAAATCGGAGTAGGAAGACTCAACTAAAATGGGGCTATTTAATATAGTTTAGGCTATTCTAAAAATGGCCTACAGTACCTGTTAAATAACTTTTTAAACTCTAAAAAATATAAATTTTAGCAAATTTAATATTTGCCTACCTCAAAACTATCATTTTTTCGGTAAGAGCTTCAGTTTGGCGGCGGTGGTAATGGTATTGGTACTGGTAGTACATTGTCAGTAATCTTATTATCATTAGGTTGAGTTTTATAATAAATTAACCTTTAGTTAATTTAGTTATTTTAAAACCACTTAAAAATGCAACCGTCGCATTTTTTTTCTTTCTTAATCATATTATTTTGTAATTATGGTACTGATATTATTAATTAACTTCGTGAAAATAATTAGAATTCTAAACTACACTTTATAAACAGTTTACTTTATTCACATAAAACTTTATACAATACTAGCTGTACCCTGCCACGCCTCGCTGTGGCAGAATTAAGCGAAGTTTCTGCGACGTTTATCAATTGATCGTTTCTTCGATGGAGAACAATATCTCTAGGTTGGAACTGATCTCCGAGTATGACAGTTGCTACTTTGTCTATAGTTGGAACATTATATCGGGCGTTTTGTCTGCGTGAATGACAATCTTGTGGGTACCTGATGGCGTCATATCAATTGCCGTTTTGAACAAACGCACCAAATTGTTCCTTTCGTGAAGGAGCTTCTGTAGCTGCGAAATAATGGATCTTCTTAGCGAGGTATGTATTCCACAACGTGCATCTACTTCATCTCTACTTTCATCTCATTTGAAGGAATTTACGGTCACTATCTGGGAACGGGAGCAGGGAGCCAGCTTTGTGATATATTTGCCCTTTGATTTTAAAAGTTGACATGAATTGAATCGTACGATTTCCGCACCAAATACGTATCTGGATGGTGCTTAGTCTGTTCCTCTCTCGTACGGATGTCCGCTCTTCCTCAGTCATATTCGAAAGCCGTTTTTTTTCGTGCGACGGCCCAAATTCGATTTTCTGCGAGGCATTATTTCGGCTTTCACTGGAATAGAAGGAAGGGATAATATTATAACCTCTTATGGCTCTCACAGCTCTAGGTTGAAACCCATTACAGAAAGGACAAAAAGTTTAATAACGAAAAATTTTCTTTTTGAAAAGGCCAAAAAAATTTATTTAAACTTTTTTCACCTATCTCTCATGGTTCTCATAGCTGCAGCTCGACAACAATGAGACAGAAGACAGACAGTATTGAAAAGTGGCTAAAAATTAATAATATTAACTAAATACATGAATTTAAAAAAATAATTAAAATATTAGTTAAATGAAATAGTTAAATAATAATTATAAAAAATTAATATTTTTCTGACCATCTCTCATATAAAACATAACCTCTACTTACGATTTGGTGAAAGGTGCAGCTCAATCACGACACGATCACACAAAAGTACCTCGTTTAAGGTGAATATTTAATTCAGATTGTATAATAATCTGAATCAGATGCAAGTGGATACGTTTTTTTTTTTTTTTTTTGTTAATAAACAATGTAATTGGGAACAGGAATTGTTTCACATGTGACTGCGGTTGTCGTTAGCTAGTATGGCGAGTATTCCCCTCGCTTCCGGCAGATGGCGCGGTCACTGGTGCATAGCTGACCGTTAAAAAAACTGTTTTGTCGCGGTCGCGGGTACGTGACTGATGCGAAAAATAGATGAAAACAGTCTTTGATGCGGGTTATACATCGTGCTAAAATTTGAGCTCAATCGTTGCAGAACATTTTGAGTTTTTGAAGCGTACACAAACGAACTTAACATTTTTTTATATAAAGATATAGATCATGTCAGGAAAATATGTGTTCTGTTCCACGTATAAAATAAGGGCATTATTTCATTCTGTCTGAAAGAATCAAGGAAAACCATTGATAAAACAAATAGAGTTTGGTTGGTTGAGTTTTATTGTTTTTTTTTTTTTTTTTTAATTTATAACCTCTTATATACAGATTGCGTCATAAAGACATGGCGGTTTTTAAACAAACTCAATAGTTTAATTACTAAACATATTTTTAAATTTATTTTTCCGGTACTATGTGGTATATGTGCCACTTTTCAATTTTACAAAATATATGAAAAAGAAAAGGTTTTAAAAACATCATCCAAACGATGTTCATTTTTTACCGACCACATTTCAAGCCTTTAAAATGAAGTTCTCAAGTTAACGCCGATCGTATTACGATATTAAATTTCCTAGCTTACGGCCTCCTTAATTTCATTCAAATAACGGGGTTTATTTACGTACGCTCTGAATTTATTAAACCCGGCAGGAAAAAATCACATATACTGAGAAAGAACACGTCGTGCAATAAGGCGACCAGGAAACAGTTTCAAGTAATCCATAGAAATTTATAGCTGTGTAGGAAGTCGCCCTATCTTTCTCGATTACGAACCATTCAAAGATCGGGCTATGAAAGGAGTGGTAGGGACTAGTTTTCACCGCTTACCTCGACGTTTTCTGGTATCTCGGTTGACCTTGGTATTCTCGTCGGCTTATTACTTAAAACTAAACTTTCAGCTCTGTAGTTCTACACACGTAACAAAATATTGTTACGATTATTAACAACTACATTAAAGTGTTGGCGGAATTGCCGCTAGGTAATAACGCAAAACTCAGTATGATGAGCTTGCGATTCTCACACAATTACATCTCCATCGCTACTAAAATAACGCCACGCGGGCATTAGGCCTATTTCTTTCCGCCTGTCAACTGCTCGCTAATAAAAACGGTCACGTTTTTATGATGCATTCTGTATATTTGTAATCATTCGTATACTCTAGGTTTTTTTTAAATTTATAACTGTTATCGTTGCCATACATTTAGGGTTTAACATTCCGCGTAGACGAAGTACATTCAAGAACGTAGATTGTTACTCGTATTTTCGTCCAATCTTTAAGATAAATTCTGTCATTCTAATTGAAAATATTTTATTAAAATATTAAGTATCTATTAAAATATTTTACCAAAAATAGAACAGATTTTATTGTTTAATATTCTCATACATATAAATTTTGTAAACAGGTAACATAAATATAACATATATGTATAAAATTTTATATCAGCCTAGTCTAAAGCGCTTCAGTGCCTCCTCGTTATCATAAAAAGCGCTTTCTGTTAATTATTTCATTATCGTACTTTTAAACTCCTTAAATCTTGTCGTATATTTTACTTTATTTTTAGGCAAAGTATTCTATATTCTAACCCCAGAAATCTAAGCTCGTTCCACGCCTCCTTTTTTTAAACTTTTTTTTAATTTAAATATATTGATTTATTAATATTATTAACCCGTGATTTTAAAACGTTTTACAATAAATAATTATTCAATAAATACAATAAAAAAAAAACGTGAATAAAAATCATAAGTTATTAATGAAATAAAATTTGAATACTTTTAAAAATGTGTATATGTAATTTAATAGGTATTATTACATACGGTGTATATGTAATAGATTTGGTGAAAAATCTGATTACTTAATATTAATTAAAATTATAATTTAGAATCGTATTATTTTTGGATTTTCTAGTTTAATTTTTCTTTAATTTTATTTAATTAGCTGGAATATCTGTTTTATTCTGTCTACATTAAAGTTAACTACAGAGTGACTGAAAAATAGACCCTCACAAGAACAACATATGCATTGAGGCTTACATGCCTGATTTTTAATAAATTGCAAAAAATTCTAACCATTTAGTTCATTACTCTTCTGATATTGTCGGACAATATTCTCCTTAAGTTGGACTTGATCATCGTTTCGTTTATTTGTTTTTAGTTGCCAATCATTTAATCGCTCTTTTGTTTGATATAATTCTTATCACCTTAATTTATGTACACGTTCTCCAGTTTTCAAATTTTCTCTCACTATATTCATCATCTTAATCTTTTTATTCTTTTCTTGGTCTTAACGTTTTCTTCCTCTTTGTATTTATCGCCTTCTCTTAATGCTTTTATTCTTTCTTTGTTTGCAACTTTTTCTTTTTTTTAATTTAAATGTATTGCTTTATTAATAATTATTAACCTCCGATTGTAAAAACAAATTACAATAAATAATTCAATAATAACAATAAAAAATAATATGAAAAAATCAGAAGTTATTAGTGAAATAAAATTTTATGTACTTTTAAAAATGTGTTTATGTAATTTAATAGGCGTACAAGGAAGTCATGTGGTGTTCACATCAGATTTTTTTGATTTTGTGTAGGAAGTAACTATGATGTCAGGAAATTGGTTTCTTCCTTATAACAACATTGTAGGAATTTTTAACGAAAAATTACAGTACTTAAAAATATTTTTTTACTATCATTGGATTGTTAAAGCGTAGTTGATATTTTTTGATATTCTAAGTATTTTAACTTAAATATCTGATTGCCTATTAACTTCATTTCTTAGCATTCATTGTTAAAGCGTAGTTGATATTTTTTGATATTCTAAGTATTTTAACTTAAATATCTGATTGCCTATTAACTTCATTTCTTAGCATTCATTTTCTTATTTTTATCAAAATTTAGAACTCTTATCGTTTGCATTTCTTTCAAATTGTTTTGAATACAGTTGGCCATTTTTTTCACAAAAGATTTTTAGCGATATTAAAAAGTTTTCATAAAAATAAAAGTTTTAAGTGAAATAAATAAAAACAACTAAAACACATTTAAAAATATAAAAAAATACTTTTAAATTTGAACTTTTTGCAGCTGGCAAAAACGTAATACTTATATGGTAACTTATTGGTGGTTATTTTTGTATACTTTGACACCGACTTGAAAAATGAAAATGAAAAAAAATTAAATAGTCAATCTTTTACATAGTATTATTTTATCTTATTAATCTTTTAAATTTCGGCTTATTTAAATTTTACCTATTATTTTTTAAGCCGTTTATTTTAAAGACAAGAATAAATTTAATTACGTATAAATCAGTTTTGTTTCAATATTATTTAATGTATTTAGTTAATCGTACTTCACGTTTGCGTAAATAGGTCAGATATATTATCTATCATCAACTTTAATTAGATTTACTTTTGCTGCTAGTAAATAATTATAATAAAATTTATAAGTGAAATAAGTATAAACTCACAAATAATTATGCATTTCAAAATTAATAAATCGAAGTCAAGAACTGCAAATTAATTTACCGTAAATTAAAAAAAATAATGTGTACAAAATTGGTAAATTATAAACACTAAAAATAATTTTTCTGTTAATTATATATATTCCAAAAATAAAATTATAATAATGAAATAGAAATCGCACATACACTTCCCTTTAATCAACAAAATCGTGCAATTTTGTTTATCATTTATTTTCCCATTAATAAGTTTTGAACTTACGAATCTCGTTTTACGTTTAAACCAATTTGCTGCACGTTATTAAAATGGAAATTCTCATATTTATGATTTTTTTTTTTTTGCACGAAATATAATATTTCAATAAATTCTAATAATCTTTAATTGTATACATTATACCATATAATAATTTAATATCATTGTAAAGATTACGATACGGCTGTTTAAAGTAATTCAGATTCTTTTTTTATTATTGTATTTATATTTTAATTTCAAAACATTAACTCCTTCAATTTCAGTAATTATTTGCAATTTACATATAAAATTATAAAATAATCCTTGATTGATCTAAAAGTAAAGCTCATTCCGTAATTTTCTATTTTAAATTCTAATTTTAAGGCTAGAGTAATTTAAAACACAGGAAATTTCTCAACATCAAAAACGTTATATAACGTGATCTGTAACTATAGTAGGATGTATTTTTACTTTTGCTGCGTTGAAAATTATGAGCATCTGTTTTCAATTGGAAAATCGATGAGCATTTAGTTTCAAATTCGAACGACTTCCTAAGGAGTTTTATGGAATGAGCTTTCTGTTTTTCTAATACCAAAATTTTGAATGACTGTTATGAACGGTTTTAGTTTTTATTAAGTTTTTCTTTCGTAATAAATTAATCCGAAAACTATTTTGGTTCAATGCCTTTGTTTATTTTATCATCAGACGATTATTTAAAATTACTCTTTGTAATGCGAGATATAACCTTGTAGTACCAGATTAATTACAAACGGCAATTTCTCACTTTATGAAAACGATAACAGTTAATTTAACTCGAAATAGTTATTTATCGTATTCGATCCGAGAAATGTCAACTATCCGTTTTCATGAATTTATTACCATTCGGCTGTTCAGTTTGACGAGAAATGTAATGCATTCTTTCTTAAATAACAAAATACACCCGTTGATAAATATAGTTGAATTTTATTCTTCATCTTGTATTTCATGACCCTACCTATGTCATATTCATCGATAAAAGTTTCTTTCTTTCTGACGTTTAGTGGAATAACAAAGTATAAAAATCTGATGTTGACACCACATGACTTACTTGTTAGCCTATTAAATTACATATACACATTTTTTGCTGCACTTCATTTAAACGTATTTCATTTGAAAGCGAAAGACGCTCCTCCAGTTATTTAATGAAGTGGACAGTTACACGATTGCTAAAATATTAGGGAGGTGCGCATCTAGATCTTATACCAATCCTTAACACAAAATTTCAATATTCTACGGCTAATCGTTTTTGAGAATGTGTAAACGGTAAAACAAAATAGGCTTTAGAAATAAAATTATAACAATATATTATCTTGTTTTTTAAACATTAAGTATGATCTTAGTATATTAGATAGACCTAAGATGCTAATTTGTAAACATTTTTGTATTAAAATGGAAAGTACATAAAATTTTATTTCACTGTATTGTTATTATTGTATTATTACTTATTATTATTATTATTATTATTATTATTATTATTATTATTATTATTATTATTATTATTATTATTATTATTATTATCTTTTTTTACAATCAGAGGTTAATAATTATTAATAAATCAATATATTTAAATTTTAAAAAAAAGTTAATAAAAATATATGTATGTGAAGTCGGATTCAACGACTTCACATTGCACTTACAAAACTGTATTCGCCTAAGCATAATTTTTTATCGCGTCCGGTTTTGCAAATCTTATTCCCAGGCAGAATCCCAACTCTTGTAAAATATCAGCAGTTTGTTCTTCCAAAGTTGGAAGATCCCACCGTCTCACTGTGTAAAGAAAAAAAGAGAAAATATACTGGTAAAGTCAATAACAGAACGTAACCAACGTGATACATCAAAGTACGTAACAGTTAGGCGGTTTATAACAAGCTATTACGTTAAGTTATTATATGACTGTTATCTCGTCTTTCTCGAGGATTGTACAATAAAATTGAATTTACTAAATATCTTCTTGGTTTTTTTTATTCCCCTCTGTGAACTTCTTCTGGAGAAATTGTTTTTATCCTCCCTAATTAATGGAAACGTTATCTGTAAAATTATTGTGATCTAGTTCAAAATATTACCAATTTTCCGTAAATGTTGAAATCAAAAGATGAAAATTAATAATAGATAAGTATCCAAAAAGCTGTAAGATTATACATTCTGTATGATTTATTTTATAAGGAAATATTTGCAGGAGATGAACGTGTAAAACGTTCAATGAACCCTTAAAGACAATTTAAATTCATCCCTATGGGCAACAAATAAATCTGTACAAGTGAAAACAAAATGGTCTACATACTAATACAAAACTTTATTTATTCATATTCGAAAAATATATAAAAAATAGTAATAAAATTTCTAATAAACGTAGCCCAGAACCCTTTTTTTTAAGTGTAATAAATAAAAAAATGTATAAGGTATTAATAAATATGTGTTTCATGCATTTAAACTAATAAATTAAATTTTTTTTATATTTCAAATTAGATTTGTACTGGATAACCGTGTATTCATGTATCAGGTGTAATCGTACTATCCAATCAAACGTTGTACCTTATCCTAATGAGTACCTCAGTAGATTTGCGCGCAGATGTGTTTGTTTCAAACGGCAGCTGAATTTGTGGATGGAATTCAATTTTCAGACGCTCTACATCCTTCTCTTCTTTTATCAGAAGAAACGAAAAATTTTAATTACCTTCGTATTAAATTGTGCAACTTTTCACAAACGAAGTTCCAAATCATTTATAACTTTTAATACAAATGACACTTGTTTCAATTATTGTTTGAAAACATTAAACTTACCTATAAATGAATAGATAATTTATATTCAACACAAAGTAAATGTGTAGCTGCTGATAATTTAAAAAAAAAAAATTTTTCCGAAATCATTTTTTTAAAATTAATAGAATTATAATTAAATTAGTATAAATTTTTAACAGAATTTTTTTAATATCAAAGTTACAATACAACAATTTTCGTTTTTATAAAACATTTCGTGAGTTATAAAAACAAATAAATGCAGAATCACACTCACAAACACAAAAAAATTGTTTATGAATTTTTTATAAAATTTAAAACCGTATGGCGAAGGAAAAACATACAAAATACCAAAACCTCTCTGAAGAAAATACATACTATTAATATTTTTGTGTTTTAAAATTATCAGCTACACATTTACTTTGCCTTGAATATAAAGTTTCTATTCATTTATAGGTAAGTTTAATGTTTTCATTTTGAAATTTGATTAAAGAGTATGAATATATAAGGACAGATAGATCTTTAAATTGTTGAACGTTATGAAAACTAGCGTAATTTTTTTTTTAACTTTTATGAAATCGTGATACCAGTGAATTACTAATTATACCATCGACTTTATTTAGTGAAAAAAAATATATGTTTTTAATTTTCTTACAATACCCACACCCCTAAAAAAGCAGTTGAAATATGAAACATTTTTCAAAGTTTAGTATTGATTTAGCACGCAATAAATCACGTTTTATAAAAAAAAACCCAAAAAAGAAAACTAATGACAGTCCTTTAGAATTGTCATTAGTTGCTTAATAATGTATCGATAGTATCGTTTGGAATTATAAAAAGTAATAAAAAATAGTAATCGGTTATAATTTTTAAATAATTGGTAATTATTTTAAATCAGAATTACTTCTAATGTCTCTATGGTAATTTAAAAACATATAATTTTAATTTTAACGAATCGTGTAAACTATTTAGTAAAAGTATAATTCAACCGACCGAATAAAAAAAAATAATTATATTATAATCATATTGCTTATAATATACGAAATGAGATAAAAAATGCAAATTATCCAATTTATTTTTATTATCCAATCCGTTTGTAATACTCGTAAATCTTTGGTGTGGACATAACATCCGCGCCAAAATCCTTCTGTAACATCTTCACCACTTCATTGTACTTTATTCCATTTTTAATGAAAATTCTTTGTTCCGTAAATTTTAAACAAAATAAATCGCCACTCGTAATAAAATACGTCCTAATTACTTGGGCGTCCAATTTGAACAAAGCGTATAATATCAATAAAATTATTTTTATACCGATGGGGGAAAAAGACGAATCCAGTCAAAACGATAGTACTAGGGATTAAAAATTGACCTCGTATACAATAAACATTTGGTAATGTAAAGATTTAGTACAATTTTTATGTATGTAAAATAATATAGTGTTTTAAAATAATATTCAAAATTTTTTTGTTTGGATCGTCACCGATCGCTAAAGAACCAAGTTTAATATTTAATTTCTGATCGGTCTCCTACCCTAACCTTCCCTTCTTTCCTTTATTTTAAAGTTCTGTTGTTTCTTTTTCTTCCTTGACCGTTTCTTATTACTACACTTTCTGTTTCCTTACTGGATCCCTTCATAGTTTTACATCTTTATAAATTTGTTTCTGTTCTTCACGTATGTGTGTTTTATACTTGCAGTTCCGTGATTTTTGATTTGTTTTAACCGTCTAACGTTAATTTTGTCTCTATTACATACGAGTACATCAAAACACTTCTCGGCGCGTGTATTACTTACGTCTATATTACATATATATATATATATATATATATATATATATATATATTAGTCGGTCAGGGCTTGCTTAGCTAGTCCTTCTCCTCTAACCAGAGGACTCCGTCCCTTGAAACCCTGCTGTGTTCGTTTGTTTAAGAGAATAATAGTAATAAATAACAATTAAAGAAAGTAAAGACTACAAGTACCTAAAAAAGAAACTAAGTTACGAAGGAAGACAGAATACCATTAACTATTGTAACTAAAGAGTACACAGACTGAGGAAACTTAACAACATCACTCTTAAGGGGGTTAGGACCTCGTTCTGTGCCTTAATATCTTTCCTGGGATAACACGAATGTATCCTGAAAATCTGAAAACAATAGTCGACTGGTTCTCGCGTGATGCTGTTTCAAAAGGATGTAGAGGTAGAACACGCCACAAACTTTCGGATTTGCATAATAGATATATAATTTTATTTATTTAAAGCAAATTAAATAAATTATACAGAAAATGGTACAAAGAAAAATATTTTTGAATGTATTTATGCGCATATATATATATATTTTTTGTAGCTTGATATGCTTGTGTTCTACGGTGTAATATTAAGGTTAATTAATGTAAAATTTAAAACGAAAAAATTTTCTTTTCCCCTTTCCCCTAATTAACCAGCATAGGATGCTGGTTTATTCTTCGTAATTATGCAGTTTTCGATATAGACTTTTAAGTCAGGTTTTTTGCCTAAAAGTAGCTATTATTAGATTACTATTATAGTTACAGAATTGAATAATTAATCGTAAAAGTAATGAAATTATAATTATAAAATAGAAAAAAGTTTTTAGTATAGAGAACTTATATTAATAAGAATACAATTGAAATTGAGTGTTTGTAATTATTTTATAAAATAACATCACATTTTATTAGTGTGCCGTTGTTTTAATAAGTATTTTGTTTACGGCTTATTTTTTTTTTTCTTTCCGCATGGGGAGGAAAAAGCTCTGCCAGCCGCCATCAGGCACGCACTGACGGCAGTGAGGGGCTCACCCGCTAAAAAACCTCCCCTCTTATCATGTAGGGGCCGGATCTAAGTCATACATGTACAGCCCCTGCATGATCACCCCGGCACTCTACTATCCGAATCCGTATAACCGGAAGACCTCCCCAGGGGGTGATCGACGAGCGACGATTCCGAGGAGCCCCCGCCGACCACCCTCAAAAGCTGGCCTCCCTTGATCACTCGTCATCGAACTCCACGTCTCTATAGATCCGCATCTGTTCAGCCTGTCGTCGCCTCTCTTCATCGGCCTTCACCCCTATCATTGATGTGATCGTAGACAAGATATATTTCAATTTGTTGCTATTGCTGAGCATCATCTCGATTATATTGTCGGCCCCCTCCACACCCTGATCCTCGAGCGCTACTCTTAAGTTGCACCATCTAGGGCAAAAAAACACCACATGCTCTGCTGTATCCGGTCCGACGCAATCGTGACAGCGACTTGTATGGCATTTGCCCATCCTGTACAGATAATCCCGAAAACATACACGTCCAGACAGGAACCGGGTAGATTCGTAGCCTGTGTTACCGTGATTTCGCTCCACCCAGTTCCTGACGTCGCTTATAACCCAGAGGTCCACTTTTCTTTGTCCGAATCTCGCCATCGGTCACGCCAAGCCTTGTAGAGACCGTCAATTGCTTCCTTTCTGTCCCGTCCATTCAGTATAAAGCTGTCATTTGAGCTTGTAAGTCTACGGGCGGTACTCCAGCTACAGCCTCGGCGCTGATCGTACGATACCCTGCGATGATACGTATGTTTAGCCTACGTTGTTGCATAACCAAACGCCTCACGTTCCTGGCCCTGGAGAACGCTCCCATATAGGAATTACATATAACACCACCGAAAAGTGCAGCGCCTTCACCTCATTTTCGCTCTTTCTCGTCGCCTCCTCAACATGTATAGTAAAGGATCGGTTCTTGTCCAACCACACGCCTAAATATTTCGCGGCTGGACTAGGGGCTCAATTTTTATTAGCGTAATAATTTTCTTTTGCAATGTTTACTAATCAATTTGCTTATTTCACCAGTGCGCATTGATTGTATATTAGAAAGGTATCATGAAACACGGATGGCTTGTTATTGGTTGTACTTATTAAGTCAGTAAAATTCTATAGTTTATTTTACGTAAAATAGTTTCAGTTTTATTATATAAGTACTTATTGTTATTAATGATGTACAGTTTAAAAGCTTTATCCTCTTATCGCTTTTAATATATTCAAAATATTCACGTAGTCGATTTATGTTAAAGCAAAGCCTCTTAGCATATATTAAAAGTTCTGAAGCGCTATTTTAAATATATTACATTATTAAAATAGCCTGCTTGTAATACACGTTAATTACTGCTTCTTGGTATTAATAATAGTACAATTGAATAATTTTACGTTTATTAAGTAATATTCTTAAAAATATAAAATTTTATATTTTATAATTTTTATAATCGGATAAAAATATAAAAACAGAGGATTAAATAAATAAATATATATATATATATATATATATATCGTTTCATATCATAATTTTACTCATCATCATTATTCCTGTAAAATAGTTTTAAAAAAATCTATTATTATTTATTTGAAAATTAATTTGGGATCAATTTCAGAATAATTAAATCTACATTTTACGATCATTAGGAAGATGTAATAACATAAATTTAAATTGATACATATTTTTTAAATGATGGAAGTAAACAACAAAAAGGATTTAGTGGTAAGATTATCCCTTTAATCCTCTGTTTTTATATTTTTATCCGATATGAAATTTGATTACAAATCTGTGGCACAAAATTTAATTTTAATCTCCGTCATTTTTCTTTTTCCGTTAAGTTGACAGATTTAGTGTTAATCAGAGAAATAAGAACACATATATGTTCTGAAGTTGTAAATGTAAAAGCATTATTTATTAAAAAAAAATTCTAATCTCCTAAACAAATCAGATATTTTATATTATGATTTTAATAGTTTTAAACTATTTACTTTTCTTCCATAATATATGCAGAACAAATCATTTCATAACAGAAAGCAATTGCACCCAACAAACCATATGAAATGAAAGGCATCTGTCTACATTTTGATGTTAGCTCCCGGTTTGATTTGATAAATTCAGGAAATATTGTCACGTCGGAGTAATATTATCAGAGTTAACATGCTGTACTGGTGAAAGTAATGAAAAAGTACATATAAATATAGGTTGGGAAACGCTTTGCTTTCGAGTTATGGCTACCGAAGAATTCCTCCGGATTTCAGCTCTTCTAATAAAAAGAAGTCATACTGTATTTTATGGGACCCAAATTAAGGAGTAACGTTGGTAGTTTCTTATGTAATTTAAATTGGGAAATGGTGTAAAACAGGTCTTGAAACTGTAACTCCAGCAGTTTTCATGATATCCGACGTAAAACAAAATTCGCTATGAAAAACAATTTATTTTAGGTGTGTAGTACAGTAGCTTTGTTAGATGATTAAAAATGCGAAAGATTTAGCAACAAAACTTGTATAAAATTTAATTGAGAGAAAACTAATGTAAATACCGTCAATAAAAAATAAATAAAATCTTTTAAAAATCTTCTTTTTATTGAAGCAAAACAGACGGAAAATCGTATTATTTTGTGTCTAATAAACATTATCCTTAATATAGCAAAACAAAAAAATAAATTCATGAAATAATAGATGGTAGAAAAATAATAAACCTCAGTTACAGTAATTGTTCGAAATTCCCTCCTTCATAATGTATACAGTACTCTGCCTAACGTAAAATATTTCCGGTGGCTTTTCGTATCATCTCAGAATCTTTTCGTATAAATTAAATAGCACTTCGTATGTTAATGAGTAAATCTTCTTTAGAATTAACGTTTTGTTGGTATACTATCGTTTTTATATGGCTCCAAAAGAAGTAATCTAGCGGCGTTAAGTCAGGTGATCGTCGCTGCCCTGACTGTGATAAGGAAGAAACCCCTGACCACGTGCATTTCTCTTTCCCGCGCTTTGATGAAGAACGCAGGGAGATGTTAAATACGTTAGGCTTGGAAGATATATTCCGTCCATAGAACACACAAAGCTTAATACTAAAACGAATTAAAGAATGGAAAGCGGTTGAGAACTATTTTAAGAAGGTGATGGATAAGCTACGTATTTATGATGAGTTCCGCAGAAAATGAGACGTCGGAGGTTGCCGAGACGGATAGTCCGTCGCTGAGCGCTTAGGTAGCCCCTCGAGCACGTGGGGATTGCCTTTGTACAATGAGGCAGTGGGCACCCCGCATTTCGATGCCTGGCGGTGACACTCCTCTTTACCAGACGCAATGCTCTCTATGAACGGTCCCAGGAAGGGGAAGGAAAAAAAGTCAGGTGATTGTGGTAGTTAATTGATTGGTCTACCGCGTCCAATCGAATTTAAGAAATTAGCATTCAAATCACCTCTAGCTACTAAACATATGTGGGGTTGCACCATCGTGCTGCAAAATGATTTCCAGCCTAAATTGTGAAGCTAGATCCTCCAAAAGAGCCGGAAAATTATTTTTCAAGAAATGAACGTATAAATATCGCGTAAGGTTTTCATTGAAAACAAATGGTCGCAGAATTTTGTCATAAATAATGCTACAACCAATATTGATGTGAAATTTATGTCGGAAACTAGTTTCTCACAGTACCCTGTGGAATGTCTTCGCTCCATAAATGACTTTTTAGAACTGAACACTCCATTTCTCATAAAAGTGGCTTCATCGTTAAATAAAATTGTATTTACCTTATCGGTAAATTTTATTTACCATAGATTTCTAGACTTCTATCCTAACCAACGACTGAAGTTTAGTAGTCTAGTTTCTAAACTTCTGTCGTTGTTTAGAAACCAATGACAGAAGTTAAACCGCTGGAGTTAATCTGTTGGCTACAAATTTTGAACTTTCTCCAATTGGAAAGGATAAAGATTTTCTTTCCGTAGGATGCGCCCCACTTTGTTTTTGGCAAACCAGGTAACGTCACAAGGTGCGTGTCTTCCCCTACGGGGTTGGGATGGGGACATGAAGTTTGCCTTGTACTAGTGCCTAGGCTACGCTGAAATGCTTAATCGCACCATGATTTACTAAGGGTTCAATAAAAAACAAACGCTTCCAAGTTATTCTTTCGTTTTCTTAAATGTTGATACACCGAAGAAAAAGTTTTTGTATTTGGAATCCGCCTTCCAGGAAATTTCTCCTGATATTCACATCGAGCAGCTTCAGACTTTCCGTTACAAAATCCATAAAAATTGTACTGGCATATTCGTCGTTAGAAAATTGAAACGGCATTTTTACACCACGATATGATAGCACTTCCCTTATCTGTACGATAATTTATAACTATAGACGCAAATGAAGTACCCAGTTTTCATTGACCAGCTGTTAGTATTTCCAACCTACACAATAGTTTTTTAAAAATATTTCTCAAGTAACATACATTTCAATTTAGTTTTTTACGTAATTGTTTCGTTTTACCTGCCTAAGTTATTGAATACACACAGAGTATTGTTTTATAAATTTTTCTCTTTCTTTTAAAATTTTTTTCAGTAATTAGCTTGTTTGTTTTTTAAAAATAATTTTTATTAGGTACGATTACTAAAGAAAGAATAGTATGATTTTCTGTCTACTTTACGTTTCTTTTGCGTCTATAAAAAACTGATTTTTTACAGATTTTATTTACTTTTTGTTCATTATTTACATTAGTTTTCTCAGAATTAAATTCTCTAAACGTTTTGTTACAAAAACTTTCGAATCTTTAATCATTTAATAAAACTATTGTACTACAAACCTAAGAAAAACTTGATTTTTGACACCGAATTTTGTTTTACATCGGATATCTTAAAAACTAATGGTAGTTATAGTTGTGGGATCTGTTTTATTCCATTTCCCAGTTCAAATTTAATAAGAAACCACCAACGTTACTCCTTAATTTGGGTCACAAAAATGACAGTGTTGCTTTCTGTTTCTGCATCACTAGAATATTAACAACATACAGTCTACATTATCGTTCTTTAGTCTCTATGGAAATATTCGTAGAATTTCTTTCTATTTTTCTTCCTTAAACAACCATTCTTTTCTTTTTTCTTGATTACTTTCTTCTAAACTCCATATAATTATTAAACCAACATTTAATATTTAAATAAAACGGGGAAAAAGTGTATTATCCGTAGTTGCAAAATTATAATATAAATATTTATATTATGCAGTAATAAAATTTAATTATACAATAATAAATTTATTCATATAACAAGCTCCCACCAATATCAGTCTGTACGAAGCGAGTTAAATATTATAATTTTCCAGTTAATAATATTCTACAGTTATTGTAAACACTTTTTTTAACTGGGCACTCGTAAACCATAAATTGGATATATACGCAACTTCATCGTTTCTGTCAGACCTTTCTCATCGTGCGGTCTATTTACTAACTTATTTGAGTCCAAATCAGACAAGACGATGCCCTCTAAAGTGTTAACTTGATTAAGAGCCACATAAATCTTCCTCTTGGCAAAATTTTTCTTGCCGAGGTTTATCACTGCCCTGTCAAGAGTTGAACCCTATAGTTTGTGAATTGTTACAGCCCAGCTTAACATTAGAGGTAACATTCTGCGCTCGACATCTCCGTATTCCTTTGTCGTTTGGAATGTTGTACAAACTGGCGAAAAGGCTACACAAGCGTCAAAACATCTTTAATTTTAAGACCGATAGTCTCGTCATCAAATTTTATGCGTATAACTTCCGGTAACTCTCCTTCCTCATATATCAAGCCGGGGCGGTGAGAAGGGTGGTCTTGCGTTTCGTTTGACAAACGTTTGTGTATTAAACGGATACAATGACCCTCCAAACTTTCATTCTGTAAGAATCGACTCTTGTACTTTCTTATTTGTGAGAGTCTACATTCTCGTTATTGATAAGTCTCTGCGGAATTATTCATGACATTTCTTTCTGTATTTTTCCTTAAACGGTCGTTCCTTTCTTGGTAACTTTTCTTTAATCGTCGCTGTCTCATTTCAGCAGCGCGTTTAGTAGGCCTACCCGTATTTTAATTATATGATAATAATAACATATATTAAATTATAATATAGCTATAATGTATTATATATGAATTAGGTATAATATACCATTAAAAATAGTGAAATAAAATAATTTTAAAAAATTATAAAAACCCACTTCAAAAAAGTTCGCGAATACGCGAATAAGTCTGTATAACCGTTGGTTATACAGACTTCGCGTATTCGCTACGTTAGGTAGGTTATTTAGGTAATGAATTATATCTTTTAACTGATCAGTAACACATTTAAAAACACAAGAATGCATTTAACAATAGCATTTTATAAGTAAAATAATATATTATAACAGCTGTTGAACGCAACTTGCATTAGCATAATCCAGTTAGTGAAGTTAGTATCTCAACCGATCGCTAGGTGGCTAAACGGAATTCCCACTTGTAAAACGGGATCTCATGTAAGAGCACATAAGAGAAGGCGTCGCACGATCATATTTCATCTTGAGTTCACTAAGGCATACTTGGTGATAATATGTACCTAAGCATCTCTAAAGTATTCTTATATCATGTTTTTGTATACCACATTTTATTCTTTTATTATATTTTTGTAAACTTCTAACATTTATATTAATTATTTGTAAGGTTTTCATAGTTATATTTTTTCGAATCGACTTGTAAACATTTTAAATATTTCGTATAGTATAATCATCGATAACTTCATAATCTTACAAGGTATCACGTCTAAGAAAATATCAAACAGATTTCAGTTAAAGCTATGTTTTTTGGGAGTGGAATAATATTTGATACGTTAGTGATGCATTGTTTACTGCATAATTTCAATGTTACCTTGTAATATATAGAGTAATTAGTAGGGTAATGCTTAATTAAATTGTATTTTTTTAAATTAATTGCATTACACTTTTTTAATGATATTCAGTTAAGAAAAAACTTTCAAACCAAAAATCGGGCTATACTTTCCATTCCAAATGTTCTTGATTATAGTTATTCATTTTGAACTTGAACCATTTTTAAGTCAACCTGCCAGTTTCATTAATTAAATAAAAGATAAATCTAACAGAAGTGATGCTTTAACAGACATACAGATGTATATTATTTCCCTTTTATTGTACCGTACGTAAATATTTTTTTATCAGTAAGGTAGATTATAATTTCTTACAAACTGATACAGGTTGAATAAGGGTGATATAATTTTTCAATACAAAACTATAACAATCGATGGCAAAATGATAAATTATATCAAATTCATATTATGATGTGTTTTAGTAAAATAAAATAATGAGAAAAACATGTTTATAACACTGACAGTTGGCTTTATACCAAATTAATGGAATATTACGTTTAACAATAAAATTAATCTAACTATTGTCGAGCGTTCGCCTTTTAAATCAAAATAAATGGTTATATTTATAGTTAAAACAAATTAATTAAAATTGAAATTGAAAATTTAGTATGAATATTCAGATTTACTTTATTTAAGCTTTAATTAATATGTTTATTTTCGCGATGATTGCCGATACAACATTACAGTTATTTTCGATATACTGCGACAATAACGTCAATAAGGATGCTATGTTTCAAAATGAATATGACAGAAAGAGTGGGATTGCACAGAGAAGGATACAGAAGGAAAAATGTAGCTACACAGTAATAAATTGTACAAAGAAGAGACGATAAAATATTATTGTTAAATAATTTTACAATGATGTAACAATCGAGAAAAAATAAAGATTTACTGATCAGTTAATTTTCAAGCACGACCAACATACAAACTACAATTATTTATGTAAAACAAAAGTCACGGATGATATTCTTATTTAAGTTAAATTAAAATTATTAAAAAAATACTCACATGATACGTAACCTAAAATTAAAATCGTAAGGGTGGTTAAATTTTTCCAAAAGTTTGAAAATGCATAATGTACACACTGATGAAACCATGAGTTACAAAAAGGTTTCAGATATTGTTTATTAATGCCTGGGCAGAGATTTTGAAACTAAATTCCGAGCTACAAAACTTAATTATAAAGGTAGATATATATTTCACAATCTTACTTTAAATATGGTTAAAGCTGTTTTATAATGTTTCAGATAAACACAATATTCCTAATCCCGTGGGTAGAATCCCCATTAATTATAACGATAGTATTTCTAAATAATAATAAGTTCTTTTGGGATGAACGAATTGATTTCGTTTGCAACAAAATCAAAGGGTACATTTTGTTTTTAAATATCTTAATAAAACGCTAAGCTTTTGATCGGTACTAAATATTTATTGTGCTTTTGTATAATCCCTCTGAACTATAATTCCATCTCTTGAAAGTCATCTCAATAAACTTTTATATGCTTTTAAATTTGTAAAGTCCTTTTTGAATCAACTGGTATATGAAAGGAGACTCTTCTATAAGACTTCTCATTGATCTAGAAAATTATAATTTTGATTAACATGGGTACAATGATAAAAATAAACTTAAATTTTTCAATTAATAATAAATTGGTTGAATTTACCACAATTCCAAACTATTTAAAAAATAAATGTTTTATTTATAAATTTAACTGAACCTTCTGCTTCGGAAGAAGCAGAATTCAATGTAGTATCAATTAAATTCTATGTAGAACGATTAATTTCTTGTAAAATCAAACGAATACCTAAACCTGATAAAAGATATATGACAGGATGAAAAGTGAAGAATTGGCAATAAAAATTAAGTTTAAGGAAATTATTAGGTTTTGTTTAAAGAGAACCTTCTTTGCTTGTTAATTACTTTAATTCATTTTTCTTAATTAAAGGTTTAGTTTTGTTGTTATTAATTGTTATTCTTATTTTATTCTCAGTTTAAAAAAAATCATAGAATACTAAGGATTTTGTTTTAATTTTAATTTCAAGAGGTTTTATATGAAAGAGGTTTTTTATAAAAATTTTTATGAAACATGGTATTTTGTACAAACGTTTTTAGATCACTTTACATGAAACAAAAAAAAAGGTTTACTAAGAAAACATGTGGTGAATAAAGTGTATTTATTTTGCAGAGGAAGTTTCTCTACTGGCCCCATTGTAAGTTGTTTACGCGTAAATTACATGTTGGTATTTTAAACGAAAGATTATGTTCTCTATATATAGACAATTTGAAAGTGTTTCTTTGAAAGTATTTGTTTTTGAAAGTGTTTCTTTTTTTCTAAGAAAACTTTTCATTTCTTTTGTTGTATCATTGATTTTTATTAGAGCCCTCCCGATCACTGAAGGTGGGAGACCGAAGTCTCCCACCCCTCCGGGTTGAGCTGTCCCTCAAAGAGACCATGACGTTTCTGTGAAGACACATTTCCTGACGCAGACGACCTTTGTATCGTCGACCTCCGGGCGCATGACCGTAGAACTTACAGGATGTACGTTGAGACTCCTGCTAACAATCTTTACGTATATGGCCGGCCTAACATACGTAAAACAATGGCCACTCCTATCTGCGCCATTACAGAACTTAGCCCTGTGGCCTGAACTCCAGCATCTAAAGTGATTTCGTTGAAGGCACGCCGTGTCACCCGACAGGCAACCCATCCAATGCGAACACGCCTATCAGACAGTGGTTGGTCCGCAAGGATAGCCGGCAGAGCTAATGTCACTGCTTCTTAGTTGTTTTTTAAAACATTTATAGTGACCGACTATAAAGGGGGGGAAGATCCTCCCCCTGGCATTTTCGTTCGGAGAGGACCCCGTTTTTACCCGACGACACTGCACCTTTCACGGAGCGGAGGAGATCAGCGTAGGACCTCCCCTTCGCCTTGACCACCACCGTGGTGGTCGGTGGTCGGTGGCCCGTCGGTCGCCTCTTGCTTTGCGGCATCAATGTTGACGACGGATGCAAAAAATGAACAAAATGTCGCTTCCCTACCTGCCTATATGTACATTCAACGGTGCGCCTTAAAATCTGTCCAACCCGCCCAGGCAGCCTGTAGAAACAGATCGATCGACTCTATACATCATTTCACACTTGGAGAACTGATCTGCAGATGACAGAGACCATCCCACAATCCCCAACCGTCGAATCGATTACTAAAACGTATTCCGTCCTTCCAAGATCTATCTTACACGCATCATCCCGGTCTGAAAGATCGTGGACAGTCGATTGCTCAACAAGGACCTGACTCACCCTCAGTCTACCGGCAAAAGTCAGGTTCCGAATGCACAGAGCCCTCTGGAACATCATAGGTTTTTGAGGATTGTCGACCCCAACCGCCATATCAATAATCCAAGTGGATCAATCACCTTCTTCCAATTCTGTAGCATATTGCTACCAGAGCTGAAGATTGGAAGACGTCTTCAGACCAGTCCTTCAAAACCAGCCTTTCGAAATCTGCGTCAGTGGTCCCATCTTCAATCGCTCGCCTTAGATCATCTTTCATCCAATCCATGTTCTGCTGCAGGCCCCCGTCCGGTGTCTGTAAGATCACATCCGTGATGCCTAGTAAATATGTGTGGTCTCATCCACCACGTCCAGTTGTGCAGGCCGCCTCGCCTGAGGCCCCACAGATGTATCGTCAAGCACATCTTTAAACATTTCCACCATACGGGCAATACCTTCCGTATTGCGGGAGCACTCCTTTATTTCCCGCTTAGTGGTCGCGTTTTGGCAGACAAGTAAGCTCAGTTCTTTTACATACCGGAATGAAACTCCAGTGTTAAACACCAAACACTTCTTCCGTTTCCGAAGGTCCGCACTTGCACCATCCTCCGGTTTCACTTCCCCTGGTCACCCGTCTTCAATGCGGGAGACAGAACCACGTTCGAGATCGGAGGCATCTTCCCAGGAGGACTGGGAACTCCTACTGCCTGCCTTAGATTTTTTCTTCTCCTCTGCTGTTGCGGGGTGAAGGCCGCAGCCTGCGTTTTCCCACCGTCCTCAAAAGTCTCGGTCCATCGTCGTCAGTGACGTCACCCAACTCATTGGTAGGGGTGGAAGTTCTTTCTCAAGGGCCTCACTACCCGAGGCACCCACAGAAGCCAGAACCGGTGAGACGACAGCCCCCTCCTGTCGCCGAGCCGACGCTTCTCCCTTCTCCTTCTTTTTTCGCTTGGTCACCAGTCGATCGGCACGTCGAATCTCTTCTATTATCATCCCCGCTAGGCTTTCACAGCCGCTACTGTCGGAGGACTTCCCGCATCTGGACACAACAAGCTCCCCTCCTGGGGGACCGTCGTCCCACTACCGGAGAAAATCCCTCCTCATCGGTATAATCGTACCCTCTCACCGTTCTGGGTCAGTTATGATTCCAACAACAAAAGCAAATTAAAAGAAACCAAAAATAAAAACGAATATAAACAGTAATTAATTGCAAAAAGTAATTAATTCGACACCTTATACCCAAGCTTTAGTTATCATCATAGTCATGCACGACGGTTAATCAAAATCTTAAATTTTATTGTCTTAAAAACAATGTCACAGAGGATACAGTAAAAATACAGTTATTTAATTATTTCATGTTTTTAAGGTTTTTTCGTTGTAGGTTTTTTTAATTTTTAATTTTATTTTTTATTTATTACTTTTTAAAGATTAGTAGTTCCTAAAAGTGGTAAGTTTATAGGCTGATGGTGATGATGAAAGTTTAGTATACTTAACGAGGGCAAATAATTTAATAATTACATAATAATGTAGCTTTGCTGGAGGTAGAAAGAAATATTCCTAAACGCCTCAAGGCATCCGTGTCAAACGAATCTAAATTGTACACAGTACTGGAGTGATTTACCCGGTTTCTCGGCGAAACTAACACGGATGGCTTCTCAGTTTCATTTGATTATCTTCTGCTACAATTTTTTCAACCGTTCGTTTTCATATTTTTTAGCTTGAACAACCGTATTCAGAACTCCAGTTTGCCTCACTATTCCGGGCCAGGCATTTTTTTGTAAAAAGAAATTGGAAACATTGAATACAATTTCCTTCGTCTGACTAAGAACTGTTGTACCTTTATGTCTCAACTTGGATATTTTAAAAGAAAATCACTGTATCGAAATATTGAAAATTTACATGACTGAATTTATCACAAAGCCTTATATGAAAATAACACAACAAATAGTAAAAATACATCACTTCCAGCTATTCACTTCATTAAGTAAAATATACACCGCAATAAATGTTTCTATAATTACGATTTCTAGAACATAATTACAAGCGATGTATGAGACATGATTCTTCATAGCGCCAATGGTTTGAGTAGATTAAAAATAAATAAATGAAATTCTTAGAATTTTGTGTTGTGGTTACAACAATTCATAAATAGCACATTAGTCAAGTATCACTCATGAATGATTCTATTATTATTAGTTGCTATACAACAGGAAGCCTAGATTATAACATCTGTATATAATTTAGAATAAAACTCAGCAATTACGTACGCTACAGCAAGTTTATGAAATTTGTTTTTTATACATTACCATACCACAAAAATCATAGAAAATGACAATGTTTTTAGTTTGCTTGCAACAGAGGCCAATCCATGCAAAATGCTAGTACATAGGCTTTCAGTCCCTGCGACAACATATGTGCCGATACATCTACCGTCTCCGTTCCATTATGGGTAAAGATAAATTTTTTTAATTATACTTTAAATAAATTTGTGGGAAGATTTTTCAGGTACTTCGATAACGCATTAAAAATGGCAAGGAAGCATATTAAGGGCTTTTCTCGTATGCGGAAGTACTGTTATACGAAAACATTTTCGGTTCCGTTGTCTAATTTGGTATAGTTGGATATTGTTATATTTTGAGAATACGTGAAATTCTTTTTGCTGAAATTGTACATTCATAAGTATAAACACGAGGATAAGTTAAATTTAATTTTCTAAATTTAGGTACACGATTCATACTTAAGGGCGCCAGATAATGATCTGACAGCCTATTTTTTAATCTTAAAAATTCGTTCAAATTTTTCCAAGAAAGAAGTTGCAAGAGATGACATAATTAATAATGATGAAAAGCTTAGTGATTTATTTTTATTAATGCCTTTTTAAAAAATCAGTCCGACTTTATTTTATTACAAATGAAATCAATTCGATCATTCTACCAGATCTTTTCTTTTAATTAAAATCCCGAAATTTCGCTTTGTTGGCTAAAAATATTATTATTATCATTAATGAGAATTCTATCCACGGGATCAGCAATTTTACCTCTACCTGAGAAGCATAATGTAACGCTTTTGTACATATTATTCATACTAAAAAAGAAAGAAATTCGTATACTTATTTTGAATATTTTTATAAAATTTGTACGAATTCTCTTAACTCAGTATCCGCTAAAACTTCTCAAAATACAGAACCGAGTAGTTTTAAACTACAACCGTACTTCAAATAAATTATACGCTTCGGTAAAGATTCTTTCATGAAGTAAGGACGTTGTATCGAATTTATTTTTTTCCTATAGACGCTAGTGAAGGAATCGAGGTGATTCAAATATGAGATTCGTAGAAAGAATTTACGATACGTAGGACTAAAGCAGCGATGACCCGAGGGAGCCGTCACCTGAATCATGTAAGAGAGAGATGGAGTCTTTAATTTTTTCATCCTTACGTACGACAAACGTGTTACTCTATAAACTTTTAAACAAGATTTTTAAATTCGATATATTTTCAGTTTACCGCATCGACACTTTTAAATGTACATATTGATTTATCTTTAAATTTTAACTGATATTTCGGTTGTAGAATATAAAAAATATATATAACTGCCATTAAAAATTAAATACTCGCCCGATAATTAAACACCCTTTCCCTGATAACCTTACGTTCCGTTCCGTTCCGGATTGACATTATAGTAATTTTAAATACTTTTTAAAGGTTAATTTTATTACGTTTAAATTAAATGATTATTCCTGAATTTTTAAAATTCAAAATTAGAAAATTTCTTTTGAATAATTATTGGAGAACGAACTACTACCGACTCCATATTAACAGAAGGAATATTTTATCAAAAATAATGTAAAAATAATTTTCAAATTTTGCATGATAATTTAGGATATCGATAAACTCAATGAGATAGATACATAAAGATCATACCTTTTCAGAAAATTTTGTTTAAAAAAAAGGCTCTGTAAAAAATTTTTTTTTTTAATTTAATTTAAAAATTACAAATGATTTTTAAACAATTAAAAAAAAAAATAAAAAAAAAATATTTTTGGTATCCGTATTGTCAAAAAGTTATTTAATAAATAAGGGCTTATAGAATAAAAGTAAATAAATGTTTGTAGTAAATATTTTTAAATAAATTAAAGAGAGAATGAAAGAGATCGCTTTATTCTATAAAAAAATAATACCAAAGCTTTCGTACATTCTCACGTGCTCAACACTGAGACTAATGTGTTGGAAGAAAGAAGGTTATTAGCCGCAGTTGTCAGTCATTTTCTTCTGGTCACCGGACTATCGTATTTAAATAAAGCTAATTTCTATTGATAAATTTTTTATACATCAAAATAACTTTACAGAAGGAAATAGTGATATTATGAAAATCGCTTGTGAATAATTTCACGCTTAATTGAAATCACAAAAAAGTTTAAGATTTAAATTTAATATAATACGTGTATCACAATAGTAGGTATTGTTTATTTTGTTTTAGTTATAGAATATTTTATTTAATATTTATTAGAATTTACATTCAATTTGTATACACATATCTATCTATCCTATTATATAAACAGGAAGAGGATTTTTGTTTGTTCGGGATAAACAAAAAAACAACTCCATCAATCGCAACCAAATATTTACCCATATTTCTTGGCGTAACTGACAAGGTTTATATATATATTTTATATCTAATAGTGGAGATTTGTTGGTTGAAGCACAAACTTTAATGAATTGAATTAATGAAGTGTGAATTGTAAGCCTCTATCACTGTCTGAGCTAGGTTATTACAAAAGTAATAGAATTAAATTTACGTTAAATAAAATAATTAATATTAAATAAATTAAAAAAATGTCTGTTTACCAGAAATGGGCTTCCCGTGTGGACTGCGTGTGAGGCTACAGTGGTAAGGTATGCGAGCACCTCAGGTGAGGCTAGACCAAACATCACCGTTAATCGTTAACAAACAGGGTGCCTCTGAGGCGCTGTTTTGGAAGGTTCAATGGAGTCCTCTTCTAATATCTCTTCAAACAATCATCCGATTTTCAAAATTCAAACAAGGTATTTGTTAGTAGGTTGTTAACTTTTGCATGCATCAGGTACACTTCGATTTAATAGATCATGGTGATTCGGAAATGTGTATATATATATATAAAGTTTGTCTGTTTTTTGTTATAGCATCACGCGAGAAGCAACTGATTACTTTCAAATTTGCAGGACACATTCATGTCATCCCAGGGAAGTTTTTAAGCCATCGACCAAGGCCCTAGCTCCCTTGAAAGTTAAAATATTTATTATTTATTCACCTCCAGGGAGGGTAAAGTTGTGAATTAAAGATATTCATTAAGGGGAAAATAGATTAATCCTTTTACTTCATTATTACGTTTCTACAAACAACGCAAAGAAATAAGTAATCAATTTTTCGTTGTTAAATATGTGTGTACTTTATACTTACCGGGCTTCTCGGGAGACCCCGATGAGACCCTTATTGGGTCCGGGATTCACTTGGGCTGACATGAGCCCTGAGGGTCCAGGTTCTGGCTAGACGAGTCGGCTAGTCTATATATATATATATATATTTACTTTTCTGGTTATAGCTGTATTGCTAATGCAGCAGCATAATTACAAAAGCTACTTAAAGGATAGGCTACAGGTATCGGAATTTTTGCAAATGTTGATGTTTCAAGAGCGCCTTGTAGAAATTTCCGGAAGATGTATACGTACGTACATGTGCTAGCATGTGTCTCCGGACTAGTAAAACATACGGTCTTTGGAAATGGCTCAAAAATTTCTGTATATACAGGAGCATTGTTGGCAATAAAATTTAAACAAAATTAAAAAACGGGAGGACTAGTTTTCCCCATTTTTAATCGTTTTACTTTTTTTATAGTTCTTGTAGAAAAATTAATTTAAGTACCGTGGGCTTTAGTTGAAATTGAATAAGTTATTTAAAATTCCAAAGTTTTAAGGAGGATCGTACCACGTATCCAGTCAATGTTAAATTAGCAAACTTTGAGACCCATTATCTCAGTAACTATTAAAGGTAGAAAGCTGAAATTTTGAGAGGTTATTTATACTTACAAGAGGAGGCTACCGATCCTCGGTATTAAGATATAATAATTTTTAAAAATGTATGAATTGTTTTTTCAGGTCCATTTTTTTCTTGGTTTTAAGCAAGATAATAATTTGTATCTAGTAAAATATCACGTGTAAAATGCTGAAAGAGGATCCAGAGTATCACCATAACCCTGACACAGTAAAAAATTCAGCTCTGTATGTTTTGTGGTTTTTAAGAAAATGGGTCTTTTGTCAGAAAAAGCACAATTCTTCAAAAAGAACGATTACAAATACAATAGCGATTATAAAGACATCAGTTTACCTGAATATAATTAGAAGCCTCCTGATTGGAATTGATTATCTTCTGCTGCTGCATCTAAAAAGCTAACTGGTTCGTTATTATTTTTTTCTTTCCAATTTAGTCATTTATTGTTAATTTCACTTTCTTGACGCGTACCTTATCGATACTCTAACGTTTCAATAATGTTTCGACCAATTTGAACACCAAGGAGTTCCCACACTTTTGCCCTACCCGCATTACCGCAGTTATAAGTTGTTACAGCGTTATACTCTTCTAATTGTAAAGTTTGACGCCTACAGAAACGTTTTTCGGTGTACGCGATCAAACAAAAAGATTAAAGGACTCATTTAAATTTTGCAACGTTCCGTATAGACACTTCGCCAGCAGGTCATAATTAGTAAGATCCTTAAATAGGCTTTATGGCCTGCATGACTGCTTCTGGTTTTGAATTTTTACGTTTACATTCACATCCATTACCTGTTGTTGTAGCTGCTTCTTTGGCTTTTAAAATAAAATCAAAAAGAGATGGATAAATATTGAACCGAAAAGACGATTTTCCATTAAAATTGATATAAAGGACAAAAAATATTCATTTCATTGGGTTCTTTAACGTATTAGCTAAAGACTTAATTTAATTCTGTAGTATACTTTATCCTAATGTAAAACACTTGTAGATTTTCAAAATATTCAAATGACTATAACATTTATTCAATTAGTCGGTATGTCTTATCTAATTTATTTTATTATAGACAACAAAAATTCTTATCAGAAATTAATTTATTATTGTAAAGCTTACCACACTTGTCAGTTATCTTTAAATATTTGTAACAGGGCAATATGAGAAATAGTTTTTCCAAAAAAAGGAAAAGAAAAAACAAGATATTTTTTATTTAAACAATACTACTGGAGAAGCACCTCAGTATATTTCATTATAAATTACTCAGTATACATCATTATTTTAAACAGTAATGTTGTTTAAAATCTTTTAGTTGTACTCCATGATGCTTCTCAAGACGACTTGATTCAGCTTTAATATCAAAATTTTTAATATTTATCCATAAAATATCTTTTACGTTTTTAAACGACTTCAATGACAACGGGAGTTCATATACTTTTTCTAAAAGTTATATACAAGCATTCAAGTATACCTTGCGCATTCTAAAAACATGTGATTGATCGTACTTCACAGTCGCTGAGATTTTCAGTAATTTATTCATTATAAACACACACAAAAATCACTCCGTATCACAGTAGAGCCACTAAATTTCGTACAGAGTTAGCAAAACAACTGAAACCAACTGGTCTTCACTCATTCTTGTTCGTGAAATTGTGCGTATGCGATACGCAAACGGTTCTTATTTTCTGGGCGACCTACGTTATCATCTTGCTTATACTATTATTTTTTTAAATTATAATATAATAACTGTTTTGGGCATTATTTACGGAGTATGTAGTTATTTATTGCGAAAAAGGAAGCTGAAACATTATCGCTCATCTGTATATGTCTACGATGACTGGTGTGTTAAACGATTGATTCTTTTCCTTCAACGGGGGTTCTTATTGAAACGTTGATTTGCATCCAAAATCCAAAATGTTTCCTTCTTTTCTAGCCACCGAAGAAGTTATCTTTAGGAAACCTAAAGTCTCTTGTAGGTAGCTCTATAATATATGAAGGAAAATAATTTTTTTAATAATAAATATACTAAACTAATCGGCACAAAACGGTTTATTATTAACGTAATGCTCCCACCATAAGTAAATATAAACCGACCTTGTGAATAATTGCAAGTACAATCGATGCTCAGTCTGAGAGGGCAGCCTTCTTGAAAGTAATCTCACAGATTGGGTTGAATTCCCTTCTGAATCAAGGTCCGTTTTTAAAAAGCTCATTCATTACATTAATAACTCGTTTCTCTTAACTGTAATCCTTTCTGCTTCTGATATGAGTTTACGGGTTTTCACTAGTGTCACTACATGTTAATTTTAGGATGTGAATAACTTTAAAGTAACTGCTTACAATTGTTTTTTTGCTTTGATGAGAACAGCTCTGCCTGAATTAACAGATCAGAATTATGTAGGAAATTTGTAACCTACATGATAGTTGTTTATAAAAAACAGCCTGATTCTGGGATACCTAGTAGATTAATCAGGGCCTAAAACTCTAATTATTTATAATCTTACTTCGAATAACTATTTTTTTTTATTTTTATACTGCTATTCGTTGGAACATTTCGAATACTTTAGAGCCGTCTGGTTGTGTAATAACAAGTTTATCGTCTTACAATAAATTAAAATAAGTGTTAATTTACCTATATTCTTCTCGGCTCAGTTATATAAGCAAAATATATAAAGATTTTTTTTTGTATTAAAAGGGATTATACTAACATGATTTACAATATACGAACTAATTTTGTTTTATGTCTGTGACGTATATAAAGATATAAGATGCAAGAGGCATCAACCAAAGTTGCCTGAAGAGTAACGATGTTCTCAATACAGCCAGTTCTTACAGTTAACAGTGTGCAGGATCACTACTGCTTGTAGCGTTGAATATACCAAAATTGTGCTTGGCGTGCCAAGCCCAATATGTAACGGCATATTTGGTTTTGTAAAGGAGATAAATGGAAACCTCTTCATTCCTCACTCTCCCTTTTAAGCTTGGCGTAGTATGCTTATTACATCATTTTTTGGAGTGATTGTGACATATGCCAATAGCCTATAAGTCTTAAGGATGAAGTACTACAATTAGTGTTGATTATTATTTTAAATAATTATATTTGTGGGCTATTCTGAAGCTCTTAATATATTTCTGGATTCTTCTTATATTTTGCATAAAATTTGTTAAGTAAAAAAAATAAGTTTATTCTTTATTATTTTAACAAAATCTTTACTTTAGATTTATATGTTTATTTAAATTATCTAAATGAAATTTTTTATTTAATATAAAAGATAACTGCATATCCGGTGTTTTTTTTTTCTCTTTATTTTATATATATTTATAAATGACGTTTAAAGGTTTTTCCAGCGTTTCTATTAAATCTACGTTTGTTTAATGACAACACAAAAGGTTTTCGTAATAATCCGTATTTTACGTTTAAAGCATCGTCCTATTTTGAACTTGTTTTAAGCTTTTATAGCCTATGGGGATCGTGCGTATAGCGCATTACATCTATTTTGCATCCAGAATCGGTTCTGTGAATCGCTCATGTACCCGACTCGTAAGTCGTTAAAATATTACGTTTGTTTTGCGATCGAAATTTTCTCATTTACATTTTACAATATTTTACTCGGTCTTATATTCGTAAAAATTTAATTAATATTTTATTATTCATTACAATGTAAATCAGTTAATTTATTTTACTAATTGTTTTAACAAAAATATATTGAACGGTGGAATGATAAAATTAAAATAAAAACATTATAATTTAAACCCACGTCTGAACGGATCGTTTTTCCGCTGTTAAACTAATAATTTTAAACTTTACATTGTCTTCTGTAAAATTTTAGTATCAAAAGAAAAATCCGAAAGAATTTTGTTCATCGCCTATTAAGATTTTTTTTTGTAAGTTTAAAATCAAAGTGTTTTTTCGGTTATGATTAAATTTTAATTTTGGAATTAAATTTTTAACTTCTACTTTGAGCTTTTATTATGCCAGTTTTTTTTTAATATTAAAGCTAAACCCTTAATCTTGCCAAAATTATTTCGGTTAAAAGTCATAAAGTCATAAATAATCAGTCTGATGAGTAATTTTTTTTAAAGTTTGTAATTCATTTATCTCTAAATTTAAATTTTATAAAATTAAAAAGCGTTCATTAATTTAAATTTTAAAACAGTTAAGACTTTTATATTATTCTGTTTTTAGAATAAATGAAAATTTTTCAACCACCAACCAGTTATTAAGAATATTAATACATGTAGTAATAATATATTATGCGTATGTGTATATCCCCGATTGCAGTACAACTGCTTACAACTTAATCTCTATACCGGTTATATCTAGAACGTACAAATTCAATCATAAATATCTCGTAAAATGATCCATTAATTATTTTGTTCGTAACGGCCTGTTATAGACCCCGCTAAGTATCGGTTTATTTCTTTTTCAACCTTATTTTCTTCTCTTCGAGAATTTCCTCATCCTCTTGAATAAGGATTTCTTCTAAGGAGTTCAGTTCTATTTTCTTTCTCTTTTCGTAATCAGGATTTCTTGATATCCAGGATCATTTCCTTACATCTTCTTTGTTGTCGATCGCTGATCACTTCCGGTGTATGTTTTATACTTTCACGACCTCGACTAACTCCTTGTATCGGTTTTTGTCTTCATATTTTTATGAATTCTAGGATTCTTGTAGCTATCCATTCAACTCTGTTGATGTGACCGTAGGAGCGTAGTCTTCTTTTCCTAGAAGGTTGTGAGTTTTTCTATCGTCTGTTACAGCTCTTTGTTAAATTATAATCTGTATTCTGTTTTTCTTTCATTTATTAAAGAAACGTTTTTTTTTTAAAAAGAAAGTTTGAATGTAATAATAATTATTAGATGCGTTTATTAATTATCATCTATCTATCTCCTCTCCTAATAACAACTACACGTAATAAAAAAAGTATGTATGCGGGAATTTATCGGTTTTTTTTTTTTGTATTTCGATTGTTTAAAGTAATCTGGTATTTAATTTGGTGTTTTTATGGAATATACCATTGACGCTTTTAAAAATACAAGTCACGAGACGGATTAGTTAAGTTAGATTTTTAGAGTAATAAGGAACTTATATGCCAATTTTATTTAAATAATTTTTAATTTTATTGATAAAGATATCTACTGGATTATATACTTTTTGTTTTAATCCGACTATATCTTATAGTAATTAGACTTATTTATCCTACAGGAAACCGGGTTTAAACGGTTTAATTTAATATCATAAGTCAGAAAAAATATTTTATTCGAGATTATTTGCATTATCATGTTTTTGAAAATTGTTTTAATTAAGTTTTTTTTTAAATTTATTCATTTATCTTACTTCAGCAAAACCCTGACTTTAAAACGTTTATTTTAAATTATAAATAATGTACGATTATAAAATATTTAATTAAATTTATGTCCATTTATAATACTTAATCTATAATACTACGTGCTTTTTTACCAAAAATTTCAAGCGGTATTTTACTTAACACCGGTTTAAATAACATTTTGTAAACGTAATGTTGTTTGGAAAAAAATTATAATTAAAAATGTATTCTCGAAAACAGTATTACATTATGATACTTACTAATGAAATATTTAATCTATCAATTTTTTCCCGATTTCAAAGCGCGTAGAAAATTAAACTGTAAAAAAAGAAGATAAAATTATTTGGTTAGTTACAGAGTTAATTTTATAATCGGTACTGTTATTTTAATTATTTATCGTGACACTTAACTAGATTAAAAGTACAAAATGAAATATTTTACGTAGTTTTGAATTATATTAAATCAAATCTCTACTGAATGAAGTATTTAGATATCGGTTTGGTTTTTTAAGAGTTACAAAACAAGTTATTTTTTTAATACGTTTCAAACTGGATAAAATTTTTAAAAAATGACATTTAATTACAGCTTTTTCGGAATATTTCAATCGGACCCATGTTATGTGTTTTTTATTTTAAAATAACTACCGCTTATAAAATTAACATTGTCTATAACTGGACCGTTCGTTATGATAACTGAACAGAATTAAGTAACTTTCAGAATTGTAACTGTCAGTAACTGTCAGAATTAAATAAGTTAGAACTTATGTAAGTTAATATAAGTTTAGTATTATCTAATGAAAGCAGTAAAGAATTTTAATTATTTTATGAATTATATAATATTACAGCGTATATGAGATCCTAATTGGTAATACTTAATTTTATTATTTTGTCTGTACTGTCTAGTATCCTAGACACGGCAGAGATACGAATGGGAAAAACATTTTCTAGTGAAGATATATTTTAGGGTTTATCTTTTATTCTACCTGCCAAAAATCGTTAAGGTAATTTACAATATTATATATCGGACATTGATTATCTGTAAAAAGTCTGTATTACGTATTGATTCTTACTTTATATTTTCCTAAATAAAAATGTTAAAACCATCAATATCTTTTTATTTTGGATAAAGACAGAAACACCAAAATGTTTGTTTTCCTGAAATCACAGCTCTAGACCTATGCGGCAAGAAGGAAAGTGTGATAATCAGTTAAAAAATGGGTAATTTTTTTCATTTTTCGACGTTTACTAATACAATAAATTCGCATCAAATTCATTCTCTTCCTCCAAAAAGAAATCTTACGTAACATTTTATTGGTTCTACATTTTTAAATGAATTTTTATTTTAGTTCCTTCTATTTAACGTAGTAAATGTAGAAAACCCAAAAACATTTCTAGAAAGGTATTTTGGAATTGAGGAGTAGAAAAAATAAAAAAAATAAAGATTTTTTAAATTTTTTGGGTTTTTTAAATATACGAGTATAATGATAATTTTCCAATAAAACTTCATCATTATTCATTCCCACTCCAAAAAAAGAAATCTTAGGTAGCTCTTTTCATGTATAATTATTTTACCACTACGTAAGAATAAACAACCGATGCCAGAAAAGTATAATAACTTTGTTGTCAGATTTTTTTTCTCGGTTTTCGTACATTAGTACCACACAAAATATTATTTTTTATTTGTCTATTCAAATTAAATTTTATTTACTGTTTTTATTTTGTATGACTTTCTTTTCTTTTTTAAGGGCAAACGATGTGAATGTAAAAATTAAAACCTTTTTATTGTTCGAAAAATATATAAAACTATTCTATTGTAAATTCTTATTCGTATTTTTTCCGTGCACACTATGATGAGCGGTTTTCTTTGTATTAAAAACACTTTATTGTAATTTTTTTATTTGCGTTGAACATGAAAGTTATTTATTGTGTAACTATTTCATGCCTACCTCATTTTACCGTTAAAAATATACTGTAATCGTTTTGTTTTTATTATCTGTTCTTTATATTTTATTTAACTATATATATTATCTACATGCCTTTAGTAATCTAAAGGGAGTTTTCTTTGTTTACGCTATATTTACCGTATTTCTTTTAACGTAAAGAGAATACATAACTTTATAGAATTTATATAATTCTCTTTAGCTGCAGTTATTTACGCAAAACATACACGGGTAAATAAAACTACCTAGAAATACGGTTAATATAAACTGCTTTCATATAAATTTGCTCGAGTTACATTTTTAGTCCGACAAAAAGAAAAAACAAAACTGTGATTCGGAATTATATACCTAAGTACTCTGCAAAGTAATATTCAGTATTTTCAATAAAGACTGATCTTAAAAAAAACTCCTTTTTTAAAATTGAAGTTAAATTCCCTTAACCCTAAATGGGGAATAAGACTTGAGAGTAAATAACAAAGAAAGACGAATTCTGATTTAAAAAGGAGTGAGATAACAATTTAGCCTGAGTAAGTCGATTTTAAACTCTTACGTAAAACAAAATAACAGAAGAAATAATGAAAAGAAATTGATAATGGAGTAAGTATCCAGCGAGAGAAAATAATGATGTAATTTATTTAAAAAATAAGTAACATTAAAATGATGATAATGAAATTCATTGAAAAAAGGATAATGAAGAATTAAATATTAAAATAGAGGACAAGATATATACAATGTAACAGAAGTGGGAACTTTTCTGTTATTTAGGTACAAAATATTACAAAGTGTGAACAAATTAATGGAGATATAGAAAACAGACCGGTTTAAGTAAAGAGGACTTTTTACTGAGAAGAACCCAACAATTTTAGTTATAATATAATTTAAAGTATTGTATGCAGTGTTTTAAAATAGAAAAAGATGGGAAAATAGGAAAAACAAAAAAGAAAAGAGTAGAGCGGGCTTTGAAGTGTATTAAAGGAGTTGAAATTAAATAGGTTAATAAATTACGAAATGAAGACTTACGAAAAATAGAAGTGGATGTAAGAACGTATTGTGGTAGAATCTTTTAGAGACGAACTAGGTCGGTGGCTCATAAGGCGCGTAAGGCGTAATGAGGTTTTTTTGGGGGGAAAAGAATTATGGAAAATCGAAGAACTTCATACAAGTACATGAGGTGTATTGATAGTGACATTGTAAACACTAAAGAAATAGGATATGCTACTTATATGTTGTCTTATGTTGTAGTAAGTGAAATTAGAGATCTGAGGGCTTGATCACAGGAAAACATTTTCCTAAATAACATATAACATACAGCAAGACTGAGTCTATCTTGCAACTTGATTTGGTTGAACTGGGGACTGTACACAAACAGAAGGGTGGTACAGATCCTTAAATACATAATAAGGAAAGATGCTAGAGGTTAAGATACTATAGGTATCTATGGTGCCGATTGAAGAGAAGCCGAGGCATGAGAGAAAATAAAAGAGGTGCAAAAAATGTTGGCACACGGGGACGAAGCACGGTAGCCGTACAGGGTCAGGAACGCAGCCCCGCTGCCTAAGATGCTTTGGCCCACTCACATGCAACAGTGGGGGAGGGGTCGGAGTTCTCCGATGATGATACTGTGGACCCTCAAGGTTTGAGACAGCCGCGGGGAAAACAACGGGTGAAACGCACATCCGGCGCTGATAGATTTAGGGACGGGAAGAGTAGCTCTTCAGTGGATGGGTGCATAGGCTGTCCAGAATGGAGGTCGGCGTTCCTCGATGATACTGGGGGGACCCCGGTGGGACGCTCAAGGAGGAGGCAAGACAAGGGAGCAGTCTACAGGCATGACACCCTGACCTTTTAATAAAGGTAACAGGTCCGTTTAACAATCGTCTTTTGTAATACTGTCCGCTGAAACTCAACGATCAAATGTTTATACTGTGAGTAGAGTTACCGGACAAGGTTAAGGAATGCATGGGAACGAAAGGCCTCGGTCGACCGTTCTCACGCTTCGAGTTGGGTCCGGTCCGGCAGGTAAAAAGAATAAGGGTATAAATACTCCTGTTAAGACCAGTCAAAGATAACCGGTCCAGCGAAACGTTATGACATCAGTCCAGCGAGGAGATTCTTCGAGACGAGTGAGCGAGACAACAGTCAACGAAAGCATTCTGCGGGGAGGACAGTGAAAGAGCGAATTTCCAGTGTGAAATAAGTTCTATAAGATTAAGGTTACGCCACGAGTAATTCCAGTAAACAAGAAATACTATCGGTGAGTTGCTGTAAGACTATAAGAGAAAGAGATAATGTACTAAATTTCTTTTATAAATTGTTAGGGTAGTTTTATTTGCGAACAGTAAAAGTATTTGTAGTCAAAGAACTTTATACTTTTATTATTTATTGTACTATTGTTATAAATACAAGACTAGTAGTTAAAAGTGTGATCATGCTACGAGACTGAATTCTGCTTTTCCAATCTGTTTATCTACCTATAAATAAATCCTGACGATTATTTTAAATCCTATTTTGTGTGTAATCTCTGTTTATTATTATGATTGACATTTATGATTATTTGTTTGTTATTGACATTAATATTATTATCGTTTACTACTATTATTATTGTCTATTATTCTGATTATTTTGTGATTGTTATTATTATGATTATTTATTTACTATTGTTCATTAATTGTTTTATTGTTGTTGCTTATTATTATTATTATTATTACTATTATCATTTTTAAACCAATAAACTGTAATTATATAAACATTCTAAATTCTCAATCTCTCAGTATCCTGATCAAACCGTGAACACGCGACGAGATGATGAAAGAGGGGTGTCTGTTAATCGTTTTGAAAACTTATCATGTATGCATGATAAAATTGCAATAAATTATACCGTTTGTACTTATTTTAAAGATGTAAGTTATATTTATGAATAAACATATTAGAGGTGAGGTGAAAAAATGGATCGTTATCATGGAGATATACCAAGGACGCTATTGTGCTGAACGGAACTATGCTAGAGTGTTCTATAAATAGAACTTTCTTTCGTTGTCCGACAAGTTTGTAACGTCTCTCAAGATAGAATAAGAAAGTGTACATTAGTATAAAAATCAGACGTGTAATTTCTTGTTAACATAGTTCCTATAATGTACGTCATCTTCTCTTTAATCTCGCGCTTTTACTGTGTTTAAGTCGGAAACTCCGTTTGATAATAATTAGACGACATTTTTTCTGTTAATTTGAGCATCATTCAAAAATAATTCATCGATTCTTTTTTTAAAATCACAGAATTAATTTATTTGTTTATTCTAAAAATCATTAAAGTTTTAATTGAATCTTAAAATATTATAGTAGGCCTACAATTTTTGACGTACACTCGGAATGTATTTTACATACTTATGAGATAATATGATTAAATTAACACAGTTTAATAATAATATCGATATAAAAATTAAATCTATAGAATTTTCAAGAGTAATTTTAATTTTTTATTTTATTTTTCTATTAAGGGCTCTATCTGATCTAATTATAAGGGAAAATTTGTCGGGTTTACTACGATAAAATACATTTTTGCTCAAAAGTTCACGGGGCAAAAGTAAGAGATAATTCTTACTTTCAAAAATTTGAAATAATTCTTTTAGAAAATATTATTTGAAGTTTAAAGATAGATAATCTCCTTCCTTGAATTGTGTAGTTTCTTTTTTTACTGAAATTAAAAAGATGAACAAATTATTATTTTTTATTTATTAGCTCGGAATTTAATGTTAGAAAATTAATTCATCGGATATAAACGAAATTTTATATTTTTTTTTATTTCAATGATTTTTTTTTTAATTTTATGAGTCAATTTTACCAACCGTCACTTTTAAAAAATTTTTTTTCTTTATAAATTACTTGCTATTAATGTATTTTAACAGACAATTTCAAATGATAATTAAGGCAAAAAGATAATTTTTTAACGATTTCAAAGGTTTTTAAATTTCAAATGCTCTATTCCTCTGGTGGATACAATAGTTACTGATGATTTCTTGGGGAGATGGGAGAAATTAAAACAAATTTTTGAACCGCATTTTTAAGAAGTTTTTTTTAATTTTAACTGAGGATTTTCTTAGTAAAATTGGCATACTGATACACGAAATTAAATTAATCTAGATACTACTGGACTGTATTAGTCTCTCTCGTTTATTAAGAGTATATATATCTCAGTATTGGATGTTGTGAGAATTAAGATGATGAGTATATGAAGTTCTTTGGAGACGAAGAAAGAATGATGAACTAAGCGGTATCACTGAGAGAAAGGATATTGTTCTATTTATAAAAGCACAGAGATTAAGCGAGTTGGGTCGCGTGGAAAGAATGGATGAAATGAGAAGGATGAGAGCTATTAATATTAAGAGCTATTATAAAAGGAGAAGGAGGACCGCTCCAAGAAACAGATGGATGGATGATTGATGGGCGTAAGAGGATGGAAAGTGCTGGGGAGGGATTGAGGTTTGGAGAAGAGGCGGTCAAAACCCACTAAGGGTTGTAGCGCCAAACAAAGAAGAAATGTATTTCTGTTAAGAGCACACTACCTTAATGTAGAGAAACGTAGATAGTGAATCTAAAGTAAATCATAAATGAATAGTAATGTAGTAATGCAAACATATTTTATTGAAATTTCCAAGGATTAATAAGGTACGTAAAAATGAAAACCTTTTAATACAGGTAAGAAAAAAATGGTGAACAAAGTCTTACTGCTTTTGATGCATATTACTGTATACTTTATTCACAATAATGAGGTTTAGTATTACCATTGATTTCACGGTTGAGAGATCTGAGAATCAGCCGATGAGAAACTGTCGGAGTGAGCTATATGAACTCCTTGATAAATTATATTAATGCATGATGTCAATTCGGTGTACGCATTATCTTCAATATGTTTACGTTATAAAGAAATGCTATACGGATTCAGTTTAAGATATTATTTTGATAAAATTAATTAAATTATTTATCTAAATTTAATAAAAACGTTTTAATTAATTAGAGTAAATGTTATGATGGTTGCAATATTACAAATAACAGTCGGTTAACTTATTTAAAATTTTAGTATATTGAAATAAAAAATATGTTTTAAAACTAGTGTCTCCTTCATTAAAAAATAATTACAATTCCGTTGTAATTAAATCTACAAAGGCTTTCTTTATACAATTTAAATAAAGTTTGATATGTACATTATAATTTTACTTTCTCATTTTAGAATTAAATCATTTATTTATTTAGCGTATGGCACCAAGACACAACACCAATTACAGTCAAAAATTACAAACAAACATCTAAAAATTAATATAAGCTACTGATTCTGGAGTTGCCATCAGGAAGTCTATTCATAAGCTGTTCTAGGGCAAACTTCTGTGATGTGACTTAGCAGTTCGATTTTCACCACACTCGCAAAGGGGCATCGGTGTTTTAGCCCATTTATACAGGAAATAGGCGCACCTACCATGCTGAGTTCGTATTCTGTTTAGCGTTGACCATGTCTTACGTGGCAAGTCAAAACCCGGCTTTTGAGTAATACGTGAGGTTTATTTATTCTACTTTGTGGTCCATTCTTGACGCCAGGCGTCAGTTAAGTTAAATCCTTCCTCTGTGGCAGCAATTACTGTTTTGATAGGCGGCTTTCTAAGATCGAAGGCGACCACGATTGGCAACCTCAATGTTCTTATGTATCGGTAAGTTTAGATTGTCCATAATCTTCTCTTGTACTCTCTTATAAGAGCGTTCATACGGCGCAGGTTTGGGGGTGGTATGTGGCTCAATACCGGGAGCCATTTCACAGGAGAAGACCTGACCTGATAAACCCGGCAATCATTCTCATAGTGTTGTTAAGTTGAGCATCAATTCTATGAACATAAGGGCTGTTAAGCCATACTGGCACACAATTTTTTGAAGCCGAGAAAACGAGGTTCAGTTCAGTAGTTTGAATTCATAAAATTCGAAATTTCTCTTAATTCATAACTTTTTGTTCCCAGATATTTTCTAAAGTTTAAAACTTACATTTCTCATTAAAAGTTATAATTTGTAATACTTCTTTAATCGAATTAAAATTATGTTATTACAAAAACTGTTAAGATATTCTCTTAATTTATTTTTAATATCTAATATTTTACTATAATTTATAATTTAAAACTTAATTTAATAAAGAAATCGATACGATAAAATGATGGAATCGAACAAATTCCATTTGCTGGTTCTACGGTGTGATTTTTAAATGATAAAAATCTGATGTGGAAACCAAATGATTTCCTTGTACGCCTATTAAATTGCATACACACATTTTTTTTTTTTTTTTTTTTTAATGAAAAGTACATAAAATTTTATTTCATTAATAACTTATGATTTTTTAATTTTTTTTGTTAATATTGAATTATTATTTATTATAAAACTTTTTTGCGATCAGAGGTTAATAATTATTAATAAAGCAATATATTTAAAATAAAAAAAATATTAGCAAAAAAGGAGATGAAGTCGGATTCGAGCCACGATGTGTCTTCCCGTTGTAATATCTAAATATTTAATCAATTAAAATTTAATTTGGCTATAACTGTAGAACCAATGAAAATAAGTACCACTTATTATCATTGAAATTCTCTGAATGAGAGCTTATTACTGCAGTTAAGAAAAAATACAAAATACAATTTTTTTTTAATTTTGAGGTTTTTTGACACTTTTGGTTCAGTCGATTGCAATCTAAAGGGAAGGTGCACAAATAGATGTTAAATCAGTCCTAAATTCAAAATTTCAACATTCTACGGCTAATCGTTTTTTAGTTATGCGAGATACAGACGTCACGTCGAAATTAGTCAAAATGCTTTCAGGAATAGTCAAAATGGATATTTCCAATTAAATCTGAAAACCAAAATTTTTCACGATCACAATACTTTCTTTACTTCATACTAGGAAGTAAATACACAAATATACATAAAAACGACCCGATATTTTTATATTGTTTAGAACTGTCCGGTCAAATAAAAAAGTACGTAATAGATAAAGTAAGTGTTGTGAATATAATGTATTATTTTCCTCAGCAGAACGAAAATGAAGTAATAACCGTTGTCCAAGAAGACAATGAAATTACGGTTAAGGTCCTTTCAACTAAGATGTAACGTTAATGGCCACCATGTAGAGACTTCTTATTTACGTTTTAATTAATGCATTGTAATTATATAAACGGAGTTGTATGTTATTAAGTTTATTACTGCTTCTGTTTTACATACATATTGTTTATTTATTACGGCATTTTTATGAATGAATTAATTTTGTAGCAGTATAATCTTTCCACGGTTGAGTACGAGTATTTAAACGCAGAACCTTCGGAATGAAAAACAAAACGTTTCCATAGAAATCGGAGAATATAGAGTTATGTTTTAGTTGATGTAGAAATTTGTTTAAAGAGTATAGGGATTTCCATAAATATAACAGAGCTTTTGTTTTTTGTAAAAAAAAAAAAAATAATGTAATATATTAATGTACACTGGTTGCATGTGATTTCTTGTTTTATACTTGATGGAATCAGTATAAAACAGCATTAAACTACAATATTGCAAGCAGTATTTAACTCCTTGAATACATTAAAAGCCTGTGTTAAACCGATTTACTAATGTATTTCAGATTGCATCTTACGCCCCGAAAGCTTTTGGATAAAACCAGGAACGTTACTTCCTATGCAGTAAGTCTCGCATTGAATTAAGTATTATAATTATTATTATTAAGTGCCAATTATCAGATTACAAGTGGTAATTGATACATTTATAATAATCAGCTTATAGTTGCGCTTAACTCTTTGAGATTTATAACCAAATAGCAAATGGTAATATAGAAGGCTAACGTAGATTAAACCCAGCAGTTGAAAGGGGGAATTAGGACAGTTGATTTTATGTTATTCTCAGAAATTTAAAAGATAAAAGAATAAATTGATTATTATAATTAAAAACCAAACCGTAACCAGTAACGTGGAAATTGAATCTTAACTTATTGAAAAAGGTAATATATTGTAATGTATGGTTTTTGATGTATTTATTTTTTGTTACTAACGATCAAGTAGTTGCCAATAAAAGTAGTTTCAGAGGAGGTCGTATTTATGCTTCATCATTCCATATATAATTTCAAGGATACCGTTTTGAATAAATTCTAAATATTTTTTGACTTATACAAAAAAAAATTAAATTATCAAAATCCATTTGTAAAATTTTATTATATAAAATTTGTACTTCGTGGCTGTGATCTTTATCCCCTGACTCTTTCATTAGAAATTATACATCTGATGAAGGTAGATCTACTAAAAACGTGTTAAGGAAGTATTTAATTAATTTTTTAAGTTAAATTAACGTATTACGGTATTAAAAGTAATAAGCAAAACAATAAAATATTTTTGAACGTTCTTTTTTTTTTAAATTGAAAATATAAAAACCGTGTTTTTACGTATAGTATTAATAATCTTTTTAAATACGATTATTTGCTAATCTTTATAAATATTCAATTCAGTAAAACGCTTCATTCATTTATAAGTAACAAAATAATGTTAAAAAAATTTCTTACACGACTAAGTGAATAATTTTGTTTCTTAAATAATATTTATAATATTAAAATATAATTAAGAAAAGTACAATTTCCAGTATAACTTAATACATACTAAAATAAATAAATAGCTTTTTCTTAAAATAAACTTGTCAATATTATCTTGATATTGGAATAAATTTTAATGTATGTAGATCCATCTACTTCTCAAAAAAATTCTTATAGTGGTTTAAATCCTTAATAATCTAATTTTTTTGCAGTTGTTGAACACTCGATATGTTAATAAAAACTCATTTTGAAACTCTTTCGGTATACATCAATCAAAGTAAAACATATTTAGTCGGGTAATTCTGGGACTTTTGTCCACCTGAAGTGAAGGATTCACTTTGATGGTTTTGAAGCTTTGATGGTTTTTTTCTTATATAAATGAATTTGAGCCCCTGTCGGTTTGTTGGAAATTATTTGTCAGAAAATTACTATCGATGTTACTTTCGGAATAGGTAGTCGCAAATTTTTATTTAATTTCGTGAAGATCGCAGGCTATTTTTACGCATAGCTTTGAAATGAAAACGACGTATAGAGAATTTTAAATAATTTTGAATTAGGTTTTACAACTAGATAAAATGACACGAAAATGTTGAGTCTAATTAAAGAGAATAGTACTATTTTTGGTGTTGTTTATTAGTAAAATATAAAAATTATAATTATAATTTAATATTGAGTTAGTAACGCGTACATACGGAGTGATTGATCTCAAAGTATCGAAAACCTTAAATGATTTTTCAACCGTTAAATATAAGAAAATACGTACAAAATTTAAATTTAGCAATTGGTCTTTCCTCGAAAGACCATCTTTTTTTTGTGTGAGACTATATCACTCCAAACACTCTGTGGGTCCTGGGTGGCAAATCGAAACAAAAATGTTTAATGGAATTGGGGCGGTGGTGTCACATCATTTTTGAGTGTATTGAGAAAAGACAATTTTGTCGTAAAAATCTTACCGATGAAATTAAAATCTATTTCAAAAATGAAATATTTAACCTCCTTTAAATAATTGTTCAACAGTGAAACATTAAAAAAACTGAAATTTAGCAAATATTCCTATCTATTTCTTTAAATGAAGTTAAACGGATTTAAGAATCGTTATACTTTTCGAACACGCTGTATATTTCTTCTCTATTCAATACACTTGTTGTATGCAGTTTATTGTTGTAATTAGAGTCTGAAGAAATAAGCTTTCCCACCGCTACATCTGTATATCATAAAAGACAGCGGGACTCAAGTAGATGTACAGGCGCAGGTAGGTGCTCGAATAGATTCCAAAAACTTAGGCCTATTCAGTTAAGATTCCTTTTATTTGAATTTTTCAATATACCTTACTCTAAATCCCCTTTCACGTTTTACGTATAAAAAATTAACCGGGAATCGAACCGGAGACCAGATAATGTAAACCAGCACGCTAACCGCCCCGCCTATCACTACCCTTACATCATATTTATTATATTAATTAAACATACTCGTATTTATTATATTTATACTTACTATCTTTTTTGTTTTATTGATGACATATTTAACTGAATTATTTGATTACAAATTATTATATCCGTTGATTTGTCTTCCTCTCAATTTATTTTTCGTTTGAAATTTCTAAACTATATGGAACTTAGTATTGTTCACCTGCCAGTACGGAGTTATAAAAGTCTACGGTTTTCAAGAAAAACAACCAGACCGCGTGCAATTGTGCTAACAACCTCATCCTATACGATAGCAATCGGTAACTATTCTGTCTTACCGGGAGATAAACTTAACTTTTCCGATATCTCACCCTCTCTATTTTATAGCCTAAAGTTGTATACACGCACCATCTGGATCGAAATCATTATAGATTCAATTCAATTCCCGACACCTTAACCGGAAGGAATTCTCTCCTTTAATCTTAACCGTGTTCGTTTCACATAGAGATTAATTTTAATATTACATGCACTGTACACGCGTAATATTATGTTATGTATTTAAATGCTTCGTAAAATTATCAAAACCTTATATAACTAACTTATATACATTTTTTAACTTGTAGAGTAAAAAATATTACTGTATATAATTTATTCTGGTTATAAAATTTAAAAAAAAAATGGATTTTGGACTTTTTCTTAACTGCAGTAGTAAGCCTCTCATTGAAAGCTTTTCAACCATATAAAATAAGTGGTACTTATTTACATTAGTTTCAGAGTTATAACCAAATTAAAGTTTAATTAATGAAATATTTGGATCATACAAGGGGAAGGCACATCGGTTCGAATCCGACTTCGTTTCCTTTTTTTTTAATTTAAATATATTGATTTATTAATAATTATTAAAAAACAATTGTTACAATAAATAACAATTCAATAATAACCATAAACCATGTGTATATATATATATATATATGTATATGTATAAATCAGAAGTTATTGCGAAATAAAATTTTATGTACTTTTCATTTAAAAAAAATGTTTTTAAGTAATTTAACAGGCGTACAAGGAAATCATGTGGGGTCCACACCAGATTTTTAGTACAGTTTTTGCTTATTTGTTTGTTATTATTTTTGTTAAATTTATGTTTTGCGATTTAAAAGAAAATTTACTGATAAAAATTAATAAATAATCAAAATATACATTTTGTAAAACATTTTATTTATTCTAAACCGTGTTCCTTTTTTATTATTTAATATCGATTTCGTAAAATTCAATCAATTGAATTCTTACATTTCTTTATTTTGATGGCTGTTATTTATTTTAATTGTGTAAGTAAAAAGGGGAAAAATAATAATATTTTATTTTATTTTTTTATTTAAAAAAATTCTGGTATAATGTATCTTCATTAACTAAATGATCAACAGAAGTAACAACCCCCCCTCACCTCACGATGAAGTCGGATTTGAACCGATGAGCCTTCCCCTTGTAAGATCCAAATATTTTATTAATTAAAATTTCATTTGACTATAACTCTGGAACCAATGAAAATAAGTACTGCTTATGAAATATCGTTGAGAAGCCCTCAATGAGGGCTTATTACTGCTGTTAAGAAAAAGTCGAAAATTCAATTTTTTTTCAATTTGGGCTTTTTTGGACACTTTTGGTTCATTCGATTGCAATCAAAAGGGGAGGTGCACAAATAGATGTTAAATCAGTCCTAAATTCAAAATTTCAACATTCTACGGCTAATCGTTTTTTAGTTATGCGAGATACAGACGTCACGTCGAAATTAGTCAAAATGCTTTCAGGAATAGTCAAAATGGATATTTCCAATTAAATCTGAAAACCAAAATTTTTCACGATCACAATACTTTCTTTACTTCATACTAGGAAGTAAATACACAAATATACATAAAAACGACCCGATATTTTTATATTGTTTAGAACTGTCCGGTCAAATAAAAAAGTACGTAATAGATAAAGTAAGTGTTGTGAATATAATGTATTATTTTCCTCAGCAGAACGAAAATGAAGTAATAACCGTTGTCCAAGAAGACAATGAAATTACGGTTAAGGTCCTTTCAACTAAGATGTAACGTTAATGGCCACCATGTAGAGACTTCTTATTTACGTTTTAATTAATGCATTGTAATTATATAAACGGAGTTGTATGTTATTAAGTTTATTACTGCTTCTGTTTTACATACATATTGTTTATTTATTACGGCATTTTTATGAATGAATTAATTTTGTAGCAGTATAATCTTTCCACGGTTGAGTACGAGTATTTAAACGCAGAACCTTCGGAATGAAAAACAAAACGTTTCCATAGAAATCGGAGAATATAGAGTTATGTTTTAGTTGATGTAGAAATTTGTTTAAAGAGTATAGGGATTTCCATAAATATAACAGAGCTTTTGTTTTTTGTAAAAAAAAAAAAAATAATGTAATATATTAATGTACACTGGTTGCATGTGATTTCTTGTTTTATACTTGATGGAATCAGTATAAAACAGCATTAAACTACAATATTGCAAGCAGTATTTAACTCCTTGAATACATTAAAAGCCTGTGTTAAACCGATTTACTAATGTATTTCAGATTGCATCTTACGCCCCGAAAGCTTTTGGATAAAACCAGGAACGTTACTTCCTATGCAGTAAGTCTCGCATTGAATTAAGTATTATAATTATTATTATTAAGTGCCAATTATCAGATTACAAGTGGTAATTGATACATTTATAATAATCAGCTTATAGTTGCGCTTAACTCTTTGAGATTTATAACCAAATAGCAAATGGTAATATAGAAGGCTAACGTAGATTAAACCCAGCAGTTGAAAGGGGGAATTAGGACAGTTGATTTTATGTTATTCTCAGAAATTTAAAAGATAAAAGAATAAATTGATTATTATAATTAAAAACCAAACCGTAACCAGTAACGTGGAAATTGAATCTTAACTTATTGAAAAAGGTAATATATTGTAATGTATGGTTTTTGATGTATTTATTTTTTGTTACTAACGATCAAGTAGTTGCCAATAAAAGTAGTTTCAGAGGAGGTCGTATTTATGCTTCATCATTCCATATATAATTTCAAGGATACCGTTTTGAATAAATTCTAAATATTTTTTGACTTATACAAAAAAAAATTAAATTATCAAAATCCATTTGTAAAATTTTATTATATAAAATTTGTACTTCGTGGCTGTGATCTTTATCCCCTGACTCTTTCATTAGAAATTATACATCTGATGAAGGTAGATCTACTAAAAACGTGTTAAGGAAGTATTTAATTAATTTTTTAAGTTAAATTAACGTATTACGGTATTAAAAGTAATAAGCAAAACAATAAAATATTTTTGAACGTTCTTTTTTTTTTAAATTGAAAATATAAAAACCGTGTTTTTACGTATAGTATTAATAATCTTTTTAAATACGATTATTTGCTAATCTTTATAAATATTCAATTCAGTAAAACGCTTCATTCATTTATAAGTAACAAAATAATGTTAAAAAAATTTCTTACACGACTAAGTGAATAATTTTGTTTCTTAAATAATATTTATAATATTAAAATATAATTAAGAAAAGTACAATTTCCAGTATAACTTAATACATACTAAAATAAATAAATAGCTTTTTCTTAAAATAAACTTGTCAATATTATCTTGATATTGGAATAAATTTTAATGTATGTAGATCCATCTACTTCTCAAAAAAATTCTTATAGTGGTTTAAATCCTTAATAATCTAATTTTTTTGCAGTTGTTGAACACTCGATATGTTAATAAAAACTCATTTTGAAACTCTTTCGGTATACATCAATCAAAGTAAAACATATTTAGTCGGGTAATTCTGGGACTTTTGTCCACCTGAAGTGAAGGATTCACTTTGATGGTTTTGAAGCTTTGATGGTTTTTTTCTTATATAAATGAATTTGAGCCCCTGTCGGTTTGTTGGAAATTATTTGTCAGAAAATTACTATCGATGTTACTTTCGGAATAGGTAGTCGCAAATTTTTATTTAATTTCGTGAAGATCGCAGGCTATTTTTACGCATAGCTTTGAAATGAAAACGACGTATAGAGAATTTTAAATAATTTTGAATTAGGTTTTACAACTAGATAAAATGACACGAAAATGTTGAGTCTAATTAAAGAGAATAGTACTATTTTTGGTGTTGTTTATTAGTAAAATATAAAAATTATAATTATAATTTAATATTGAGTTAGTAACGCGTACATACGGAGTGATTGATCTCAAAGTATCGAAAACCTTAAATGATTTTTCAACCGTTAAATATAAGAAAATACGTACAAAATTTAAATTTAGCAATTGGTCTTTCCTCGAAAGACCATCTTTTTTTTGTGTGAGACTATATCACTCCAAACACTCTGTGGGTCCTGGGTGGCAAATCGAAACAAAAATGTTTAATGGAATTGGGGCGGTGGTGTCACATCATTTTTGAGTGTATTGAGAAAAGACAATTTTGTCGTAAAAATCTTACCGATGAAATTAAAATCTATTTCAAAAATGAAATATTTAACCTCCTTTAAATAATTGTTCAACAGTGAAACATTAAAAAAACTGAAATTTAGCAAATATTCCTATCTATTTCTTTAAATGAAGTTAAACGGATTTAAGAATCGTTATACTTTTCGAACACGCTGTATATTTCTTCTCTATTCAATACACTTGTTGTATGCAGTTTATTGTTGTAATTAGAGTCTGAAGAAATAAGCTTTCCCACCGCTACATCTGTATATCATAAAAGACAGCGGGACTCAAGTAGATGTACAGGCGCAGGTAGGTGCTCGAATAGATTCCAAAAACTTAGGCCTATTCAGTTAAGATTCCTTTTATTTGAATTTTTCAATATACCTTACTCTAAATCCCCTTTCACGTTTTACGTATAAAAAATTAACCGGGAATCGAACCGGAGACCAGATAATGTAAACCAGCACGCTAACCGCCCCGCCTATCACTACCCTTACATCATATTTATTATATTAATTAAACATACTCGTATTTATTATATTTATACTTACTATCTTTTTTGTTTTATTGATGACATATTTAACTGAATTATTTGATTACAAATTATTATATCCGTTGATTTGTCTTCCTCTCAATTTATTTTTCGTTTGAAATTTCTAAACTATATGGAACTTAGTATTGTTCACCTGCCAGTACGGAGTTATAAAAGTCTACGGTTTTCAAGAAAAACAACCAGACCGCGTGCAATTGTGCTAACAACCTCATCCTATACGATAGCAATCGGTAACTATTCTGTCTTACCGGGAGATAAACTTAACTTTTCCGATATCTCACCCTCTCTATTTTATAGCCTAAAGTTGTATACACGCACCATCTGGATCGAAATCATTATAGATTCAATTCAATTCCCGACACCTTAACCGGAAGGAATTCTCTCCTTTAATCTTAACCGTGTTCGTTTCACATAGAGATTAATTTTAATATTACATGCACTGTACACGCGTAATATTATGTTATGTATTTAAATGCTTCGTAAAATTATCAAAACCTTATATAACTAACTTATATACATTTTTTAACTTGTAGAGTAAAAAATATTACTGTATATAATTTATTCTGGTTATAAAATTTAAAAAAAAAATGGATTTTGGACTTTTTCTTAACTGCAGTAGTAAGCCTCTCATTGAAAGCTTTTCAACCATATAAAATAAGTGGTACTTATTTACATTAGTTTCAGAGTTATAACCAAATTAAAGTTTAATTAATGAAATATTTGGATCATACAAGGGGAAGGCACATCGGTTCGAATCCGACTTCGTTTCCTTTTTTTTTAATTTAAATATATTGATTTATTAATAATTATTAAAAAACAATTGTTACAATAAATAACAATTCAATAATAACCATAAACCATGTGTATATATATATATATATATGTATATGTATAAATCAGAAGTTATTGCGAAATAAAATTTTATGTACTTTTCATTTAAAAAAAATGTTTTTAAGTAATTTAACAGGCGTACAAGGAAATCATGTGGGGTCCACACCAGATTTTTAGTACAGTTTTTGCTTATTTGTTTGTTATTATTTTTGTTAAATTTATGTTTTGCGATTTAAAAGAAAATTTACTGATAAAAATTAATAAATAATCAAAATATACATTTTGTAAAACATTTTATTTATTCTAAACCGTGTTCCTTTTTTATTATTTAATATCGATTTCGTAAAATTCAATCAATTGAATTCTTACATTTCTTTATTTTGATGGCTGTTATTTATTTTAATTGTGTAAGTAAAAAGGGGAAAAATAATAATATTTTATTTTATTTTTTTATTTAAAAAAATTCTGGTATAATGTATCTTCATTAACTAAATGATCAACAGAAGTAACAACCCCCCCTCACCTCACGATGAAGTCGGATTTGAACCGATGAGCCTTCCCCTTGTAAGATCCAAATATTTTATTAATTAAAATTTCATTTGACTATAACTCTGGAACCAATGAAAATAAGTACTGCTTATGAAATATCGTTGAGAAGCCCTCAATGAGGGCTTATTACTGCTGTTAAGAAAAAGTCGAAAATTCAATTTTTTTTCAATTTGGGCTTTTTTGGACACTTTTGGTTCATTCGATTGCAATCAAAAGGGGAGGTGCACAAATAGATGTTAAATCAGTCCTAAATTCAAAATTTCAACATTCTACGGCTAATCGTTTTTTAGTTATGCGAGATACAGACGTCACGTCGAAATTAGTCAAAATGCTTTCAGGAATAGTCAAAATGGATATTTCCAATTAAATCTGAAAACCAAAATTTTTCACGATCACAATACTTTCTTTACTTCATACTAGGAAGTAAATACACAAATATACATAAAAACGACCCGATATTTTTATATTGTTTAGAACTGTCCGGTCAAATAAAAAAGTACGTAATAGATAAAGTAAGTGTTGTGAATATAATGTATTATTTTCCTCAGCAGAACGAAAATGAAGTAATAACCGTTGTCCAAGAAGACAATGAAATTACGGTTAAGGTCCTTTCAACTAAGATGTAACGTTAATGGCCACCATGTAGAGACTTCTTATTTACGTTTTAATTAATGCATTGTAATTATATAAACGGAGTTGTATGTTATTAAGTTTATTACTGCTTCTGTTTTACATACATATTGTTTATTTATTACGGCATTTTTATGAATGAATTAATTTTGTAGCAGTATAATCTTTCCACGGTTGAGTACGAGTATTTAAACGCAGAACCTTCGGAATGAAAAACAAAACGTTTCCATAGAAATCGGAGAATATAGAGTTATGTTTTAGTTGATGTAGAAATTTGTTTAAAGAGTATAGGGATTTCCATAAATATAACAGAGCTTTTGTTTTTTGTAAAAAAAAAAAAAATAATGTAATATATTAATGTACACTGGTTGCATGTGATTTCTTGTTTTATACTTGATGGAATCAGTATAAAACAGCATTAAACTACAATATTGCAAGCAGTATTTAACTCCTTGAATACATTAAAAGCCTGTGTTAAACCGATTTACTAATGTATTTCAGATTGCATCTTACGCCCCGAAAGCTTTTGGATAAAACCAGGAACGTTACTTCCTATGCAGTAAGTCTCGCATTGAATTAAGTATTATAATTATTATTATTAAGTGCCAATTATCAGATTACAAGTGGTAATTGATACATTTATAATAATCAGCTTATAGTTGCGCTTAACTCTTTGAGATTTATAACCAAATAGCAAATGGTAATATAGAAGGCTAACGTAGATTAAACCCAGCAGTTGAAAGGGGGAATTAGGACAGTTGATTTTATGTTATTCTCAGAAATTTAAAAGATAAAAGAATAAATTGATTATTATAATTAAAAACCAAACCGTAACCAGTAACGTGGAAATTGAATCTTAACTTATTGAAAAAGGTAATATATTGTAATGTATGGTTTTTGATGTATTTATTTTTTGTTACTAACGATCAAGTAGTTGCCAATAAAAGTAGTTTCAGAGGAGGTCGTATTTATGCTTCATCATTCCATATATAATTTCAAGGATACCGTTTTGAATAAATTCTAAATATTTTTTGACTTATACAAAAAAAAATTAAATTATCAAAATCCATTTGTAAAATTTTATTATATAAAATTTGTACTTCGTGGCTGTGATCTTTATCCCCTGACTCTTTCATTAGAAATTATACATCTGATGAAGGTAGATCTACTAAAAACGTGTTAAGGAAGTATTTAATTAATTTTTTAAGTTAAATTAACGTATTACGGTATTAAAAGTAATAAGCAAAACAATAAAATATTTTTGAACGTTCTTTTTTTTTTAAATTGAAAATATAAAAACCGTGTTTTTACGTATAGTATTAATAATCTTTTTAAATACGATTATTTGCTAATCTTTATAAATATTCAATTCAGTAAAACGCTTCATTCATTTATAAGTAACAAAATAATGTTAAAAAAATTTCTTACACGACTAAGTGAATAATTTTGTTTCTTAAATAATATTTATAATATTAAAATATAATTAAGAAAAGTACAATTTCCAGTATAACTTAATACATACTAAAATAAATAAATAGCTTTTTCTTAAAATAAACTTGTCAATATTATCTTGATATTGGAATAAATTTTAATGTATGTAGATCCATCTACTTCTCAAAAAAATTCTTATAGTGGTTTAAATCCTTAATAATCTAATTTTTTTGCAGTTGTTGAACACTCGATATGTTAATAAAAACTCATTTTGAAACTCTTTCGGTATACATCAATCAAAGTAAAACATATTTAGTCGGGTAATTCTGGGACTTTTGTCCACCTGAAGTGAAGGATTCACTTTGATGGTTTTGAAGCTTTGATGGTTTTTTTCTTATATAAATGAATTTGAGCCCCTGTCGGTTTGTTGGAAATTATTTGTCAGAAAATTACTATCGATGTTACTTTCGGAATAGGTAGTCGCAAATTTTTATTTAATTTCGTGAAGATCGCAGGCTATTTTTACGCATAGCTTTGAAATGAAAACGACGTATAGAGAATTTTAAATAATTTTGAATTAGGTTTTACAACTAGATAAAATGACACGAAAATGTTGAGTCTAATTAAAGAGAATAGTACTATTTTTGGTGTTGTTTATTAGTAAAATATAAAAATTATAATTATAATTTAATATTGAGTTAGTAACGCGTACATACGGAGTGATTGATCTCAAAGTATCGAAAACCTTAAATGATTTTTCAACCGTTAAATATAAGAAAATACGTACAAAATTTAAATTTAGCAATTGGTCTTTCCTCGAAAGACCATCTTTTTTTTGTGTGAGACTATATCACTCCAAACACTCTGTGGGTCCTGGGTGGCAAATCGAAACAAAAATGTTTAATGGAATTGGGGCGGTGGTGTCACATCATTTTTGAGTGTATTGAGAAAAGACAATTTTGTCGTAAAAATCTTACCGATGAAATTAAAATCTATTTCAAAAATGAAATATTTAACCTCCTTTAAATAATTGTTCAACAGTGAAACATTAAAAAAACTGAAATTTAGCAAATATTCCTATCTATTTCTTTAAATGAAGTTAAACGGATTTAAGAATCGTTATACTTTTCGAACACGCTGTATATTTCTTCTCTATTCAATACACTTGTTGTATGCAGTTTATTGTTGTAATTAGAGTCTGAAGAAATAAGCTTTCCCACCGCTACATCTGTATATCATAAAAGACAGCGGGACTCAAGTAGATGTACAGGCGCAGGTAGGTGCTCGAATAGATTCCAAAAACTTAGGCCTATTCAGTTAAGATTCCTTTTATTTGAATTTTTCAATATACCTTACTCTAAATCCCCTTTCACGTTTTACGTATAAAAAATTAACCGGGAATCGAACCGGAGACCAGATAATGTAAACCAGCACGCTAACCGCCCCGCCTATCACTACCCTTACATCATATTTATTATATTAATTAAACATACTCGTATTTATTATATTTATACTTACTATCTTTTTTGTTTTATTGATGACATATTTAACTGAATTATTTGATTACAAATTATTATATCCGTTGATTTGTCTTCCTCTCAATTTATTTTTCGTTTGAAATTTCTAAACTATATGGAACTTAGTATTGTTCACCTGCCAGTACGGAGTTATAAAAGTCTACGGTTTTCAAGAAAAACAACCAGACCGCGTGCAATTGTGCTAACAACCTCATCCTATACGATAGCAATCGGTAACTATTCTGTCTTACCGGGAGATAAACTTAACTTTTCCGATATCTCACCCTCTCTATTTTATAGCCTAAAGTTGTATACACGCACCATCTGGATCGAAATCATTATAGATTCAATTCAATTCCCGACACCTTAACCGGAAGGAATTCTCTCCTTTAATCTTAACCGTGTTCGTTTCACATAGAGATTAATTTTAATATTACATGCACTGTACACGCGTAATATTATGTTATGTATTTAAATGCTTCGTAAAATTATCAAAACCTTATATAACTAACTTATATACATTTTTTAACTTGTAGAGTAAAAAATATTACTGTATATAATTTATTCTGGTTATAAAATTTAAAAAAAAAATGGATTTTGGACTTTTTCTTAACTGCAGTAGTAAGCCTCTCATTGAAAGCTTTTCAACCATATAAAATAAGTGGTACTTATTTACATTAGTTTCAGAGTTATAACCAAATTAAAGTTTAATTAATGAAATATTTGGATCATACAAGGGGAAGGCACATCGGTTCGAATCCGACTTCGTTTCCTTTTTTTTTAATTTAAATATATTGATTTATTAATAATTATTAAAAAACAATTGTTACAATAAATAACAATTCAATAATAACCATAAACCATGTGTATATATATATATATATATGTATATGTATAAATCAGAAGTTATTGCGAAATAAAATTTTATGTACTTTTCATTTAAAAAAAATGTTTTTAAGTAATTTAACAGGCGTACAAGGAAATCATGTGGGGTCCACACCAGATTTTTAGTACAGTTTTTGCTTATTTGTTTGTTATTATTTTTGTTAAATTTATGTTTTGCGATTTAAAAGAAAATTTACTGATAAAAATTAATAAATAATCAAAATATACATTTTGTAAAACATTTTATTTATTCTAAACCGTGTTCCTTTTTTATTATTTAATATCGATTTCGTAAAATTCAATCAATTGAATTCTTACATTTCTTTATTTTGATGGCTGTTATTTATTTTAATTGTGTAAGTAAAAAGGGGAAAAATAATAATATTTTATTTTATTTTTTTATTTAAAAAAATTCTGGTATAATGTATCTTCATTAACTAAATGATCAACAGAAGTAACAACCCCCCCTCACCTCACGATGAAGTCGGATTTGAACCGATGAGCCTTCCCCTTGTAAGATCCAAATATTTTATTAATTAAAATTTCATTTGACTATAACTCTGGAACCAATGAAAATAAGTACTGCTTATGAAATATCGTTGAGAAGCCCTCAATGAGGGCTTATTACTGCTGTTAAGAAAAAGTCGAAAATTCAATTTTTTTTCAATTTGGGCTTTTTTGGACACTTTTGGTTCATTCGATTGCAATCAAAAGGGGAGGTGCACAAATAGATGTTAAATCAGTCCTAAATTCAAAATTTCAACATTCTACGGCTAATCGTTTTTTAGTTATGCGAGATACAGACGTCACGTCGAAATTAGTCAAAATGCTTTCAGGAATAGTCAAAATGGATATTTCCAATTAAATCTGAAAACCAAAATTTTTCACGATCACAATACTTTCTTTACTTCATACTAGGAAGTAAATACACAAATATACATAAAAACGACCCGATATTTTTATATTGTTTAGAACTGTCCGGTCAAATAAAAAAGTACGTAATAGATAAAGTAAGTGTTGTGAATATAATGTATTATTTTCCTCAGCAGAACGAAAATGAAGTAATAACCGTTGTCCAAGAAGACAATGAAATTACGGTTAAGGTCCTTTCAACTAAGATGTAACGTTAATGGCCACCATGTAGAGACTTCTTATTTACGTTTTAATTAATGCATTGTAATTATATAAACGGAGTTGTATGTTATTAAGTTTATTACTGCTTCTGTTTTACATACATATTGTTTATTTATTACGGCATTTTTATGAATGAATTAATTTTGTAGCAGTATAATCTTTCCACGGTTGAGTACGAGTATTTAAACGCAGAACCTTCGGAATGAAAAACAAAACGTTTCCATAGAAATCGGAGAATATAGAGTTATGTTTTAGTTGATGTAGAAATTTGTTTAAAGAGTATAGGGATTTCCATAAATATAACAGAGCTTTTGTTTTTTGTAAAAAAAAAAAAAATAATGTAATATATTAATGTACACTGGTTGCATGTGATTTCTTGTTTTATACTTGATGGAATCAGTATAAAACAGCATTAAACTACAATATTGCAAGCAGTATTTAACTCCTTGAATACATTAAAAGCCTGTGTTAAACCGATTTACTAATGTATTTCAGATTGCATCTTACGCCCCGAAAGCTTTTGGATAAAACCAGGAACGTTACTTCCTATGCAGTAAGTCTCGCATTGAATTAAGTATTATAATTATTATTATTAAGTGCCAATTATCAGATTACAAGTGGTAATTGATACATTTATAATAATCAGCTTATAGTTGCGCTTAACTCTTTGAGATTTATAACCAAATAGCAAATGGTAATATAGAAGGCTAACGTAGATTAAACCCAGCAGTTGAAAGGGGGAATTAGGACAGTTGATTTTATGTTATTCTCAGAAATTTAAAAGATAAAAGAATAAATTGATTATTATAATTAAAAACCAAACCGTAACCAGTAACGTGGAAATTGAATCTTAACTTATTGAAAAAGGTAATATATTGTAATGTATGGTTTTTGATGTATTTATTTTTTGTTACTAACGATCAAGTAGTTGCCAATAAAAGTAGTTTCAGAGGAGGTCGTATTTATGCTTCATCATTCCATATATAATTTCAAGGATACCGTTTTGAATAAATTCTAAATATTTTTTGACTTATACAAAAAAAAATTAAATTATCAAAATCCATTTGTAAAATTTTATTATATAAAATTTGTACTTCGTGGCTGTGATCTTTATCCCCTGACTCTTTCATTAGAAATTATACATCTGATGAAGGTAGATCTACTAAAAACGTGTTAAGGAAGTATTTAATTAATTTTTTAAGTTAAATTAACGTATTACGGTATTAAAAGTAATAAGCAAAACAATAAAATATTTTTGAACGTTCTTTTTTTTTTAAATTGAAAATATAAAAACCGTGTTTTTACGTATAGTATTAATAATCTTTTTAAATACGATTATTTGCTAATCTTTATAAATATTCAATTCAGTAAAACGCTTCATTCATTTATAAGTAACAAAATAATGTTAAAAAAATTTCTTACACGACTAAGTGAATAATTTTGTTTCTTAAATAATATTTATAATATTAAAATATAATTAAGAAAAGTACAATTTCCAGTATAACTTAATACATACTAAAATAAATAAATAGCTTTTTCTTAAAATAAACTTGTCAATATTATCTTGATATTGGAATAAATTTTAATGTATGTAGATCCATCTACTTCTCAAAAAAATTCTTATAGTGGTTTAAATCCTTAATAATCTAATTTTTTTGCAGTTGTTGAACACTCGATATGTTAATAAAAACTCATTTTGAAACTCTTTCGGTATACATCAATCAAAGTAAAACATATTTAGTCGGGTAATTCTGGGACTTTTGTCCACCTGAAGTGAAGGATTCACTTTGATGGTTTTGAAGCTTTGATGGTTTTTTTCTTATATAAATGAATTTGAGCCCCTGTCGGTTTGTTGGAAATTATTTGTCAGAAAATTACTATCGATGTTACTTTCGGAATAGGTAGTCGCAAATTTTTATTTAATTTCGTGAAGATCGCAGGCTATTTTTACGCATAGCTTTGAAATGAAAACGACGTATAGAGAATTTTAAATAATTTTGAATTAGGTTTTACAACTAGATAAAATGACACGAAAATGTTGAGTCTAATTAAAGAGAATAGTACTATTTTTGGTGTTGTTTATTAGTAAAATATAAAAATTATAATTATAATTTAATATTGAGTTAGTAACGCGTACATACGGAGTGATTGATCTCAAAGTATCGAAAACCTTAAATGATTTTTCAACCGTTAAATATAAGAAAATACGTACAAAATTTAAATTTAGCAATTGGTCTTTCCTCGAAAGACCATCTTTTTTTTGTGTGAGACTATATCACTCCAAACACTCTGTGGGTCCTGGGTGGCAAATCGAAACAAAAATGTTTAATGGAATTGGGGCGGTGGTGTCACATCATTTTTGAGTGTATTGAGAAAAGACAATTTTGTCGTAAAAATCTTACCGATGAAATTAAAATCTATTTCAAAAATGAAATATTTAACCTCCTTTAAATAATTGTTCAACAGTGAAACATTAAAAAAACTGAAATTTAGCAAATATTCCTATCTATTTCTTTAAATGAAGTTAAACGGATTTAAGAATCGTTATACTTTTCGAACACGCTGTATATTTCTTCTCTATTCAATACACTTGTTGTATGCAGTTTATTGTTGTAATTAGAGTCTGAAGAAATAAGCTTTCCCACCGCTACATCTGTATATCATAAAAGACAGCGGGACTCAAGTAGATGTACAGGCGCAGGTAGGTGCTCGAATAGATTCCAAAAACTTAGGCCTATTCAGTTAAGATTCCTTTTATTTGAATTTTTCAATATACCTTACTCTAAATCCCCTTTCACGTTTTACGTATAAAAAATTAACCGGGAATCGAACCGGAGACCAGATAATGTAAACCAGCACGCTAACCGCCCCGCCTATCACTACCCTTACATCATATTTATTATATTAATTAAACATACTCGTATTTATTATATTTATACTTACTATCTTTTTTGTTTTATTGATGACATATTTAACTGAATTATTTGATTACAAATTATTATATCCGTTGATTTGTCTTCCTCTCAATTTATTTTTCGTTTGAAATTTCTAAACTATATGGAACTTAGTATTGTTCACCTGCCAGTACGGAGTTATAAAAGTCTACGGTTTTCAAGAAAAACAACCAGACCGCGTGCAATTGTGCTAACAACCTCATCCTATACGATAGCAATCGGTAACTATTCTGTCTTACCGGGAGATAAACTTAACTTTTCCGATATCTCACCCTCTCTATTTTATAGCCTAAAGTTGTATACACGCACCATCTGGATCGAAATCATTATAGATTCAATTCAATTCCCGACACCTTAACCGGAAGGAATTCTCTCCTTTAATCTTAACCGTGTTCGTTTCACATAGAGATTAATTTTAATATTACATGCACTGTACACGCGTAATATTATGTTATGTATTTAAATGCTTCGTAAAATTATCAAAACCTTATATAACTAACTTATATACATTTTTTAACTTGTAGAGTAAAAAATATTACTGTATATAATTTATTCTGGTTATAAAATTTAAAAAAAAAATGGATTTTGGACTTTTTCTTAACTGCAGTAGTAAGCCTCTCATTGAAAGCTTTTCAACCATATAAAATAAGTGGTACTTATTTACATTAGTTTCAGAGTTATAACCAAATTAAAGTTTAATTAATGAAATATTTGGATCATACAAGGGGAAGGCACATCGGTTCGAATCCGACTTCGTTTCCTTTTTTTTTAATTTAAATATATTGATTTATTAATAATTATTAAAAAACAATTGTTACAATAAATAACAATTCAATAATAACCATAAACCATGTGTATATATATATATATATGTATATGTATAAATCAGAAGTTATTGCGAAATAAAATTTTATGTACTTTTCATTTAAAAAAAATGTTTTTAAGTAATTTAACAGGCGTACAAGGAAATCATGTGGGGTCCACACCAGATTTTTAGTACAGTTTTTGCTTATTTGTTTGTTATTATTTTTGTTAAATTTATGTTTTGCGATTTAAAAGAAAATTTACTGATAAAAATTAATAAATAATCAAAATATACATTTTGTAAAACATTTTATTTATTCTAAACCGTGTTCCTTTTTTATTATTTAATATCGATTTCGTAAAATTCAATCAATTGAATTCTTACATTTCTTTATTTTGATGGCTGTTATTTATTTTAATTGTGTAAGTAAAAAGGGGAAAAATAATAATATTTTATTTTATTTTTTTATTTAAAAAAATTCTGGTATAATGTATCTTCATTAACTAAATGATCAACAGAAGTAACAACCCCCCCTCACCTCACGATGAAGTCGGATTTGAACCGATGAGCCTTCCCCTTGTAAGATCCAAATATTTTATTAATTAAAATTTCATTTGACTATAACTCTGGAACCAATGAAAATAAGTACTGCTTATGAAATATCGTTGAGAAGCCCTCAATGAGGGCTTATTACTGCTGTTAAGAAAAAGTCGAAAATTCAATTTTTTTTCAATTTGGGCTTTTTTGGACACTTTTGGTTCATTCGATTGCAATCAAAAGGGGAGGTGCACAAGGAGACGTTACAACAATCCTAAATCCAAAATTTCAACATCCTACGGCTAATATTTTTGAGTTACGCGCGAAATGTACGAACAGACGTTAAGCCGAAACTAGTCAAAAAGGATTCAGGGATGGTCAAAATGGATATTTCCGTTGAAATCTGGAAACCGAAATTTTTCGTGTTCGCAATACTTTCTTTTCTTCGTACAAGAAGTAAAAATATATTAGTGAAATGAAATTAACTACTCAAAATAAATGAATATCAAAAAAAGAAAATATTTCGCTTTATAATTTATTTAAAATAGCCTCCATTATTGTTTACATAACGCTCTGTTCAATCTAACCGTCCTTGAGCGGCTCATTGTACGACGGATGTATTGCAATAAAGTCATTCTGAATAACTTCAGCGGCGTGGAAAAATTCTAATTACTAATTAATTGTTTTCTTATATAAGGAAAGTTTTCTTAATATAACAATGTTAGGGTGAGCTTCATGAACATCATTTCCCGAATCACTTCCTCGGTGCTTTCTGTGAACTTTCAGCTCATTTTGATAAAAATCAGGGAGAATTTGCAGTTCGTCCAACAGTGGAATGGATGAAAGTGTTGCTTATTTTTTTTTTTGAAGTCATACTCTTTACGCAGAATTCAGGTTGAGGGTGTGGGGGAAAAGATTACTGTATTGATGTTTTGATTGGGAACAATCGGGGCGCTTTGGTAAATTATGTGAAGGCTGCTGATAGATATACAGATCTCGGTAAGCGAATGATATTAACTACTAATAATAATAATATAGATGTAAAGGCCTGCAACTAGAAAATAAGCGACTAAGTAAAGTACTTTGATAAATTGAATAACTTATATTTCATTTGTTTTTCTATTGTTATAAGAGTGTACGTTAGATCACGCAAATTTTTTTTATTTGGTTTTATTAATAAGCTCTGATCTTTATTAAGAAATTAAATGGAGTATCTAATTTTTATTATTTTATATTTTACTCTATTTTCATTTTTTAATAAGCAAACCAGCTTAGGTCATGCTTAGGGTGTTTACGATAATTAGGTTTTAAGCATTGATGTAAAGCCTGTCCATAAGAATCTCTCTTGCAGATATTCTATTTTTAGTTACTACTTATGTAATATATTTTGATTTAGAATAAAACAAGATTATTACTCTTATTATAGAATAGATATTAGCAGATGAATTAACTATGGGATCCCCAATTAACAGCATAATGTCTGAAATACTGTTTATTCAATATTTTGACGACAAAATAATGCGATGTATTCACAACGCACATAAAATAAAATTACTGCAAAGATATGCTGACGATATTTTAGTGATACGTAAGCCAAAATGTGATTAAACAAATATAATATCTTATAAAAAAAAAAGTCTGTTTAAAAATTGAAATACAATATACGATAAAAATAGAAAGAAATGACAAACTCAATTTTATTGACAGAGAAATCCAAGAACAAAATATTACCTTCAACATTCCGTAAAAAGTATATTACTCCTAACAATAAATAAAATACATATTAACCTCAACAACATAAAATTTTTATGATACGCATTTTTATGATACGCATTTTTATAATACGGTTCGTAAAATTTTTATTTTATTGATGAAATCACATTAACTAACAAAGAATTAAAATTATGTTAAATGAAAAACTTTGTGCGTTTAATACAATTAAATATTTATTGTACACCAATAAATAATGGGTATAATATAAATCAAGTTGTAAATAGATTAAAACAAAAAAGCAATCTATTCAAACAGTACTATAACAATAACAATTTAATGAGAATAACATAAAAAGGAAAGCAAAAATTATATAATAAAAATAATGAATTTAAAAAAGAAGACTTGATTTAAAAAAAAAAACAGGAAGTACCATTTGATTTTATTCAAAATGATTTTCGACGATTGATATCGAATATAAAAACTATGTCCATATATTCACTGATAGGTCGAAGCCCGAGATCGGCGTCGGAAGCCAATCTAGGCAATAATAAAAAAATATATAACAAAAAAAAAAAATTCAAATTATACACTAATCACCAAGTTTTACGCTTTGTTTTTACATTACAGTGAGGTGAGTGTGCTTCTCTGTTCTTGTTCAAGATATCTGAACAGCAATTAAGGATCTAAAAGAAAACGGGATGAAATGAATTCATATGGACACCTGGCCACGCCAGTATTCCAGAGTGTAAAGCAGCTGCTAGAGCAGCAAAGAAGTCAATATTACTTAAATCTAAATAGTCTTATCTAAAATCTTGTTGTCTTAAAGTCAAACTAGATGAGTTTAAAAATGCTGTCACGAAGGTCATAAGAAAAAAATGGATAAGTAAATGCGGTGGCTTACCGTTTTCCATTAAAATAAGAAATGCTCTGACACTTCGAGAACAAGAACATCATTACAGTTGTAATTACAAGACTTTAAATTGGTCGCATTAGACTCACTTTATGTCACGTATAGCAAGAGAACAGATATCAATATGTGGAAGCTGCCTCATACCTCATCACATTGAAAAATGTAACAGCAAAGTGCACGTTATACTCTGGATAAAATTAACCGGAAATTTGGCGATTGATATTTTTACACCCTTGTCATGGTGCCTGGGTTTGTGGCGCGTAGGTTATCCAATGTTCAGAGGATACAGATAGGCTGGGTTAATTGCAGAGTGTGCCGGAGAGAGGAAACATTGAGGTGTTTCAGGTGCGGAGAGAATGGCCATATGGCTGCGAAGTGCGGAGGGCCAGACCGGTCTAGACTATGTTTTAGATGTAATGGAGAGGGCCATAAGAGTAGTGGATGTCGGCAGCGGCCAGTTAATACAGAGGTCAAAGGGAAACCACGTGTCGGAGGACGAGGTGAGGGCTGCAGTGGTGGGAAATCCGCATGTTAATGCGAGTTTTTCAATTTAATGCGAACAGGAGTAGCAGGGCTATGGATGCCTGCTAGGAAATAGCTGTACGCCGGGGTTGTGAGATTATATAGCTGAGTGAGCCGGATCGAAGAACAATCGTCGATGACAGATGGGTGGTGTCGGCTGATTCCGGTGCGGCTATACTGGTCTCCTGCGGTACAGCAGCAGTACATAATAAGGGCGCAGGACCCGGCTATGTATGGGTGGAACTGGCAAGGGGTGGTGATGTTTAGTGCATATTTGTCGCCTAACTCCGACTTTTTAGTTTATGCGAGAATGGTTGATGATTTGGTGGAGGAAATTGCCAGATGGAGGACGAAAATCGTCGTGGTGGGCGGAGATTTTAATGTTAAGGTTCGGAGTTGGGGATCAGCCATCAATGATCGACGAGGCAGACTTCTTGAGGACGCTGTGGCTTCAGTGGACCTTCAGTGCGTCAATCGAAGGGGCGAATGACGTTCGAGAGAGGAGGAGTGGGGATTTCTGTCCCAGATCTGACATTTGTGAACGTGAGAGGCTTGCAGAGGTTGTTGGGATGGGAAGTGTTGGGGGAGGAGACCCTCAGTGACCACAGGCTAATAACTTTTGAAATTGGCGATATTATCCAGGAAGAACGGGTAGGCACCAGGAGCGTGAGGTTTTATTCAGGCAGTGTCGCGCAGTTCAACCCACCGGGTTAGTCTAGTGGTTAACGCGTCTTCCCAAATCAGCTGATTTGAAAGTCGAGAGTTCCAGCGTTCAAGTCCTAGTAAATCCAGTTATTTTTACACGGATTTGAATACTAGATCGTGGATACCGGTGTTCTTTGGTGGTTGGGTTTCAATTAACCACACATCTCAGGAATGGTCGAACTGAGAATGTACAAGACTACACTTCATTTACACTCATACATATCATCCTCATTCATCCTCTGAAGTATTATCTAAACTGTAGTTTCCGGCTAAACAGGAAAAGAAAGAAGAAGAAAGTGTCGAGCAGTTCAACTCATATTTATATAATATTTGATATTTGATTAATATTTATATGATATTTCATAAGCAGTACTTATTTTCATTGGTTCCAGAGTTATAGTCAAATGAAATTTTAATTAATAAAATATTTGGATCTTACAAGGGGAAGGCTCGTCGGTTCAAATCCGACTTCATCTACTTTTTTTTAATTTAAATATATTGATTTGTTAATAATTATTAACCTCTGTAAAAAAAAATTTACGATAAATAATAATTCAATAACATTAAAAAAAGTTATTAATGAAATAAAATTCTATGTGCTCTTCATTTTAAAAGAAATATGTATATGTAATTTAATAGGCGTTCAAGGAAACCATTTATTTGGTGTCTACATCGAAGTTTTTACGATAGCAAAAATATGTTCAGTTTAATTAAAAATTATAAAATATTTTGCTAAGTTTGGTAAGCTTAAATTTGAATTAAAGCCGAAATTTATTTAGTAGTTTTCAGTTAAGGTAAATTAATTTTCTTAGAGGAATTTTTTTACAAATTTTATTATAAAGTTTTATTTGTTTATTTATAATTTAATAAAGTAAATTTACATTAAACTAGAAAAATTAGTTTTTCGACATTTTATTTGTGTTTTACAACAATTAGAAATAAATAACTCCTGTGACAACTTTTCTAGTTATTTTTTTTTATAATGAAAATATCAAACTAACAATTTTGTTTAATATTCTTTCGCTAGAATTTTAAAATAGTTACGCCATTACAGAAAAAATCAGAGGAAAATCTTTGACTAACTAAACAAACAAAAACAAAGCGTGTTCTGAATCCAGTTTATATCGACTATTCTCATAATTTTAATAAGAGGATTGCTCTGTAAAATGCACATAAAACTTCTTGAATACTTCATATTTTAATCTGAAATTTTGTCCTATTATTTTAAAGAGAGAAATTTGAAAAATATAATAAAAAGTAATTTTAAATTAAAAATCCTTAAAGCAAATTAAATATGGAGAGGTTGAAAATAACTTACAAGATGCGGAAATTTGGTAGTGTTTATTTTAAGGTAGTAAACTACCGCTACAAAGGTTTTTTCCACTTAATTTTACGGGGATGTAAACAGATCGGTATTTATTTCAACAGGAAGTCCTTGCTTATTCGTTATCACTAAATTTTCCTGAAAAACTAGAAAACTGTGATTTAGCTTAGCTATTTGTAAAGGGAACTATATGAAATGTAATCAAATATTACCTTCAATAAAAATCCCTTAAAGATAAGAAAAGGATTTTGTTGAACTTAAAACTTAGTCTGTGCGAAAGAACGGTATTTTAGTTAATTTAGTCGTAAAACAAAAAAAATAGGTTTATTCAATTATATATTAAGATAGAGACTGTTTTCAAAAAAAAAGATAATTCTAATTTATTTTATTTTAAATAGTTGTAAATATATTGTGTTTGAAGGATTGCATTGTATATCTAGAGAACGAAGACGAAGCAGTGACATCTTAAAATGATGGATTACCGTAACAAATATAAAATCTCTAAGTAAATAGGTGTTGATAACAGTGGAAAATAGAGAATTTGGACGAAATTGATATTATAAATATTAAAAAAGAGTAATCAAAACAAAAATTATTAGATTGTTTTTTACTGTTTGTTTGTAAATCACAAATGACAAATGACATCATGAAAGAGGACACTCATTCTAATTTAATGATCACGTGGGTGAACTCTTTTTCATCCCGGTTTTTGTTTGATTCTTATTTACTTTTCTGAAACGGTTCGTCACAATTTTTTTTTTTATTTTAGAATTTTTACTTTTTTAACGGTATATAAACTGATAATCAGTTTTATAAATTCCAAATAATTTAAATTACAATTTAGATTATTAAGAAACCTCATAAAATTGTACAGTTACTATTATTTTTTTATTTAAGTTTTATAGTGAAAAATATCAATTTATTGACAGAATTACGCTTCATCGAGATCTAGTTGAAAAATGTTTTTCATTCAGACATTTCATCAGCAGCGACATTACAGGGATAGATAAAATTGTTTTTGAAGTCAGTTCTATGGATGGCTTTAAATTTTCTGGCGAAGAAGAAAAAATTATTTTTATGTTTAAATCACAATAAGCAAATACAAATAAAAACCTATTCTAAACGGTTATTGAAAAAAATCTGAAAATAGATAACGCTGAATAATCGTTTACAAAAAGTAAAACTTCTTTACAGTATAAAACTAAATGGTAATATCCATTATTAAACGAACAACATACTTTTAAAACAACACTTATTGGTGATAAAAAAAGAGGCATCGTATGTAGCAGAAACGCTAACGCTAAAAATCAATGGAAAACTTGGAAAAGAAAGAAAAATAATAAAATATCGTTAGGCAGAAATTCCAAAAGGATGAAACAAAATTGATACCAAACAAAAAACTATACGGAAAAATCGAAAACGTCTCTACGCTTCAACTGTCATATCAAAAGAATGAAATAAACAGCGATTAAACAGATTTTTACACTTCAGCAATAAAAAGACCAAGACAAACTGTTGAGACGTACTCAAGAAGACAAAAGAACTAAAGATCCACAAAAACAACACTACCGACAAAAAAGAAATCAGAACGACATGAAAGATGAAGATTTCAAGAAATCGTTTCAGCCTAAAAGGGCTCCAAGATATCAGAAGAAAGGAGATAAGCTATTTCAGAATTAATGAAAGAATTTTGGAAGAGAACAAAACAGTACACTCGTATATAACCTGATCTAACGTAACCCTAGCTGATGAATACGAAAAAAATACTCAATAAACTACAAAAAGAATTATTATTTATTGTAAACTAATTTCAATAAATTATTTTTTTTGCAGTATTTAATTTTTTTCTATTCTCGAATTTATAAAAATAGATTTCATTTATACTCTCGCTTTTAACAATATTTATACAATCTCCAATTTTATTCCTTCTTTAAATATCGATTTAGGTATCTCCTTTTGTTTTTTGACGATTACTTTACTGCTTATTTGCGTGACAAGCAGCATTAAGTTATTAGATGTCAAAAATACGTAAGAAATTTGCAGATTTGTAATGATACTAGTACTGTATAACATGTCCTATTTGCTAAATTTTTCTTGTCATGTGTTTCAATATTATTTAATCAAATTAGTTTTTACATAAAGTTTATTATATATCCATTTTATTAATTATATTAATTTTATTGCATATAATTTGATTGTTTTTTTTTTTTGCTACATTTATTCTGATATTTGAAAATCTTTCCAGTACAGAACTGGAACTGTTAAATATCAGTTATTTGATATATTTTTTATATACCTCAAAAGGCGTAAAGTAGTAGTGGCTATTTTTTTTAACAGTAGGACTCACAGGAAATTAAACAGATGGTTTACTATGACAGAATATGTAATGAAAAGAAACGTTAGAAAAAAATAAATTAATGAAGATAGGAGACAATATTCTAATGAATGTCTGTACAAAAGAAATAAAACAGTAGAGATACTTTTATATCATACTAGTAGACCTGGCAATCCTTTGCTATTGCTAGCTTTGAGTGTATATATATATATATATATATATTAAATGAACACAATTGAAAATTTGATAAAACATTTAAAAAATAAACATTACGGAACGTCACAAAATTTAACCTTTCACTCTATCTCTTTTTCCCCTTTGTCCCTATTTCCCTTTTTTTCCTTTTTCTCTATTTCCCTTTTTCCTTCTTCACTTTTCCCCTATTTCCCTCTTCCCGTTTTACCTATTTCCATTTTTCCCTTCTTCACTTTTCCCTATTTACCTTTTTCCCTATTTTCCTTTTCTGATTTTTCCCTTTTTCCGGCATGTAAATCGGTCCAGCAGTTTTTAGTTTATAGCGGACATACATACGAACATTACCTTTTATATAAATAGAAGAAGAAAGTCTGTTTGTATATTTGTTTCTTTCGTAAATATTTCGACACCGGCGTCACCTAGCGGTTATAATTTTTTTGCAAAAATTTGTCTTTTCACATAACTAATGTATATTCTGAATATGAGCCAAATCGGACCGTAAATACAATTTTCAAAAATATCTCTACCCCAATGCCACCTAGGGGATCCAGACTAATCCAGAAACCTTCGCGGGCGGGCGCACAACAACTCACCAAAGTTTCATCGCTATCGGATGAACGGTTTAGGAAGCCATAAGAGACATACAGATAGACAAACATTCATTTTTATATATATAGATTAATATGCGATTGAAAAAATGAAAACGAAATAAAACCAAGAAAAGCGATCGATAAAAAAACATTTAACAGGAAGAAACAGTTATTTTGTTGTAATAAGGTGGAGTTAGATGAAGAAAAGCCTTGAGAAATTTTATGTTTGGCCTGTACTCTTATATTAATGTGAAGTAAACATTTTTTTAGTTTTTTAAACATTCTTTTATTCATTAGATGATTCTGTTATCGCTTTGGTTATGTATTTGTGTGATTTGATTCAGGAATGGGGAATTAGTAAGCTTAAAATGTATACACGAAGGAGATTTGAGAAGATAAAATGAAGTTTAATTAGTACAATTCAGTAGATAAAGCTAACCGGGTTGGACGTAAAATAAATGGAAACGGAATGAATGAAGCAGTGTTAGAAATTGCTGAGTAGGGAGGGTGGGAAACAGTAAAAAATAGTGAATCTAAAAACAATGGAATCCTTCAACAACTTAAATGTTCAGACTGGAATAGAAGGAAATGGTGACAGAGATAGGGCAAGGGATCTACCTAAGAGAAGAAAACAATATAATGATGAAAAAAGTATAGTAAAGAGTAAAATGTTAGAGTAAAGATAGTACAATAATAAAGAAAGAAGAATTCAAAGCTCAAACATGTTTTGTTTTTTGCTTTTTTAACAAAATTATTAATAATGGAATGAAACCCTATAAATTAAAAGAAATGTTATCGGGGTATAAATGAGAGCACTCTCAAATTTTTACATTTATTATGAAGCTTTTAAATGAATCGACAATCATTTAACAACTAAAATTTTCATTTGCTGTGTACCTAATATTAATAAAACTTGTATCACGGTACTTTGTATTTATATACTGTTGGTAATATCTATATTACAAAATTTAGCTCATTCTTTTTTTATTGTCATCTAACTGTCAAAAACAAATATTTTAATTAAATAATAATAATAATATTAATGCCCTGAGGTAGGTAATCCCCACGTCCGGAACACAACATCTACGTTCCACGTCCAGGGCGGTAACAGCTGTACTTATGTACAATAGATATAGCTGGCTAATGGGGCTCCAAGTAAATTCCTCGAGTATGCTTTTCTTTTGACCTGTTTCCACCTTCAGGTCCTCACATGGTTTGGATTTTTCGGCTACCTGCAGGATATGGAATAATAAACGATTTTGGAAATGGACTAATACCCCTTTTAGAGCTGGCGATGTGGCGGCCAGGGTCAATGTTATTGCAGGTGTAATGGAGACCCTTCCGTTGTCCACATGCCCCCTGCGATGGCAAGCATGTAGCAATGGTGCCCATGTATGTCGGTGCATGGGAGCTCTGAAAGCTTCGGTGAGTAGGAGCCTGGAGTCAGTGCAGAGATTGCGCATCCACTCTCTGCCAGGACATATGCCGGTTCCACTGGAGTACCGGATCGGACCTCCAAGGTTAGTAGCCCTGGAGTGGGGCTGTACCCCGGCGGCTAGCCTTGCTATAGAAGGGATAAACGTTCATGAATATTGAACAAACAAACGTGTGGCAGAGGGTGCACGTAAACACCCTCGTTTAGAAACCTCCGATTCACCACAAGCGAAAAGGAAAAAGTAAGGAATCTGATAAGATAAAGAAAGATGGTGATAGAATCAGTAAAGACTTAAAGAAACGTTTATTTAGCTATAGCGTACCAAGATTTTTAATTATTAAAAGGAGAATGGAAACTTCCAAAAAGTTAGTTAAAAAGAGAAAACGTGCTGTGCACGTTTTCTCCGGTGAAAATTTGAAACCATTATTCCTCGCAATTTCGTTGAAAGCATTTATCGCTCGTTGCAGTTTTTACTTCACCATAGCTGTAGTGTTGCTGGCATGCACAATTGTCAGATCATCGACATAGACACTTTTGCTGATTTCAGCTAGACTGGCTAATATTAGTTTATTGATGTTGATCGTAAATAAGGTACCGCTCAGGTGCGAGTTTTGTGGTTTGCAATTTTCCTATATTTTTTTTTTTATTACTATTCATTGTTAACACGTACATAAAAAGTACGGTCGTTCATATAGTTTCTGAGTAATAGCGGCAGATTGCCGCGAATGCCCCATTCATGTAATTGAAGCATTATTTCATGACGCCAGGTGCATCAAATGCCTTCTGCAGGTCAAAGAAGACTCCGACACAATGTTTTCTTGTGATGAATCGTTTACATATAATATTCTGTAAATTAATCATTTGGTCAGTTGTTGAGCGATACTGCCGGAAACTTGCTTGATGTGATGATAAACGATTTTGTGTTTCTAAAATCTAAACGAGTCGATTATTTATCATTTTATCAAAATGTTTTTCCCGTAGCCGCATGTCAAAGAAATAGGAGGGTAACTATTGGGATGTGTCAGATTTTTATTTTTATTTGTAACTGAAACAATATGTGCTTTTTTCCACTGCTGCCATATCTCATTATATACTTCTAACAACCTACGTTTTACAGTCGTATTCAGTTACCTGATCGTGATGTAATGAATTTCATCCAGACCAGAAGCTGCGTTGCCGGTTTTCTCCAATGCTTTCACATGGTCTTCTATTTTGAAAGGTACATTTTATGAATAATTCATTTCGGTTCTGAAATTTAGCAAATCCTCGAGTTCTGTTTTATGCTTCTAAAAAATTCATCATAGTTAGCCGTTTTGCTGGCTTCTTCGAAATGATTGGCTAGTAACGCTGCAATTTCGTTTGGAGTATCTCTAACTTCATCTTCACATTTAAGGCTCGTTTTTTAGAATCTGTCATAAGCCTTTGTGCATAAGCCCTGTATTTTTTAAAGGCAATTAGATTTTCTAATGTTGGACGTTTCTTTAACGTGTTATAAGCTTCTTTCTTTCTGTTTTTAGCTTCACTTATTTCATTGTTTCACTACGGTACGGGACACTTCTTGAGATTGCCGAATGTTCTGGAAATATATCTTCATGCCGAGTCAAATATAACGTTTGTTACAGCATCAACATCGGCTTCAATAATTCCAGTTGTTTCAGGGAGAATCGAATTAGATGTGAAGCTCGTTCAATCTGCCTTATCAAACATCCATCTTTTGGAGTTGGGGTATATTTTTCTTGTGACATCAGTTACAATTTTCACCGGGAAATGATCACTTCCATGTAGAGCTTCTAAAATTTTACCTCGGTGCTATCGATGCACATATAAATACTAAATTTATACAGGACGACAATCAATCTCTGGCATTCTAAAGCGTTCCTGAACCATCATTTTAGAAAATGAACAGAATTTAATAGGAACTTTTACAATTCTCTTAGGTAGATACCTAAGAGAAAAAAATCGGATCGAGTAGATCTCGATTCGACCCCCGAAGAGTATTATGTACATTAAAGTCACCCACCAGTATGGGTGAGGGAGGTGAGCAATTAATCGTGTTAACATCCTCCTTCCTATCAAAATTCGGCAAGTATGTGCTGTAGATAGTGATCTGCAGTGGACGCTTCATTCTGATTGCGACCGCTTGCAGATTTGTGTTTATTTTAACCCCTTTGGTGGTAACTCTAGTCGATGTTAATGTAGCTACTTCACCTCTAACTCTTATATTTGGTGATTGATCTCGCCGATATGTATTATATCTTCTTAGTTGGAAATTTTCATTTTGGCAGAAATGTGTTTTTTGTAGGAATATACAAACTGGGCCTACATCATGTACCATGCGTTAGAGCTCATAGATGTTTGACAAACATCCATTGATGTTCTACTGAAGAATCTACTCGCATTTTCTTTAATTAGGTAATCTCTAGGTTTGCCTTTCGGCCATCATTTTTTCCTCTTCTTTTCCGTCTTTTGAACAGCTTCGTGTTAGATTTGCATGTGATCGCCCGTGTAGCTCCCGTCCTCCGAATTGGAGACCATGAAAGCCGCGGACGATGAAGGGCATGTATCGGCGCTTGGTTTAGGCGCCGATTGAGGCGGCGCACTCTCAGTTTATTTCTGTGCGCACTTTCTTAGGCAGGGTTGGTCTGCAAGGTGAGGACACGAGAAGCAGACGGTAGGACTTGGCCGTTTCTTCTCATGTTCAACCTACGGCATTTTATTGCTCCTTGTGGTATCAGTTCCTCAACTATTACCTGCTCTGTACAATTCAGAAGATCCCGACTGACCAAAACACCCTTTGAGGTATTGAATGTGTTTTAAGGATCGACAAGTACAGCAGATTTGCGAATATTCTTAAGTCCTAGAATCTTCTTCGACGTACATCCTTAGATCAGATTAAATTCACTCTTAAATACTGGTAATTGTAAATATTAAACAGATACTTTCAAAATACACAATGTCATAATCAAAGCATTTCAAGAAATAAATTATACATATGAAAATATCTTTGACTCTGAAGGTTTTAGAATATATAAAAGTACGAAGAAATATAAATGAATAAAAAAAGGAAAACGAATAAAGAAAAACTCTACACTTAGGACAGACTTTAAGATAAATAGAAATAAATTCCCCCCAATAATTGATTTTTGTCCCCAGATTAAAGACTATGAGCTGTAGACACTACAAAACGGTAATAAAACCAGAATCCCTAAAGTATAAGTAAGTTTATAAACTTATAAAATAAAGAAAGAAAGAAAAACAATAAAAAGATGGAAATATTAGGCCTAAGATTTCAAAGGAATAAAATAAAATTAATCACCAATAAAAGCCTGTATCTAAAAATTTTTAAAACTGTCAGACGCCATGTAGAAAAAGGATAGTGATATCTTTAGAATCAACGATAATAGACTTACAAATATATAAATAGACATAAAAAATAGCTGAAATCTTCAAAAATATAAATACTAATAGTAAATGGTTTAAAAAAATCCAAAAATACTTAAACGAAAAAACTGAAGTAAATTTCTTTTTGGAATTTTTTTACGTAAAAATTTCCAAAAAATTGAACAAAAATATTGTTTTTTTTAGTTAGTTATTTTAATTAAATTATAAATTGTTTTAAGTAAAATCCTGAAGTTTTAAATGCTCTGTGAAATGATTTTTCATACCGCACTGCAGTCAGCTTTTCATCGTGTCAGTGACATGACACAGTGACCAATGCTAATACCCATAAAGCAACATGAATTTATTTAACTTAGATACGAGATACTTATATATACTTTTCACAAAAGGGATAGAGAAATGATCGAGCTGAAACGGATAGCATATATTTTTTTATATCGAATAAGAAATATTTTTCATTTGTTAGAAGATGTTTTAAATTCCATACCAATACCAATGTGTCATACGTCATGGTTTTATTTTAACGCTTTTCGTATTTTTATTTTAAATAAACTTCTAAGGAATGCTTGTCTATTTGAAGTGACAATATTTAAAACTAGAGTTGTAAATTAAAAAAAAAACAATTATCCGAGATCTGTTTTATAAAACATTGTAGATCAAATGTTATAAAATTTATCTGTTTAACTTTTTTCATGGTATATATTGTTTGTTTTGTTATAAATAATCTTTTTATCAACATGGAACCGTAGTAAATATAACGTTAATCTAGTTTTTAATTTAGCAGTCGATTTCGGTTTTTTTATTAATATAGCCGTAGGCATTTCATGAAAAAATAACAAAAAAGTAAAACATTGACGAAAATTTCTAGGTCGTAGTCATAGCTCACTACTTTTAGTTTATCATCCAACTAAACTGTTGAAATGAAAAATTTCAAATTAAAATGAAAAAAGAAACATCGATGTAAATAAAATGATTAATATATTTTTCTCAATATAACTAATTTCATAAAATATTATTACATTTAGTTAATGTAAGTATAATATTAACGACATTTCTTATTAAGTTTTTTAATGTTAAAATAAATACGAGTACTTAAATCTCAATTTTAAGTTGTTTACATAATAGATGGTCTATCTATCGGCAAGGTCTTATTAAGAAAACGAAATCTCATTTACGTACTACTACCTACAGTTACTTGAAATTGTTGCCGCATGCTTACTATCAGCGAGTGCGACGCTAGCCGGTAGATGTCGGTAGAACTTGCAGTCCACTTTCGAGCCTACACACGCGTTCCCCCACCAAGCCAACTGGTCGCCCAACTCTCCTTTCACAGCGGCGCTGCGGCTCCATCACTCGCAGGCACCTATAAAAAAGAGCAAATGCGACAGCGAAGCGTTAAGCAAAGGCCACAGACGTAGGCGAGACTGCAGGGATAGACGGGATTAAGGCCTAAGCATACCGGAATATACCTCCGACTGTCATAGCGACCAAATTTTCACGTCAATTTTATACTTAGGGTGTTTTGCAGCTTGCTGGAAAACGGCGTTGTTGGGCTCCTGGCTCCCAAAAAAGCTGAATGCTGTCCAAAACATTGCTTTGCAAACGATTTTTGGAGCACCGTGGGTTTTCAGAAATGCCACACAGTTTACTACGATGCAGACATAAAGACCGTATCGGAAGTGGGTGTACCGCAGGTGTACCCACTTCTTCTTGGACTCTGGGAGATTCGCCGTGTCCGAGTGCCGGCACCTCAAAGACATCTGCCGAGAGGATCTTACATCGCAGGGTGTAAGGAAAAGGCCTCACGCCGTATTAGACGAACCACCGTCAATGGCGGTATGCAAAGTCAAGTACTCGTAAACCGGACTAGGAGTCTATATATCGGGTACTACGAACGTGAACCTCATTTTGTACCGAGCGTTTTGTATTTTTATATTTTTTTTTTTTTTTTTTTTGTAAATTCTAGCCTTGTACAAAAGTGTATACTTATAACGCCGAAAGACAACAAGATTTTGTTATGTTCGCATCAGAAGTGCGATTTCCTGATAATGAGCTCCCAAGAGCCGTATTTCTGCTGGGCCGGTAGGCTTTAGCTCCGAAAGGGCTTAAGGGGATGGACTAAAGAAGTATCCCTCCGGGAGAACGAAGCACACACGCGGATTGTCTTCCGAGGTCAGCCTCGGTGAACACTCAACCGGTCTAAAGGATCGGAACGCGGTAATGAATTCCATCCGTAAATAAAACAAAATAAATATAAGCGTCTTTTAATAATTACCCGCCCGATAAAAGAAAGTCACAGCAGCAAGGGACTTTAGTCCAGGTTCTGCGATTAGTAGGGAGATACATAAATCTCCCGCTATCCTTGCGTTTCGTTCCGTTCCAGCGAAAGCATTCCGACACCGACCTCCACCAGTATCAAAAGAAGAAGAAGCCCCTTGGCCGGCCAAACGTGAAATCTCGCGTCGGATGTCAGCACCCCTGCCGGAGCAGCAGGAAAGGCGGCCTGGCACGAAGCCCGTTAGCGCCAGGTAGCCTAGCGGTGAAGACAGAGCCGAACGAACACCTCTCGTGGAAAACCGCCTCGGCCGCACTGGTGGAAGACGACCGACCGCCGACCCGACACTTCGAGGCTCTGGGGGCCACCACTACGACGCTGAAGTGGGGACCAAACTGCAGCTGATGGGAAGCTCGGTCCGATTCCAACGGACAAGCAGCAGCTTCCCGACTATCACCCACGGAGCCAAGCCAACATCGCTGGAGACTAGCTACCGGACCCAACAGCCCTTTTCAGGGTTCCATAAGGTTCTAAGGTGTTACGCGCCATTGAAGCCATTCGGCGACAGAATATATATTTGAATTAAATAATTAATTTAATTAGTGATTATTTACAGTTTATGTTTTAGTATAAAGGAATTTAACCTTTAAATTAAAATGTAATTTACCTCATTCGGTATGTTTACTTGATAAAAATGAAGTTAAATCTGTTTATAATAGTAGGAGGCAGTTACGATGTCATATATCACTCTACCGTATTCACTTCCTTCATACTTTTAAAGTAATTGGAAGATGGGAAACATCAGTTGTTAGAGAATATATGATAACATCATATGAAAAGATCCATGTTTTCAACTTGGCTGTTACTATATCCGACGGAAGTAGATGGCTAATAGTTATTATTCCACTTACACGCTCGTAATAAATTACGTTATATATTTAACACGTTTTTCTCGCTAAAACTTCATCTTCATAGATGAAGTATTATGTCAATAAAATAAATAAATTTCGTATAACATAACCAAACCAATTAAAAGCATTATATTATGTGCACTTCCGTGTAACTCGACACAATACTTCGGCTTACGAAAAAGAGTCTTCTTATGCTTTCGTTGTCACTGTTAATAAATTATCGAATTATTTAAATAACATTTTCATTAATTTATTTAAAATTAAATTAAAAGATTTACTTTTACAGAAATAATATTACTGTGCCGATAAATTTCTTGTAATGGTAATTAAAAAATAAATAAACAAAGAGCCTGAATTCTTGTTTACCGTGGACATAAGTACAAGGATCATTTAATAATTAAAGAGACAAATGGAAAGTCATTTGTCAATTTATTCATTGATAAAATTTATCATAATAGCAATGACTTTTGATCGTACGTTGTTTTCCCAAACAATCGCAATAAATCAGGTCTTTGTAATCCTAAATCATCATCAGCATCACTTTACCGCTGATGCGTAAGATTTTAGATTAAAAATTTTCCGACGGGCGAATTCAGTTCATTCGAACTCGATTGATAGCAGATGTATTCTGTACAGTATAAAAAAATGCCTATCTTTATTGAGGTTTGAATCTAGAACCTTCAAAATGAAAGACGGAAGCGCTACTACTCCGCAATTGAAGTTGGTATCGCGGTTTTGATTATACGCTATATTGATAATACGGTTTTTGGTATAATACCGAAACGGTATTTTGAATCAGTTATAATTGCCCCTTTTCTCAAACTGGTATTATTTTTATTAATTTTTACTGTATAAACATAATAAAAATCCGGTGGCTTTTAAGCTATTCGTATAATGGCTTATAGATGAGTCTCAGGTCTGATTTCTGGTAGGGTTTTTTAAGTATTATTTCTTTCAATTGATTTTCGTCGTACATGTTACTCATTCTAGACATGAGAAGAATTTTATTATAGAATTAATACAACCTCTCTATATATTATATATATATATATATATATACATATATATATATACGTGAGCGCTCACCCGAAAACACACACGCGCGCGCTCGCGTAAACAACGACTCGTACGACTCATTTTTTACAAATTATTCAAATTCTGAAAGAAAACTTTCTCATATAATAACTATTTTTAGGATTGTTCAATACTGTCAAGTAAGTTATTAGGTTCTAATTTCGTTAAATGACGGTTTTATTAAAAAAAAGTAGGATTTTGAAGTAAGAATGAAAAAGTTTATTTATTATTAAATTTGAATTACGCACCTTCTGTAAGGAGTAAAACTATTTGAATATTTTTTACGGATTGAAGTAACTGAACTTAAAATATAAAACTATGATACCGTTATAATCTTTTGTACGTAGGTTATAAGTTTTGTTTGTAATTTTAGCATAAAAAATATTTCTTATGAAACGAGAAATTAGTAGGTTATAAGGACCAAAAAAGGTTTTCAATTAACTTCATTTTTTTACAAAGGTGATTTTTGTGAGAATCTTCCATTTTATTGTACCATCGTCGTTTAGAAGTGTATGTTATGTTCAAAACTTAGAGTACTTGTAATTTCAGAGCAACGATACCGGCTCGAAACACTGCTGTGATGTATAAGTCATATTTTTATGCACGGTATTGCAAAAATTTATAATAGGATCGGTAACGGAAACGGAATTACTTTCATAAATATCGACTAGAAATTCTAGGAGTACATTCCAAAGATTTATACTTAAAAACAACTAACTGTCAATACATGGAGCGCCTTAAGAACTCAATAGATATCTAAAACATTTTGTAAAGAATAAGTTTAAATTCATGTTAACAGTTTGTCTGGTTTTTTAAAGGAAATATAAGTGACGTTTAAAAAAACGTTTTAGCGATTCAAAAAAAAAGTTCATAATTTTTGTGGGTTTATTTTATTTTATATTATGTAAAATATAAAGTAATATAAATTGATCAAAGGAGCATCATAGAATAAGCAATTAATTTTTAAAAAAAGAACCATAAACAAACAATTCATTTGGTTAAGTTCATAATTAAATATTATTTAATGCATAAATTATATGAAACTATAAATAAATACGCTAAAACAATCAATATATAAAATACCCTTAACTGTAAATTAAATCACAATTCAGAACAGTTAATGAAAGTTACTTTAGCATGTAAGAAGGTGATTCAATAATTAAATAGTAAACGAAAAACCTATTGAATTAAATAAACTAAATCCAAATTTTTACTTTTCGAAGTTGAAAATTTGAAGGTTATCTTTAAAAATTCTAAATTAACTTGAGGTTGTATTTCCAAGTAACTATATCAATGTACTTTGACTTCAATGCACATCTTCAATGTAGAGAGTCCGGCAGAAATAACTTCACGATTTCCCACCGATGCTGGAGAAGCGCTAATAGTACATTGCGTGGTATCGGTACGCCATTTTGTACTGGATATCTTGCCATTTCAGTTATAACCGTAGCATTGATGGTGGGCACCGCACTTTCGTTATTGAAACGTATTTTAAACATGATAATTCTGTGGTCAACATGCATCGATTATTTCGTTCACACTTTCGACTAGGACGACACGCCGCGGTACCCGATAATGAGACATTTCATTTATGGATGTCCGATTTTAAAGCTACCGGTTCAACTTTGAAAAAGAAACCACCAGATCGGCTACAAAGCGTTCGGACACCCGAAATTATTAAAGCAGTAAGACGAGCAGTTAATCGATCTCCACGTCGCTCCCTCTTAAACACGCTGCCGCGTGACAAATTTCTGATCGGACTGTAAGGAGAATTTTTTACACCGACTTACAGTTTCATCCTTAAAAAATGGTTGTCATGCAGCAGCTAAATGAACGTGACTGGATTAGCCGTATCGCTTCTTCCCAGGCTATTCTGGAATTCCAGTGAAATCGATTGTGATCTTAAGTGACGAAGCCCGTTTTCGTTTATCGGGTAACGTTAACGAACAAAAACTTTCAATACCGGGCAGAGAATTATCCATTACAACTTCATGAGTGCCTCTGCACTTTGAGTCTGTTACAGTCTGGTGCGCGGTAGCTGAATTTGGGATAATGGGGCCGAAACTTTTTGAAGAAGAAAGGCGATCGGTTACAGTAATTTCCGTACGTTATGTAAAACTTTTTCGTGGTACCAACACTTAATGAACTCGGAAATCAAGACGAATATTTATGGTTTCAACAAGATGGGCTACTGCTAACACAGAAAGACGGTCGATGAATTTCCTCGGAGAAATTTTTCCGAACGTTTAATTTCACAACGAGGAAACATCCCGGGCCTGCATGGCCACCCGATCTCTAGCTTGTGATTTTTTTCTCTGGGGAAATCTAAATGCTAAATGGAGAAGCCGAGAACCCTCGTTCATTTAAAAACTCCTAGCCATATAAAAATCGCTGCAATACCATTAGAAATGACAAAAAAAGTAATGCGGAATTTCAGTGAGAGGTTAAAGACTTGTGAAGGTCTCTAACCTCTCCTTTCCTACCTACACACCTTTTAATAAAAATTATGTAAAAATAAATGGCAAAAATATTTTGTCATTTGATACAAATATTAAACTCAAATGTTTTTTATTGAACATTAATTTTTTTTTTTTTTTCTTTAAACGTTGTATTAAACCGTTAATATTTAAAAACACTATCCAGTATTTGTCAGCGGCAAAGCTGGGAGAGTTTTTTAAGTGTTTGCCGGCCTTTTTTTCATATTTGGATTAAGGTGACCTCAGAACTCGAGAGATATGAAAAAAGATGTCTACCCGAAATTTTGATCCGGCGTAATACTTTCTTTACTTTAAAAAGTTGTCAAAATAATAATACTCTGAAAGTAATTTTAACGCTATCGGGATTGTTAATTTTGAATCTATTATATTTTTAATGCCTGGTTAGAATTAAAATCGATTACAATCCTACTGACGTATTAATTTTATTTGGTAGAAGAGATAAGATTTTCTCTTCTTTAGGTTATTAAAAAAAACTAATATCTTATTATTTCAGTGCTGCGAATTATTCATTTGTTTGACGAATCCTTGATGGGTTTCCGATTGTCGAGTGTTCAGACTGACAAGTGGGAAAAGCTTTTAGACCGCTAAACGTAATTAAAAACTGATTACATGGCCATATCCCCGGGGTAGAGAGGTTTTGTCCATTTAACCGTGTTCTCATTTTGTTCGTATCGTTTGTGTTTCAACCGACACGCATGTTTTAAATCTTCTTGTTACCGTTTTACATTACATTCTCATCCGAGTAGTTTTGTTTAAAATTAGCTTTAAAAGAGAAATGAAATTACCTGTCGCTGGATTTCGGGTTTCATTGAAAGACAGTGTTTTGTATGTATTTATGTTTACCTTTACCAGGAATAATATTAAGATATAGTAATAATAATTACGTCAAACTAATTATATTCAAGCTTGTCTGTGCGATATGATGTTACAGTTTTATAGCGAAATAAATTCCAATTTTCTAAACTATTCACAAGTTAAAAATTCATTACTTTTTTATAAAATTCTTATATAAGTAAATTGCTACAACCACTGTGAATAAATAATGTTATCCATTGTATTATACAAATAACACTTATTAAGGGATTTTGAAGAGTTGTAAAATTGTTTTAATGACTGTGTATTTAATTACGGTATTTATATTTTATGTTTTTTAAATAACTAATATTGTTCATGGCGGTTCGCAATGAAAATTATAAAATTTTCTTAAAATAAAAACGTCATTAGTTAGGCATACGTAACGTATGTCGGCGGTTAACGCTATTATTATTCTTTTTTATTTTAATTTCTTTTTTTTTGAGGTTTTTAGGGGCATCGACTACTTTGGTCATTAGCCCTATCCCACTTCAAAAAAAAAAATAAAAAAAAGGGTTCAATATTTCACATTTTCAGGTGTCAAGAAATTATCAAAATATTACATTTTCTTATAACTTCTGATCCAACAAATTACTTCCTAGACTTTCCTTTCGGCCATCCTTTCTTGCACCGTTTTTCCATTCTGTGAACGGCCTCAACTTCCGATGACAGTGTGTCTGAGGCCTCGGACATGGCATCATCGTCTTCTCTTTCTGATGCCAATGACGTTCGCCGGCTTACATCAGGTGATGAAAGCTTCATTGGTGCTGTTAACATCGTTGCTAATGAATCTAGACTAGCAAGCGATGCACTTTCCGCGGCTGATGAGCTGGATTCTATCTCTACAGCAGTGCTGGGTCCAGCTGAAATAGATGGTCTCGCAGAAGCTGTTCTTTGAGCTTTTGGAGGCCTCATTGTTACAGTTTGTATATCGTCTACCTCTGGTGCTTTCTCAATAACGACTTGCACCTCCATTTCGGTAGACTCGGATTTTCTAGTGACTATTTCCTTAGTTTTGTAACTACACGACGGAGTGATCTTTTCCTCTTTTCTAGACAGATCAAGATTTTTATTTATTACTTCAGGTGATGGTGTTATGATCGCAGGTTTAGCTAGTTTTTTATGCTGCGCTGGTACGTTTCTTTTATCAACGATGTCAATGCGGGATTGAGCCTTCTCATGTTTAGATGGTTCTGTGCGATGAGTCGACTCTATCTTAGCATCAATGATTTTTTCTATCATTATTGCAAGGCTTGGTGCCATTGTATTAAGCAACTGCTCCACGTTAATTTTGGTTGAAGAAGGGGCAGCAGCTGCTTCAGCATAAGTGGTCGATTGTCGAGGTGTTTGTTGACTAACAATTTTCTTCGCTTCAGGATAACTAACCTTCTGAAGCGTTTTAACTTCCTGAAAGGCTGTTTCAGATTTATAAACTGGGCAATTCCTGGATCGGCAGTTATGGTGCCCTTTACAATTAATACAGATTGGAGGGTCTTTACATGGTTCACCCTCATGTAGCTTCATTCCACATATCCAGATATTCTGCGCTTCACATTTAGCTGCAGTGTGCCCGAAACGTTGACATTGAAACATTGCATAGACTGCGGAATAAACGCATGTACATCAAGCCGATGTATACCAGCACGCACTTTTTCAGGAAGGGTAAGCCTGTTAAATGTCAATACATGAGAGGCCGAAGGAAGAACTTCGCCATTTCTTCTCATTGTTAGTCTGCGACACTGAATCACTCATTGACTCGACATTTCCTGTACTATTTCCTCTTCTTTACAGTTTAGAAGATCACGGCAAACAACAACTATTCTGGATGTAATAAGGGTTTCTATGCGGTTGCACTGATACCGCAAATTCACCGATCTTCTTCAATGCCTGGACTTTTTGACTTTGACTCTCGTTAATAGTTTCAACGTGTAATCCGTTAAAGGTTTTACGAATTTCTTTAACAGGACCACCAGCACAATTAGTTATCTCTCTTGCGATCAAGAATGGACTGACTTTTTGGAAGTTTCCATTCTCCTTTGTAATAATTAAAAATCTTGGCTTAGGTACGCTATAGTCAATTAAACTTTTCTTTAAGTCTTTACTGATTCTATAAGCATCTTTCTTTATCTTATCAGATTCCTTACTTTTTCCTCTTCGCTTGTGGAGAATCGGAGGTTTCTAAACGAGGGTGTTTACGTACACCCTCTGCCACGTTTGTTTGTTCAATATTCATGAATGTTTATCCCTTCTGCAGCAAGGCTAGCCGCCGGGGTACACCCCCACTCCAGAGCTACTAACCTTGGAGATTCGATCCGGTACTCCGGTGGAACCGGCATATGTCCTGGCAGAGAGCGGATGCGCAGTCTCTGCACTGACTCCAGGCTCCTACTCACCGAAGCTTTTAGAGCTCCCATGCACCGACATACATGGGCCCCATTGCTACATGCTTGCCATCGCAGGGGGCATGTGGACAACGGAAGGGTCTCCGTTACACCTGCAATAACATTGACACTGGCCGCCACATCGCCAGTTCTAAGTTTGGTATTTGTCCACTTCCTAATCAATAAATTGTTCATATCCTGCAGGTAGCCGAAAAATCCAATCCATTTGAGGACCTGAAAGTGGAAACAGTTCAAAAGAAAAGCATATCCGAGAAATTTACTTTGAGCCCCGTTAGCCAGCTATATGTATTGTACATAAGTACAGCTGTTACCGCCCTGGACGTGGAACGTAGATGTGTTCCGGACGTGGGGATTACCTACCTCAGGGCATTATTATTATTATTATTATTATTATTATTATTATTATTATTATTATTATCGCCTTCTTTTTATTCTTTTTATAAATGATATCGGGGATCTTTTGACGTGCAATTTTCAGATTGTCCGATCAGAAATAGTATGGATCACCTGTTGCTACAATTGAATATTAACAAGGTTGTTGAGTGGGCTGACCGCAATTGTATGCCCTTGAATTTTCGAAAGACCAAACATTTGACTTTGTCTCGTAAGACGTCGAGCTCTGTTTTCAGCTGTAGGATTGGTGCGCACGCTATTGTCGCTGAGACATTGGTTGAGGACCTCGGGATTTTATTTGACACGAAGTTGTATTTTCACGAATATGTTGCTCGGATTGTCAAGATGTCGCCGGGACCTTGGTCTTGTCCTTTGGATTTGTGGACGGTTTAACAATATTTCCACTTGTAACCTGCTGTACAAATCTTTGGTGAGGAGTAGCTTGGAGTAGTCGACCGTGGTGTGGAATAGTACACGAGGTTTTGCCTCTGATCTGGTTGAGGGTGTTCAGAATAGGTTCTTGAACTGGATGCGTTTTAAGTTTGGAGATTGTTTTGTTGGCGCTAGTAGAGAGGATATGTTGAGGCAATTAGACCTTTTCAGGTTATCTGATAGAAGAACGTACTTTGACTTGGTTTTCTTTTATAAAGCTCTGCACATTAAACTTCCGACGCGTTACCATGTTGTCTTGCGGAACCGGGCCAGGTCAGTGAGGTCTTTTAGGCAATTTGTGACGCCGGTTGGTTCCACCGTGTCTCCGATTGAGCGGTGTACCAGTGTTGCAGTGGAGTTCCAGGATAAGCTAAGCTTTTGGAAACATGAGGCAACCTTCATTCAAAATTTGAGAGGGATACGTGGCGATGGATTATTGTCCTTGGTGTAATGCTCACTTTTATGATTTTAGAATTATTGTTGTTTTTTTAAGGATTATTGCTTATAATTTGTTTTATTTGGAATGCATTAGTAATATTGTGTTTTGTTTTTGTATGTTTTCATCTATGTGTTTTTATTATCACTCCATAGCTTCCGTTTTTGAAGTTCTAATTATTTTTTGTATTTGACTGTATAATTGTTATTATTATTGTGTTTTGAATATTGTATTTTTAATTTATATGTGGGTTGTTGACTTGTGGCTGTTCTTTTGTGACTTTATGTGATATTATGCAGCATACAAAGGTTTTGTAACTGTTCTGCTGTACAAACAAAGCAAATAAAAATAAAAATTATTATTATTATTATGCGGTAACCATAGCGCTTTATCTGATATATTTTTACTCTAAACATTTATCTAAAAAAAAAAATTGTAATTTATTTATACTGTTTTGTTATCTAAATATAGCAATTTTTTTAAAAACAATTTGTAAGTTTTTAAGTTTATGAATTAAATTTATTTAATCAACGAAAAGATTACATTTATTCACTTTCTTAATGGAAATTTAGAAAATATAACTATAAAAAAAAACTATCTCAAACGAGCATACATTTTAAAAACCATCTCTCCACCCTTTCTTTCGATTAAAATACTAATTAAAAATGTATATATACTAATCGTAACCAAGAAGTTGAAATTTCAATGAAGCCAAATTACATCACTTCAAGATGTAGAAGTGATTTTTTTTTCTTATTTATTGATGATTTGTCTCGAAATCTTGAATTATTTCTTGTTAACCTCTTCGTAGATAATATAGATTTAACTATGTCCGAAGATATTATTTTAAAAGGATGGAAAAGATACTCGCTAAAGATTATTCACTCGATGGATTTTAATTACATAAATTGAAAGGAAACCTTTGAAATAAAATTACTTAATTAATCATACTTCCCATTGATAATCGGGTATGCAGTGCTCCCAGTAATGATATTAGTAATATTGCTCGTAGTATAAAAAATACTATTCTAAAGAATAGTATCTGAGTTATTTGTATTTGAATTATTTGTTTTTTTATTATTTTTTGTAGAATGAATTATTCTCGTTAAACAATCAAACTGATTTCGTTTGAAGTAAAGTAAAATCATATACATTTGCTCTGAAAAGTTTTAATAAGGAACGATAAGGCTGTTATCATTCTAAAACATTCTTTATGGCTGTACACGTTCTGGATTATATTACCGCTGGAGATTTTATCATAAACTCACACGTAGTTTTCAAGTTACAATAATAATATAACATGGGCGTTAAACATATGTTTAACGCCCATGTTATATGTTTAACGCCCATAAATATAAATCATATAAAACGATATTTAGACGAATAAAAATTTTAACTTATCTGTGCGTTTATTTTTATGAAGTGTAATATTTCCTAAAATAATAATACTAGACAACTACAATAATAATAATAACAATAATAATAATAATAATAATAATAATAATAATAATAATAACGGAAATTTAATCATTTATTAATATTATTATTATCCCTTCTTGGCCTCCAGATTGCAAGCTTTCTCACTGTTTCTTGTTCCCTTCGTAGTAGTGCTTCTTTTGGTTCTGCTTTTTGGATCACTACTCGTCGAGTGGCTACTGGCCACTCGTCATCTAAGTGAGAAGGTGGCTTACCTCCTAGTGTGTGTCTCCTTCTGAGGCACTGGTGCAGTCCGGGAAACGTCTCCCCACCAAGGTTACTGGTAATCTAATCTGGTTTCCCAAGGCCCGTTGGGCCTAGGCGTCCAGGGAGCGGCCATAAAGCCAATGCGAACATCTATCGGCATTAACATCTTGGTAAGTTGCAGTCCTATTCTTTTAGGTCTAGCGGTAACGGTCGAGTTGCGATCAACCGTCCTATTTCACGGCCAAGGAGTAGACCACATTTTTCAAATACTGCTCACTTCTTAGTTTTAGATCAACTTTCAGGCTTAAGGTCCCTTATTAGCTTACTTGTTTCGGTAGGATTGGCCGTTATGCGCCAGGCAGCAAATATAAATTTCCCTTTTGTGAAGATTGTTTTTACGGAAAGCAGAAACTTTTAAAATGCAGATAATGCAGACAGAGCTTTCATATCCAGTGGCTAAATATAAGCAGGAGGAATATTTGATACATTTAAAAGCGAACATCTTCAAGTGCAACACATGCTTGGCAAACAAATCAATTGTTAATGAGGATATTCCGATTAAATGTCTCATTGAGAATTCTGGAGACGAGTCGGACAGTGGTATTTTGGTTAAATTTACATCCAATACTAACAATACTAACGATATTCAATGCAAGGCAGTCAGTGATATTTCTTCTAATACACCCGCTTTTAACTTTTTCAATTGTTCAATTCAAACTTCAATTGAAGGATGTTCGGGATTCTTCGAGAGTTGCAAGCTGAAATGAATGAAGTAAAAATAGAACTTAGGCGCCTATGTGAAGAAAATATAGCTCTTAAGGAGTCATTCATGAGGATTGAGAAATATCGACTCCGTATTTCCCAACTTTCCCTTCAACTTCCGTCCCATGCTCCTTTCCACCCGTTGCTGGAAATTCCATCCCTTCCGATTCTTCTGCTCCTCTTAAAAATGGCCTTCCACCTCACTCACTGAATAGTAAGAAAAACCAAATTAAAAATATACAAAGGAAAACCAATAACATCCCTACTTCCATTAATCCTGTACATATTCCTGTTTCCTCCTGGCCTATCTCTTCTGATGCCAATCCTACTACTGTTAGCAAGTCTTCCCCACCTTGGTATATAAGTATGTTAATGACGAGACTGAAACTCTGTGGGAAGTCGTTGAAGAATCTGCATGGAAAGAAATTAAAGGTAGAAGATGCAAAGCGGTCTCTGAGCCAGACGTTGGGAAGTTTGATAATACATTTTTAATACATAATTTTAATATATTTGTCTACCTTGAAAAAGAAGAAAATGAAAGCCCAAAAGTGCCAGTTTTCACTTGGCTAAGGCTCATACCTATGGTAAGACCAAAGATGAAATCGCTATTCGTGTCCAGATTTAATACGAATGTTATTGTTGATAGGATTAAAGACCTTTTGAATATGGGATAAGAACTTTAAATATATTAATTGTTAAAGATTAAAAACAAAACGAGAAAATTATAATTTATTTTTTGTTGAGGTGCACGCCTCGGAATTCGTACGGCTTACTGGTCCGGAGATTTGGCCTTCCGGCACATTACTGGCACCTATCTACGGTATCTTAAGAAAGGAAGCGATATTTGCAGAAAATAATCCAGCGGAGGATGAATTAGCCGAATGCAATGACGGGTAGATTGAAAATTCATTACCAAAATGTACGCGGTCTTCGCACGAAACTAGATGATTTCTTTGCCACAATGATTGATTCCGAGGCCGACATTGTGGCGTTGACTGAAACTTGGTTGGGAGATCTTCACGTTGATGTCGACACCTTTCCTACTCGCTATAAAGCTTTTAGAGCAGATCGTGTTTATTATACTACTGTGAAGTGAAGTGGTAGCGCTGCAATGGCAATAAGACCGCATTTAAAATGCTTTAGAAGATGTTATCTTGAAGGTTTTCCAGAAACAATCTGGATTGAGATATTTCGCCCAGGTTTAAAAAATCTTTTTATAGGCAACATTTATCTCTTGCCTTTTGCATCGACTGAGCACTTTGGTCTGTATCTGGAAATACGGAGTGGCCTTACTGATTTCTTATCAGTAAATGTGTTATTTCTAGGAGATTTCAATGCTCTTGGAGTTAATTGGAAAACGAGAGGTTGTTCCACAGACATCGGGTATTACTATAACAGCGGGCTCTTTCCATATTCCAATTTATTGATTTTATGAACCTGGAAGTTTTTACTTTTAATTCTACCAACCCAGGTTTTTCTAGTAACCTTGATTTAATTTTTAAAAACTGTCATGTGTCGATAGAGGCAGCTGAAAGTCTTGTGAACCTGATGTTTTTTCATCCTTCATTTTAGTTAATTGTGCATGATATTGACGTCATCAAGGCGGATGCAAATAAACCTTTTTTTTATACGACCAAGGTAATTATGATGCTCTTTATAACGTTGTAAAAGATTCTGAGTGGAATAATATTTTATTACCAACTGATTTGAATGACGCTGTCTTGAAATTTCAAGATATTATCACGCGTGTCATTAAGAAACACGTTACTGCCACGTGTCGTAAAAGCAATAAACTCCTCTCTTGGTTCAATAAAGAGGTGTCTGTTTTTGAAAAGGAAAAGCCCATGATCGATTCAAAAGGATGGGTCTACTAGAGGACTATCGCAAATTTTCCGAACTTCGTCGACATGCTAAAAAGCGATTGCTAATGCAAAAAGTATGCTTGCTAGGAAATATAAAAATGATTTGCATTTCAGATCGAAGAACTTATGGATATATGTCTCTAAGCAAAAGGCAGATAATGAATCATCTGCTCCTATAATTGATGGTAGGACAGTTTCAGATACAAAGCTAATAACCAAGAGATTCGGTGAATACTTTCAATCTGTTTTTGACGATCCTTCAACCGACCCCCTTTCTATAATTCTACTGCCTCTAATTTTCATACCCTTTATATTGCTATTGTAACTTTGTCCTCCGTTCCCAATGCTATCTGTATACTCAACGCTAGCTCTGCGCCTGGTGAAGATGAGGTTCCTTGTCCATTATCAAAGGTCTTAAGGAAGTTATTTCGCCCGTACTGGTTTCGCTGTTCTACTGGAGTTTAGCGTCTTCTATTTTTCCATCTCCACGGTATCGTCTGTTAGAGATCTTGGTGTAATCTTGGACTGAGAGTTGTACTTAATAAAGCATATTTAAAGTAAAGTCAATTGGGCTCAGCGGGACCTGGGTCTGGTTTTGGGGAACTGTAGAAGGTTTATAAATCTTAATATATTTAATCTTTTGTAGAAGGTACTTCTCAGAAGTCGTTTGGAGTTCTCTTGTGTTGAGCGGAACAGTAATCGTGCTTGCACATCTAATCTAATTGAAAGCGTCTAGAATCGTTACCTCAACCGGATTAAACATAAATTTAATAACTTTTATTAAACACTAGTAAAGCAGATTTGTCTAAACAACTCAACCTCCCATCCTTATCCTCGAGGCCAACCTACTTCGACTTGCTCATTCATTCGCTCATTCTGCAACTACTCGTAATCCGTATCGCTCAATAAGAGGCTACAGAATATTTCATACGTGTTTTGGTTCAATCACATCACCAGTAAAAAGATGTACTGGTGTTGCTGTTAAATTTCAAAATCAAGTAGATTTCTGGCCGGATGAAGTGAAATTTAAGAAGTAAATTATTGAAATAATTAGGGCCTGATTGCTTTCTTTATGCTCAGTAACGGAGCCTACCGCGGCTTACAAAATAACTTAAAAACTCATATGGATCACCCTTTTTAATTATTAATTACATCTGTCTATATGACGTGCACACTACACAAAGGCTGTCGGATCGTTCTAGTGTGTCAATTTTTTCCCAGGCTGCCTGCCTCTTCTTGGTGTCGTCAGGGATGGTGTTTTAATTGGTAGTCTGGTTTTCCAGGAGTCCAACACTAAAAGACCGTACTCTCAATTTTTATACACGAGTGCGTAAACTCATTTCACCTTCCCCCGAAAAAAAAAAGAATTGTTATTTTAATTACGCCTAACCGACCTCAAAACATTACTCAAGATCAAAAGAAATTTACTAAGGAAAATCTTTCTTCAAAGATAACAGAGGAAGAGTACAAACTGTAATCAAACAAGGAGTTCTACCAAAATCAAGATGACCTAGCAAGAACGATAAGGAAAATAATCTTACATTTATTGGGGCGTATGACGACGATGAACGAACCCAAACAGCTTAAATTAATAAATTATTATGAAGCTGGAGAACATGAAAAGCAAACCAAATTACCGAAATCAGATTGAAGAGGACCCCCAAAGAGTAGGCTTAAAAGAAAAGGATTGTTGCGATAGAATTAACTTCCGAAGAATAATTTACAATATAAAAGTTCTTACGGAAAAAAAGAAGGATAGAAAGAAATCTGGCAAATGTGCAAAAACGAAGTCATACCGATAACATGAGAAACTATTTTAGAAGAGAAAAGAAGTGACGTTAGCATGTTCCTAAGTTGGCCTTTTCGCATTTAGAAAAAAAAATAGACATTATTAAATAAGATAATAAAATTATTTTCATGTTAGTCAGCACAAAACTTTGGCTTATGAGAAAGATGCTTATTAAGATTCATATATGTCCGGATAATTCACTGGGAAAAATGGTTACAGCTTCATTACTATATGTCACAAGGTTTGAACATTAGAGATTGCGTAGATATAGTTTAGGTAGTTAATATTTTGCCAAAACGTTTGACATTGTTAAACGTGACATCCTTTCCAAAATTTTTGGAATATTATATTAGTGGAAAATTTTATTCGATTTTCGTCGAACAGTTTGTTATTGAATTCAACATATAGCCTATTGTGTAAATATTTTTTGTTTCAGATTTTTATTTTTATTTCGGATTCGGATTAAGCATCGTTAGAGGATTACAAATAAACACTAATGGCCTCGATCGGCCGTCTGGTTCACTTGAAAATGGCTGCCAAAATTAAAATGTTTAATAATCATTACGCAATAACGCTATCGAGTTGATTCAAACGCATTAATACAAGGTTTACTAAAACGCATAAAATATAAAAGCATAAATTTTGTAAATCAAATGGACGACCCCAAAAATGAAAGCAAAAATTAAATTTTTAATGACTGAAAAAAATGTTATAAAACTACCAAAACACGAGATAAATAAATTATATAAAGTTAGCGTAAGTAGTAGTGTATTAACGTAGTGTAAATAGAAATTAAAGATAATAACTTTGTTACAAATGAAGTAATAATTGAGATAACAGTAATAATAATAATAAGAATGTTTGTTCGGAAAGACTTTTCATTGATAACCGGTTTTTTTATAGTTACAAAAAACAAACAAGGCAATCGTATGTTTTATTCAAACACGCTGTATAAATTAAAAAAGAATCAAGTTTAGGATTGTGGTACAGTGTTTGATGTGAGGTTATTTAATTTCATGTTGATTATATCCTTTAAAATTCATGTCAGTGTCTGGCCTCTATTTTTTCTAAATATTCTCACGATATTAAAGTACACTCGTCTGTTGCAATTTTATGAAATTTTAGTGAAGAGCTTGTTTGAATGTGTAGTCGATATTTTTAACCCGCAAACATTTTTTTCAGCGTGAAAAAATGCAAAAAATGTTAGTTAAAAGAGATACATCAGAACTAATGTCTCTTTCTATAATATTAAAAATCTGAGGAGCTCTAAGCATTAATTAATTTAAAAATTGATGAAAATGCAGATCATCTCGTTTTGTTAGCAATATTAATATTAGTTAAGTCGATTATAATTGTTATCTAAGTCAAATCTAAGTTTATCTACGTTAGAATATTAGTTAAGTTTAATATTTACGTTTGACATGTGTTTCGATGAACTTATTTTAGATTTCTTATTTCTAGACGCAATAAAGATATAGTTCGTCGGTAACGAAAAATCGTATTTTTTGTCGTGCCTCACGAAGAGCTTAGAAGGAAAAAATTAATTTTATACCTATTAGACGTTTTGTCTGTGAATTTTTTGAGATTTTAATTTTTTTAAAGTAAACCTTTTGTATTATTACACCAACTTAACGCGTAATAGTACACCTTTTTTCGTCTCTTAGCTCAATAGTGCGGTTTCAATGTTCATGTCTTAAAAAATAATTAAGATATAGATTATTGCTGTTACAATTAATTGAATATTAATTGTATCTTTTGATTAAGTACGCGTTGAAAATGTTCCGATGTCACTTTTCCAATACGTATTTTATTTACGTACGGTATTTTATTCTTTAGATTGTCATTTCGGTACTCTCGATGAAGAATTGTATTTTCGTTTTACAAATAAATGTCTATTTTTAAACACTAATTTTTTATAGAACGTATCGAATTTAAATTTTCGAGTTGGAAAAAGGTTTGTAGAAGAGAAAAGAATTACTGTTAAAATGGATGGGAAGTTCCATCGTCGTTAGAAACTGACTGACAAACACTGACGACGAAAATAGCAATTTTTTTTTTTGTTTTTTTTTCATGTATTCTTCTATTTATTTATTTGTAAAACGATGAAATAATGGATCAGAAAAATTTCAATAATATTTAAATGACAAACTACGTCACATAGTGAGGTTATTACGTCACATGCGTAAATCTTAGGGTTTCCTTATCTTAATTCCAAGTTTAAAAGAACTTAAACAGATTTAAATTTTTATGAATATCACAATAAAGAACAAGCTTAAATGTAAAATTCAATTTTTTTCCATTAGTGATTCGTAACTCTTAGTCACTATTATCCTTCGGTAAACAGAGGTTTGACATATTAAAATTCTTTAAATTAGATTTATTGTAATTTACACCGGTATGCTTTGTTTCTAGCTTATTACACCTGTGGCTTGTACATGGGTAAGCAAGAATTTTTTTCTCTATCACCTTCTTACAGATGTCTGCGCTGTGAAAAAATATTCACATTTTAAGTATATCTATATATATACTGCATATGGATTTAATTAATTTTTTTAATTATTTTTCTTTTGTCAGTATTACATGTAATAAAAGTTTATTTTTCATCGTTTTTTTGTTTGATTCCACAAAATATAAATGAAAAAATAAAAGGTTGAAAAAAATTTACAGAATTTAATGAAAATATAAACTAGAATATTGGACGGACGATAGCACGATAAAGAAAGTAAATTTAGTTGTGAATAATTATTTAATATGTAAATTTATTGGAGGAAAATAACGCTGGCTGCATTTAAATGAGTTAGGTGTTTGCAATCGACTCCTCTTGTCCGGTTTCAAACACCGTGTAAGATGTATTCTCCACAAATTACTATGTATGGAGTCTATTTGCATATATATTTTTTTCTATATTTTTTATTCATTTAATGTAAGCTATTCTTTTAAAATACGGTACGAATAGCCATTGTTTAAAAAGAAAGAATGATTAAACATATCATTTTTACCCACGACAGAACGGAGACGGTATGTGGTTTTGGGGTAACAGGTTGTGTGTATGTGTGTGTCGCGAGACACCATAATGGGACCGGAATGAGGTTGCGTTCCCCTTATTAGGTGACCTAAATTGGTCGACTTAATTGGGTGAAGGTCTTAATTTCTATGTTGCGTAAGACATTATTTTGATTGGTATCAGGGTAGTACTGATTTAACTTTAAACTCGTTCGTTTTCTGAGGCATTAACAGTCACGAACGGTGTTGTCAAATCTTTACTAGGCGCAGGGTTCGTGCATCCGCAGTTTCGTTCAGTTAGTTTGAGGGAATCATGTTAGGTTGGATGTGAAGATGTCCATTTAAGGCCTACGTGAAGGCGAAATTTGATTTGTATTTTACTGATGCAAATGTCTGCCGAGGCATTTACATCGGTGGCATCTCAACCGAGGCCTGGCTGATGACTGTGAGGTGTAATCAGTTAGAGGGTCTAAAGACGACCTCCGGTAAAGCCCTTCAGGGCTTGGAACGAAAGGGTGGTGTGGTGACCGGTAGCGTCTGTTATTTCAGTTCGTTCCCCCTACGGGGTTGGAGTGTGTGTGTGTGTATGTTTGTTTTGTGTGTGTGTGTGTGTGTGTGTGTGTGTGTCCTTACTGTTTTCCTCAAAAACTCCTGGACCGATTTTGATGCGGTTTTCATCACTACATATATAACATCTCAGAGTAGGTTCTTAGATTAGTTTTACGGTTATAAGCCGCCAGGATGCGGCTTTTCTTTATTTTTTTAATCTCCGGAACCACCGTTAAGTATTACATCAGAGGATGGGATAAAAGACAATATTTTTAGCGTGTGAAAATGCCATTCCTGACCGGGATTCGAACACGGGACCTCCAGATGAAAGGCCGAGACGCTACCATTCGCTTATAGATATTTTCTTCAAAATAACTTCGTGGGTTTTTAAACATTTTTAACTTTATCACTTCTGTATGTAATAATAATATTAGGTAGTCTCAATAATGACAATGACTGAAAGGTCGAAATCCGTAATATTTTTTTTTTTAATGATCAATTCACCAATATAATTTTTCGAAGCTTATAACTAAGTGAAGAACTACAAAGTCTGCGTATATCAAAAAATAATGCGGTAAATGCTACTGTATTCTCTTAAAGTGAATATACTATTGACTCAATTTGTGCGTCCGTCCGATTATTAAAGAAACAATTTTTAACCGACTTATTTGATTGTAATAAAAATTTCTAAATAGAATTATCTTTCTTATATCGAAAAGAATTTATAAACGGTTTAATGTAAAATACTTTAATGTTTACGATGTTTCTTTCTTTATAGTAAAAATAGGACATTTCTGGTACCCTTCGTGAGAACCAAGTTGGTAGAATTATAGCGTGCACGTTAAGTAAAAGGGTGTGTGTAATAGCGGTTCGAGATTTCTGAACGGGTACAGTAGAAGTTTTAAATAAATAGAAGGATTTTCGGTAGTCAGTAATGTAATGTGGAAGTGCGTTAGTATTGTTGTTGTTTTACTAATGCTGTATTTATATCGATAGCTGCTACTGATCGAGTGGTATTGTGGAACATACCACTATGTAGGTGTTTAATCAAACCCATCGGGTTGATCTTGTGGTAAACGCGTCTTCCCAAATCAGCTGATTTGGAAGTCGAGAGTTCAGCGTTCAAGTCTTAGTAAAAGCAGTTACTTTTATACGGATTTGAACACTAGATCGTGGATACCGGTGTTTTTTGGTGGTCGGGTTTCAATTAACCACACATCTCAGGAACGGTCGAACTGAGACTGTACAAGACTACACTTCACTTACGCTCATACATATCATCCTCATTCATCCTCTGAAGCAATATCTGAACGGTAATTCCCGAAGGCTAAACAGGAAAAAGAAAGAAAAGGTGTCTAATCAAAAATTGACTGATGTTTGTAGTATGAATAGTACTAGTACTGGTAGAACGTCACACACTAGTTTGTCCTCGCCTGTCCAACCGTTTCACAACTACTCAGTTCTTGGATTTGACCGATATACTCATCTTTATTTGCAATAAAATATGGCTTATTTGTATTTTTCATCAAATTTATAAATTAAAAAAAATTAATGCCATAATTATCCCTTATTAAACATTAGTCTTTTGTTTTAAAGAAAATTTATATTAATTTTCGCTAATTGAAAAAAATCTAAATAGTTTGATACACAAAGTATCTCACTTGTGCACTAAATTATAAGCGATTTATAATTGACATCGGTCAATAAGAACCTGTCAGAATAATGTTGTTTATTACCCGTTCAGTCCTTGTATTGAACGGAATAATAGTATTATAAGCATTGATTAAACCAGAATTTCGGAGACTTTGGAATGTCTCTTGATGTTAATTAAACATTACGTCTTAGTACAATCGACCAGGTGAAAAAAGTTACATTGTGAAGATTTCATGTTGTAATTCTAATATATATATATATATATATGAGCTATTTTCTCGAGAAACTTGTGTCTGGTCGCTTACAGTTATGTTATGATATCTAACGTACATGTACTGTTTATATGTTGGTTTTAATCACATTTTCCTCTAATGTGATTAAATTAAGAGTATATTACAAAAACTTTGTTTGCATATTCTGTTATTAGTTTACGTAGTAGTGTGGACAGTTTTATTTACTACCCTTCTCTTGTTTAATATTCCCATTTATATTACGAACTTTACTTATTCAAATATTACATAAACAGATTAACTCTGGTACTGATTATTAGAGTAACAACTCAATGTAAATTTTATTTTTTTGTATAATCAACTACTTTATTATTAAATCCTTTATTATAAAAATAGAAAGTAGAATAAAAATAAAACAATTTGGTAAATTGATGAAAACATGAATTTACGAGAAAGACTGTATTTTTTACGACTTTATAAATATAAACCGTTTTATTTTAACACGAAAATCGCTAAAGTAAATTATCTTACAAAAGCTTTATAAAATTACGTAGGCCTGCAATGAGAAATAAAAAAAACGTTTTACTTTTTTACTCTAGACGTCCTTTGATCACTGAAATGTATAATGCAATCGGTGAGATGGACCATCGCAACACACAAGTGAGTTTCTGTTGGATTCCTAGCCAAGTAGGAATTAATTCTCTTGCGGTTTCTAAAGATTCCGCCCCTAAAGACGCATGGAATTAACTTCACTTCACTACTCGTGTTGATACTGCTGACTTTATTAATTGTATAAAACAGTCTTTTCGAGCAAAGCGGCAAGGTGACTGGACGGCCACCATCGATAAAAAAACTCCGGCATATTAAACATTCTGGTGTTGCCATGGGACTCCTCACGCAGGAAAATTAGTCGTGAGTAAGTGTCCTCTGTCGATTTGATATGTACTTTACCGATACAAATGTCTGCCGAGGCATTTACATCGGTGGCATCCTGACCGAGGTCTGGTTGTTGACAGTGAGATGTAATCAGTTGGAGGGACGACCTCCGGTAAAGCCCCTCAGAGCTTTGAACGAAGGGGTGGTGGTGGTGAAACGGATGGCTTGGAAGGGGGGTGAGGCAACCGGTAATGTCACAAGGTGGGTGTCTTCCCCCTAGGGGGTTGGCATGTCTTCTGTCGATTGCGATTAGGACATACCAGTCACACACGAATACCCGATATTAGCAGGACACGCACCGCTATGTGCACGATGCAACTGCCGCCTGGCTGTGCGCCACATACTTGTGGATTGCATATGTTATGCGGCGTTGCGTCGTAAATTTAAATTACATACAAACATTCGTCAAATTCTGGGCAATAATAAGGAAGTTTTAGACCGGGTGTTGCTATTTTTACCAAGTGTTAATATGTAAATTTTATAAAAAATTTTAAATTGTGGTATAAATTTTTTGTTTTAGTAGTGAAGAATTATTTATTTTAACGTGTTTTTTTTCTTTTCATTTAATTATGATTTTTTTATTTTTTTATTCTGTATCCCAGAAGGGGCCTTTTACATCTCTCTCTCAGACTTCGTTAAATTTATTGATGTTTATTTAAATTTTATATAATTTTTTTACTTCGTTTCCTTTTAAATAAATTTTACCTAATTAAGTTTCCACTGTGATATTAGTTTTAAGTTTTTTAGTGTTATTTAGTTTTAGCTTTTGAATATTTTAGTTTTTAACCTAAGTTTAACTTTTTAATGTTAATTTTCTATAATCGTCCCGTTATCCGAGTTGGGGCCCTTTACACCCCTCTTTGGGTTTATTAAATTATTTTCTTTTTTTGTCGATAAATTTTACGTTTATAGTTTTACGCTTATTTTTAATTTTAGTTGTACAGCTGCGATATTAGTTTTTAAGTGTTTTTTAAAAGAGATTTTAGCTGTAATAGTTGCAAGTTTTTGTTTAATTTTTTTATTTTTTAAGTTACTTCAAGTTTTTTCATTTTTACTATTTATTTTCTGTTATAAAATTTTATTCCAAGCGATGATAACGCCAAAGCGTTTTTCACCCAGAAAAAACACCAAAAAAATTCTTAATAACTGAGATAATGCATTAGTCACCATGAAATTCTATCGTTCCCATCCGTCGATAGAATGCTGTTCTAGGAAGCGCATTAGTTTTCACCAGATAAAAGCACATTTTATTCTACTGGTAGGCAGAATTTATTGTTTTTCATTTTAATTCAGATTTTTTTTTCTTTTCACTTTACCGGAGAATGTTTTTTTCCTTTTATGGAGTTTGGACAGTTAAAAGCTGGATTGATTGAACTATGACTAATTTATCAGCTTGTTTGTGTTTTTATGCGATTTTGTTACGCTGTATAAGAAAAGAATTGAATGAATAGACCAAGTGAGAAAGAAGAAACTCGGTAGAAGGATGAAAATTGAATAGTGTCAGTTCACAGAATAGTATGTCATATTTAAATAAAAATATATTAAAACATATTTTGAAAAAATATATTTTTTTTTATTAATTAACGTAATTTATGTAAAAACAAATTATTTTAATAAATAACAGTTCAAGGTTAACGTTTATTTAAATAAATATAACATTTCTACGGTTTCGATCAATCCGAATCTGTGTTGTCGATCGCGACCTCTTTAGACCTAAAAAATGTGAATTTTAAAATGCGATGTAAACGTTTGTAATTATTATCGATTGATTAACGTCGTTTATTTAAAAAGAAACAATTTTAATAGAAAAACTAAGAAACTATTTTAATGGAAAATTTTTCATTATTAACGATCCAAAATTTAAAGAAATGAAACATTTTTATGGTTCCGCTCAATGTCAATCTCGGATGCCAATCCCGAGATGTTTAGACTTAATAAATAAAACTATATTATGTTTTGAACACGTTTCTAATTATTACCGCCGATCGATTAAGATAATTTAATTAAAAATATATTTTAGATTAAAAAAATTTTAATTTAACGATGGTTTAAAAAAAATATAACATTTTTATTGTTACGCTATTTGTGGTTTCCGGATGCCGATACCGACTTCTTCTGCCCTAATAAATGTGAACTTTAAAATGTGATATAAATTTCCTAATATCGATTGATTATCTTCATTTAAATAAAAATAATTAATTAAAAAAAAAGGTGAAATTTAACGATTATTTCAAACAACATAACTGTTTTATGGTTTTACAAAAAGTGCATCTCGTATTCCAACTCAACTTCTTCAGATCCAATAAATTTGAATTTTAAAACTTCATGTAAATGTTTCTATTTTTTATCCATCGATCAACGTAATCTAAGTAAAAACAAATTATTTTGTTAAAAATTTTCAAGTTTAACGTTTATTTAAAAAAATATAACATTTATATATTTCGCTTAATACGAATCTCGGATGCCGATCTTGTCATAATGAGACCAAATCGATGCGAATTTTAAAATTAAATGCAAACGCTTGTATATATTATCGTTTAATAAACGTAATTAATATAAAAATAATCAATTTTAATAGAACATTTTTTTTTTTAACTAATGTTACAACATTCAATCTATTGTTTATTTCAAGGTAATTGTTCAACGTGAATCTCGGATGCCGATCTCGACTTTTTCAGACTTAATAAACGTGAAATATAAAATGTGATGTAAATATTTCTAATTATTATCGATTAATTAATGTAATTTTATATAAATAACGATTATTTTAATGGAAAAATATTATTCATGTTTAACGATTATTTAAAAAAAATATAACATTTTATTGGTTTCACTCGATCTCGATTGGACGGATGCTGATCTCGACTTTTGCCATAATAAAAGTGAATTTTAAAACACGATTTAAAAGTTTCTAATATGTATCGAGGGAAGTGTTGGCCATATTTAAGCGACTGATTCATAGAATCTAAATAAACAAAATGTTGATGTAGATAGCCCTGTTTCGATTCATTTTCTCCCTATCCGCCATTTTGTGTTTTTTTTTTTTTATTAATAATAATGTATATATTAAGAACAAAATAAGATATTTTAATGAAATTTTGCGTACTATTAATCTACAACATCTTGAAAATATATAAATCTAAAGATTTTATCTTTAAAAATCCTCCTTTTCGCCTTTGAAAATGGCGACTACTTAAATGTTTTAATCACAAATAGCTCCGTATATCGAATTGTTTATTGTTTTGTCAAGATAAAATGTTAAGCCTTTTGTACCCCCCTGGTTGGTCTAGTGGTGAATTAGTCATCGGAAATCAGCAGATTTCGAAGTCTATAGTTTTAAGGTTCAAATCCTAGTAATGGCAGTTACTTTTATACCGATTTAAATATAGATTGTGGATACCGGTGTTCTATGGTAGTTGGGTTTCAATTAACCACACATCTCAGGAACGGTTGACCTGACCTGAGGACTGTACAAGACTACACTTCATTTACATTCAACACATCATCCTCTAAAGTAATGCCTTATGGTGGTTCCAGAGACTAAACAGAAAAAGAAAAAGAAACAAAAAAAATAAAGCCTTTTATTGGTAACAAAATTAGATGTCATTTGTTCAAAGCGGTTGATAAACCACTGAGATATAACTGAAATTGTTAAAGTGATTATCGCAAAAATTATGCACTCTCATATTCTTTTCCCTGTTTTCACATCGTTTACTAATTGAATTAATAATAGTAATAATAATCGAACAGAAGAACTGTTTTGTTTATTTTGATATCCTGAATCAGTCTCAAGTTTAGAGAACATTTCTTGGTACATTCTGAATAAATATTATATATACTTTATATATAATATAATTTTTTTTTATATTTCTTTATATATACTCGTGTATATATATATATATATATTTATATTTTACTTAGAGAAGAAATATTTTTACTTCATAAATACCAACTTAAAGTATGACGTCATGCAAGAAAATAATAATATTACTATTACTAAAGTCAAAAAAGGTTAGCTACGTTTAGTTAGCTCAAACGTACAATTAATTAATTTTTTAATTGGTCATTGTGTAGCTAGCGTTTGCGTTATGTAAACTAAATACATATAAGTTTACGAAGAACAAAAACATCAAATTTGTTATGCGCAAGAGGTATACGGTATACTGAATCGTAGAAAAATTTGCATATAAATAATCTCAATTCCGTAATGTATTTACTACTATACAACTAATATTAAACACAACAATATCTTACTTGCCGGTTTTTAATATGAATTCTTTTTAAATTTTGTATTAAAACTATATAAAACACGTAAACAACAGTCAGGTGCATATTTCGTTTCTTTCACGCACATAACGATGTGCGCGCTTGCTCACTCACACATTTAATGTGCTGTTTTTTTCATACGCTGTGATTTATGTAACCCTGTACAAAATATTTCTTTATAATTTTCTTATTATTGCTTTGTTTGTTGTGCAGTAAAAAAATTTTAAAGACTTGCTTTTTTTTAAAAAACGATTTGCAAGACATAATTGTACAATCTAAAAACGGTCTGTGTTTAATTTTTATTGATACATCTTCAAAACTAAGACAAATATTTAAAAAAACTCTGATTTTTTTGCATTTTAGTGAGCGTGGATTACTGAAATTCAATAGTGCACATTTGATCGAGTTAAGAAGACAACTCACGGTTAATATCGTTACTCCGTGTTTTTCCAACAAGCCAACAGAGGATGTTTATTACTCTTGAAAATAAATAATTTTGTCACGTTGAAGAATGACTTTGATTGACGTTTGGGAACGGTAGTTAACACAGACATATGTTACGCATATGTATAGATATAGTAGTTGACACAGACATATGTTACATATACGTATTGTTTATATGATGAATCGTTAATCTTTACGCTCATCAAATCACGAAAATCCATATGGAACCCTTAAACTGAGAATCTTACATCTTTAGGAAAGTGGAATTTTTACTGATCTTCAGAATTGTTTTGCGGATGGTCAAATCTAATTAAAGTATAAACCGCATAATTGAAACCCAGAACCGTATAAGAATTGATACTTAGAATTTATCATTTTGTTTAAGCGTGTATATATGTGTACGCGCGCGCTTTCATTACAAGTTTTTCTTTGATTCTATTTTTCACTCTTTTAAATTAGGGTTATTGCTTGAAATTAAAAGATAAGGCGATTTCTAATCTTTAATTAAAAAAGCCGGTGAAAGCTTGCACAACTCTTCCCTCTTTACCCTTGAAAAATTTTCATTTCAAACACGCCATTGGGTATTTAGATATAAATGACCGTTATTTTTACTTAAAATCTGTCAAATCAGTTATGAATTACAAATACAAAATTGTTTTAAAAATCGATTTTAGATAAATAATTTATTAAAAGCTATTCTAGAAATCGGTTTCTGCAGTGTTTCTATAAGTTCTGATAATATTCACTAGGTGGTGGAGGATACCAAATGTAAGCGATGATTACCTCATGTAGTAATTAATAACCCGTCTTATGATTTTCTTAAAAGAAAATATTTTAATTAATTTTCGCGCTTTAATACAAAAACTGTTTAATGATATCAGAAGAAAACTAACAAAATATGAAATCGAGTATCGCCTCATTCGCTTGCCGGTAGAGAGGATCTGACTGGAAATTACAAATTGTGCCTTATTCAAAGCATAAATTTTGCGATTCGCTTAAACAATTTCAGCCGTTTGTCGAACAGATGTGAATAAATGAGTTGTCATTTTGTTCAAGATAATAGCTTTTAATATTTTACCTAATAAAAGATAATTCGAAAAAAATGTAATATTTCCAGATTAAAAACGCACGATTAAAAAATGTTAACGGCCACCATTTTTTAATTTGCAAAGGTAAAATTTCCAAAACAATTTATTTTCTTGCTTTTTCAATTGTTTTCACTTGCTTTTATACGAGTTTGAATACTAGATAGTGAGGTTCAATTAATCACGCGTCTCAGGGATGGTCGGCCTGAGTCTGTACAACACTACACTTCATTTACATGACGTACGTATCATCCTCATCTCATCGGTCCGTGGGAGGGTTGCTTATTGTTTACTGGTTGAATAGATTGCAACACGTTAGGAATAGAAATAACAATTTTAACATTTTATAGAGTAAATTTTTATTGAAAAAACACAAAATGGTGGACAGATGTAAAAAGAAACAGAATATTTATGCTAAATTACTTTTTTTTTTCTACGGGTTTTCAAGTTATGGAAAATACTGTTTAGAAATAATATTGAATATTTCCCATCCCTGAATTACACTGACTTTAATTTTTGAAATTTTAAATAACCTAATACAATTTAACCGTACTAAAGCTTAATTTTTCGACGAACATTACACAAAAAGTAAAAAATTATAGTGCCGAAAACTATTTCCTCCCCTTTTTTTAATTTTATCTAAAATTTTATGCCATCAATGTCCCTTATATTGAAAAATTTTAAGCCGTTTTCGAAAACTTTATATTGAGCCATTTCTGGAGATAGTAATCAAAATATAAGCAAACACGCCTATAATATATATTTATATCACCTTCATCTTCCGAAACGTTTTGTGGTTTTTTAAATGTTTTTCGGATTAAGAAAGTTGTGAAAAGTCTACATTCTCAAATAAATTGATGTAAATTTTGGATTGATTTATATATTTTCCCTTTGTAGCAACATAGAATTATAGCCGGGAAAGTAAAAGTATTGTTATTACTAAACGAAATATATTTATATTTAAACATAAAATACGTAAACATAAATTGTTACATATTCTCTTTCTCATTTACACAAATCATAGAGACCAAAAAATACGGTTAAAATACCAAATTTTACTTCATTTTGTTTTTCTTTTCTATATAAAGATAATTTTTAGCCTACACTGGTACTTGGTGTTAAGAAATCATATAAAATTTGATTAAATATGTTCTCTCTTTATTCAAGAGAATAACAGAAATAAAAACGGTAGAAGTTTACTCCATAACTTTCGTAAACTTCTTACTAATCATTAACCGTTTTCTTTTAAAAGTTATTTTTCTTTACTATTCTTTATTTTCTGATCCTCTTTCATCTTTTTTTTATTTCGTTTTTTTGCTTTTTTTTATTTTACCTTAATTTACGTTCTTAAAACAAACTACTCCTATTGTTTCCCTAGAGTCTAACAAAATACCGTAATAACAGGAAACGAGTCCTATAGGATTTCGGCTTATAGCCTGAACCGTATTTTTTAAGATAAAAATTCTGTATGGATGGTGGATTTTCTCAATGTGTCAGTGTGATAATTGAATTTTATTTCACATTTATTTTATCCAACTTCCCCGTCTGTTTCTATTCTATTTCAATAAATTATTTTTATCTTTTTTATTTTTTTAAATTTATTATATATTTTCTTTTTAAAATAGTTAAGTACAGGCCTATTTACCTCTGGTTTATTAAATGTCGTTTTTTTTAAAGGAGATATTGATAATATACCGTGCATCGAATTGTCCCAAATGAAATTGTGCGTCCGCGTTTACAAAATATTTAATCTATTATATTAAATCAAATTATAGAAAAAATGATGAGGGTCATTATAAAACACCCCCAAGGCAACCGATCCCCGTCGGTTAAACATAACTCGCCTTAGGGTGCCGTGGCAGCAGCGCTCCCCTAGCTTGGCCCAACCCAGAGGTCATCCACCTGGATCCCCCCTGAATCGCAAGGACGCCACGACTTATTTTTCCGGGCAGCCAAGACGCCCTTCCTCAGGAGGTCTACCGGTCCCCAGACCCCCAGTCCTACCCTACTAGGATACAGGCGTGCATTACGCATGTTCTTACTGGGACTATCTCACATCGCAAGGGTCCTCCATGCCATCATTAGAAGCACCCCGACTCCCCCTCTCTGGCATGCAGGCGAGGCAGGATGTCCTAGGCAAGGGGGCTGCCTACTTATTTTTTCATCCCTTCCCTTTGGGACCGGACCTAGGCCGGAGAAGCACGACTCAATCCCAAGGGTGCTTTTGCCTGTAACCTCTCGAATAACCATGCTCGACCCGCCCATGCCGTTTCCAGCACAGGTTACCACCCAGTCGGCCGGGACTGGGTTTTTTTCTAATGCCTTGCCGCTAAGCGGAAGTCCCCCTAGAGGGACCTTCACTCGGGACTCTGGTCTTTTCATTTTAACCCCCTAACAAATCCCCTGGAGTCCCTTTCACTCATCGGCCGTGAAACCCATCTGTCGATGGGTTGACTTGGCTGTAGTCGCGGAGTTGCTGCTCGTCCATTGAAATCAGACCGGAATTCCCCTCAGTGGCAATTGGACCCCCATTACAGCGTGGCACTGGTGGCCCCGCAGTGTCGGCAAGTATTCAAATCTGTACAGAAGTAACTGCCTTTATTAGGATTTGAACCTTAGAACTCTCGATTTCGAAATCAGCTGATTTGAGATGACGAGTTCACCACTAGACCAACCAGTCGGTAGCGGATAGGTTGCGCTCTGGCAACAACCTTTTACGTATTATATTGGCTCTCGGCTAGTCGGCGGATATGTTGGGCTAAATTCAATCTACTTAATCACGAGAACATAAGCTGCTAGTTATTTATTGAATATCAGACAATTTCAATTTCAGTTTCAATTCTGTTCTTCGATTTACGTATAGTAGTTAGGTTAATGCAGTTCTGTTCGATTTCTCAGTGAATATGATATATTGGTTCTCTGATTGGCGATAAGTATTTGATTATTCAAATTTATAAAGTTATATAAATAAAATTAGTAATAATAATAAGTAAATAAAAATACAAATATAAAATACGAATTAAATAATCTACCCTTAGAAATTAAATAAAATAATTAATTGACAACGACTGCTTCTAGCGGGTGGAGTTGTGGATGGAACCATGTGCAACGGCTCTCCACGCTAGTAAAGAATCCTTTTTTTTTTACTGCTAAATATTAATTAATAATCCCTTTCTTTTATTAATAAAATTAAAAAAATAATGTTAATAAATAATAGTAAGTAAATAAAAATACATACGAGTATATAAAATATAAATGAAAATAATCTACGCTTAGAAATTAAATTAAATAATATGTAAATTAACTGACAACGGACTGCTTCCAGCGGGAGAGAGCGCAAAGTAAAGCTTTGCTTTTAGCGTGGAGGAAGCAGTGTGTAGCCGCCCGGCGGACCAAAATTGGTCTGCTCTGCGCCAATAGTAGCTAAAATAAAAATGTGAGCATATACAATAACAAACCCACTCGCCATCATTTTTTTATAACTAATGATTTGGCGGTATTTGTTCAGCGATGAAATATTTGATTATTCAGATTTATTTCTTTATCTATCTGTTTTGGCGGTATTTGTTGAGTTCTTTTTTTAAAATCATGCTGAAACGAAAGAGACGTAATATTGGTGGAAAATCTACAGATGCGAGGCGAATGTCTATATCGCGTTTACATGAGACTGTGAAAGAGTGTGAGGATTTGGTATACAATATAGTGAAGCCACTTTAAAGTTCAGATCTGCTTTTGAATATGATCCTCACTTGGATTATATTAGTACTAAAGATTTACAAATTGGTGCAATGATTAAAATATGCAATCATCGGTTTGAAAAAAAATGGAAAGATGAAGGACTTTGCATGTGCTGTTCTGGTGAGAAACCATATATTCAGTAGATCTGAGCTTGCAAACACGCTTCAGATAAATATTTTAAAACCATTTCAGGGTTTTTTTTAATTCCGATTTTTTAAAGGGATGCAAAGGTATACGGGGCTATGGCTCAACCAACACAACCACTGCCATTGTAATTGTATATGTGACTGGCTACACCGGTCATCGGTTACTTGAATAAAGAACATAAAATAAAAAAATTGACCGCTACGGAAAAAGCAATAATATAACGCAGGCGAAGCTGCGATTGGGAACTAGTATACTATACAAAAATAGCTTTTGCAGATATACAAATATGTACAATTTAATTTTTTAAATTTAGTTAAAGTAAAAATTAGTTTTAAATTAGTGCTGAATGTGCCAGTTTGAATCCGCTTTTCTCTTTTTATTTTGGATCCGACGTTCTCGTCGGTTCTCAGATTTAACCGTCCGTGATGTTCTGTCATGTTCCCGCACAGCATGAAGCCGTTTCTGTCATTGATCATCTGTTTTGGCCGCTCACAAAGCTTTGCTTTCTTTACTTTCGGTTGAATTTGACCGTTGGACTTAAGTTTCCTTTTAGGCATCGTCAAATTACTACGCTTAAGTTTACACATTTCTCAGTGATATTGTTGTCCGAAATTTCACTAAACAATACGATCTGAACCCAATCACTATATGAAACTAAATATTATAACTCGCAGTTGGATATTAATTTACGCACTATTAAACTCAAAGCGAAGCAGTTGACATCTCACACCCCCTTTTATATTGTTAAAGAACTTTCGAGATCTTTTCTGTAGCAAAGAATGCTCCAGAATGTTCTGCAAACTTTTTAAAAATTCCAGGTAGGTCAAAAAGTTCCAGTTAAAAAATATTCTATAATGTTTCAGAATGATCTAGAATGCTCCAAAATGTTATAGAAACTTTTAGGAAATTTTAAAAATTTCCAAAATATAATGATCGAAATTAGTACTAGTAATATAATAATGTTCTTACTCCTCAGTTCTTCTGGAGCGGTTACGAAAGGGATGTCTAACACCCACAGTGTTTTTTGCTCAGTTAGTAAGCAATAATTGTCCCAAGTTTGGTTGAAATCGGTTCTGTAGTTTAGGAGATGTGAAACAAACATACGTACATGTATACCAATATATATAATCCATACATACTTTTATATGTATACTTTTATAAATGCTAAGATATTAAGATAATTTAAATTTTTATATTATTTCAATGTAACACAAAATTTATTTACGTTGAATCGCTTAGAATTTTCATCTAAGTTATGAGAGAAGTAATGAATCCATAGATTAATCAGATAAAACAATTCATCAACCGGGTTATTTTTATTCTTTAATGTCGTTAGGTTAATTGCGTTTTAAAATGACCTAATAGAAATGATTAATTATATCAGTCTGAAATTCATTTGCAGCATAGGATAATTTTCAGTTTTTTTTTTCTGTAATACTCGTACTTAATTTAATGACAAAAAGAAGAAAAATTTCTCATTTAATTTTATTTTGTTTTTGTTTTGAGAAGGGACTATTTTGCTAACTAAATTAATTTAACATAGTTTAAATGTATTTACTGTTTAAATAAAGTTTTGTTTTAATAAAACAAAATTTAATTATCATTTATTTTAACCGTACATATTCTAGGTTTCTGACATATTTCATTTATTAAATTTGTTACGCTTAATCAAGAGTTTTTCTTTTCGAAACTTAAATTTTTTGCATCTAAAAATTACTTGTATATGTTTATTTTAACGTATCATCAGAGAAATTTAATCTAACCTTTATTTAATGTATTCTGATAACTAAAGAGGTGAAATGGTGATAAAACAATTTTTTTTAACGAGTTAGATATTTTTTTTTAAATATGCTTTACTACAAGATTTTATTATTCTTTTCATTCCGCTCACGTTTTTTACGTAGTCATATTTTTTCAGCACCCTATTTTGCATACTTTTGTTTGTACATGAATTCTACATCTTTCTCGAGAAAAAAATGAATATATTGAAATGAGTATTTTAATAATAATAATAATAATAATAATATATAATAATAATATATGGGCTTATCCTGCCCATATAAATAATAAACTTTTCAACAACCATCCTATGGCTGCATTATACCAACGTCGTGCTACCTATTCCAGACCAGCCGGAATTAGGTACCACGAATTAAGAAGTAAATTCGAAATTGCCATTCCAGATATATTAGCAATTTCTACTAGAGAAATACCGCCATGGCTCTTGCCAGCGGTAAATACAAGGTTGGATCTCTCTCAAGGAGAAATAAAAAAGAAACCAGCAGTGATCATCCAACAGGAATTTTTGGCAACCGTCAGTAGTTACAAAGAACATGTTAGAATTTATACTGACGGTTCTAAAACCGAACATGGTGTAGGATACTCCATATATGTAAATGGAGAAGCCCATTTTTGGAAACTGCCAGATGTAGTCAGTGTCTACACGGCAGAACTTACTGCAATTCAGCAAGCTCTTCGCTACACTGAATACTATTCCGAAGAGAGAGTGCTAATATGTTCCGATTCTTTAAGTGCACTTGTCGCAACTCGGAACAAGAACATTAACGATGTCCTAATTGCAAACATCCTGTCCATTTTATACGTTCTAAATCAACGAGGACAGCGATGCGTATTTGTATGGACTCCAGGGCATGCTGGTATTACAGGTAATGAGAGCGCAGACGAAGCTGCCAGAAAGGCAACAGTCTGCGATGATTTGGATGCATTTCCTGTAAGAGTGGCAGATGTTAAAAACCGTCTAACAAACATAGTAAAAAACAAGTGGAATACTGAATGGAGGTGTTTAAATACAAAACTAAACTCAGTAAAAACTTCTCCATATAAATGGAAAAGACTTTAAGTTGACTCGCCGTGAACAAGTAGCGGTGACCAGACTTAGAATCGGTCACACGCGATTAACAAATTCATATTTGTTAACCGGCGAAGAGAGACCAATGTGCGGTGTTTGTAATAAAACACTGATAATCAAGCATCTAATAGAAGAGTGTACCATATATGAGGACCTCAGAAAGAGGTTCCACCTTAGAAATAATATTACTGCTGATCTGGATAATGGAAATGAAGAAAATATAGTTGCATTTTTACACACCAGTGGACTTCTTAGAAGTCTGTAAAAGTAAAAAATTTAAAGCTGTGTTAAAGAATCTCTAAGAGGTAGTTTCATTTAAATGTTGAAGTCTCGAAGCGTGGCACGTGTAGTAACGGGAGGTAGCCCTCTTGCCTAGGCCATTTTGGCTCACCTGCATTCAAGAGCAGTGAGTCAGGGTGTGTCCGATGATGGCATGGGGGACCCTCAAGGGTGGATTGAGGGCGCGAGGCTATGGGTGCATGCCTGTAGCCTGTTTATAAGAAGGATTCAACTGCCACGGCACCTTGGCGCGACTGATATACTGCTCAACGGCGGTTCTGGTCGCCCCGAGGGTGCTTAAACAAACTATAAACGAGACTCGTAGAAGAAAGAAAGAAAGATATGGTATTGATAAGTTGAATTTTTAATTTCATGGTCTTTTGAGATCCTTATCTCAAATTTTAATATCGGGGCCCTTTACACCCCGTAAGTGTTGTGATTGTCCTTGTCTTTTGTGTCTTAATGTTTTATGTAGTTTGTGCTTTTAAATAAAATGTAAGGGCCCTTTACACCCTTACATATGACGATCCAGATGGTGATAGTAATTTCTTTTAAAGAATGTGACGAGGGCTAATGACCTTAGCAGTCGATGCCCGTAAAAATTCAGATAAAAAAAAAATAATAATAATAATAATACTTAGTTAATTCATTTGTACAATATTTTACAAATATCCAGATACCGTAAGTAGTTCTTATGGGTCGTGTCCCGTGGTGAGCTGCATCTATTGTCTATGTAGTGATGTAGTTTATTCCAATCCTGGATTATAAACTAAAGATGTATTTAGAGTTTGTGATTTGGTTTCACACTATTGTGGAACCATTAGTTTAAATTTAATCCGGCTTCGTTATTCCGCCAACCTTGCGCATGGAAAGAAAAAATCTGATGCGCATAAGATAACAATAAAATTACTTAAACACAAAGAATCGTGAGTGTATATTTTATATCTATGTATTCGTCATGAGTACTAATTATCCGGAATGGGTAGGATTTAAAATAGTTCTGAAATAGAACCGTTGACAGGTTCTAAATCATTTCAATGTTCGTAACAAGAACATTTTATACGTCGTAATAAATATAATCTCCTTGTCGATTTATTTATATGGATTTAAGTAAAAAAAAAGCTGGCAAAGTATTGTATGACTTTCCCGATTATTAAAAATGTTAGAGCCAATAAACAAAAAACAGAATATAAATAGAGGTGGGGAATAAATTTTAAGAAAGATTTTTCTAAAAATGTTCATATATACGAATAGCTTTAGCTTAACAAATTTGCTTAAGTAAAGTTTTCTGTAAATTCGAACTTCAATGAAGTTAAAATACGAAAAAGAAGATTTTCAAAAACTCTTTTCTTCATTTTAGATTCGGGGGTCTATAATTTAAAAAAAAGCAGTTTTGAAAATATTTAAACCGAAGTGAGATACAGCAAAACAACAAAAGCACATTACATTTAAATTTTTAGACGGAGTTGATTTTTTTTTTTTTTTTTAATTTTTTTTGATGATTTATAGCAGATGATTAATAAAGCTGCTTTCATCAAGTTTTCTCTAAAATGTCTCACAAGATAATCAAAATTGGTTTTTTCACAATATCCCCCTCCGTTATCGAATTTTTAAAAACAAATAATATGATCAATGCCCCGATATATAGAAATATTTGAGCCAAATTTGAAAAAAAAGCGGTTTATTCAATCAAATGATATAAGGCCAAAAGCAGTGCAACAGACATACGTACATAAGTGCACGTTTTTTTATACATGCACGTTTTATACATGCGCGTTTTTTTTTCTAATCAAGATGAACTAGTTGGACCCTAATACATAAAAATTTATAAAATACCCGATACCCCATTAATAACTTGATCACTATACATTTCCTTTTAAGATAGCTCTGTTTTATAGCCGGGAAAATTACGTATAAAGATAATTAGAAGAATACTAAATAAAAAATAATAATATATTTATGTTTATTTTTGTACTTAAACTTATTTCTGTATGTTGAATTTATTATACCTTACTATGTATGTATTGTTATAATTCACTTGCGCGCGCGCAAAAAATATATATATTGGAACTGCGCGCGCACACGCACACACATATATTATTCCCCTTATGATAATGGTGCATCACTGAAGCCACTAACGATTCATACGAATTTGACACATAAATTGTTTTTGTTGTTAAAATCTGACTGACAGCAACGGATTATGGTCATACAAGTATTTCGATTAACTAGAATATATTTGTAATAATATTTCTCCCCTTGGTACGTAGAAAGGCAGCAGTATATATTCTGCTGTTTCACGACAAAAAGTGGTAAATTAATATGTTACTTTACACTATGATTGTTTAATCGCTGACTGTAACTTGAACCGAACCGTCTGATCTCGTCGCGAACATAAGGCGATCCAAGATAGTCGTGGATTTCCTCATTCTCAGAGAACCACGGTGCCTTTGCAATGAATTTCACCGACTTGTTCTGAAAATGTTGTGCGACTTGTTCCGAAAACGTTACTTTTGTTCGTCGCACCCCACAACTGTACGCCCATACGTCCAAACCGGTTTGAGGATCACCTTGTATATCAAACGTTTGTCGGACAGCGAAAGTCGTGAGTTCCTACCTAACAACCAATAAAGCCTCATACTTGGTTTTTAGTTGTTTCCTCTTCGATAAGTCGTCATGTTTTGGAGAGGATAGTAAATAACTCCCGCAAGACGAGCTCTTAACACTGTCGTTTTGATCAGCAGTAAGCCGATCCGTATTTACATTCATCTACGGCCTCTAGGTTAACCGCACCGAGGCTAAAAATAGACACTAAAATCACGGATAAGTAAATATACCTTATAATTGAAGGATTTCCTCTCTTCTGATTCACAATAGGTCTACAATAATCTTGTGGGCAACCTTTTTATAATATCAAATAAATAATACTCAAATAAACTATAAAGTAACAACTGATTACTGTGCTAGAAAAATTAAATTTTAATTTTTATACACCGTCTTTCAGAAATATATTTATGAACGAATGCGTGTGTTCGCCTCTATTTCCTTGAAAAACTTTGTAACGTTTAAAAAAACTTGAAATTTTGTAGAATGGCTTTTACAAGTTGATTCTTTTATTTTTTAATTTATTTTTTATTCGATTGATAGATGGGAAGATTTGGAGAAAGCGGTTGTTCAAAACTCGATAAAGATCCCCGATATTAAAGTTTTCTTTTTCTTTTTGGTTCTGGCAATATGTGAAAGCAATTTCTTTTTTTAAATTGTCCCCATCTCTCAAATATACAAATTTCAATATTTATTCTAATTTTTATTAATTTTATTCTGTTTAAAATAGTTAGTTATCTTAAAAAAATATTTTTTTAGAGATTTCTAAGTTTCAGTTCGATAAATTTTTCAACAAAGCAATGTAGGAAGAGCAACAAAATTCAATTACATTTCGTAACTCCGAAACGGAATAAAATAACTACCTTAACTCTAGTAGGGCAGCTTCTATAAACTGGACGTTGATGTTATTGAAAAAAATGTAGCAAGGAATGGGGAGATAGAAATATATTGTAGCTCGATAAAAATTCAGAAGGTTAAATTTTTCCTTACTTATGAATTTGTTCTTCAATAAAAGTAATATGTGAGAAAAATAATTTTTTATAAACCATCCCCTCCGCCAAGCATTTCGATTACACGAATTTCAATCAGACCTTGCTTTCAATAAATTTATTGTGATTTAGTAGTTAATTAACAACTTAAAATTACGTCAGAATGTTATGCAACTCGACGATTTTCTTATTAAATTTGAGTCTTTTGTAAAAGTTCCTTAGATTACAAAAAAAGGTTCAAAAATTCGTACAAAACAAACTTAGTTTTACAAGTCAATTAATTTTACTTACCGTCTAATTAGAGAAGGAAAATCATTTAATTTAATATATTTTTATATATCGTAATAAAATTTCTTTAACGAAATTTGTAAGTAGGTCAACATCAGTAAGTAAGTATTCATCAAAAGGAATTATTAAATAATGTTTATTGAAGCAAGTAAAGTTTATTTGTGCCTTTGATATATTAAAGAAAAGTATATAGCAGTACGGTACGATAGATTCGATAGAAATATAGAGGGTTTCATAACAGCTCTTCGAGAATAATATTGATCATTAATTTTGTAAATTAGTTGATTACATTAAATTTTATTGAAAGTACGGTAAATAATAGGCCGATAATTTGACTTATTTGATATGACTATTTCTTCAGGTCGATCGACATCAAACGCTTATTTAATTTTATAAGTACAAATGGTAAACAGTTACGAAACTTAATTAATAACTTATTTTGGTAGTGAAAGTGGAGAAATTCATAAGTTTCTATGAACACCAACTTAAACTAACTTTAATCTACAAATCCCTTTTCCTAACTTTATTTACTAAAATGAAACATCTGTGCCTTTATTAAAACGATCAAAACTTCATCTTAAATAGGGTTACTTGTTGTACATCCTTAAAAAAATCTTTGTTAACTACATATAAAGTCATTTTTTTCAAAATATTAATTAATAATTATTTTTTTATTTAATGTTGAATTATGAAAATATTAATTTGCTTTTTCAGGTTAGATTTAACGGAATATAAATTGATTTAATAGGTAAAAATGTTTTAGCTGAAAGATAAAAAGTAAAATTTAGTTAATAAGATTCTCAGAATTAGAGACAATAATGACTTTATATATATATATATAAACAAATAATAAAGTAAAATTTTTGTTTTCTATGATATTAAGGGTATATTCACAAAATTCATTTCAAAATAGTGAAATAATAATGCCAAAAATACTCAATAAAAATAATAAAAACAAATTCGTTATTAATATATATATATATATATATAAAACCGTGTCCTAACTGATTTATTAACGCATAGCTCAGACCGCTTAATAGATAACTGAATTTTGGAAGATACATTAATTTAATAACGTACATACTCACTAAGGGAGGTTTTTCGAAAATACCAAGGGGGTTAAAAGGAGGGACAGAGTTTTTATAAAAATTTTATATCACTGAAACCGAAGCTGTCACGATCGTGAAAATTTTTTTTTCTTTAAAAAAACCACATTGTTTACCTTCTTTTTTTCAATTTGGGAAGCAATATTTTTCATAAATTTATTTGAAACCTAATGTGATACAGTCGTGAAAATAATATTTAAGCTTTCTTTGAAAACAAAATGGCACATGCTTCACCATTTTTCAAAAATCTAATTTGTGATGACAAGGGGGTGACCAACAATATGAAAATTGAAAATTTCAACAATACGTTATGATTAATGATATATATACAAGAAGATGGCTACAGTCTACTTCCTTCATCATTTTATCGTTAAAATTCGTTGCACAATATTGTTAATTTCTAGCTCAACTTATTTTTGTGTAAACGCGAATTTTGTTTTGTTACTTGGTCCTTGTTTTTCCGTTTGGTAATGTTTTCAATGCTTGTGTGCTTCTACAGTCCGATTTAAAGTCGTCGTAAATGTTTACACACGCATACGAACACAGATTATATTTGATATTTTGAATTGTCTATTGACGAATCCAAAAATTATAAAATCATACGATAAAAAATAATTTGTAGTAAATTAAATTTTATATATATATATAATTTAAATAGATAAAAGATTCAATGCGCATGATTCAATTAATTTATTAAATTGGATTTCTTTAATATAGAAATTATTATTTACGAATACGATATTTGATTAATTTCTTGTTAAAATTAACTAATATCTAAAAGTACGAAACTGACTCTCGATGTACGTTCGAGATGAGACTAAAATTATTGGAAACTGACAAAGTTAATATCAGCTACCACCCGAACGGGTACACAGGTGAGTCCCGCACATGGTTACGAGTAGACAAAATTAAAATTAAAAAGTAGTGAAATAAAAATTACATAATAATCGCTGGTTTGGTTTCTCAGAAGTCATTATTGTAATGATTTCTATTTACTTAAAAGAAAACATCGCCCGCAAACGCTATAAATCGCCGATCAAACGTCTGCAGTGTATGAAAATTCCCAGGTAAAAGCCGATGAAAAGAAATCTAACAAAAATAAAATCCTCGCCAAAGTAGACCGATTTGCCAATTTGCTCACTAAAACATTAACCTTTAAATTATCGTTGAATTTTAACAAATATCTAATGTTTGTTTTGAAAATTTATTGTCGGTACAAGTCTGAAATCCATGGGAGCGAACCCGCGGGTTACACCTAGTGTTTTTTATAAAACTTTATGCAACAAAATTTATACGTTACAAAATTCTGTACAAGTTAAAATTACTGGTAATTACTTCTAATAATTACAGGAAAAAGTCTTAACAATGGACAAAGGACAAAGTCTTAACCTCTAAAAAAATCGTAATATTATGTAGTAATTTTACAACGCATTGAAGTCGTAATAATTGTTAATATTATTTTCTGACATACGTGTAAAATAAAATTGTTTATTGTAAATATCTAAAGCAGTATAAAACAACATACTAATGTATTTTGTAATGTTATATCGAAAGTACAAATTTATGTAGCATTTGTTTTTCAAAAATATTAATTTCAAAAGCTTAAGATTGTAACTTACCTCTCGTATCAAAATATTAATATGTAGTGCTAGAAAGATATTTAAATTTAATAGAACAAATTCATTTATCGGCAGAGTACTGCAGAGTTACTGTAAAATTTAAATACTCAGGAAACGTTTTTTAATGAACATAGTAATGTTCATTAAATTGCAGAAAGAAATTCAATTTTAAACCTGTCGTATGTTGGGTACTTATTTTTGTTATTCATCGGAGTTCTACAAAAATTTTACATCAAAATTTTTCAAATTCGACGCACAGCATCAACAATCAACATATAGTGTTTTGTCTGGTTCGGTGGCAGTAGGGTTCCGGTTCTTTTAAATATAACTGGAAATATGACTGACCTACAAGTTAAAAATAATTAATTCAGAAATCACTTAAAATGAATTTTTAAGAATTATAGATTACACGTAATTATCAACATTCTGATTAGTTTTCGTATTCAATCAGTATCAGTCATTTTCCAATAGTATTTTATTTGTTAACGTGTTTAGTGAATTATAAAATATTATGTACTATTAAATGTACATCATTCTAAATGCATCTAGATTATCTACGTTAATAAATCTTCAGACACGGCACGATCACCGTCGACACTCGGTGAACTGTTCATGATCATATTGTATAATTTCTTTTTAACATTTAAAATCGTGTACATTGACAGAGCGGTTGCCAAGACGAATTATTTAGGTTTTTAGTTTCAATAAACAATTACTTATTTTCTTAATGTAATATAAAATATTAGTCCAACCGGAAAATTTTTAATAATAATAATTTTCAAATATTAATAAATTATTACGCTGATTTATCTGTATTTTTTTAATAAAATGATTCCTTGTTTAGCGTAAAACTTCTGATAATTATTATACTATAATTTTACAAACTTGATACTGTCAGATTACAATACTTCAACCCCTAATTGTTAGAAATAATGTTTTATATGCATTTTCTTAATTTATTACATAATTAATTATTTAACGGAACTGATTTAAGCATCTTTCATGTGTCGAGAAATTTAATTTCTTCCGAAAATTACATTTTGTTTATTTAACTTTTACTCCGGTAAAACTTAAATCAAATAAAAATTAAACATAAATTTAACTACGTTCAAACTACGACATCATAGTTAATCGGCTCTAATATTAATCAAACGCGTGAGAGTTTTACTTGTCGGTAAAGCTATTCATTCTACTGAAAGCTTGAAAAATTTATTTCTGTTCGACTTTAATAATAAATTAAAAACCTATCTCTCTCTTTAATACTGTGGTGCGATAAAAAAATGTCTACTCGAAAGAAATTTAAACTATTAGACTAATATAATAAATAACTTTACTGGTTACCGTTATTTTTTTTTTTTTTTGTCTTCAGTCATTTGACTGGTTTGATGCAGCTCTTCAAGATTCCCTATCTAGTGCTAGTCGTTTCATTTCAGTATACTCTCTACATCCTACATCCCTAACAATTTGTTTTACATATTCCAAACTTGGCCTGCCTACACAATTTTTTCCTTCTACCTGTCCTTCCAATATTAAAGCGACTATTCCAGGATGCCTTAGTATGCAGCCTATAAGTCTGTCTCTTCTTTAAACTATATTTTTCCAAATCCTTCTTTCTTCATCTATTTGCCGCAATACCTCTTCATTTCTCACTTTATCCACCCGTCTGATTTTTAACATTCTCCTATAGCACCAAATTTCAAAAGCTTCTAATCTTTTCTTCTCAGATACTCCGATTGTCCAAGTTTCACTTCCATATAAAGCATATAAATTAATTTTTGATGTAAACAAGTTATATTTCTTACTGAAGGCTCGTTTAGCTTGTGCTATTCGGCATTTTATATCGCTCTTGCTTCGTCCATCTTTAGTAATTCTACTTCTCAAATAACAAAATTCTTCTACCTCCATAATCTTTTCTCCTCCTATTTTCACATTCAGTGGTCCATCTTTGTTATTTCTACTACATTTCATTACTTTTGTTTTGTTCTTGTTTATTTTCATGCGATAGTTCTTGCGTAGGACTTCATCTATGCCGTTCATTGTTTCTTCTAAATCCTTTTTACTCTCGGCTAGAATTACTATATCATCAGCAAATCGTAGCATTTTTATCTTTTCACCTTGTACTGTTACTCCGAATCTAAATTGTTCTTTAACATCATTAACTGCTAGTTCCATGTAAAGATTAAAAAGTAACGGAGATAGGGAACATCCTTGTCGGACTCCCTTTCTTATTACGGCTTCTCTCTTATGTTCTTCAATTATTACTGTTGCTGTTTGGTTCCTGTACATGTTAGCAATTGTTCTTCTATCTCTGTATTTGAACCCTAATTTTTTTAAAATGCTGAACATTTTATTCCAGTCTACGTTATCGAATGTCTTTTCTAGGTCTATAAATGCCAAGTATGTTGGTTTGTCTTTTTCTAATCTTCCTTCTACTATTAATCTGAGGCCTAAAATTGCTTCCCTTGTCCCTATACTTTTCCTGAAACCAAATTGGTCTTCTCCTAACACTTCTTCTACTCTCCTCTCAATTCTTCTGTATAGAATTCTAGTTAAGATTTTTGATGCATGACTAGTTAAACTAATAGTTCTGTATTCTTCACATTTATCTGCCCCTGCTTTCTTTGGTATCATGACTATAACACTTTTTTTGAAGTCTGACGGAAAATCCCCTTTTCTGTAAAGAATTTTTTATTTATTTATTCTTTATTCTTATTTTTAAGTTTTTTTTTAAGTTCACCAAATCATTTTAAATGTAGATATAATATAAATCATTTTAAAATATAAAAGATGCTAAGCCTGACTCGAATTGAGACTTTTAAATGAAAATCACAGACAAAACCACTTCTATGCAAAGATCGGATGAATATTCATTTTAAGAATTTAAGTTTTATAAATACTGATTTATTGATCGGTTTGATTATTTTAAATTTCTGAAATATTTTTGTAGCTTTGTTCAATCGATGTTATTTGGAAGCCGTGTCCTTGTTCCTGAAATAAATGTATTGAGTTTAAAGTATTATAATCGTACAGTAAATTCTGGATGGTAATTGTAAAATAATAATATTATTGTCCCGTACATGATTTTTATTCAGTTTATTCATTAAAATAGCATGAAACATTGCGGGGGCTTCGCCCGCGCTATAAGCGTATAGAACATAAAAAACTGGTAATACTTTTTTAGTAATTAAGTGTGAGCTGTTGCCCTCAGAGTTATCGCTATTCATAACTTCCCTCTTCTTATCTCTTTTGCTCCAAATGATGCCGTTTGAAATAGGGTATTGTACTCTCTAATAAATGTTCGGTAAAAGGTACGTTCCCAAAATCAATTTTTTTTTATCATGATATTGAAATCTTTCAACACCTACACTGTCCTCAGCACAATCTCCAGGAGTTTCAACGTTCCATTTCTTGACACGGTGACGATTACATATTTTAATCGCCTTACCTATTTGAATTTATTTCGTATTAAGATAGTAAATTTCAGGGTGATAATCAAAAGCTGACACGAGACCTAACATATTTGTCAAATATGGAAATCGATTCTGAGGCCGTGCGTACGCGTTGCTCTTCGAGTCATTGAAAATATTCTGGCGTGGATTCATTTGTCTTCAATTACAAATTCTGATAGCCGTAGAAATTCATTTTCCTACCTGTTATGTCGCCGATCTAGGCGTTATGAAAATATTGATACCGAATTAAAAGTCGAAAATATGCCGATTATGTGTACGGCTTGGTAATAGAGTTAGGCGCGTGGGGTCTTGGATCTTCCGCGGGTAGGCAGTTATTTTTAGCGGTTTCTGAGGGTTACGTTGTAGAGTTAGGTGTCTGATGTATTCGATGAAGGCAAAACTTTACTAGAGCGGAATTTTCTGATGTAAATTTCTTTCAAGACATTTGCAGCGGTAGCATCTCAGCGACGCCGACTGATGACATTGGAATGTGATGAGCTTCAGGGCAAAAATATGTCCTCCGATTAAGCCGCTAATCTAATGGCTAATAACGGAGGGGATGGTGTGGCAACCAGACATGTCAGAAGGCGGACGTTCTTCTCCTCGGGAGGGAATTGAGATGTTACATCAGATAACGACATTAGGTTTAATAAGACAAGTTTCTGTGAAAAGTCAATATCGATATCGAAATTCAGTATTTTTCAAACCATCAAAATTTTTTTAAGTTTAAATAGTCATAATTTCGTTTAAGTTTATTATCAAAGTAAAATGTGTGTTACTGTAATAATAAGCACTAATCTCTTTTAGACAAATGACATTAAATTTAATAAATCACATAATAACAGATTGAAGATTGACGTAGACAACGATTGTAACATTAAATTTTAAGTTCTAGGTTATTTATTTAGACGTTTTTATCTATGATTTATAAAGTAATGAGATTTGTGAGGTTTGAACTGTTGTAAACTTCCGGAGTTCATAAGAAAACTACAGTCAATGATCGGTATCGTAACTCTTGGTTCAGTAATTTTCTCGGTTATCAGGAGCAAACGAAAAAGACGTTGCCTTTTTATGTAGTACAGAGATTATTATACATAAATAGTAAAAACAAATTGTTATTTTTAATTAAATAATAAATGGGTGCGGACAAGACGTGTAAACAAAGATAAAAACAGAATTTATTCTAATGAAAAAAAATTCATCTGGTTATTCATCTACAATTTGTTTGTTATTCTTGTACAATCTGTAAATGTAGTTAATAATAGTCTTCCATAACTAAAGAAATATTGAAATACAGTTGGCGATAAAAATTCAATCTTCTTAGTATTGTAGAGAAAAAGAACAGTGGAAAGGTGAATATCACACAAGAACGGATCTGTAATCCGCATTCTGTATGATGTTAAATTAGAAATACAAAACATTACGGGAATTTACAACAGTCACATTCAATAGGTTCACAGTAGACCAAAACAAACATTTAATAAACTAAAATATGAAACTAAATTGAAAATAATCTGACGTGCAAATTTTTCGTATGCTATGTCAAGTTTCTCAACTTAAATAATTGTAGACGACATGATATGAATTATGTCATTCCAGAAAACAACATAAAACCGTCAAGAATAATGACCATATCATATGCCAAACTTGATAAGTAAAATAAAGAGTATAGTGATTATTCGTTGCCTTCTTCACTGTACAGTCGGATATCTGCATATATAGCCCGTTGAAATGCAGGGATCATTCAACCCGAAAGTGACATCTTTACTCTACTGACCGTAGAGACAGTCTAAACTGCATATTTAAAGTTATCACTCAACTATAAAAAAGCTATAAATAAAACTAAGATACGTTGTGTAAGCTGACAACTCCAGTAATGTTTACTATTATGAATATAGGTTCTTCATTTTTGGTTTTTTATATAACTATATTTAAATTAAAGATTGTTTTGTACCCCGGTCTGCACAAGTTTTAACCTCAAATAATTCCAAAGCGACTTTTTTTGATAAAACGATGACTTTTATCGATCGATTGAAAAAATCTTGCATGAATGCTGGGGGTACGTTTAGAAACACAGTAGCAATAAACTTGTGTTTTAAGTTTTTTTATTAGTAAAGAATTCATTAAATAAATAAAAACAAAGATTACACAATAAAAGAATAGACTGTCCTAATATGTGACGCAAAAAGGATTTTTTATTGATTATATAAATGTAATAATCGTTTTTTATTAAACTCAGCTAAAGATAGAAACAATATAAGTAATTAAAGGTTGAAACAATCGTAACAGTTGCTTTTGGTTTTTCATAAATAACGTTAAAAGTATAAAATTTAAAAAAATACACTGTTAAATCTTAATGTACTAAAATTTAAAGTACTAAATGTATAGAACCAAGATTGTAAACTGGAAGAAGAGGAATTATTACAAATAAATAATCGTGATCGTTGAATAACAACATTTGTTTTTTTTAGTCATTTTCATAAAGAATAATCGAAATAAAGGACTTAAAAATTTAGATATTTTATGTACTCATTTACGTAATTTTTTTCCTCCATTCCTTGCCCTGCCACCCAGAGCCGGGCCCACACTTAAGCATAAACACAGCTCCAGGGGGTGCCACCGCCTCAAGCCACCCGGGCAGGAACCCTGGACCCGGCTATGCCGTTCCTAAGGCCCCACCCAGGCAGCCGGGACTCGGTCAAGTTCCACGCCTCTAATAAGGGTATCCCAGAAGAGACTTCCTCACCGGGACTGCGGTCTTACGAGTGCCATACTAAACGAGGAGAAAAAGGGATCTCCCCGCCGGGACTTCGGTCAACCACTGCCTTGCCTCAAATAAGGACCCCCGAAGGGGATCCTCTACCGGGACTACTGTCTTTCAACCCCCTCCATACAGTGCCCCCGGTAGTTCCCGTTCAATCATCGAAGGTGGAACACCTGAACATCCCACCCCTCCTGAACGGGACTGTTCTAACCCTAAGCCACATTTTTCCCCAGAGCGCAGGCGGACGGCTGTCATGTTTTGGGGGTTATGTTTTCTATATCGCTTCTAATAAAAGTAGCGACGCCGTATGCATTGTGGTATGTGGCATCAAGTAATTCATATCCACGCATTTTGCCTCTTTTCCGTAATTGTTCCATAAGTGATTTATACTCTTAACTGCTCGACAGTGAAATAGTAAAAACATAAAATTTGGCAAACTCTTTCTCCTCAAAGCGATCTATTTTTCAGTACTAGAATTCTAATTGAGGTGTTCCATAAGCTACGTTTGAAATGAGCGTTGAAAAATATTTAATGGTTACCATTTTTGTTAGGATTGTCGTAACCAAAGTTTTTTAAGTCAGATTTTTTCGATGTCCTTTAAAATGATGAGTCACAATCCTACTCTTTCTATTTAAGCGCACACACATACACACACGCGCGCGCGCGCGCACACACACAAACTAGGGTATGTTCTATCAAATCCCGTGATTTAGTATTGTTCAACAACTCCTTACAACTTCGATATTACTTTTGCATATTTTTTGTGCAAACTACTTTGGTTTCTATAATAATAGTCGATATAAAAAAAATCTCCTTGTAAAATAATATCCGGATCAGAAAATAATTTTTCATCAAAAAAATAAATAAAAATTTAATTTTTTCCTTTTCAAAGGAGTTAAATTTAAAATGGGTTTTATTTATAAATGTGATAAATATTTTAAACGCTAAAGTTTAAATATGCATTTTAGTTTTTCTTTTTTTTTATTAAATATGGTTTCCGTGACTAAAAGTTTTAATTCCCCTTTTCCTTTGATATTTATTTTATTTTTTAACGTGGGACTCGCTTGAAAATAAGTTGTAGTATATGTAAGATGCTAGATGCTAATTTCAAACGCGACAGTGGTTTTATAACTGTCTGCGATTACTGTTGTTCATTCGGTACATTTTTGTTATACTATTCTTGTTTAAAAGGAGGTTGTTTTATATACAAAAAAATTAACATGTTTTTAAATAGTTTGAATTTGTACTAAATATACTGAAATAAAAGACTACATTTCCAAAAAAATAGATTTTAGGAAACCGGGAATGGGAATTACGAAAGTCTATGTAGATTTTTTTTAGGAAATAAAAAGTCGTTCGAACGACCTTGATATTTTAACGATACAACTAATAAATAACCTTTAAAAAATACAATACCTTTCCACTCATTATTGTCTTTTACATCGTCCTTTTATACCTATCTATCTAATGAATTAACGTCAACTTATTTTCCCGTAGTACATTATCAACTTCAACGATTAATGTTCAACTACATTTTAGCAGCACACAACGTTCCAAACACACACACACTCTCTCTTTTTTTTGATTAATCACTTTTAACTCCTCTGCTCAATGGTCCACAAAATAATTTTTTTTTTATTCTTGTACTTCTGTTTTTAAGAGAAGACAGATGAAAAACCAATAAAACTTCCAGTTAGAAATGACATGAAAAACTGGTTTTCAAAAATAAAAATCAGAAAATAAGAGTGAATGAAATTTTTATTTTCGAATAATATTAAATAAATAATCTGTTTTTAAATAACGACGTAGAAATTGAATCTTCAATTGTTAATATAGATTATTGAAAATCGATCAAATATCACTGAACCGGACGAAAAGTTACCCGATAGTTCTTTTTTACATTTTTCATCGTTATTTATTTTCTTATCTTTGATCCACTATTTTGCCGTTATCGGCTCTGTGAAGGTCAGATCTTGCTGCAACGTTCGATCTCAGATTGCTTGGATCTTGATGATAGAACCGATAAATTTTTTATGTTATCTAATAAGGAAGAGTAAACTGCCTGCCGATCGATTCAAGGACTGTTTAAAATGCAAAATGAACTAATATTTGAATGAATGCCTATCTTATGAAGTCGGTCTTCTAATCCCTCTTACAAAATAAATATAAAAAAAGAAATTAATAAAAATGTCGACGATGAGCGTTTTCTTGCATTAACACAGTGTCATAGTCCACAGTATTTTTTCACTACTACAGTCGAGTACATAGATACTATGTTAAAGAGATATTTTTGAACAGAAAATGAGAAAATAGCATAATATTTTATTGATATTTCACTTATTTTTGTAAAGAAACTTATATAATAAACCGTTTCAGCGTAAAATATGATCGATAAAATCATTCCTATCGTGACTCAGAATTCCTAATGTACTTCCTGATTCCCGATTCAACCGTGTAACAGCAGACGTAAAAAATATAAAGATAATCAATTTATAAATATTAGACTTATTACAGTGGAACCTGCGAATAACGAGCTTGCTTGTATAGAGAACGTGGTTGTAACGAGCAAAATTTCAAGATTTGTTTGGTTTTATATCTCATTAATCATAAATTAACTTGCTTTTAGAGACGTATCGTAGTCATAAACTTGGTTATAACAAGTATTTTCATTTTTTTAAAGTACTGTAATTCAAAAAAAGTTAAATAACAACCAAATAATCCCAACGCAAGGGGAATTCTATTTCTTCATTTACGAAATATGCATTTATGACTTATACATAAAAATGGGACATTTTATCTTAGGCTTGTTCAGGTCAGATCTGAAGGGTGAACAAAAGGTTTGTAACAGGATGTTGTACAGTACGTACAGTACAAGTTCAATTGCAGTATTACAAAGGCTGGTAGTTATTTTAATTACTCGGATTTTTCTGTTTGCAGAAATCCAGGAAAGACTGGGGCCAAACAATGATCCGTCAAAACCGCCCACAGGTTCATCGAATTCTATAGTACATTTTAAACGATTTAAGTGAAAGTCTGAAGAGGGGCGTGGTTAAAGATAAATTTTACCTGTCCTACCCCCACTGGTAAATTCATTAGTCATAATTTTCGGCTTAAAAATACAGTACTGTACCGTAGAATCAGTTAAACAGTAAAAGCGTTAAAGTGATCGATCGGATACCCAGCAGCCAAATAAAGTACAGTAATACTGTAGTCGCGTCAGTGAATTCGTTTTCATTTTAGTGTTTCTTGCTAAAAAATATGCCACGCCATATTTCGACGGAAAATTACCATGATGAAGACGATATACCACTCTCAGAAAGGATTCAAACTCTTAACGCGGCAAAAAAATCAGCCTTTCAAGAATACTCAATAGATGACGCAACAGCTGATGACGACGTACATAAATTCCAACTGATTATTGCTGAGGTAATAATGTCCTCAAATATAACCGGATTCTTTTATTCGCGTACGAACGTGAGTAGACTTGTAGAGAGGAACATTGTTAGTGAAGATGTAGGGGAAGGGGTGGATGCTCTCCTGCTTGGCATTTGCATTTCTCTGGTCAGTAGCGTCACGCCAGAACAAGAAGTTCCATCGAACGTATTATCATGAAGTTTGTGCAACGTTTTATCATGAAGTTTTTCATGAATGAGGGTGTCAAACCCAGGGATGATAGAACTGATACTTTAGTACCTAAGTTGTACTCTTCTACAAAAAATGGGTGTTTTGATACTATTAGTACAACTTCTGCAATATAATTCGGTACTATTTTAACAAAAATTATTTTCATTTTTTAATAGCCTTTTTCTAAATCAACGATTAATCTTAACACCGAAACTGACAACCCTAACAAACAAATTTGGCAGTGTTGCAACATTCATAATGATGTAATCTCGTTCAGCAGTTCAGTTAGACAAATATTAATAATAATCAATATTATTTATAATCAATAATCAAATATTAGTTATCCGTCAGTTTACTCGTAACTTTGTCTAAATGATATGTATTTGAGGCAAAAGTAAAAACTATTTATATTGAAAATGTCTCAAAAATAACTGATAATCAGCTTAACGAATTCCAAGTTGCAACATTATATTTTGTGTGAAACTGATGTAAGAGATGTTGGCCGGTTCCGAACACGTAATATTATGTTCAAAACTCTACAGCTGCTTAAATCAGTGGGTCCTACAAATATCGGTGAAGGCAAACCTCACTTTATTATCCAATCTTACTCTTTAATTTCCTAACATTACGCTAAAAAAATTTTGAAAATTTAAACAAAGAATGAAGAGAAATTACATTAAAAGATTCAGTTTGGTTTACTGAAACAGGGCCTGAAAATACCTGATTTGCAATTTCAAAAAAAAAATGGACACATAAATACATACTTTGTCAAAACTGATGTTTAGCCTTCTTTTACTGATAATTCTTCAGCTTATACTGACAGTATAAACGCAATTACACAAAATGGTATCCACCTCATTGTTTAATTGAACCGATGTAACAGAAAAACGTAAATAAGAAAGAAAATGACAAGGAAGCAAGATTCTAGAACGAAAGTGAATGAATTCCAAGTTTCTTTTTAACACAAATGATTTCTTAGCCCTTCTGTTTACATTTTTAATAATGTGGTACTTTTATAAATATTTTGGAAGTTTTCGACTATGAAATTCACTACTTTTAACGAAATATTTCTGACAGGCGTAGTCAAACCTTTCAAACTGTTGAATAGACTGCATGCACAGTTTGGCTATAATGACGTACCCAATCTACGAACAGACTAGCAAATTAAAAAAATGGCTTGAATTTATAGAAAATGAAAGCCGCAACAGGCGTTCAAGGATAAGTGTGACAGATGACAACATTCAATTTAATTTAACTTCATTATTTTCGTGCAAAGCGGATGAAATCGCTTTGAAATCAGATATGGAAGTACCTAGTACATTGTTACAAAGCACCTCGGATTACGCAAATTCTATGCCGGTTGAGTTCCAAGACTTTTGACCTGAAATCAGAAACAGGTCCGAAAAGAACTTTCGAAAAGGCTTTCGAACACTAACTTTTTTCATAGAACAGTCACATGTGCCCATCTCTACACTCCCAGGTCGAAATCGGTGAGTAAAAGTAGATGGAAGAGGAGAGACTTGCTCTCTAAGGCAAAAATGTTTCCGTCATCTGGAAAGGTCCTATAAAATCTAAATCTCTAAAATCCCCTAAATTTCCTTCCTAAATCTAGTTCAGAATTCAATAAAAAGTTAGATACTTTACATCATTTTATCGAGAAAATATTGATTCAAGTTCAAGAATATTAACAAACTTTTAAAGAGTTGGAGGTGCTCTTTACTAGTTTTTACTCACGAACGGGTGAGTAAAAACATTGAAATCTTCAATTAAGAGGAAAAATTTAGTTGAGCATTATATATATATATATATATTTGTGTGTGTGTGTGTGTGTGTGTGTGTGTGTGTGTGTGTGTGTGTGCGTGTGTGCGCGCGCGCGCGTGTGTGTGTGTGTGTGTGTGTGGCACAAACATAATTATTTTAATGTTTGGTTCTCTCTGAAATGTATAAGTTTTTATATACTTTTTCTATATTATTTGCCTCATAATTAAAAATATTTTATATCTTATGCTTTTCTTTCTCGTAAAAAAGAATGGTGCGTAGAAATGTTTGATGCATGTGCTCACATTTTTATTTTAGCTGCTGTTGGCGAATAGCGGACCATGTGGTCCGTCGGACAGCTGCGGCGCGCAGCGCACAAACGATTCATTCGTTCGAATGATTTATACTTCTTTATACGAACAATTTATCTAAAATTATACTTGTGTTTTGCCGATAAAAAAGGAAAACATCGGGGTTAGAGCTGTTGTTAAAAAATCACAACTGAAGAAACTGCTAAAAATGTTTAGGAGTTTGAAGCTTTTTGTTATTAAAAGTTTTTGTTGTTAGTACGCTAAATTCATGAACGTTATTTTGTTACAGTTCGCGGCGGCCGTAGGCCCGCTTTTTTCCAGTTTTAAAATAGTAACATGAAAAATGATCTCATAAATCTTGTTATTTATTTTTTTTATATCTTAGATCATTTTTATAATTTGAACATTAATCAACTTGTTTTCAGCTGTCAACCTCTTTTAATTTTTATTTAATTTATATTAATTTTTATCGTTCATTTTATGTATGTGAATTTACATCGGTTGACTTGATTATTATTGCTGTATGTGCTTAATTTTTTTATTTATATTTTTCTTTGTTTTCGTTATATCTGTTAGTCTGAAATAACAGTTGCAATCTATTTATATATAATACTGTAAATTCTATTGTCTTCAAACTAAATGGATCAAATTGCCGTAGTCCATTTTAAAAGATAAATAAATTTAAAAAATAACCCTCAATTAGCTTTTATGAAATTATTAGCTTAGCGCACTTCTACAGATCCAGTGTTACTTAGATATCACTTTTATGACTAACATTTTATTGTAACTAGTTTCGTGGAAATGTATTTTTTCTTTCTTCTAATGTAGCTGATACAAGCAGGACCTACCCACCCCCCTCGCCTAGCTGCATAGGCTTGCTCACTGTAACTCCTGTCATCCTGTTCTCTGTAACTTCTACATCATTTAAACTCTGTTTCACTTTCTCATCGATTTTGATCGAACGGTTGAACAGGGTTAAATTAATAGTAATTTTTTATTTATCATCATCAGTCATGTTTTTTTTTTATTTGCTTTACGTAAAATAATATTAATAATTGTATCGTAATTATATTAATAAATTACCGAATCGGGCAAATTTTTAATTATTTTTATATTTTAATTGTATTAGAATGATCAAAATAGACTGAAATTCCGCCTTTAAATTTCAAAATCAGGATTTTAAAGATGTAGAGGGAGAATATGCATATACGAAAATAATGAGCACCTTCTTTCGGTGGAAAAATAAAAGAACAGGTTTTTGATGTATTACAGATAAATAACAAATCGATTTCACAGATTTGTTATGTGTCACTTGATATGACGCAAGGAAAGAAAAAATTTCGAAAGAAATATTTATTCATTAATGTTGATTAAATGACAATCGTATGTTACTATACCTTTCTGTGAACATGAGTTTACGATATTCTAACTTTGAGATGTTAGATCCTGTTATGTTAAATGTTAATGACGTTAATAACTTTATAATTTAAGGAATTTTTAAGGAACTAATTATCAGGTATTAACGCTTAAATTTGAGTTCTTACTAATAAAGAGTTCTAAAAATTACTAAAAAAAAAAAAAAAAAAAGCTTAATTAAAAATAAAGCTAATTTAGTGCTAAATTAGCATATAAAGGTTAAAATAGTCATATTGTACTTAGAAACATTGTTTTACCAAATTTTGAAGAAAGAATGCTCAGACATTCCTAGAGCTCAGTATGTTCAGTATTCTATTGTCAAAACTGTTTTTTATGGGATATAAATTTTAAAAAATATATATTTTTCTTTCAGTTTTTATTTATTATTACTTATAGTAATTGCATTACATTTGAGTATTAACTTTGGTTAATATAAGAGAACAGACGTTTTAATCTCTTATTTGAACTACAGGATTAATGATTACTTCACCCAAAATTATTTCTATTATTCTAACTTTAAAGTAGTTTCTAAACCGTGAGTATAGTTAATTTTCTATTCCTACTAATATCAATTTATCATATTTACAGAAAATTAAATGCCATTACAACAGTGAGTCTTTGATTATGAATCTATTAAATATAAGTTCATAGGCCATAATCTATAATAATCTAATAATCATAATCTATAATAGGTTTTAATAGTAGGAACATAATCTCTTATGTTTTCTAATAGATTTATGATGTTTTTTTTTTTTTTGGAGAGGATGATTAAATACTGAATTTTATATTCGATAATAAATTTTAATATCCAATAATAGCCTACAATGCGGTGTGGTAGCACCTCAGCCTTTATCCAAATAGATCCTGGGTTCGAATTCTGGTGAGAAATGACATTTTTCATGCGATTCAAATTTCAATTCCATATTTCAGTGTATGAACTACAAGCTGATTTTTTTAAATTTAATCATCAAAATATGTATTATTATATATGTAAATCTGATGTTGACACTACATGACTTCCTTGTACGCCTACTAAATTATATATACACTTTTTTTTTAAATGGAAAGTACATAAAATTTTATTTAATTCATAACTTCTGATATTTTTTCATAATTTTTTTAATTATTATTTATCGTAAAACTTTTTTTACGATCAGAGGTTAATAATTATTAATAAATCAATATATTTAAATTAAAAAAAAGGAGATGAAGTCTGATTCGAACCGATACGCCTTACCCTTGTAAGATCCAAATATTTCATTAATTAAAATTTTATTTGGCTATATCTCTGGAACCAATGAAAATAAATACCGCTTATTTTCACCCTGAAACTAGTCAAAATGGATTCAAGGATGGTAAAAATGGATATTTCCGTTGAAATCTGAAAACCGAAAATGTTCGCGATTACAATACTTCCTTTACTTCGTACAAGGAAGTAATACTACATACATATATAGTAAGAAGTAATACTATATATATTTATACAAATCTACATTTAGGGGTATATGTTTTAGCGCTATAATACTTTCATTAGTCAATTTAATTCTCTTTAATACCGTTTTATAGTTTTTAGTATCATTTTAGTTACTTTAAGTAACAGGTTAAATATATCAAGTGATGATCTATTGAAAGTATCCTGTTAAAATAAAGATGTAATAGCGATAAAAATGTAAAATTTTAAGCAAATAACTTTTTTTACATCCATCTTAGTCTATCCGAATCGCAACTAATAATTAATAAATTATAATTATATCCGTCTGTGTGAACTATTTTTTAATGGCATGTTGTACATGGTATCGCGTTTGTGAGTGATTTTATGTATTTGTTGATTGTTTTATGACTTTGTGTATATAAATATTTGTTTACTTTTTCGTTATTCATGTTATTTTGATGCGATGACACTCCAGTCAATGATTTTCTAAAGATGGATCAGAATGTTGAAACGCATTAAAAATAAATAGATACCGAATAAAAAGTTCACAGAGACGGATTTAAATTAATTTTTTTTTATTCTGGTATCTTTTATTAACAAATTTGGTTTATTTATTTTATTTAACAGATCTTCTTTTTTTATTTTTTATGAAAAAAGCCTATTTAAAAGAAAAAAAGTCTATCTAAAAGAGCCTATTTAGGCTCTCGGCATAAATAAAAATGACAAATTAAAAACTAATTTAACTTATATAAAATTTATTCTCATATGGTTAAACATTAATAAAATCTACAGAATAAAGTAACGACAAAAATAAATCGTAATAAATATTAATTAGTTTAAACAATTAATTTTAATTTATTACACCGTGATAGTGTAACCGTTATAAAATCTTTACTAGATAATAAATTGTTTTTACTAGTTTCTTTATAGAAGTAATTAATATTATTGATAAAGTTTTTTTCTTTTTCTAATTTACATTTTTTTTCTACCTTTATTTAAATTTATTTCTATTTTATCTTCATTTCACTTAAGTTATTTGAATAAACACATCGGTATTAATTTTATATTTAAATTTTAATACATTTTTTGAATTAATATTTGTTATACCAACTTCGCTTACTATATTTAAAGTCATGTTTTATTTTAGTATTTTTTTTTTTTTCTTTTAATATATTCTACTTTTTGATAAATGGAATTAGTATAGCGTACGAAGTTTTACGTCAAGGTTTGTAGTGTACAAATGGTAATGTGCTGTTACTCAGTAAAAAAAAAAAAATAATGATTGTTCTACTCGCACAGTTTTCTTCCATTATATGTTCTAACCTGGTTGCTTGGGCACACTTGCGGGAGGAAATGGCAGGGTGTAGGGGTGAATGGGAGCCGTGTTAAAAAATTCCTTTCGGCACGCCGGAAGGCGAAGGTAGAGTTCACCAGCGCTAAGTAGGGAATGAAAAACATTTCCACCTTAAGTTAGAAAAAATTCAAATTTACTCAATACTGTTACAGACATTGTTACAGACAAAAGTTTTAGGTAATGTTTAGACTAACGACCACTTTAAACCGATTCGATACTTTGCCTATTAAGGGAGGTATGACTTTTTTTGTCTTCGAAACCCATTTTTTCCACACCCTGGGCCAATGGTTGGTGATTACGTTATTACGGCAGTTATCGTGTCCACAAGGAAGTGAAATATATATACACGGGTATATAAACTTTCGAACTGATGATGATTTTGGGGTCTGCGGGATGTGAAACGCAAAAATATGTCGAAATTTTCCGGAAGTCGAATAATGATATCCATTATAATAGGTAACTTTCTTATGATATCTACGTAAAATATATCATTATTTAGGTAGAAATTTGATCGTTTATAAAATTTTGGATGACGATTTCTACATTACAATCAATTTACATTTAAACACCAAAATTAACATTTTGCAGATAATAAAAAATTAATAAATTTAAAATAAGCTTTGGAAACAAATTATCTACTTTATACATCACTTAATATAAAAATCTGATGTGGACCCCGCATGACTTCTTTGTACGCCTATTAAATTACATATACTTTTTTTTTTCTTAAGAAAAAGTACGCAAAATTTTATTTTATTAGTAACTATTGATATGTTTTTCTTTTTTTTTAATTGTTGTTATTGAATTATTATTTATCGTAAAACCTTTTTTACAATCAGACGTTAGTAATTTATTAATAAATCAATACATTAAAATTAAACTAAAGTTACAAAAATAGGAGATGAAGTGTGATTCGAACCGATGTGCCTTCCTCTAGTAACATCCAAATATTTCATTAATAAAAGTTTTATTTGGCTATAACTGTGGAACCAATGGAAATAAGTACCTCTTATTAAATCGTTGAAAAGCTCTCAATGAAAGCTTATTATTGCAGTTAAGAAAAAGTCCAAAATCTAATAATTTTTGAATTTTGGGCGTTTTTGGACACTTTTGGACCATCGATTGCAATCAAAAGGGGAGGTACACAACTAGATGTTATAACAGTCCGAAATCCAAAATTTCAATTTCCTACGGGTAATCGTTTTTGAGTTATGCGGGATACATACGTACGTTTTGATGCAGACGTCATGCCGAAACTAGTCAAAATGAATTCAGGGATGGTCAAAATGGATATTTCCACTGAAATCTAAAAACCTAAATTTTTTGCGATCACAAAGCTTCCTTTACTTCGTATAAGGAAGTAAAAAAGCATAAATTGTAGTATTTAACGATTATGCTTTAATTTACACCTTTTATTTATTTATTTTTTCGTTAAATAAACCATAAATTATCTTTAAATTTACTGTTTTTTTTTTTTGCAACTGCATTATACTGCAGTTTATTATTTTTTATTGTCTATTTTATTTTACTGGCCAGTGTTTTATTTTAAAGTTGAGTTAGGTTGTAAAATATGGATTTTATATTTTATTTAGGAAACAATAACGAGCAAATAAAAATTTCAAATATACATTTTTAATTAAATATAACTTTAAACTACGACATAATTTTTAAGTTTACATGCGTTTCACAAGATTACACAAATAAATTTATTCAAAATCCCACACCAAACAAGTATCATACAAATAACGTAATTTTTTTTATTTAGAAAGAAAACATTCATTTTTTTCTGATTCAGAATAATGAAGTAAACAACTGCATTATTACATACGAATTGATGAAACATGATACAATAAATTCATTTATGAATTTAACCGCAGTTTATAAAATTTACATGCATAACAGAAATACTACTGCCATTTAATAATTTTAGCTAACAATTTTTTTTTTTTTTTACAATACTTAAAATTTTAATCCACATACTCAGCCACGGAGATTAGCATTTAACAAATTAGTAACTAGTTTATGTGCCGGGTAATTTTTAATACTTTGTGTAAATAGCAAAATTTTTAATTTTAATTTACAGTTTTAGCGTTTTTGTTTTTTTTTTATTAGTTTATGTTTATGAAATATTGTTTTAAGTAAACGGGTTTTATTATTTTAGTAAACGATGGGTATTTTAAACTTACCGGGTCGGTCTAGTGATCAAATGTCATGGCAAATCGACATTTTTTAAAAAAAGATTTGATTTTCACATCCTAGCAAAGGTAAGATACTTTTTTACGGGTTTGAATACTAAACAGCGGATACCGTATACTTTGACGGTCGGGTTCCAATTGACCACACGTCTCAGAAACGATCGGTTGAATCTGTAGAAGACTACATATCATTTACACGTCATAAATATCACCATCGTAATGGGCCGCGGCGCTGATTATTTTCACAAAGTCGAACAGACTGCAACGTACACATTAGGGATAACGGGACAACAATTCATTTGTATTCATACATATCACCCTCATTCATCATCTGAAGTAATAATTTAAGCTGATTCCGAAAGGTAAACACTAAAAAGAGAACAAAACAACAAAAAAGAAACATTTTTTACCATCGTTTTCCGTGTTGTTTGTTGTATTATTATTTTCTTATAGTCATTTGACTGTTAAATACATTATTAATTAAATTTAAATTATTTTTGTTGCGTTATTTTTCTTCTTCTTATTTATTATTTTTGTATAATTTTTTTGTAAATAGAATCGGCAATAGCGGAATTATTACGGCAGATGTGAAATTTATAATTCTGTTTTATTCAATTTTACTTTTTATATTTTATCGTATTTATTTCCTTGTTTTTTAATAATATTTTTCTTGTATAATTATTATTCGAATTACATTCAAAAACTAATTTTATTTACTTCCTCTGTTTGTTAACTGGATTTTGTTTTAATAATTTTCGTTTATTAATACGATCTCAGGGATTAATTCGGGTTTATTTTAACATGAAAGACGAAAACGAGGAAGTGATACGTGAAAATAATTCCAGGCTTTAACCAGAAATCGAAATTTAGAATAAGCCTCTTCTAGAAGCTTGTGTCTGTAAAAATACTTTTTCTTATATATTAATTCCATCTTATTTTATTGTCTTTAATAATAATGATTGCATTATAAAAAAAATAATTATATATAATATTATTATATTATATATTATATATATTTTTTAATTTCATAACGTAGTCTATCATAGATATTACGAAATTATCAAGTAAATTTCTGTTGTTTTTTTTTTTTTTTGTATTCCGAATATTATTTGCCATATAATTTCGTATTATTTTGGATGTTAAAATTATAAGTCCTCCAATAAGGAATACTCTTATTGGTCGGCGGATATACCTCTATTGCTTATACTGAAGTTGAATTTTTAATAAACTTGTTATAAAATCGAAAGAAAATAATTTTTATTTTTAAGAATATGTGCACGATTTTAAATACCTCCCTTGAAAAAGATTTTGAATTTTTCCTCTTGCAGGATGATATTATCAGTAGTTTTTATTCCTGTTAAAAACTCTAGTTATAACAACTTATCAGAGGCTTTATTTTTAGATAGTATTTTTTTGTATATAACAATCCTTCTATATCGGTAATGGTTGCAGACTTAAATTTTAAACGTTCAGTAATCTACTACGTATTATGATATTGACTTCTTTGAACAGATTACATTCTTTTACAATAAACGAAATATCTATTACGTTATTTATTTCCCGTATATATTTAAAATTACAAAGGAAATTAATGAATAATAACTTAAAATTAAAGCCAAAAAAATTAGAATAACCAAATTTAACTATACTAAACATACGCCTGTATCAAAAGAAATTGACGAATAAAATTTGTTTAATTTTTTCTATTTAACGAAGTTTTTCATATACAAATCCTTCCTGAAATTACTTGTACTTTTGAAAAAATTTAAATAACTTTTCTAGAGATTATATAACGATTTAAAAAAATGTATAACCAAAACAAATATATGTTATTAGCGCATATTTTTATTACTTACCTTAATTTAATTTTTAATCGGTAAAAACTATTTTTAAACTTTAATATTTTAAGTTTTGAATTAATAAACAAACTTCATTTACGATAAATACGTAAACGTATATTTAAAAATATAAATTATTAGAAGCCCGATTCGTAACCTCATCGGTCGCTGGTAGCGCGGGAACTGAAACTACACACGCAGGATACGCGACGACTCTGCTTCAAAGTAGAATGCATGCGCCACTATCATATATCGCATCCCCTTTGCGCTCTTAACCCACTAAAATTTACCTTTACTATTCTAATATTCTTCTTTTAACTCTGTGTGTATCTGGACAATAAATATTTTTCTAAATCTTTCATTAAGACGTAACTTACCTTATATATAAACGTTTTTTATCTAACGGTTCATTTGTTAGATTTTAATATTACGATTTCAAAAAGGTTTTTAAATGCGATTTGATCGATATAAGGAGATGGATTAAACAGTAGTATTAACATTTTTTTACACCGTTGTTCTTTGTTATTGTTTGAAGTACAAGTATTGTATTCACATATTTGATAAAAGACTTTAATAGAAATAAAATTGTACAAATACAAACATAAATTTAAAATAATAAAAATAAGCATGACACATAAAATAAATTGAAATAACTCAAAATACAAAAAGAATCTTAGATATAAAATAAATTACACAAAATAAATCGTAAGTTACTAATGCGGCACCGTCTAGAAGAAAAAGAAAGAAAGAACCGTTGAAAGCAAATCTAGTTACTGAAATAAATCTATAACTTGTTTTTTTTAAATTTGTATTGATAGTTCATTAAAAAGTAAATGAGTAATCGTTTAAATGCCGCGCCTTACTCGAAATCAATAATTTACCTTTAAATCTGAACACAAGGACCGTATTTATACGTCCTGTTGCCAAGATGCTGTCACGAAAAAGTATAACTATCGGCATGTAACTTTGCTTAAAAACCTACTAACATTCAAAAAACATTTGGTAAGGTAGTAGGCCGACTGAAAACATTGTCGGTTTAATATAGATGATATTTATAACCAAAAATACATACGATGCTATTTAATTAAAACTGCTTTCGTACTCCAGTTATTATTATTACTTTTTATATATATTTTTTTTTCTATTCACTTTACTGCTGTAGCTCGCAAATTCTGAAGTCGCTGTCGTCGGTAGATTCTACAGATCTCGTGTCGGATTTTGAATTCACATTTATCACAAAATTGTCGATGTGCACATCATGTAAATGTTCATCTTCAATGTATTGTTTTTCAACGTTGACAACATGCTCGCAAACATTGTTCGTCCGTCATTTGCAACGTCCGTCATGACTTTTGGCTTCTTGCTATTTCACTTGACTCCAAATGATTTCAGTGGCATTTAAGTCAGGGTGATAAGGAGGCAACCATAGAATTGTGTGACCATAATTTTCGAAAATGTCATCTATTAGAAATTTCTTCTGATATTCTTTATGTAATTTTATAATATCATATAATTCGGTCTTCGTCACAGCAGGAGAACAGTTAATTCGTTATTCGGCTAACCATTTTATCATACCTCTTTTTAAAGAATTATAATTTGGCTGCTTTTGTAGCAGAACGTTGTGATACGATCCGTTATTTAATACAATGACCGACCGAGGTGGCAAGTTGGGAAATACTTCTCCCGTAACCATTTCGTGTAAAGGAATTTTTAGGAATCCATCGATTTTTTATAATCTCCATTCTTATTTGACTTTTACAAAAGTAAACCGTTGTTAAAGAATCCTTTATTACACCCGGCATGAACAATTATTAATAGTGAGTCCTTGGATACTGGTTTTTTCAGTCCCTCATGAACGTTTGTTGTGTCTACTCACGATTTTAATGTCGCATGACTATTGTGAATGTAGGTTTCATCTCTGTATGCAATCTGTCTTCCTTCTTTGCTAAATAGAAAAATTTGTCGTAGAAATTTCATTACTTTACATGTTAATGTCGTGCCATTCTATCAGTATTTTACGATTGTCTTTATTTTTTCCATCTAAATCACGTTTTATGTAACGTTCTCCTTAAAGATCTTTCACTCCCTTTGAAGTTAATTCCACTTTCGTGGACTTTTTGCGTAATTCTCTTCACAGTAGGAACGCATTTTTCGGTTACATAAAATCTATTTATTAAACGCCTCAAAGCATCCGTGTCAAACGAATCTAAATTGCACACAGCAGTGGGACAATTTACACGGTATTTCGGCGAAACGAACATGGATGACTTCTCAGTTTCATTTAATTTCCTTTCTGCTATAATTCTTTGGACCGTTCGTTTTCATACTTTTGTCGCTTGAATAACCCCATTCAGCACTTCAGTTTTCCTCATTATTCCGGTTTCGGCATTGTTTTGTAAAAAGAAATTGTAAACATTGAATATAATTTCCCTCGTCTGACTACGAACTGCTGTACCTTTATGTCCTAACTTGGTCATTTTAAAAGAAAATTACTGTATCGTAATATTGAAAATTTACATGACTGAATTTATGACAAAGCCTTATATGAAAATAACACAACAAATTGTAAAAATACATCACTAACAGCTATTCACTTCATTAAGTAAAATATACACCGCAATAAATATTTCTATAATAACCATTTCTAGAACATAATTACAAGCGATGTGTGACACCTGATTCTTCATAGCCCCAATGGTTTGAGTAAATTAAAAATAAGTAAATGAAATTCTTAGAATTGCGTGTTGTGGTTACAATTCATAAATAACACATTAGTCATGTGCGACTCATGAATGATTCTATTATTATTAGTAGCTATACAACAGGAAGTAGGCCTGGATGATAACATCTGTATATAATTTAGAATAAAACTCATCAATTACGTATACTACAGCAAGTTTATGAAATTTTTTTAATATATTACCATACCACAAAAATCAAAGAAAATGACAATGTTTTTAGTTTGCTTGTAACAGAGGCCAATACATCCAAAATGCTAGTAAATAGGCTTTTAGTCCCAGCGCCAACATATGTGCCGATACATCTACCGTATCCGTTCCATTATGGGTAAAGAGAAACTTTTTTAATTATATTTTAAATAAATTTGTGGGAAGATTTTTCAGATACTTCGATAACGCATTAAAAATGGCAAGGAAGCATATTAAGGCCTTTTCTCGTATGGCGAAGTACTGTTATACGAAAAATTTTTCGGATAATGATGCGCCAATATATGTGCTGGGGAGTCTAATTCTAACTGTGGAACGTTTTGCGTCAAAGTTAATTGATAATGTGCAAGATATCACACTATTTATCTGTTAATATTGCTGAGGTCTTGATAATGATCTTAAGAGCTTTCTACCACATTTTTTTTAAATTAATTTATCACGTTCTTCATTAATGCATTAACGTAATTAATAAGGTTTTAAATTAAACCGATGTGCTTTTAAAACACGTATAGATAGATGGCGTTGCAAAACAAAATGTTGTGAATACCGTTGGTTATTGTTAATTTTTATGAAAAAGTGTAATATTTATGAAAAAGGGAAATTTCCGTCAGACTTCAAAAAAAGTGTTATAGTCATGATACCAAAGAAAGCATGGGCAGATAAATGTGAAGAATACAGAACTATTAGTTTAACTAGTCATGCATCAAAAATCTTAACTAGAATTCTATACAGAAGAATTAAGAGGAGAGTGGAAGAAGTGTTAGGAGAAGACCAATTTGGTTTCAGGAAAAGTATAGGGACAAGGGAAGCAATTTTAGGCCTCAGATTAATAGTAGAAGGAAGATTAAAAAAAAACAAACCAACATACTTGGCATTTATAGACCTAGAAAAGGCATTCGATAACGTAGACTAGAATAAAATGTTCAGCATTTAAAAAAAATTAGGGTTCAAATACAGAGATAGAAGAACAATTGCTAACATGTACAGGAACCAAACAGCAACAGTAATAATTGAAGAACAAAAGAAAGAAGCCGTAATAAGAAAGGGAGTCCGACAAGGATGTTCCCTATCTCCGTTACTTTTTAATCTTTACATGGAACTAGCAGTTAATGATGTTAAAGAACAATTTAGATTCGGAGTAACAGTACAAGGTGAAAAGATAAAGATGCTACGATTTGCTGATGATATAGTAATTCTAGCCGAGAGTAAAAAGGATTTAGAAGAAACAATGAACGGCATAGATGAAGTCCTACGCAAGAACTATCGCATGAAAATAAACAAGAACAAAACAAAAGTAATGAAATGTAGTAGAAATAACAAAGAAGAACCACTGAATGTGAAAATAGGAGGAGAAAAGATTATGGAGGTAGAAGAATTTTGTTATTTGGGAAGTAGAATTACTAAAGATGGACGAAGCAGGAGCGATATAAAATGCCGAATAGCACAAGTGAAACGAGCCTTCAGTAAGAAATATAATTTGTTTACATCAAAGATTAATTTAAATGTCAGGAAAAGATTTTTCAAAGTATATGTTTGGAGTGTCGGTTTATATGGAAGTGAAACTTGGACAATCGGAGTATCTGAGAAGAAAAGATTAAAAGAAGCTTTTGAAATTTGGTGCTATAGGAGAATGTTAAAAATCAGATGGGTGGATAAAGTGACAAATGAAGAGGTACTGTGGCAAATAGATGAAGAAAGAAGCATTTGGAAAAATATAGTTAAAAGAAGAGACAGACTTATAGGCCACATACTAAGGCATCCTGGAATAGTCGCTTTAATATTGGAAGGACAGGTAGAAGGAAAAAATTGTGTAGGCAGGCCACGTTTGGAATATGTAATACAAATTGTTAGGGATGTAGGATGTAGAGGGTATACTGAAATGAAACGACTAGCACTAGATAGGGAATCTTGGAGAGCTGCATCAAACCAGTCAAATGACTGAAGACAAAAACAAAAAAAAAAATGTTAATTTTATTGTTTTCTTCAAGGTATCATTTGTATTCTTAAGTTTCAATGAAATATGATTAATAATAGTAAGTAAAAATAGAAGATCAAAGGTTTTTTAATCAGAATTTTTTAAGCGTTTAAAAAGACAGCTGAAATTCGTGTAACGTTCATTAGTCGAAAACGGACAGCCGGAGAAGATGTATCTTAATAAAAGGTGACTTCACATAGTGGATTAGTCGATCTACATAGTGAAGATTTTACAGTTACAACAAGATAAAATAAATATTTCCAAACAATTTTACTCTCTCATAAATTTAACAAGCAATTTAAAATGTAAACTATCGAAAACATGTTATTTAAATAGTATAATATATCCTACCTTTAAAAATTAATGGTAGTTAGGAAGAACTGCGAAACATATACTGACTATTACGTGCGTACAGGTTTCAGTGTGTAAGTTTATCTTAAATAAATTCAAAAATTAGATGAAAGATTATGATAAAGGAAGTTTTGTATTCTGATATAAGCTGAATACTATTATCAAATACAGTCGAATGAGAACTGATGTGAATAATTTAATTTTTAACACAGTATTCAATTTTATTATTTTTATGTTTAGCAATTACTAGTTAATTGCTCCTTAATTATAAGAGGTTAATAAACGTCTTTTTTTACAGTTATTAATCAAATATGAATTTTGTATCTTTTGAAATTCGGATTCAAACCCACAGCCGGGAAGAAAACTAAATTTTTCCGTATCCTTTCACAGGTTATGTTGTCGTAACCTGTGAGCAGTCTATTTAATTTAGTTTCCTGAGTAATAGGATATCTGGAATTTTGAATGAATTTTTCAGGCAAGAAAAGATTCAAATAGAATTGAGCTCCAGGAAGTATGTTAATGTTATTTGCTATGTTGAACTTGGGATCTGTTACAAATACATTATGAGAAAGATAAAGATTAGAAATGTCAAATGTGGTTGATTTAAGGCTGTCTGATATATCAGATAAAACAGCACATTGTTCTTTGAATGAAAATTTTTTATATCGAGTGTAATGTAAGTGTAACACTGTACTTGGATTGAGGTAATTATTTATGCCTGAAATGGGGAGATCATTTTTAATAAGTTTAAGTCCTGTTTTCGGTCAAATTTATAAGTGAAAAAATTTGCCTGGCTACCAGAATCTAATAACATTCTACATGAATGGTGATTATCATATAAATATATCATTGATGTTACATATGACTGTTGATAAAATTATATTTTCGTTTAAGTGATTAAATGAACGATAGGTATGACCTTCAGGCTTATTGCCATCTAAATTAGAATTATTAATTTTGTCCATATGAACGGGTGTATTATGTTTTTTAGTACAAATCATATATATATTTTTTGAGTAACTCATTTATAGAATGGCCTTTATTTAAACAAATAAAACAATTATGAAGCATCGTATTAAAAAAAATTTAATTCTTTACATTGTTATAAATGACGGTTAGAGTTACAAAATAAACATTGCTTAAACCTAAATTTTGAATAAAAACTGACATTACTTCCTTTAAATTGCTTGTTATGATTCAAGGTAAAGCGTTTGTTAAAAGCCTTGGTTGAATTGTTATGACGCTGTCCTTTTGTTTCGTTTTCTGTTCTTGCTTGCATGTTTGTGTTTTAAATGAATGCATTAATATTTTCTAGAAGTTGTCATATGGAATTAAGAAATTCGATAAAATCTTTAATTCGACAACTTTTCCTTCAAGAATCTTGAGATATTGTAGTCCAAACATGTGTTAGAAAATGAATGACAATAAATTCATGTGTTTACAGGAAGTTTTAATGATTCAAGCGAATTCACATATGAGGAAATTTCATTAATAAATTTGGACAAAGTATCTATGGATTCTCTTTTTATAGAATCTGACCTTAAATACACTCAGCATTATGAAATGCAAAAAAAAAATCATGTGATTTTTGGTGAGCATTTAAGTCCATATACAAGGATTTGAACCTATGTGATAAAAAAAGACAGATCACACAAACTGTTTGAAGAATGTATCAAAAAAAGGTCATGTATAGTAACGTGAAATAATCCAAACAAAGGTGTTATTTATGAGTAATAAAAAATAACAATTTCTTAAACATGGTTACCGCTGATATGTTAATAAATTATTAAAAAAGTGAAAATCCACCTTACCAGCAAAATTAAATGTGTTTTCCCTAGATCTTCCAGCCCTTAGACCATTGTCAGGAGAATAAAATAGTATTATAAAATAAAATGACTGTTTGCTATTTATCAGTATATTCAGTATGCATTGAGTGGAACATATATTTATGCATTGAAATGGAACATAATAGAATATATGGAAATGGAACATTTCCATCTATTCAGCATTCTGGAATTAACTAGAATTCCTTCATACTGTTTAATCTTAGACTGACTTAACAAATTCCAGCTAACTAGTACTGTTTTAGATGTAAATAAAACAATAAAAAACCATAAGGACACCAGAGACCATTAAGTGATTGAGCTCCCTTGAGAGACAGTCCTTGTTATTTCTGGCATTAAGCCCATTGTATACTTAAGCCCATTGAGACTGAGTACCAGTAACATTATGATGCTAAGAAGGGAGGCCAACTTACCTCTGGCAGCATAAAAGAAATAGACAACCAAGGTTTCCATTTATGGTAGATCAGGTGGACTGAATCACCTGATGGCCATTAAATGCATGGAATTTTTCCTGATGTGAGAAGTATGCAGGTAGTTAGGTGAATTTCCCCCAATCAGCATATTATACAGTTTCTTTCTGGATATGATACTTTTCGAGATAGGTTGTCCAGATTTGGTGTGATTAATTCAGGTTTGTGTCCAGAATGTAGGGCCGTTGATGATGTGCTCCAGGTTTTTAACTGTCTGCTCCAGCTATGAAGTTGAATGTAGCAAAGTAGCTAGAGAGCTTCATCGGATCAATTGTGGTTTTGATCTCCAAGTTAATTGCAAAACCGAAAGGGAATGGAAAGTAGTTGCTGACTTCCTTAGATTCTTAGCCCTGCAGAGGATGGCTGAGGGAGTCTGATGCTGTTATTGATGTATAAATAGAATAGCAACTCAGGTGGCTAGGAGCCTGCCTGGGTACTTACTTTGCCAAGATAGGTTGTCTGGCATCAAGCCCCAATTAGCTAAGATATTTACTGTTAAGATGAGATGGATGTGATGGAACTTTGGTGTGGGAGGTTATAGGCATTGACTTCGCTCCGAAAAGCAGTCTAGTGCAGAGAGAGGTAGAGTATGTTTTCATTAGAGGCTTATTAAATTTGTTGATTTCTTGATTTTTAAGTAAATCAAGAGGGCTTTGAGTAAATTGAATTTTAGGATAAAATTGTCGTTATTGCAATCAACACTAGTTTTGTTGGTATGGGGATAGTAATTTTCGTGTTTAAAGACTAATCAAGCAATGATCTGAGTGCATAGTCAAACTGAAGTTAGATATAGGAAGAATTTTTGTGTGCAACCTTCGATGTTAGAGGAAGGCACAGGAATCGTGCATCTGTGAATCAGTTAATTTGATAGTTGAGGGTTGTAAGTTATGGTAGGTGGTCGTGGTTTGGAAGAGGCCATACAAAGGCAGTAGCAGGTTGTGTAAATACCCTAATGAAAATGTCTGCCAAAATATTTGTGTTGGTGGCATTCTTACAGAGGCCAAACTAATGATTGTGTTGTGTTGTCAACTTTAGAGGTTCTAAACAATGACCTCCAGTAAACCCATCAGGGCTAGGAACAGAGCCCTGGTGTAGCGACTAGAGACACATCTCAAAATGTGTGTCTTCCCCTACAGAGAGGGGATCAGGATGAGCAAGTTTTTTGAAATCCAAGGTGTTCAGCAAGGCATCATGCAAATTCATTGAACTTCAAACAGAAAACTACATGCAAAACTTTACACTACTTTCTGGGTTTACTAGGTTATCATCCATAAAAATACAGATAGTACTAAAGCTTCCACCAAATGATTTACCTTAATGACATATTTTTCATTGTGTTTCAAATTTTGTATGAAAATCCTGAAATTTTGAATAATATTATTATATCAGATGACATTTTCATTTAGTCCATGACTGTAATCATTGTTATCATTTCCGAAGTTACAATCAATGATCAGTGCATAAGGATATGGATAAAATTACCCTACATAACAAAAAAAAATATTATGAAGTACATTGTTTTAATGTTTATTGTTACTGGTCTGTTCTTTGGATATAACATCTCAACATTACATTGTAATTCTTAACAACTTGTTACTTAATGAAACTTAGCATTTTAAATGGAGCAAATTTTGATGATGTTTTAGAAAGGATTTCTTTTCAGTTTATTAAATTTCATGCAATGAAATAACATGACATGGTTATTAAGGTAGACTTACCTGTAATCCTTCTGAGTGAGCAATTTCTTCTATGAGCAATTTTAAAGTCTTTGATGCTTTTTAACAAAACTTGTCCATTACAGGAACTAAAGAACAATGACAGTATTAAACAAAAAATCATAGCTTCTATTGTCACGAATGTGCAACAGAAAGTTGTGGAAGTGTTTGTGAATGGGTTACTGAATATATAAAATACAGGTAATGATCATTTAACAAATGTAATTTTTTGAACTTCAGTTTCTGATTGAGTGCTTATTAAATGTTAACCATTAATCATTTTAATGTTATTTATTTTAACTCTTGTACAGAACCTTATATCAAAATACATTGCTATATCTAACTGTCTTTTATTATATCACTTGCAAGATAGGTACAGATTGACTTCAGAACCTAGATGTGATTTCCACAAATATTCTACTTTAATACATGATTTGCAAAACATTTATTAATGTATATTTAAATATTTATAAGTAAAGATTAATAATTCTGACTTTTTAATTAAAAAATAAATAAACAATTCATGTTAAATATTCTCCCATTACAGTTGATTTTGTCAGATGGTGTGAATATATGTCATTATCTAGAACCTAGTTTTCTAGTCATGTGAAAGACTCAGTTATTTTCACTGGAGTCTAATCCTGTTGCAACTAATTTAAATATTAAAGTACTTGAATAACACAAAATACTATTGTACATCTATTCAACAGTTTAAAAATTGTTTGTTTTCTTATTGCTTCCTCAAAAGCAGTCACCCTAGACACTAAACAGAATAAAAATATATGGAAGGCATTAAATATTTTGAATTAGATGCATTAAAAAACATTAGTACTTGTAACATAAATAAAGTTGACAAATTTTCCATTTTCATGGTGATATTTATTTTATTATGTTATTTACCTCTTGTTTCCAAGATCCAGAAATTAAAATATGCCATTAACACATTCTCTTTAGAAAGATCACTTAGATATATAATCATTCGTTGCTGCCATTTTTAACCAATTATGCAGGATACAACATGCCTTAAAAGACTGCTACAGAAACAATGTAAGGAATAGGTTGGTTGAACATATGAAATCAGCTTGTTAAAATGCCAAAAGCATTTTCAATTATTTTTTTTAACTCTGCAGAAAAAATTTTTTTATGATTTTTGGAGAAACAATTACAGTTAGATATCAATTTTATAATAGCCCTACTATTAATAAATAACAATACTTAAATCATTTTTAATTTGGAAACTATTCATTTAATAAAAATATGATAATGTGATCAGTAATTATACTGTTATGTTAATGCACAAAACAAACTAAACTAAAGTTTAATGTGTATTTGAGATGATAGTAATTAAGTCAGTCAACATTGATAGAGTGATAAGTTTTCATTTTTGTTTTGTAAATGCATGTGTGATATATGAGTGTATGAATGTGAGTGTAAGAGATGTTGTCTGTACTTAACTGATAGCGGGACTGATGTATTTATTGGTGTCTGCGAAAAATGGCATATGTGATGTTATTTATTATGCTGAGTCATTTTTACAGGCCAGGAATATGTATTTTTAAATTCTGCTATGATAATGGGGACTAGTTACAGTACACTATTGTGCGAGAGTGTTAATGATGTAAACAATAGATTCCATAAGCCTGCAATGGTCACGTTTTTTAGTTTTTGATAATTGATTCTTATGTAATTTTTAGCACTGAATCTGAAAATAACCTTCATTTTTTCCATCACGTCAGGATTTATTACAAATTTCAAAATTTGTAAAAAGTTGAAAAGTTGCAAAAATGTGATACAATAAAACAAATAGAAACTTTTTTTTTAATAATAAATTGATATAATATATTCACTTTTTCGCCTTATTCTAGACCTAAACAGTTGACTGTTCTGAAGAGGAGGGCAGGGAGGTCATTGAGCCCTTAATTTCTAATGCAAAAAATTGCAACAAAATAAGCCTAATTTCTATTATAGTGTATTTTTAAATTAATTATATAAAATTTAATTAATACCGATATTTAATTATTTAATTTATTATTTTTAATGATTTAATATAATTAATTATTTTAAATTAATTATTGATTATTTATTTTGTAATTAACTTTTATGAGGTACATCATGCCTTTGGAAACCCCCTCTTCACCAACCCTTAATGACGAAGTATGTAAAGTACTTACAGTTTTATTCCATGTATCAAAATTTCTTTGGACGGCTTATAATCGCCTTATACTTCACGTATTTTTCTTCTATGTTCTCTGTGGATTTCATCTCAGTGTAATATCCAGCAGTAGTCTGCCATCATTGTAGTAGTCCATTTTCCTTGATACCTCCCTTCCATTTCTTTCATATTGTGATGAAATCTCTCACCCGTCTCTTCTCCAACAGCAACCAGATTTTCAGTAAAATAGTTCGCATGTGAATTTAGGAAGTGAACTTCAAGCTCATGGAACAGTCTAAATTTTTGTACTAATGCAGCATGTTCTCAACGATTGATTTGAAGTTTGAATCCTTCTTATTGCTCAGAAACATGGTTTTCTATGTCTTTAAAGGCTCCCTAGGCTTCTTTTCCCGCAACTTCCATTTGTTTTCAAAATTACCATCTTTGAGAAGTTTTCTAATGTCAGGATCAGTAAAGACACCCTCTTTTAATTTGGTGGTTCATAAGACTGGAAATTTGCCACAGATGTATTTAAAACATTTACCTTCTTTTGGTAAGGTTTTGAAAAACTACTTCATAAAGCCAAACTTGATATGCAAAGAGTGTTGAAGGAAAACTTTATTCAGATCTATGAGAGCTTTTCAGAGCACATTTTTGGTTGTAATGAAGCTCTTTTTGACCAATCTTTTCTTATCCAATGATTTTCTCTGTCTCTGCTACCCCATTCAAACAAAAAATGAGGAAACTTTGTGTATCCTCCTTATTGTCCTAGGAGAATTGATATTATTTTGAGATCGCCACATGTAATCCACTTATGATTGTCATATTTAATTTTATCGAGAACAAATTCCAAATTATCATAATCCTCTTTTAAATGGGCAGAATGCCCAATGGGTATTGACAGATACATTTTCTTATTGTGAAGAAGGACAACTTTAAGCTTTCTTTTGGACAATTCTATGAACAGTCTCAATCAGTATTTTTATATGGCATATTAAAGCGAGTCAAAAGTCCACGTCCATCAGTGTAGAAGACTAATTCTCCTTTCAAAAAATGTGGAAGAAAATACTTTTCTCTGTAGCTGAACTGGGAAAATGAGGTTCTAGCTGCTAGCAGGTTCTTCTCTTTAGTCTTGATCTAAGTTGGTCTAAGTTTTGTCTCGATCTCCTATTTTCACTCCGAAATACATGAAGTACACTTGTCGAACGAAACTTGTTATATTTCTTTTTTGCCTTTCCACCATTAACTCACCACAAATGTAACAAAAATAATCTGCAGATTTTTGCAGCCTCTAGAAAAGGGAAGGTCTGTTTTATAGCCTCAAAATATATTTTTCACTGACAAAAATATGATTGATTGTTGTGGGTGGAAAAAACTCAATTTACACTTACTGGTTGAAACAGCACTGATTGTAGTTGCATGGTGCATGAGTAGTGCAGATAGCTGCCAATAAACTTATTACATCTTCTTAAGTCTTGTCACAACCTGTGTCGACCCTCCCACCGTCTTGTCATCTTCTGCAACCCTCCACCCTGCTCGCTTCCTCAGACCACTTACTGTTTAGCTATAAGAATGCATTATATAAGCTAAAAAATTGAATATATTTCATTAATTTATTACACAAAAAAAAACAGTTTTATGTCTATTTTATAGTATCACATTTTTGCAATTTTTCAACTTTTTACAAATTTTGAAACTTGCGATTTGCAAAACCTTCTGACATGATGAAAAAAAATGAATGTATTTTTCAGATTCAGCATTAAAAAATACATAGGATCAATTATCAACAATTAAAAAACATTCCACAATCCAAATTTTTCACTCTTAATGAGCTGAAATAATCTAATAATGATCATTCACCAAAATATTAACAGTTTAAATAAGAATTTTGGTATTTTATTGTCATTGATAGCTGTTGGAAGATTAAAAAAAGTATTATCCTTCTATATGAGATACACTGAAGTCAGTTGATGAAGCTTCTTTACATAGGTGGATGTATATCTTTTTGTATACGTACTGATTTTTCTTATGCTACTGGGGTTAATGTATTTGTATCTGTTGTGGAGAGTCTTACTTGTGTAATAGTAGATTGTGAGTTACTGGATGCAAATGTTTTTATGTTGGTGATTTAGTTTACTTTTTACTTTCTCTGTTTTTATGGATGGAATAAGCAAAATAAGACTTTGATTTTGAAAGGTCTTGAAGACCTTTCTTGAAGATTTTAACGATTCCAACATGTGATACTTTTTTTAATAGGAGATATTAACATAAATATTAATGAAAGTATTGATAATAATGGCGAATATCTAGAAATACTTAGTATGAATGGAATACAGCTCCTTAGTTAATATTGATACCAAAATTACTGAAAATGATAAGCCATCCTGTATTGATCACATTTTTTATAAATCAATTTTAAATAAATACAATATTTCTAGTGCTTTCATTCTGACCCATTTTAATGATCACATGGCTTTTTGCATAGCTATTTCTAAGGTCAGAAGTCAAAATAATTTGGTAAATGATTTTAAAAAGGGCCATTTTTTGCCTCCAAGACAACCGTTAGATATTTCTTCAGAGGATGAGTTGAAAAGACAATTTTTTAGTGTGTGTGAAAATGCCATGCCTGACTGGGATTTGAATCCGGGACCTCCAAATGAAAGGAAAGGCCAAGATGCTACCACTCATGCCATGGAGGATGGCTTTAAGAGATCCTGGTTTATGATAAATTAAAGTCATATTTATATGAACATGACTGGAGTGAAATTCTTGATTATGATATATTGATTTTCAGTTTAATAATTTTATTAGCTATTTTATTACGGTATATTAATCAATCAAAATTTAAAAATGTTTATTTATTTTTAAGCCATGGATAACAGTTGGGCATGGATAATTATTATTATTTCTCAAAGAGACAGATTGTATAAGAAATGGCATATAAATCCTCATAGCCAAAAAATTAAGACTGAATACATCAAATTTAAGAAAAATATAGATGTGTGGATCATCTTTTGCAGATGGTAATGCTCTAGTATGAGTATATTCGTCTAAGAATCTTGATAGGTTGCAGAATCTGGAGTGCTTCAAAAACCAAATATCTAATTTTTTTTTTCATCTGTTATCAGCTTATTAGCTTCATTAATATACCATAATGTTGATTGTGCTCATACTCAATTATAATGCGACTGTTCAGTAATATCTTGGGTGAATTTTATTAAACACTTAGGGTTGATGGTACATGAAAAATAATCAAGAAATTTGCATATACCGAGTTTGAAGAGATATTTGTTTACATGCATTAAAAAATGTTATCACAAGTTTTTTCTCGTAGACATTTTATCAAATCTACTTTTACTCTAGTTTATTCAAAATTAAATTATGAATTGCATTTTTGATGATCAACCTGTATCAGTTACCTTCATTCAATTAAATTTTTTCAAAAAGCTATTGTACTGGTTATGTGTGGTGTGACTAGAAGAATTCATTCTTTCCCTTTTTTCCAGAAAATTCTGTATCTGGACATATAGAGAACCAGGTTGAGGAGGCTGCCAACAAGGCTGCTGGTAGAGCAAATGAGTGGCTAAGAAGAAAAGGTCTACGACCTAGCTCCAAACAAAACGACTATGGTGGACATAGTTGGTAGACGAAGACTCAGGCGGATGTCAATCAAGGTCAACAGCCACACTGTGGAGTATCCACGAAGAGAGAGAACTCCACGAAGTATCTGGGGGTATGGCTGGATCGGTTAGGTCAATTCACCACTCACTTACAGAAAGTAGCAGACAGATTGGGCAGGTGTTAACTGACCTAGGCAGAATACTGCACAACAAGGAGGGGCCAAGGGCTAGCAAGAGAAGGCTGCTGCTCTTGGTTGCCACATCCATACTCATGTATGCAGTACTGGTGGGATACAGGGCTCTGGAATGCAAGAGAAATGTAGGCAAACTCACATTCCCTACAATGCAGGGCAAACATCAAGGTGACCTCAGCTTACAGAACGTCAGCTGCAGCTGCTGGAGTCATTGCCAGAATCCCCCCTCAATTCATCTACGAGTTCTTGAACTCAAGAGGAAGAGCAAAGAGGTCATGAAACCAGAGGCAAGACACCAGAAGACACTGCTCTTAACTGTGTGGCAAAATGAGAGGAACGAGTCGGAAAAGGAGACAAGGAGGTTAATTCCAAACACAGAGCCATGGATCTGAAGGGGGTTTGGGGAGACTATTATCTCACACAGCTCCTGTCCAGATATGGGAAGTTTGGCTCCTACCTGTTCAAGTTCCGCAGAAGGCGGTGAGGAGGACCTCCAGAGCATGTGTTCTTCAACTCTAAAAGATGGGAGGCGACCAGGAGACTTTTTGGATTAGCCTGGCTGACGCCAGAAAACATAGTAGGACACATGCTCTGGCTCTGGACACATGTTTGTGGCAAAACAGATACAAGTAACTCTTCATTATGTGGAATAAGTTAAAGGAAGACTACAATATGAAACAGATTTCTTGAATTTACTCATACTTGTACACCTTTGATTTTTGTTTACAAAAGTGTACTCTCTGTCTAGTGGTCCTTAGGCTCTTTCCATATCATAGGAACAGTAAAAGGCATATGTCATAACTACCTGCTTAACCAGCAGTTTACACAAAATGCTAAAGTTAAACAAGAATTACAGCAAAAATGAGATGGCCAATACTTGTCATGAACTTCTTTTTTAGACAAAAAATAGAGTTCATTTTAGTTTTTAACCGAAAAAGTAATTATTTCTTTTTTGAGATCCACACACTTAGCTAAAGTTGTTAGGATAATTTATACAACTATGAGATATTTTTATATGAATTATTAATGATAAAGCAAAAAATCTCTATAAAGCAAAAAATAACAATACTCGCATATGTCTGAATAAAAAAAGTTAGAATAAAACAAAAGATCAAATTCATGATAAAATTCACACGAAAGCCAGAATGAAACTGATTCTCCAGTGTAAGTTACCACACTAAGAACAGTGACTGAAATGACTATATTATTTCTGATACCATTAATAAAGACTATTAATTAAATCATAATACTGTGATAAATTTATTTCTCTTGGAAGAATGAAACAAAGTAAACATTTAATATCAATATAATTTTATGATGTAATATCATGTTATTTATATTGATCACTCCTTCAAATTATTCCATCTTGAGCCATTTAAAATATTTTCAGAAATTCACATTTCATTATTAAAATAGACATTTTCTCACAACAAATTTACAAGTATTTAGTTTTAATAGAGAAAATAAATAGTTTTAAAAAATTTTCATTTTTTAGTGAAGATTAAAAAAAAGAAATGAAGCCCTTAAGACATATTTTAGGATCATATTTGTATTTAGCATCAAAAAATATAAAAAAATAAGCCAAGATTATTGTATAATTATAAAATTATATGTAACAAATCAGTTTAGTGAAGAGGGCAATGTGAACACATTTCACTCACTTTTCCTAATAAGCCTGACACTAGATACTTGTTATTAAAAATTGTTGCAGAGTTTCAGCAAACAACTTGTGTTTCATGTCAGATAACCTACAACTATTTGGTTGTGGCGTTTAAAACCTTAATTCAGAATTTATATTTTATATATATATTTCTAAACACTGTACACAAAAATTTGATTTATTTTACAGAAAATTATAAAATCCTGCATAAAGATTTTAAAAAAATAAATAAAAATCAGCACATTAGAACCATAGAACTGAATTTCAACCCCACAACCATAGAATATACCTTCTCTGCAATCTACAATTGATTCACCTAAAATCTTAATTCAAAATCTATAATATATTATATATATTTCTAAACACCATACACAGAAATTTGATTTATTTCACAGAAAATTAAGAAAATCCTACATGAATACGTAAAAGAAAAATCAGCACATTAGACCCACAATACTGAACTTCAGCCATTGAAATTTAGAATATATTTCTCTGCAATGTAACAATATTTTAAAGAACACCAACAATATAAATCCCATGTGGTATAATTCTGTAATAATATGACAAAATCACAGTTTTTAAAATTAACCATCTTTTTTGATAGAATATTGCTGTAAATAAAATAGTCTTAAGAAGTGGTAATAAAATTTATTGTATGAATTCTGTTTAAAAAGTATAACTTAAATCCTAAAACACAATTAAAAGAATAAATTACAATCTCTGATTATTTAGTTATGATTATTTCTATACTTAACCATTTACCTATGGATAAAATAAAATAATCATCTCATACATATACGATACCCTTTAATACCATACATAAGTTAAATAACTACTGTTTTGTTTCATTTATTTTTCAAAGTTTTTATATTTTGATTGTTCCAAAATCTGTTATCTATGTAATTTTAACTTTATTTGCAATAAATTATATTTGATTTAAACAATAAATTTTTTTTATTGCAGTTTTTTAATACTGAGAATAAAATAAATATAAAAACTAAATAAAAACTGCTGCTTAAGTGTCAGAGATTAATTATTACAAAATAATTGTTTTTTTTTTTTTTTTTTTTTTTATAAAAAGGAACTCATAAATACAAATATATGTATGTACTAAACATAAGTGTATTTAGTTATTTCACAATTCTGATTAAGAGAGATATTTGTTTTTGTAATTTAGAAATATCTCAATTCTTTCATGAAATAATTTACAAAATGAATATACATAATATACATATTGTAGTACTTTTTACATTATCTCTTTTAAATAAAACTGCTAATACTCTTCAGGTAAATAAATTACTTTTTAACTAATCTTTTAAATCATATTATATATACATACTATTTGTAAAAATTATGTTCGAGTAAAACAAAATATTCACCTTAAGCAGTAAAATATGAGGAAGATACTTTACCTTTTTAATTTCATCATTTTTTTTTAATGAAAAATGTGTTTTTGTAGGTACATTCAGCAACAGTCCCTTTCTTCTCTAGTATTAATGTTTTTCAAATTAAGTATGTTATTACGCCACATTCTGAAAATATTTGTGACATCTGTAATTCTGTGTCACTGACTCCTGTGATACTAAATAATTTATGATCATTTATAATATTTTTAAAATATTAAATATTAACAAATCACTTTCTAATTAATTGAACTTAAATTTAAGTATTATTTTATTTCTATATAACTGTGTAATGATCATAATCAACCATGTAAGTGGCTAAATCCCATTCAGATAAATAAACTTTTTCTTCTGAAAGCATGTGTTGTGCTACTGGTTCAGATATCACTTATTCTGATAAAGTGCTGGTAGATACTTCATTGAAGAGGTGTGATAATTAGTAATGAAAGACCTTTTAAAGAAAAATTCCATTAATTTGACACAGAGCTGTTTAGTATTTAATAATATTAAGTTTAAAATTATTTTAAACAGTTCAATATTTAATATAAGCTAATGACGCCACCAGAACAATTATCTTCTAATAATTTTCTCTGGTTAAATAAATTTTCCTACATTTTCTTGTTTTTTTTTTATGATTACTAATTGATAATGCAGGAATGAATACACTATAACTACATATGTTTCTTTTTTCAAGATATAATTCTTCAGATTTTTTCTTTTTTCCCTAAGTCAAAAAGGAACTTAAGTATAACAGAACTTTTACTTATTTATTAAAACAACCATTTTGTTACTAGAAAGTCTTGTTGCATCCTCAGTTCATGAATTCTGTATCAGTTATGCTATCACCTGAAGATGTTCATTCTCAAAAATACAAAACTTATTTCTCGTTGGTTCTACTCTTGAAAAATCTTCATTTAAAAAAAATACTGTGTGACTGGTTGTTTGGAACTATAAATCAAACTGTTATCAGTGATTTAATCTAAGTCACTGTCACAAATGTCAAAACTATTTTCAAGAATATCACAGAATTCCATGGCAGGTTTTTTAGTTCCAAGATAGGTTAGGATAAAAAGGGAAGCAGCCTTCTGTTTTCTTCTTCACTGAAACAAATAATTTTTTTTACATATGTATGTAAGATTTACTCGAATGTAGGTGATATTCAGCCCAACATGTAAAACATTTTATCTTTTATCTGTAAAAATGTTTATCCTAGGAACTGGACTATGAATGTCAATTATTTCATTAAAAGCAACTCACATTTCAGATGCTTTTATGTATCAGAGTCGCAAAAAAGACTGAAACAGAATGTATAAAGCAGCAAATTAATAAAAAATGCTCTTTCTTTTATAAAAAATGCATATAAACATAAGCATATAAATGCATATAAGCCTCCACTTAGCAGGAGGGAAATAGTACAGTTTAAGAAAATTAAAAAAATAAGAAAACTTTTATTATTGTTTTGCAGTGCAACATTAATATCTACTATGAACCAATTTCTACTTGTTCTTTTAAATTTTTTAAAGAAGAACTTCTACCTTCATATAGTTACATGTTTAATTACATAAATTTAACTATGGTTCCATATGGTTTTACAGTTGTAAGTAATAATTAATTTTGCTATTATACACTTTTGTACTTATAGATTATGTTATACACTAATTATTTTTTATTAGATACATTTTATTATTTTAGAAGGAATATTTTGAAAAATGTATTAAATGATGAAATGAGAAGAAAGTAAAATAAAGTCTTTTGTTAGTTAAATTTGGTTTACGTTCTATCATTTTATAATTTAACTGTTAACACATGAGTACTCTATACCATGTATTATTGGAGTTGATGTTTACAAAATATACATAAAGAAAGAATATATACACTTAGCTGTCACTTAACTTCTAATAAATACAGGTTAAGAATAAATATTGGAAAAAATTATAATAAATAAAGAGAAGAAAACAAGATTAAGGTAAATTGAAGTAGATATTTATTCTGCTCATCACAGTATATAAAGCAAGCATACATTTAAAACAACTCACCTTGTCAATCAGAACAACTTCTTGACTTCTGTCCTACCAAATCAGATAATGTTTTGGTAACCAGCCACATACATAAAAACATAAATTACTACTTAATTGAATTACTAGGTCGTATACTATACTAGTATTACTATTGGTCTAGATCATATACTAGGATTACTTCCTTAAGAAGTAGAACATGATCTGTATCTGCGTATTCTGTATAAATTTATTTATAGTTACAATTTGAATCACTTCCTCAGTTCTGTCTCCAAACCACAATTCATTATTGACACATCTTGTCTAAAATAAAACTACACGTGAAATAACACCACACTTAATGGATAAATGTCACAGCTGACTTTAGGTATCAACTAAACACTGAAATAACACAACAGACAACAGAAAATGTAATTTTAAAAATAATTAATTATTTGTAAGGTCTGTATAATTTATTCTATATTCTTTTATTTAAAATGCATAAAAAATAAAGCATTATTTTTTCAAGCCATCAAAATAACATTGGCTTTATCTGAAAAGCTGAAAACAAAGACCATTTTAAATAAAAGTTATCTTCAACTTTCATATATACATATATATATATATATGCTCATATATATATGATATTATATACTCGTGTGTATATATATATATACACATATATATATGTATATATATATATATATATATATATATACACGAGTATATAAAAGGTAGATTCAAAAAGTTCCTGAAAATAGTTTAACCAAAATTGTTTAGATGAAAGTGTTTTAGAGTAGTATATCTCTCTTAAAATAGTTTTTTCTGGAGTTGCACATTTTTTCTGATGTAAATAAAACTGTTGTAAACATTGCTGGAAATCATTTTGAAATATTATCCTCAGCTGCTTTGATGCATTGCCATCACATCACCTTCTTGTATCTTTCCCCTTCAGAGCATTTTTCAAGAGAAAATCACTTGGTATCAAGTCGGGAGAGTATGGAGAATGTTCAACAGTGTTACATTGTCTCATACTAGGTACTCATTGACTGGCAAGGATCAATGCCATACAAAAGAACCCAATTCTTTGCTTTCCGTTTTGTAGGAGGTTTCTTTTTTACTGCATTCTGTAAATGACGTAGGATATCCAATCTACATTTCCTTGTTCTATGTCTGTTTATCAGGAATGAAAGCGTAGTATACAAACAAAAATAATCTATTTGTGGAAACCTTTTGAACCTATCTTTGCTCCTATCAAATGATTTATGTGGCTGCGAAAATGATTCCTACTCTGATGTCACTTTATGCAAGTATTCGCTTTTACTGTATACAGAAGAACTTAATAAATGAATAGAATAGTGTCACTTCCACCTCTGCTCACAAATAACGCACTGAACAGCTTCCAAAATGGAAAACTTGTGATGCACTCTTCACTCATTTGTTTAGTTGTTAGTAGCACTTATTCCGACTCTGCTCACTGTGATCTCTTTTATCACACATGGACCTAAAATACTTGAAAACTCACTCTGCTGATATTTATAACTCCTGACTTGCAATACTAGCACTTGACCCACCCTTTTAATCGTTCAAAAAATAATAATTTCCATTGTCTGCGCCTTCTACACTTTTTCTAGAAAAAGTGCTTTTCTAGAAAAACTTCCTTCGTCATTCATTCAAGATTCTTCTTTCTTCATTTTTCTCTCATTCTTCCTTCTGGAAGCTTCTGTACTCATAACATTACAACATTATTTAAAGTAATATGAAAGCAAAATTTATGACTGTAATAAAACATAAATAAATTTTTTTTTTTTTATTTGTAACGTACTACTTATTTGTGATTTTACACATTAATAAAAATTCATTCCTTGAATTTATGAGGGTATTTAGATACATATTTAATAAATAAGTAAAAGAAAAATAAGTCAATAAAAGAAGTTTTTTAATCTTTTTTTAACAGTTAACTCTATGTTGTTGTTTTTTTCAGAAAAAAACTGTAAAACAGGAACCTATTAGAACTGTTGTTCCTTCATTTTCTTCAGAATCTACAGAATATCCTAAAATTATTGTTTCTTCCATTCCTATAGAATCTACAGAATATCCTACAGCTATTATTTCTTCCTCTTCTACAGATATTGATCCTTCATTTTTTTCAGAATTAGCAGATTATTCTGCATCTGTTGATGTTTCTTCTTACTATTCTTCAGAAGCTGGCTATGATGACATTTATTTAGAAAAAAGAGATATAATATAGAGATTTAAAAATAAACAGAAGAATTCATTAAAAATAAGATTTAACTGCCAGCATGGAGAGGATGAATGTATGCTATTAAAATTGCATGCTTGTTTATTTAAGCAGAAATCTCTTGTTTTGTCCTTGAGAATGAGATTATTAATAGCAGGATGCCTCGTGTTAAAAAAACCAGATCAACGAATTTTAAGCGGTGAACTTCTTAGAAAGGTAAATCTTTTTAATTATTTTATGAGTAGCATCAATATTTAGTAAATAGCTATTTGTATATTTTTTAAAATAATATTTGTATATTTTAAAAAAATTGTTGAACTTGAAAATGAAACTTAAAAGTAATGTTTGCATACCAGCAAACATACCAACTCTGAATCTGGATAATTGGAAAATTAAAAAAAATGTTATCATAATCATACACATGTATCTGTATGATACACATGTAAAACACATTCGTGCACGTGTATGTACTGAAAATATTATTCTGTTTATGGGGTATAACTTTGGCTAGCTAGTCTACATGGACTTCTATTTTATTTTTATTATTAATTTTAATTTTGACTTTTAACTTAATTTTATAATGACTTCATATATATATATATATATATATATATATATGATTTTTAATTTTTAATTTTAATTTACAATTAAACATTTTTTAATTTTAAAAAAAAAATTAGTTTAATTTCTGATTTTATTTAATTGGAAAAGTATCTTTTAACAATTTTTAATCTCAATTTTAATTTTAATGAGCAATTTGTAACAAACAATTTTAATTTTAATGTGTAATTTGCAATGAAAGATTTGAATAATTATAGAGCAACTGATGATGTGGGGTACTTGCGAAAGCACTCTTGCTTGAATTATGGAATAAGATATGTGTCATCCTATTTTATTTTTATTTTATCCTATTATATCCTTTATTTTATCCTGTTTTATTTTACAGGAAACGGGAAGTTTATAATACGTGGGCATTTTAACCAAAGTAATATTTTAACCAACTCACAAAGCCTTCATGGATCTAATGACAATGGTCTGAAATTTAGGTGCCTGCAATTCTACATTACACTACCACTGCCATGTAATTATATGCCATTTTATTTTTTTGGCAGTCGTATTTTTTTTATTTTAAAAAATATAAAAAACTAAAATGCCCACCCATGTTCATATTACACAGAAATTATTCTTCCAAAATACATTTTAGAGTTAATTACCAATATGTTCTTCTGTAAAGTTATTGACAGCACTTTTGTAAACATTATCTACTAAAAAAGCTAGATAGATCATGTAACAAGTGTTTCGAAAAGGATGCAACCCCTTTGTTTGATGATGTGAATTTATAACAAAGATATTAATGTTAATAAAATACTTACACAACAATATCCAAATTACCTTAAATAAATTTACAATAGATGTTCAAAATAATTTCCTGTGATGCCGATACAGCTTCGTACATGTTTCACAACATGTGCAGCCACTTTTCGTAATGTTTGCTCAGTAATGTTTGAAATCTCACTTTGAATGTTAGCCTTCGATTCGTCAAGTGTATTGGTTTCCTTGGCATTTCTCTCGCCACCACCCATTAAGTTGCCCTAAACCATAAGATCGAATGTCTGTGCCACAAACGGCTACCGACCCTTGAAACAGTTTAGCGACCAGAGTCCTAACTAGCTACTAGAGCTAACCTAAAAGCATGAGCGGAATACACGTGGTGCCAAACACCTCTCACTTGTATGTCCCACCACCCACTTGTCATATATATCATTAAAATGCACCCAGTCAACAACTAAAACATATATGACCATCAATAATTAAATTTATCACATCAAAGACAGCAATTTGCTTCCACGCCTAGGTCGCTGAATGCCAGCAAGTACCTGTCCATCAGTGCTTGGAGTCTTAATCTGGCTGTTAGCCAGCCATATCTCTCATTTAAGTCATTTTCATGCTCAGTTCAGAGGATCACCACCTTTTCCCAGGTCTCCGCCTGAGGCTAACAGAAGGCTCTCCAAAAGTGAAGGTTATGACGGCTCCAGGCACTTGCAATCAACGGACTGGCTACCCAATGGACTGGTCCGTCCATTGGCCGAGGCCGTCGTAGGACCCTATCGCAACCAGTCTTGATTGCCCAGCCGAGCTGTTCAGGGATCAATTCCATCTCCTCCCGGTGTTCCATGCGCCATTCCAACCCCTGTAAGGCAGCCGCACACTCGCGCCGTAGCCTGTCCTGATCCAGGCCCCTTAAGTTATAGCGACCCGAATCTGGAGCTCTTGGACCGCCATCATAAGCGATCTCATAGGTTATAAGCCTATGATCACTCACACTGGCCTCGGGCCAGATAGTTCAACTACTTGTGCACGTAAGCAGATCGCCCGTCCCCAAGGTGACGTCGATGTAACTTTCCCACAGTTCGGAAGAGAAAGTCAGCGGTTGTTCTGTCTCGTTAAGCGAGTAGAGGTTCCTGAATTCAGCGAACTGTGCGAGACCAGCGCCTCTGGGGTCAGTGAGTGGTAAACCTCAGGCGGAAGACTTGGCTTTAGCGTCCAGAGCAACCAGCACTCTGATGCTCGGGAGACCTTTCAGAATCCGCCTCATCTTCGCCAACTAGTCATCGATACTCCAATCAAGCTGGAAGTATCCCGACACCAGTACGACATCGAGCGTACCCCTCGTGACTCGCACAACGGTGAACTGCATGTCAGAAAACTGGGGCATCCAGAAGACACCCAACGAGACCGAGCCGACCACGATCGCAGAGAGCGGCCGTCTCCCACGAGATTTAATAACATCAACCCCGTGGAAGCTGACCAACCTGTCCCCGACGCTTAGTCCCCGATGTACGCTTCCTGGACCAAGAGGAGCTGGAGGTTGTACTCCTCAAATATCCTCATGGCTTCATTGGTGGCAGCCCGGGAATGATGCAAGTTTAACTGCCCCAGGCGCAAGCGTTCAAGAAGGTGATGACCGTCCTTGAAAGCTTCCCGCAATTCAGGCGCCGCCATACGCCGTATTGTTCACGATTTTCGCCCGGGTCATGTGACCTGCATTGTTTGCCCCCAACCTGGTGTCCGGCATCAAAGCCTTTCACCAAGACACAGAGACCTCACTTTGCAGGCGCGGTCTTATTAGGGCATTTAAATGCCCTGTGACCAGCAAGGGCGCAATAACCATACATCTTCGACTGTGCTCTACAGCGGAGAGAGGTGTGAATAAATCCTTGACATTTAAAGCACCAGGGTACTTCTGTATGGTCGACAACCCTGCAAGAGGTTTCGCCAAGTGTTGGTTGGTTGGTTTGTCTGTCATTTCTCCCACCACTACCTCATTCGGTCGCTCTAAGACATAAGACCGAATGTCCGTACCACAAACGGTTACGTTCCTCAAAACGATTTAGCGACCAACATACTAATTAGCTCCTAGAACTTACTTAACTGCGTGAGCGAAATAAGCATTGTGTCCTACACCACTCGCTTGTGTGTCCCACCGCTCACTTGTCATATATTACAATGGGCAGGAGCACCCCCTGTACATACTAAAATATATGACTTGTCAATAAATTAAAACTTATTCCGTGAAGGACAGAAATAGGTGCTGCCATACCTAGGTCGCTGAATGCCAGAAAGTACCTGTCCGCCATTTTGACTATATTTTGACCGCTATATTTGACCGATGGCCAACCATTTCTCGAAGGTAGCTTCATACAACAAGCGGTAGGAGTCTTATATTTCTTAAACTACTGATGACGGTTGAACAAAGCAACGGCGTCAAGGAACTCCCACGCGGCTGACGCCACATTGACTCGCCGCTTAAGAGTGGCCAATTTTCCCCTTGATCTCTAAGTTCCAAGGTGGCCTGAGATCCGGGCCCCCCCAAGAGCTGGGCAGTCAAACATCATGTATTCGTTCGACTGGACCTCCCCGCAGACGCACAAGTGTATGAGCGTTGTTTTTAAAACATTTACTTTAAAATACCCCTAAAGGAAAACGTTTGCCGGTGTAAGGTCTGAAGATCTTAAGACCGCAATCCTTTTGATATCAAACGATCGCTAAAAAATTCACGTACACATCCAGCGTTTTATTAGTAGGGTGACACGTAGCGTTATCCTGCTGGAACCTACATTCTCGTTCGTGTAAATCTTTTTTTTTTTGTCTTCAGTCATTTGACTGGTTTGATGCAGCTCTCCAAGATTCCCTATCTAGTGGTAGTCGTTTCATTTCAGTATACCCTCTACATCCTACATCCCTAACAATTTGTTTTACATATTCCGAACGTGGCCTGCCTACACAATTTTTTCCTTCTACCTGTCCTTCCAATATTAAAGCGACTATTCCAGGATGCCTTAGTATGTGGCCTATAAGTCTGTCTCTTCTTTTAACTATATTTTTCCAAATGCTTCTTTCTTCATCTATTTGTCGCAATACCTCTTCGTTTGTCACTTTATCTACCCATCTGATTTTTAACATTCTCCTATAGCACCACATTTCAAAAGCTTCTAATCTTTTCTTCTCAGATACTCCGATTGTCCAAGTTTCACTACCATATAAAGTGACACTCCAAACATACACTTTCAAAATTCTTTTCCTGACATTTAAATTAATTTTTGATGTAAACAAATTATATTTCTTACTGAAGGCTCGTTTAGCTTGTGCTATTCGGCATATTGTATCGCTCCTGCTTCGTCCATCTTTAGTAATTCTACTTCCCAAATAACAAAATTCTTCAAACAAAAGATGGTCGAAGGGAGGTAGTATTTGTATTAGGTTGCAGGGCAATATTCATTCATCTAACCTCAGACCGCTTCTACAAATAGTTAACGACTATTATAATAATTTGATGGTACATATATCTTATTTATTATTACCCTCATTATAATTCACGATTATTAATAAATAGAAGTATTATTAACGCGATGAAAAATGATTAATTAATTATCTTAATTGTTAAAAATTAATCGATAATAAAAACATTAAACTAGAGTGATATTTAACTAACTTTTCACAGATTTTCTCATAAATAATGATATCTAAACGCTAATTACAGAATAAATCTTATAAAAACAACGGATAAAATTTTAAAATAATTAAACCTTAGAATGCTTATTAAATAAGCTTAAAAGTATAAATAAGTAGATATTAAAATAGTTTTATTATTGTTTTATTTAATTATTATATAACACTTAATTAAATAATTATTTCATAAGGTTAAAATATTAAACATTTAATTTTAATTATACAAAAGTAAATAAATAATAAACTCACACACACACACACACACATACACATAGAGAGAGAGAGGGGGGGTGAGAGATTGAGACAGACGTTTTTTTCCTACACTCCAGGACCGGATCACAGTCAGGCATGACTCAATCCGGGGGCGTGTTCTTGCGACTCTAATGGACCTCCCCTCCAGCCGGCAGAAGGCCCGGCATGGCAGGTCCGCCCACAGGTTCTGGATCTTCTTATTTTAATGTGCCTGCCTCTAACTTCCGAGGGAGGGTAACCGGGACGGCTACGCCGATCCCTGGACCCCTTCCCATCCGCCAGGACTAGGTCTTTTCTCCAATTTTTTAATTTTTTTATGACTCGGGGGGTCGAGAGACCCCATGTTTCCTCATTGCTGTCCTCCCCCCGTGCAAGCACAGAGATAGAGACCTAAAGCCAGTTAAAAACAAACGACTGACTAATAACATCTTACTAAATCCTTAATTTTACATCGATTTTAAAAAAGCTGACAACACAGTTTCAGGACTTTCTAGTCACGCAACTTTGTTTCTGATGAATAAACACAACCTAATTTAAAATATTTTTTTTTTTTTTTTTTTTTATTTTGTCTTCAGTCATTTGACTGGTTTGATGCAGCTCTCCAAGATTCCCTATCTAGTGCTAGTCGTTTCATTTCAGTATACCCTCTACATCCTACATCCCTAACAATTTGTTTTACATATTCCAAACGTGGCCTGCCTATACAATTTTTCCCTTCTACCTGTCCTTCCAATATTAAAGCGACTATTCCAGGATGCCTTAGTATGTGGTCTATAAGTCTGTCTCTTCTTTTAACTATATTTTTCCAAATGCTTCTTTCTTCATCTATTTGCCGCAATACCTCTTCATTTGTCACTTTATCCACCCATCTGATTTTTAACATTCTCCTATAGCACCACATTTCAAAAGCTTCTAATCTTTTCTTCTCAGATACTCCGATCGTCCAAGTTTCACTTCCATATAAAGCGCCACTCCAAACATACACTTTCAAAAATCTTTTCCTGACATTTAAATTAATTTTTGATGTAAACAAATTATATTTCTTACTGAAGGCTCGTTTAGCTTGTGCTATTCGGAATTTTATATCGCTCCTGCTTCGTCCATCTTTAGTAATTCTACTTCCCAAATAACAAAATTCTTCTACCTCCATAATCTTTTCTCCTCCTATTTTCACATTCAGTGGTCCATCTTTGTTATTTCTACTACATTTCATTACTTTTGTTTTGTTCTTGTTTATTTTCATGCGATAGTTCTTGCGTAGGACTTCATTTATGCCGTTCATTGTTTCTTCTAAATCCTTTTTACTCTCGGCTAGAATTACTATATCATCAGCAAATCGTAGCATCTTTATCTTTTCACCTTGTACTGTTACTCCGAATCTAAATTGTTCTTTAACATCATTAACTGCTAGTTCTATGTAAAGATTAAAAAGTAACGAAGATAGGGAACATTCTTGTCAGACTCCCTTTCTTATTACGGCTTCTTTCATATGTTCTTCAATTATTACTGTTGCTGTTTGGTTCCTGCAAATTTTAGCAATAGTTCCTTCTATCTCTGTATTTGAACCCTAATTTTTTTAAAATGCTGAACATTTTATTCCAGTCTACATTATTGAATGCCTTTTCTAGGTATACAAATGCCAAGTATATTGGTTTTTTTTCTTTAATCTTCCGTCTACTATTAATCTGAGCCCTAAAATTGCTTCCCTTGTTCCTATACTTTTCCTGAAACCAAATTGGTCTTCTCCTAACACTTCTTTCACACTCCTCTCAATTCTTCTCTATACCATTCTAGTTAAGATTTTTGATGCATGGCTAGTTAAGCTAATTGTTCTGGATTCTTCACATTTATCTGCTCCTGATTTCTTGGTATCTTGACTATAACACTCGTTTTGAAGTCTGATGTGATTTCCCCTTTTTCATAAATATTATTCACCAGTTTGTATAATCTATCAATTGCTTCCTCACCAATAATGCGCAGTAATTCTACAGGTTTTCTGTCTATTCCAGGAGCCTTTCTGCCATTCAGATCTTTTAATATTCTCTTAAATTCAGATCTCAGTATTGTTTCTCCCCTTTCATCCTTTTCAACTTCCTCTTCTTTGTCTATAACAACATTTTTTAATTAATTTCCTTTGTATAACTATTCAATATATTCCACCCACCTATTGACTGTGCCTTTTGTATTATAAATTGGTGTACCATCTTTGTTTAACACATTATTAGATTTTAATTTATGTACCCCAAAGTTTTCCTTAACTTTCCTGTATGCTCTGTCTATTTTACCAATGTTCATTTCTCTTTCCACTTCTGATCATTTTTTTTTAAATCCACTCTTCTTTCGCTAGTTTGCACTTCCTGTTTATAGTATTTCTTAATTGTCGATAGTTACTTTTACTTTCTTCATCAGTAGCATTATTATATTTTCTACATTCACCCATCAGCTGCAATATATCATCTGAAATTCAACCAGTTCTACCAGTTCTCTCTGTTCCACCTAAGTCTGCTTCTACTGATGTAATAATTTCCTTTTAAACATTCTCCCATTCTTCTTCTACATTTTCTACCTTATCTTTTTTACTCAGACCTCTTATGATGTCCTCCTCAAAAATCTTCTTTACCTCCTGTTCCTCAAGCTTTTCTAAATTCCACCAATTCATCTGACACCATTTATGAAGGTTTTTTATCCCCAATCTACATTTCATTATCACTAAATTATGGTTGCTATCAATGTCTGCTCCAGGGTAAGCTTTGCAGTTGACAAGTTGATTTCTAAATTTTTGCTTAACCATGATATAATCTATATGATACCTTGCAGTATCACTTGGCTTTTTCCATGTGTATATTCTTCCATTATGATTTTTAAAGAGGATGTTAGCAATTACTAAATTATATTTCGTATGATATGTAGTGCTTTACTTATCATTTACAAATTACCGTTGACCAAAATATATGATTATTGTGTAACCTAAGTGTAATAATAGCACGTAGCACTGGCACAAGCATTTTTATTTTACAAAATGAAATAGATGTTAAAAGTTGTTAAAAAAAATTATAGCCTTAATTAGTCTGTGAAAAAAAATACGTAATAGAAGATTTTATTAGGGTATTTATGAATGTGTGTTATATTCGAACATTGTAAAATAAATACATCGTAGCATTATATAGTAATAATAATAATAAAATAACACACAAAATTTAAAATACTGATATCAATTGTAAACAATTTAAAAAATGACCGCCCCTTACCAAAATTCTGCGTACACAACTGTATATAAGTACAAGATAATATAAGTATGGTACAATCTGGATCAATAGAAAATAAATTTTGTGTAAAGAATGAGCAGAAATAATTAAAAATGAACAGTAAAAATAATAATGATTAGTGAATTCTGGGGGAGATTTGATTATAATATCCATCAAAACACTTTTTAATAATTTTTTATAAAGTAGTTTAAATCGAAATCTTGTTAATTTTGTAACATTCCAAAACGCGCATTTACACAGTATTAGGATTCAACTTAATTGTAGTGGCTTTGATTGAAACGTCATTTTGTTGACCACCAATTGGATGCCGACAGTTGTCTATGGAGTAGCGTGGTTATATTGTTAATTTACCGGCTCATTTGTGTTAAAAGTTGTGTTTCGTTAGTATTGCTTGATTTCTCGAAGAGACTTGTTGTGTTTACGTATGCCATAGTGACTTCAAAAACAAAAAGTATTCTTGGAATTTTGTCACTATACATTTTAGGTTAGACGTTGCCTCGAAGATTTAAAAAATATGACAATGGACTATATGAAGTTTTTCATTTTCACTTGTGTATGCATATCATTTGATAGTGTATTATGTTTAAAAAAAGAAGACTGTGAAGGTAAGCGTATTTTGTTATAATTACTGAACTGAGTTAGTCATGTTTTTCCTTTAATTTTTAATACTATAACCTACAATCTTATAACAAATAGCGTTCAGAATGTGTTTCTTAACATTTTCAGCATTTGCATGGTCAGTAACCAAAAAAAGAATTAAGTTTTTAATAATGAATTGCATATAAGTTGATCTCTATTTGGTACCATGATTTAAATTCACAAAATAGCGTTATAGATGAAGTAGCGTAGCAATGGTTATGTTAGCTATTTCAACGCCTTATTTGGTTAATAAATATTTGTGGAGATATTTATCTTGCCACGTATTAAAAATTTAATCAAATAACGATGTGCATGATGTAAAAATAAAATATATAAATTTTTTAAAGAAGTATTTATCAGTTAAAACAAATTTATTTATTACATTGGTACAGATTTTTTTTTCATTTTAGTTCCGTATAAGCTAATGGGGATAATTGCTGAACAGAAATCTTCTAGAAATTCCAGTAATAAATAGATGTTTACTTGAATTCTCCGTACTGTTAATATCATGTAGGCCTAATCTATAATACTTTGTTCCTGGATCATCTACTTCAGTCATTTAAATTTTGTTACCTTTTTATAATACACAGTCATATACCAATTTAAATATAAGGTATATGGATACTTTACTACATCCCCACTAACCCATTGTCTGTAGAAATTATACGTATTCGGATTTGAAACTTTATGAAATAAAGACCATTCAGCTGATTACAAAACTAGTTGTGTCATTTTTTTAGATAATTTTGTTCTGCGTTTAGTGATATTAAATGTTAATTTTTTATTACTTTTTAAAAGTACATTATTGTGATGGGATTGGAAAAAGACAAGATAGATCCAAGCCTTCGGTTTCTAACTTAACTGGTTATTTGCATTAAAAGACATTACACCACTCAGTTAAATTTTTACTCACGGTATCTTGTTCTATTAACTGTTAAGTTAATAGAAAAAAACTGTTGTTATGAAAATTACTTTTTACATATAATTAAACATATAGAACAAATATATCTAAAAAAAAAATAGTATGAATTAAATTTGTGATAATATTTTTTATAAAGCTTCCAACTCTCTTTTATATAATTTCTGTGCCTACAGAAACATTTGTTTTTCACAATTGTTTATCTTCTTTATTCTATCATAAAACTTATACTTTATCAACTGATGTGATATTTAACTTTCTTCTACCTTTTTTTCTCCCCTATATTGATTTGAAGTAGTGCATGTATATCACATTGTTTCAAGAGATACATTAATTTTACTATACATTACTATTTAGTAATAATATTGTAGCCTTTCTGACAACTGTATCATATATAAAGCAATTATGGTACAAGAGTTTCCAGTCTAGGTTACTTTCTCTGAGATTAATGCTCATGTTACAGCAAGACTTCATAATTTAGAGAAATGAAAGTGTCAGCTTATAAGCCCAAATATCCCTGAATTTTAATGAGCTTGACATCTCCATAGACTACTATATATTCATTTGAGAAGTGGCACCTGGGAATAACTTTACTTCTCACTTTCCCTAGAAAGGCTAGTATGCTTGTTTTTTCTTGAGAATGGCCAAGTTGTTTTTGGGAATGATTTACGAGTCATGTCTTATCTCCACCAACCATTAATGCTCAACATGAATTTTAACCTGAGAGCGTATCATCGTTTATGAATTTTAACGTTGCAATCATCTATTTTTAATGTTATTTGAATAATAATTATAAATCTCTTTTTTTCAGTATGTTTTACTGTAATAGAAAAATTCAGTGCAACACTTACACCACAAATGAGAGAAGACAAATCTAAAATTGAAGATGAGTTTAAAGAATTTTGTAAAAATACTAAAGGAAAGGATAACAAATTTGTAAGCATTTTTATTTATTAAGATTATAATAATACTTACCTTGCCAGCAGTTCTGATGTATGTATGATCTCTTTTATAAGCTTATGTTTTTTTTTTTCATATGTTGATTTCTGTAAAATGTTACTAAACTGCATGTAGTTTAGAAAACTTCATTCTACTACTCTATAAAAATTACTTCCTCTTTAAAAAAAATATATATATGTGAGTCTGTTTATAAAGTAGGGTCTCTGTAATAAAAAAACAGAACTCACTTTTTACTTTTCATGCAGTCACCTAAGAAAAATTTTCATCTCTGTCTTTAAATAATAATATTTTTCATTGAATTAAATTAGTAAAATGTATTGCGTTCCTTGTCTGAAGGCTTTTGTACATAAAAATAAAGAATAATTTTATTATTATTATTATTACATGAAAAATACCTTACTTCTCTATATAATTTCCATCATTGTTTTCTGTATAATTTCCATCACTTTTCTTTTCTTGTAATCAGTTTTTCATTACACTTTCAAAGAATACTACCACCAGGAAAGATAAGCCCTGTTTTATAGCATTTATGGTTTCTTCTCTCAACAAAAAATCAACCAACAAAATCACTTTCTTGTCCCAGAAGAGAGTGTACTGATTTTTTGTACTGAAATAGTTGTTTAAACTAATGTCTTCTTTTTTTTGCTCACTGTATGGCTCAAGAAATGATCACCTTCATTTTTGCATCAGCTTAGAAAAGACATGGTTTTGTGAACCTCTGTCAACATTTTTGGTGCCCAACAAGAGCAGAGTTTTTGATGCAATTTCATGTAAACTGTTCATGAAATTTCAGGGAACTTAATATATACTGAAGAAATTGTTACATTCTTAAATTTTCTCATCCATGCTTTGTCCACTCACATTACTGCTACACATTACTGCTCCTCATTGAACTACTAATCAATTCATTTCTCACAGTTTTTTCATCTATAAATGGTATTTAATCAACTATAAACAAATGTCACTGTGCTTGTAAGACAAAAACTGAGATGAGAGACCGTGAACGTTACGGCAGTGGTAATTGGAAACTGTATTTACTTTCTGGTTACATTTAACTTCAGTGGCTACTTTGACTTCAGTGTAACTCTAATCTTTAATCTTTTGTTTTTTCAACTAAAAGATTTTTTTATCTTGTTCAGGCCTAAGCCTGAACAAGATATATAAAGACTGATGTATAAAGATATATATACAAGGTATATAAAAACTGCTAACAGTTTTTATATACTCCTAGTGTTATATGTCACAATGTTACTATTAATGTATTATGTTACATGTCCTTGAGCATATAAGGTGAATTAAGAAAAAAAAATTATCTCTTGATCTTCATTCTACTACCTTAAATATTGTTGTTCATTATGTTCTTATCAAAGTTGTAAACAATAATTTAATTTTAAAAAAAGCGGCTCTAGCTACAGGTGTGACACAATATGATAAATATTAAAAATCAACAAAGAATTGCAATCTACATCAAAGATTGCGGAAGATTGTGGAACACTGCTCCACATTTGAATGCAGATTGTGTACAGGGGCGGTTACTTATCATCATTGCATGCACACCATTAATAAAAAATATTTTATGGTTTTATATTTCAAAGTGATGAACCTATTTATCATATTTTTTATTTATATGAGGCATATTCAAAAAGTAAGGACTGTCAGCTTATATTTTAATATTAGCGGGTCTGAGCATAGTTTCATACATGCAGGGTCATCTATCAGCTATTTACAAAGCCACTGCAGTTATTTTGATTTATTGGTTGTTTTGCTGTTAGTGAATACAAATCGCAATGTCCGCGTCAATCATTTCTTCTGCCAGTTGTGAAATACTCACTGTGATTTGATTTTTGTGTGCAAAAGTATATTCAGCTGCTGAAATTCATTGGGAGTTGTGCCTATTGGGAGTGTATGGACCTACAGTAATCAGTGAAGGAAAGATTAAACAATAGTGTTTTGACTTTACAAATGGCTGCACAAATGTGCATTACAAAGAGCTGTGGGGCAGGCCCAGGCCTAGTATTCAAACCGATAAAATCGTTGAACAACTGAAAACTGCAATGTGATCAGCGATTGACAATAACTGCTCTGGCTGATGAATTTCCACTTGTTCAACGCACCTCTATCTTCACAATTGTCACAGAAAAGCTCGGATATCACAAATTGTGTGCAAGATGTATAATGAAAATGCTCACCGAACAACACAAAAAGCAAAGAATATGCTAAATCAGTGTCTGATTTAGGTGCAGTTAGATGGGTTTCCCCAGATCGGTATATCACACAGTTTCTCTCCGGACATGGTGCCTTTCAGGCGAGTTTGGCTAGGTTTCGTATAATGGATTCGAGTCACTGCCCGGTTTGTGGAACTGATGATTCAGTGAACCACATCCTCTATGTCTGTCCACAATACGAGATCAAACGTTCATGAGTTGTTAGCGAACTTGAGAAAATACATTCCTTTCTGGATGATTCGTGTGGAGTGGTATATAGTGGCTGGTTTTCTTCATGCCCTTGTGGTGTGTAAGTCTGCAGAGGGAGTTTAATTGAGGCATTTGATCATTATAGGATCCTGGGTGGCTAGGGTTCCAGCCCAGGCATTGGATTGGTTGGAGGTAGGCGCATTGGCATCATGACACGGTTATATTGGTATTGTTTGTGATTTGATTCAGGGCTCCCACGGCGAGGCTGGCTGCGCTGCTGGGGTATGTTAGCCCATATGACCAGGGGCGTGGCTTTGTTCTGCCGATGGCAGTCTCTGATTGTGATTTGGTAATGCCATGCAAAACTCCATGATGGGACCAGGTGGGAGTGCGGGGTTTGTCCCCAGCTCCTGCATGGACCAGAATGAGGTGGTTTTGTTCCCCTTGTTAGGTGATGTAATTTGGTCAACTTATTTTGGTGTAGGTCTGAAATTCTATGTTGCGTAAAACAAATTCTTGATTTCTATGAGTGTAGCACTGATTTAACTTACAACTCGTTTGCTTTCTAAGGCATTCACAGTTACAAACGGTGTTGTCAAATTTGCACTACGCATGGGGGTCTTTGCTTCTGCGGTCTCAGTTACTTTGTTTGAGGGAATCATGCTAGGTTGGATGTGAGGATATCTGTTTGAGGACTACATGAAGGCAAAATTTGATTCGTATTTTACTGATGCAAATGTCTGCCAAGGCATTTACATTGGTGGCATCCCGACCTAAGCCTAGCTGATGACTGTGAGATGTAATCACTTAGAGGGTCTAAAGATGACCTCCGGTAAACCCGCTCAGGGCTCAGAACGGAGGGGTTGGTGTGGCGATGGTAACGTCACAAGGTGGGATTATTAAGATTTAAATTAAAAAAATTTACAGTTCGATTTTAAATAATTAGAATTTAAAAAAAATTAATGTAATTATAATTATTATTTCATACATAATTTTAAAGATTAAAAAATTAAATATCTTTAATGTATGTCAGGTTTTATTGATTCATTATTTTATTTGTATTTATGTAAAATAATACAAGTGTTTTTTGTAGTGTTATTACTTAGGAGGCTTAGAAACATCTGCAACTGGTATTTTATCAGAATTGTCAAAACCTCTACAAGTCAATATGCCTCCTGGAATTATTTGTAAAAAATTACAAAAACTCGATGGACAAATATGTGACTTGCGATATGGTAAGCAAAATCCCTTTTTATATAATTATTTTACTTTTATCCATATTGAAATGTGTGAATCTTTACAATAATGATTCATTAGTTATTTACTTGAATAAAGTAAAACTAAGTAAGATTAAGTTATATTAGTTGATATTATTGATATTTATCGAAGTAATTTGTTGGTAACTGCCAAATAATATATTATTTATTAAAAAAGAAAAAAGTATAATAATGAAAGCCTGACATGGCTTAAAACAATTTATTTGTACAATATTAATTTTCCTATATTAAAAATGTTTTTTTTTAGTTTTTAGGAATGAGATTACATTATTATATTAAGTACTTTAGAAGGTTTTTGACTGTAGGAGTTAATTTTCCTTGGTTTGGGAACATTTTTTCTTTATAATCCCAAAATGAATTGTCAGTACTTAGCGTAAATTTGAATATACATATATTCTTAAATCTAAAGTTGAGTATAATTTCAGTTAAATTAAGACATTTTTCTAATAGTTAATTTTCCTTTTACCTCTCCATTTTTTCTATTCCATTCAGTTTTGGAATGGATTTATCACAAGAACAAATCTAATATTCTCCCTCTTTCTTTTCATCATTTTCAGATTGCAGTAGTTTTTTTTACGACTTTTCCATAGTCGTGAACAATAGTGATAACTATAATAGTCTATTATTTTATCTATTAATGCAATAACTGTTATCCTAATATTACTTAACCATTCTCAGGTTCTTGTATTCTATACGTGTATATATTTTTACATTATGCTGCTAAAAAAGATATTAATAAAACATTCTGAAGTCCTTTTTGTTACATTTATTAACAATAAAACTTAGCCAGATATATGTGTCAATAGTCCTTATGGAATAAAATTATATAATTTCAGAATTTTTTTAGAGGATTCTAAATGAATGACTTAGAAAAAGGTGATTAAGGATTGCATTACTTTTCTGGCTATATATATGTATGTCAAAGACAAAAATATAAAAACTGTTTATCACCAAGAGTACAGAATTCGATATTGCTTCTTACCTTATGCTTATTTTTTTCTAATAGCGCTTTCAAGGTTTTCCCTCATCATCAGTTAAACTTTTTCTTCCAAATCACACATTAAATTGAAAATATTAAAATTACAACTTATTAAAATGTATAGTGATAAATATTAAAAAACATAAAATTAAAATTTTTTTTATTATGTGGCTAGCCATTCATACAGTACTGTACTGAAGTTATTTAAATGTGCTGCTATCTAAGGCGGTTTGAAAATAGAGTAGTATGTGGGGATTACCCATATTCATAAAATTCAATTACGGGTTCGTTACATTCATGATATTTTGGTAGTCTATGAACCTGTTATAAATAATATGTTACTATATTATAAATAATATGTTATAAAATAATGAACACTTAGGAATCATAATAATTTAAAATTTACCTTTGTAACTGACAAACAAAGAAAAATAAATTTTTTAGATGTTGACATAGAAATTAGTAAAAGTAATAAAACTATAACATCTTTATATAAGAAACCTCTCTTTTCCCTGTCCTCCGGTAACTACGATTTAGATAATACTTCAGAGGATGAATGAGGATGATATGTATGATTGTAAATGAAGTGTAGTCTTGTACATTCTCAGTTTGACTATTCCTAAGATGTGTGGTTAATTGAAACCCAACCACCAAAGAACACCGGTATCCATGATCTAGTATTCAAATCCGTGTAAAAATATCTGGCTTTACTAGGACTTGAACGCTGGAACTCTCGGCTTCCAATTCTCAGCTGATTTGGGAAGACGCGTTCACCACTAGACCAACCCGGTGGGTCTATATAAGAAACCAACAACCAACAAAATAACTATTAACAAAAGTTCAAATTATCCTTGGGCACACAAAATTAATACATTTATAAACATGTTAAGTAGCAATACATTGCACATACCTAATAATAAAAAAAAAACTACATTTAGAAATAAGACATAAAATGTATTGCAGTAAAAATGGATATAACAACATTAATTGAGAATATTTATAAAAAAAATAGGAATTAAAATCTAATAATGAAACAACATTATTGAAAACTTGGTTAACGTTTAAAATGATAAAAAGTATAAAATAGCTTATGGGACCATACAATCATATATTAAAATTTCACAATGATGATAATGATCCTAAAATTTGTGTAGTTTTATATTATAACATGCAATGATTGTAACAAAATTTATTTTGGGAAAACTAGTAGATCATTTAGGGCAAGGTTTGGAGAACATTTTAGGTTTTATAAAAACAAGTTAAGGGTTCTACAATCTTGCAGACCATTTATTAATCAATAAACATTCAATCACCGATTCGGATACAAATTTAAATACAGGCTGTTTCATAATGTTCTTCGGAGTTTCGAAAATTCATTAACAAAAAACTATTTCACTCATAAGAATAAAACAAGTATTGTACGAGAGAGTACTTCAAATAGTTTTTTCCCACGTATATTAGGTAGTTAGTAAACCATTTGCTCGCTAGGTGTCGACAGTAGAGAAAATGGCTGCCATGGAAGCGAGAAGTCGTTTTGTGTGTTAGAATTTCACTTGTCAAAGTCAATAATTTCTGTGTAATGTGCGTTTCGGTTGAAATTTCATAAGAAGCCACCAAGTGAAAATTCAATTCGTGCATGGTATAAACAATTCAGTGAAACTGGTTGCTTGTGCAAGCAAAAATCAACTGGTCAGCCATCAACCTCAGAAGTCAATGTCGAATGTGTGCGTGCAAGTTCCTTTTGCAGCCCGTCAAAATCGACTGCGGCTGCAGGCAGAGAATTAGGAATTCCAAAAACAACAGTATGGAGAGTTCTCCGTAAACATTTATTATGCAAACCGTACCATCTTCAATTTCAGCGTCTTTCTGATGGAGATAAAACACGTAGACTTAATTTTTGTTTACAGTTACTGGAAAAGATGTTAGATGAAGGTTTTCTAAACAAGATAATTTTCAGCGATGAAGCTACTTTCCATATTAGCGGCAAAGTAATCCGTCATAACGTGCGAGTTTTGGGAACTGAAAAACCACACACTTATATGGAACACATTCGGGATTCTCCGAAAGTAAACATTTTTTGTGCAATCTCTCGTGAGGCAGTGTATGGGGCCGTTCTTTTTTATGGAAACGACAGTAACTTGCATGATATACCTAGATATGTTACAATTATGGCTTATACGTCAGCTACTCAACGACTTCATTTTCCAACAAGATGGTTGTCCTGCCCATTTTCGTAACGAGGTTTGACAGTACCTTAACACAACATTACCTCGGCGCTGGATAGGACATGCGTCTGAAAAAGACCAACACATTATGCTGTGGCCACCAAGATCACCAGACCTCACGCCGTGTGATTTCTTTTTCTGCGGTTACGTGAAAGATATGGTATTTATCCCACCAATACCGCACGATATCGCTGAGCTAAAGGATTGCATAATCAATGAAATCAACTCTATCGAAAATGACATGTTAGAACGAGTTTGACAAGAGCTAGACTTTCGTGTTGATGTGTGCCGTGTCACCAGAGGAGCACATGTTGACATTTATAGATTTTAACAAAAACTGTTGAGTCCCTGCATTACTTCGTACAACTTTCATTTAGGTAAGTGAAATACTTTTTTGTACTGAATTTTTGTAACTCCTAAGAACATTATGAAACGCCCTGTATAGTGGAAATTGTAAAAGGGTGTGATAATAATAATAAAAAATTAAATATTTTGGAAAAATATTATATACACAAGTACAGACAAAAGTTTAATTTGATAATGACTTTCTTATCAAAACCACCTTAGATAGCAGCACGTTTATATAATTTAAATAACTTCAGTACAGTACTGTATGTGTGGCTAGCCACGTAATGAAAAAAAAGATTTATTTTTTAATATTTATCACTGCTTATTTTTATATATCATAATTTTAATGGTTTGAATTTAATGTGTGGTCCAGAAGAAAAAGTTTAGCTGATGATGAGGGAAAACCTTGAAAGCACTGTTAGCAAAAAAAAATAAGCATTAAGAAGCATTATCAAATTCTGTACTCTTGGTGGTAAATGGTTTCTATACTTTTGTCTTGAGGTATTAGTACAGAGGGGAATATGGACAAATACAATAACAAAAGAATTGTTTTTGCTGTTATATATATATATATATATATATATATTTTTTTTTTTTTTTTTCTTAATGACAGTTACATATTTTTCAGGTTCTCTTATTCTTGTGTATATACACCTGGTGGCATGAAATTCAGTTTCCTTTTATATAATAAAAAAATTAAATTAAAAAAATAGCAGATAAAAATTAAATTTTTATTATTATTTGGGTTTATTAATTTTAATATTTTTGAGACTTTTCCAAATTTTAAATTTTTTAGTACATTCCATAAAACCATTTCATGAATGGTGACATTTCTTCATTAATGACATCAGTTGATCTTATATAAGTTTTTCAATTGTTAACATAATGCTAAACTACTCTTCAATCTAATTCGTATGAGCACAACGTCCAGTCAATTTTTCCACGTGTGATACTCGTCATTAAATTTCTCATTCAAAAATGTCAACTTGCCAGATCACTTGCTCCCATACTGACTAAAAAATTAATTACAGAATCGAGATTGTTTTAGATTTCTGACATGATTTCTCCAATAACTTATCTAGAGAACAGTTTCTTGAATAAAATAGGATCCTGCTGTCCCAGTTTTTTAGAATTATTGCCAGACCATAATAGCTTGTGAATCATGCATTATTAGTATTTACATGTGACCAGACATCCATTACGCTTCATCTGCCTCTAAAATAGACTGTCAGCAATTTTATTATGCTTCATTACAGATTAAAGACAATTTGCATATGAATAAAAATTATTCTCAAGCATTGCTTAAAGTAAGTTCAGACAATAGATCTTGATTGTTACATTCTTTAATATTCTTCTTCAGTTTCATTTAATTAGAAAATACTCTTCACATATATTTACGAGTGCTTTTTACGTAAGACGATAAAAATAATTCTTGTTTTCTTCAGTATGAGCTGTTATTAGTATATAGATCTCTCTGTGTTTGTAACGATCAACTTTGAATTATTATCACATCTGGGAACTGACCACTACATTCATTATTGTTTTCATTCATGCTGCCTACCACTGTCACGCTTTCATCTCATTTAGTGGTGAATTTATATAATATAGAATTTTAATTTTATTTGCTTACAAAAGAAAAATATTTCATATGCATTATTAGTAATACAATCTGTAAATGAAAGAATTCCCTCAGTTGACAGAACTGAGTTTTATACTATCCAATACATAATATTATCTATCACGCCTACTTCTTTTTCATTTTTTTTTTAATTTATGCAATTTCAAAAATATTTTTATGTATTTTATAGATTTTGTACATTGTTTTCCTATATTGAAAAACTGATGTTTCCTAATTTTATTATACAGTAGGATTTTGAAAATCTGGAAAAAGTTCAAATTATTTTCTTATCATTATGCATTTAATTTTAGAATGTTAATATAATTTATATGTTTATATATTAAAACTTTTGTGTGTGTGTGCGCGTGTGCTAATCATTTTACATTTTTACTTTCATATTGTACATCAGTACATAAATTTACAATGATGCACCAGATTTGATGCACTCACACTGCAGTGAGGAGAATGCTGAAATGTTATCGATATCAAATGCATATCTTCCATGAGCTAACTAATGCTGATTATACTAAAAGGGTTCACTGCTGTCAGTGGTTGAAGAGCTTCATCAGAGGCAAACATTGGCATTTGAGATCAAGTGTTTTTCACAGATGAAGCATAGTTTTTTCAACTTGGTGGTATGTTAATCAGAACTACTGGACCCAGGGTACTGCAAACCAACTATTTTCTTTGAATCTTCCCCACATCCACAAAAAAGGAGGCATATGTGTGGATTCAAGGCGATGTGTAATAGCATCCTTGTTTTTTTAAAACAAGGATGCTGCCGTCTAACAAAAAATTATTAATTTTCATAGCCTTACTGTGTAAGAGGATGAGCATGACTGTTGGTTGCAACAGGATAGCACCACTTGCTTTATAGCTCATTCTACTATAAAAATGCTACAGGATTATTTCCAATGAAGTAATCATTTCTAAAGGATTGTGGCCTCCAAAATCCCCTGATCTTACTAGTCCAGACTTCTTTCTGTGAGCTTACATAAAAAAATTGTTAGTAGGAGCAATCCACACATCCTGCAGAAATTAAAGACAAACATTACCAATGCCATACAGGAAATACACAGGGTACACTTAACAGAACAGCCAGGAACATGGTCAAACATGTAAATTACACTTTCTGTAAATTATTATGCAAGTGTTTACCAATAAACTATTATTTATAGACCAAACTAAGTGATTGTGGAGCTCTTGTAAGTTGAACACACACACACACACATATATCCATTTTATTCATTCCAACTACTGGCATGTGCAAGGGTTATTAAATAATTAAGAGACAAACGGTAATAGCAGAAAAACTGTTAAATAGAATAAAATGAATTTGTCTAATTAGTTTTGGCATTATTTGTTTAAACATAATTTTCATTATAACTTCTTGTTTAAAGTGTTATAACAAGTTAAGTATTATAACACAGAAATTAACACTCTCTAACTTGTTTTTTTTTTCTTTTACACTCAGTCTGCTTGAAACGTGTAGCATGGAAGTATAGCATGCTTAAAAAAAAGTAGATGGAATAGTTTAAATTGGGCAAAAGAGGAATTACTGACTTTTATTGTAGTAAAAATCGACTCATGACTGAAGTAAATGTTTCATATGGTATCCATTATTTCTAATTTAAATGTAGAGTGTTGTTTATAACTAAAAAAAAGAACAAAAAAAAAATAATCTATGTCTGCTTTTATTAATCATTATGAGTAACCTTCAATATAAATTTGATAGTCATTAAACTCTTCTAAGAAATGCATATTATTTTATGTGCAAAAACTTAGTACAAGACAATTATGTCTTGAATTCAACGGGTTTTTGGTATTTTTTTGGTGTAGTCTGGTCCTACTATTGTTATATGTGCTCTATTCTCAGTTATATTTGTTTACAATAACAACTTTGTTACAAAGTATCTTTTGGCATTAAATCGTTTTTTCTAGTAATTTCTCATAGTTATTGTTATCGTTTCTCAATATAATTTTATTCTTTTTAAGAAATTCCTCTTTTAAAACAGATTTTGAATAAGTTTGTTTTTACTTCCTTGTTTAAGATAAAATATAGGATGCTATCGGTTAAGGGGCTGAAATTAGCCTGTAAAAATTATTGTTTTATTGTCTTCAAAGTTGCCTTCTGCATGGATAGTTCATCCCACCATTTTTTCCACGATTGTAAATTTTTTGGAAACGGTCTCTTTTCATGCTATTATCTTCTGTGTTTTAGCCGGATCTGAACAGTCAGAAAATTTTGTTTAGTTCCCTAAGCTTTAATTTCATTTTTGGAAACAGGAAGGTTGCTCAGGGTGAAGTCTGGTGTGTTGAAAGATTCTGAGATAACTGTGTAATGTAAATTTAAAAAATGTATGCGCAACAAATGGAATCGGGCAAATTTCATGACCATACATATATTGGGATTATACTATAGAATTCGCTGACAGATGAAGCATATATCTTAGTTACCATATATTGTTCTTCCTTGCAAGATGATTTCATTTAAGGTGTGTGTTCAGTTAAAATTCAGAACCCTCAACATCAACTAACTGTTGTCTGTTTTTGAAATACATTTACAGATCACATATGTATGTTTATTTGAAAATACATGTAACAAGTGGTAAGGAAAGTATTTGTGAGTTCTATCTATCTTACCAACTTTAATGTTAATTATTTGGTCTTTGACATCATTCATTTTCATTTTTCCATAGAATCATAAAATGTGTAAAGGCATATTTACAAAAAAACAAGCACAGATCCATGTAGCACACCATTCGGCCGATTCAATAACAGAAATGTACATGTACTATCTAGTGCATTAATAAAACTAATTTGTGCACCACATTAAAATTTCAGATACTGTAGAGTAACACCTTGTTATTCCACATAAATTAGTATTTCAGATTACATACAGTAGTCTGAAAATGAAAAGGATGATTCTGAACTTATTTCAAATTTTACAAGTAAAAATGCATTAATCCCTTAAATCTCCTTGATAGCTGTAAAACTAAACTGCTCTAGTGGCTTTGAATCTCATTATACCAAATTAAATTATTTTTTTCAGAGAAAGCAATCGATTTCAAGACTGTAGACCTCAAGAAATTAAAAGTCAGAGATCTGAAGAAAATACTTGCCGATTGGGATGAAGACTGTGAAGGTTGCTTAGAAAAGACAGATTACATTAAAAGAATTAATGAACTTAAACCAAAATATGTGCGTGATGAATTGTAAAATGAAAGAGTAATTTGGTTGGGTATTATTAATTATTATTATAATTAAACAGTTATGTGCAATTTAATTATCAGTTCTTCCTTATAAAAGCATTTTGTATTCAGTTTACCTTCTTCGTTGTGACAGTTTTTTTTATATAAGCAAATATGTGCATGGTTTGTTTATCATTTGTTTTGACAGATAGCATTAGCTGTTTTTGTTTACTTTTAAAAGAATCACATGATTGAACTGGTATGTGATGATGATAATCTATTGGTGCAGTATTTATTACAAAATATGTAAACTGCCAAATCAATGGTAATACCAGGTAAGCATATATTATATGTTAGTATTTTGTTTAAAGTTATATAATAATACTTTTAATAGTTTTTGTTACAGTTATATAATTTATATAATTAATAATAAAATAATAAGCATTATATTTTTGTATAATATAACGTCACTGGATAATAAAGCACAAAACTGTTAAGAAATTATGTACATAATTTATTTATTGAAATAAAGATATATATATAAATTAAACATTTTTATAATCAGTTATTTACATATGACATTTTTAATCTTTTAATATCTTGTCATGTTAATTGTTCATCAAATATAAACCCTTTTCTTTTAAGATCTTCTCTGGCTTCTTGTATTTCCTAAAACATTAAAAATAAAACTAGATTAAAATTTTTATTTCAAAATTTATTATAAATTTTAAATTTTATATAATTATGTTTAAAGCATTCTGAAGTGTTCAAACTACAAGAAATCTAGACTTATCACAGGTGTGCTTACATTGGTGATAGGCATTGCTTCTTTTCCACTTTTAATTTTCCTGTAATACAGTCTTTTGTGCTATACCAGTAAATATAGTATTTTTTCTTAATTGTATGAGGCGCTGAAATTTAATGCACACTGGAATGTAACAAGGAAACAAAATGTGAAACAAAGTGACATGGCTGCCTTCTTGTAATTTCATTCCCTATTAATAAAGTTTTAAATCTTGTTAACCCACACTCTCTCGTACACATTGTATAGTCAAGTAAAGACAACCGTTTTTTTTTTTTATAAACTAATATTGAGCATGAACCTTAGAGCAGTTGACCAGCCTTAACCATTCAAATAAAATACTATCTGCTATTAGAGAAAATACTTAATTTAATTTTCTCATATAGTAGATAAGTTTTTTCTCTAATTTTCTTGATTTGAAAATGTATTTATTTTTTCTAATGCGAAATTTGTTTATTGCATATACATATTACAAACATTCTTGAATGTGTTTTTAAAGTTTGTCATCTGGCATAGAATTTTTTTTTCCTGTGTTGTACTTCATAGACACACGTTTCATCATAAATATTATAGTTAATTTTTTTTAATACATATGAGATCAAGGGAATATTAAAATATTTTTTAATTTGCAATTATTGATTTCATTTTCATGTTTAAATTTACAGTTTTTAATTAATTCATTTATTTATATCTTTCAAATTTGAATTCAAACTGAATTTGAATTGTTTCATACTCAATTCTTTATTTATCTTGGTATAATCATACAGATGCTTGCTCCATTAATCATATTATGTATGGAATTATGGGTGTACTGATTTATTATTGTACAAATAATATTGATTTTTCTACTGTAGGTACCCAATTTTACTGTTTTTTTTTTTTTTTTTTTTTTTTTTTTTTTTTTTTTTGATAAATAGAAAGCAGTAGGTATTGCTTTATACTTGTAGTGTGAACAATTATTTTGATGAAATAATAAATTTTTAAAAATATCGCATCAAACTAAATCCATAATTTTATTTTTTGGGGCTTCTGTATGTCTTTTTATGAAAATGATTATGTTGTATGCTGCTAGAATCCTATTTGGTAAACTGTTTGTTGGGATAAAAATATATATACTAACAAATTTTTATCACAAATGTAATGAAAATCGGATTCAAACATAAATAAGAATTTTGTTCTCTTCCATGTTGAAGTATGTCTAAGATGCTATGTTTGTTTTAACATGTTTAAGAAACATTTAAACTGCAAATTGTACTACCTTATTCTTCTTTAACTTCATCCATTAAATGACACTGTTCAAGTATACTTGGGATAATTAGTTGTGTAAATCAAATCAATGTTAATTAAGAAAAATAGTATGCTTTATATACATATGTAAAGATCTATCAAAAGTTCAGTTATATTTTTGCCATGATTATTAACTTCAACTATGAGAAGTAGAAATACATTCTGTAATTTATCTTTTTGTAAATAATAATTAAAACTAAAATAAATTACTTGGGCCACTTAACCTAGTGTAATTATTTAAAATTTTAATAATGTAGATCATCAAAATCATTTCTTGTAACATATACTTACATATATAATAAAAGCCATTTTATTACATTAAAAAATTCATTTGTTATTCGTAAGGCTGTTCAAACAAAAAGCTAAGGTTATTCTGTTGATTTTTTAAACAATACACATTACACTTAAATGTATAAGTTTACACAGAAAGCTATGCCGTGCTATATTTTTTTCAGCTAACTAACAGGGCTATTTTTTTCATACATAGGTGCAAGTACATAATATAATTTAAATATAAGCACTGGATATTTACGGAGTTCAAAACTTAATAATGTTAAAAATTGAGAAGAGTTGTTTTATGCACAGATTACGTATTTTTTTGTTTTTGTTTTAGAAAAATCTCTACCAATTTTTAAAATTATCTACCAAAAAATGGAAATAAATAGCCTGCTGTAATTTTTGTCTGTCACACTAAAGTTATTAACTGCTTAATAACTATTTTCAGCATTTTCAATCTAGTATATTACAGTTATTAGTAATTATTCAAATAGTTTTTTCAGTCATGGATAGTTATTTTTTTTAATTAAAAAACTGGTATATTCATGATGATAAACTGAATAAGAAAATGAGTACAATCATTAAAAATAATCATTATTACAATAGGAATGAAAATGTATTTGATAAAAATTATTTTCAAAAATCGATATGGAGAGGAAAAGGTACTGTAATGTATATATATATAAAATATTGGTTATATTGTGGCACACTAGCCAATAAATTGACATGAAAAATCACTATGTGGAAGTTACTTTGCTCGTACTAGTGCAAAATAGTTCTTTTTTTTGCAATTATCAATTTTAACCATTTCTAATTGAAATTTATCTAACATGAAAAATAATAAATGGAATACCGTTTATTTAAAAGCACCAAAATTTAGCAAAACGAAAACAAATTTGTTGTAATGCAGTTAATAAGGCATATTTGTAGAATGTCTTATGGTTTTCATTTGAGCATAAATTCAGATAAGATGAGTGTATGTACATTAATAAGCTTCAGATTTATTGTCAGTGATACAGAATTACTAGTACAGATACTGTCACTATCTATAAACATGGCGTATTACTTCCTTGAACATTACTTTTACGATTGAACCAAACTTAGAATGATTTCAAAAAAAAAATTCCTTTGAATACTATTACTAAATCTTAAACTTCAAAGGACTGAACAAAAAAACTGCTGAGTTCAAGAAGACAAGGAACCAGAGCTTTGCTTTCTTTGTGAATTAGGCTGTGCTACCCGTGCTTTTAAAAGTTTGGTTAGAGAATTAATATACCTTTTGCAATTCCTTAGCTGCTTCTTCACAATTATTAAATGTAAAAACCCTCCATAGGACAACAGATGCTGCATAGATCTGAAATCAGTATTGATATTATTTTAACTTTATAATTAAATAAAGAATAAATATGTCTTGTCTTCGTTTACAGATTACAATCAAAAGATGAAATAATTTACCTTTATCATACTAATATAGATGAAAAAACTACTCAAGACAACCAAAGCATAGTTAGTTATATAGCTTTACAAGTTGTCCATAATCTTTGTCAAGTTTCTGAATTAAAGAAAACTTGATGTATCTGAAGTAATTTTGGAGTATTAACTGTTTTCTTTCACCACATAATGTATTAAATGTAAATAAATTATAAATAATCAAATTTACTGAATGACAGAGATTCGACATCATTCAATTATTAGATGGTCTATAAAGAGATACAAACTAAATGAAAATAATTTGCTTATATTGCTGAAAGTTGCAAGGCAACCTGTGGATTACCAGAAATTTACCAGTATAAGGGGTTATAAGAACTTTTAAGACAGAATTTAGCATAGGACACCTAGGAAAACTCTTACAAGAGTAAAACCATCCTTGAGGAACGTAGAAGCTTTTACTTAAATGTAAAAGTTTAAAAGGGTCTGGGCATTTGACCCAGACCCTATCCAAAACTGAAAATTAATGACTTTTGACAATGAACATAGCCAGTAAATTCTTAAAAAGCTGGACTGTATTAGAATATTCATTTGTTTCCAGAGGAGAAAATCGAATCTCAGTGAGAAAGGAATATCAATAAGAATGAAATATGGCTATCAAACAGGAAGATGTAGAATGATTATTTTACAGGGTTCCCACCAAATTTTAAGATTCATTTTTCATGACCAATTTAGTAAAAATTTCCTGATTCTCATAATGTTACGGTATTGCCATTAACTCTGCAAGATACATACATATTTTATTTTTTTGCAGCCTCTACCACACTCACAGCTGTCAAACTCAGGCCTTTTTTTTATTATTTATTATTACATTGATTTTTAAAGTTTATTTTTTAAAAATTGTTTGTTTAATTTTTAAAAAAAATTATTTAATAAGTTGCTTGATTAAAAAAAATTAACATCATAGTAACTGAAAATAACACAGATATGAAGTAAAAACAAACTAAAGCAATTTTTAAAAATAATTGGCTTGCACCTAAGATTGCTTAAAAATTTTTCACAAAAACTAGCCTACATTATTTTGTAAAAAACAAAAAACAATATTTAATAACTTGGTTTGCATAAAAATGCTAATAAATACAGATTTCAGTTTAACAAAGAATATACTTATGATCACAACTTAAGGAAAACTGAAATTACTGGCTAAAAGTAATGTAGATAAGAAAACTAGAACAGAATACCTTATTTTATACAGAACATTATTAATATTTACTTGCAAAAATTTTGTCATTATTATTATAACGTATTCCAAAAAATTAGAAAATAATAATATAAGATTTCATTACACATGTATTATTGTGTAGATATAAAAGAATAGGGCATCTTTTCTTCAATATCTTTAGATTCTTAATGGTTTGCACTTTTGTAAAAGTTTGATTTTGGCAGCTGTCTGTTCTTCGGCCAAAGATTGTAGTTCTGAACGTTTTCCTTTCTTACTCCAGGTTTTTTTTAAATTTCTGCTTGTATTTTCCTTTTCAGGGCTATTTTGTTCTTGAGAGAAAAGTTTTTTCTATTTTCTACAAGACATTTTTCATATTGCCTTCTAACTCTTCTCATTGCAGTGGGCGCATTTTTCTTGCCACCAGCATCTACTAATTGCATAAAACCTTTTTGTTGATAACTTATTGTCTCTTCGTGCAAATTCTCCATGAAATGAGATTTGTTAATGGAAAAGCCACCCCTGAAAATGCAATTCTCTGAAATTTTTTGCCATTTTTCCTGATTTTTTTCTAAAAATTCCTGACTAAGTTTATATTTTTTGCCTGTGGGAACCAAGTTTTAGTGCAAGAAAACATTTAGCAAGAAAATTTTATTTCATTTTATAACCATCAATAATATCTTGAATCTAAAAGAAGGTATTTTTTCCAAGACAATGATACCCCACAAGTTAGCAAGTTTGTTTCTTAGCTCCATAATATATTAACTAAACAAATTATTTGTATAGATTTACTTATGTCAACAGATTAAGCTTGTGCAGTCTAGGCTACAGGTAAAATATACAAAGCATGGTTCAAAAGTAAGAACCCATGAGTTATAAACAGATTGGTTGTGCAGTGGGGCAATGTAACCTGTTGGGCATGTAACTACCACATTGCCATCAATTTATTGTTGTTTGTCTTTGTGAGACAGTGTTTTAAAATGAGTGCAGTAATAAATCCTGTCAGTCATGAAGTTCGATCAGCATTAGATTTATAAACGCAAGAGGACATAATGCTGCTGAAATTCACTGTCGGTTGTGTGAAACTTACGGGACTACTGCAGTGGGTGAAAGAAAAGTGAAACGGTGAAGTGAGTTTAAGAATGGCCAATCAAATGTTCATGTCGAACAAAGAAGCAGCAGGCCTAGTGTCCGGACTGACGATCTCATTGAATGTGTGAATGCAAAAGTGATAGAACATCGCTTTACAATTAGCAATTTTTATCTAGAAGTTTCAAAGAGAGCACTGTTGAGGATCATGACTGACATTGTAGTCTATCATAAAATGTTGCCAAGTGCGCTCACAAAGATCACAGAATAACATGACATACTTTTTTGTCCTCTTAAACCACGAGAGATGGTTTATGATATTTCATATGTCAATGCCCAGATGAAACAACAATCCATGCAGTGGCATCATTATGGTTCACCTAAGTCGAATAAATTTAAACGAGCCCAGACACGAAGGAAAAGCATGACAACTATATTCTGGGACCAAGGGTGTGCTCTTTTGACTGATTTCATGGAACCTGGAATATCCATCACATCACAAATCTATTATGGAAAACTTTCTAAACTGCTTTCCGCCATTCACAACTGATGACAAGGAATGCTGAGATCAGGAACTGTTCTTCCCGATAATGCACATACACACACAGGTGCATGCACTACAGAAACAATTCAAAATTCAGAAGGGACTGTTCTTCTGACAGTCCTGATCTCATGCTGCAACTACCATCTATCTCTTCCTGCACCTCAAAACTGCCTTACATCTCGATTCGAGGAAAGTGAAGAATTGAGAATCTGTGTACAAAAGTAACTACAATTATAGGTGACAGATCATTATGCCGTGAGTTTGAATAAGCTTTTTTCATGATATAAAAAGCATTTGGAATAAAATTGTGGTTATGCAGAAAGGTAAATATGTTAAGTATTTCAAACCACTTAACGCTTTTTCAACTTTTCTCATTTTTACAGACTATTCTTTACATCTGAACCACACCTCATATACAGTGCTATGGATAATGACATTTTCTCCACTATACCAAACACTTCAATTTTTTTTCTAAAACCTGAACCTTGAAATCTTATTGTTTTATTCTAGTAACCCTACTGTTTAATTCCTAGTGAAATCCTTAAATAACATTTAGTGAAATACTTAAATAACATTTCAAGATTTCCCATTTTGAAATCTTCAAATCACGTTTATGGCCATTATATTTCTTGATAGGTGGCAAAGTAATAAATTTCCATTGCAAAGCCTTATATGCTGCCAAACTGAATATCTGATCTACTCCACTCTTGGCACAGTCATTGCTGCTAGTGTGCATCCTTCTTGGGCAATATTCAATGCATACACAGCAGAGGATTTTAAAAAGCTGTTTCTTTAATAATATCCCCTCTTCCATCTTATTTACAATTTTTTTATAATCTTGACATCTTAACAAGTAAAGCACAGTCTGGTTTTAGCTCAATGTTATGGTATTTTCTCGGTGTTTGAAATGCAAATACTTATTCTAACTTGTTCCTTGCTATTAGATGAAACAATTTTCCATTTTCAAATAAAATTTGTTGAAAAGATGCTAATTATTAGCCTTCACCTGCTAGATTACTGAATGAATCTGAACATACTGTTACAGATTAATTATTACATTGGTGATGTTAAAAAAAAACTGAAAAATATTTTTAAAAAAAGCATAGATTAAAAAATATTTCTTCAAAAGATTTTAATCAGTGATGTCTGTGTTTCTGTAAACAGTACTTTGATTATTATTAATATCTAATAATATTTTTGGCTGCTGAATTTTCCACAGTGAAATATAACCATCAATGATTGATTCTATTTTGTATTATTTTATTTTTTTCTTTCTAAACTCAGTTTCTTATATAGCTGTCTGTTAAATTACACATAAAAGTGATGTTTATAGTTCATACTAATACAAGTAAATAGAATAATACTGCATCTAACATAAAGAAAAAATTAAAAAGTTCATAATTAATTTATTTATTATTTTGGCTATAAAGGTTTACATAGTTCCATTATAAGACTAAATGCAATTTTAACTAAATTATAAATAGATGAAAAATTAACCAAATTTCTGAACCTTTAATAATGCAGATGACATGAAACTAATTATTTCTCATAAAAACAGATAATACTTTTGAGGGTTTTATTGAAGTGCCAAAATAGAACAATAATCAATTAAAACAAATGTACAGAAACTAAAGGAAGATATAACTCAGTTTATTAATTTCATATTAAACATAGTTTTTATTTCCTGAAATTCCCCAATCAAAATTAATAAAATTGTTCAGCCAGCAAATTTTTAGGCCTTCAAATTGCAGTAGCCTAACATATGACAACTGCATTCAATTCTTAGACAAATTAAATGAAGCAAACTTTGTAATTTTAACACTTTCAGGTGTAATATTTAAAAATTATAATGAATATATTTTATATATATACTTTTTCATTTGTTAATAGGATATCTGATGGGGAAACTTGGCCAACAGTTACAAGTATTTAAACTGGAAAAAAAAAATATTAAGAGTTAATAGAGAAAAAATAGTCAGGAAACATGCATACTAATTTTTTTTTTAAATTCACGATATTTCTGCTTCTATTTCATCAATGATACTGATCATATGAATTCAGATTCCAAAAAATTAGAATTTGTCTCAAATATAAAAACCCCAGAAGATTTAAACTCATTCCGACTAATTGAAGTAGATAACCGAATTCCTTCATATCAACCAATGCATATTTTTTGGCTGGGAGAATATACAAAAGTTTAGTAAACAAAATGTTCAATATAGCTATAGTAAACATTATTAGAGTACACAAGGCCTACACAATATTTTTTTTTAAAAACACATCCAGCTACTAGAAAAATTTTATAATAGCCAACAAATGTAAAAAAATTGCAGTTTCAGTGAAGAAATTTAAAAAAAACTTAAAATTTCAATTATTAAGATAATTATTTTTACAAAACTAATTGATTAATATCTAACCACTGTTGTATTTTTTGACACAAATGACTACCAGTTAACACAATCTGGCAGCAACATAGATTTTTTAAATAACTGTAACACTACTAATACATGTTGCAATACTTATTATTTCTCTACTTTTTTTTTAACTGTCTGCTCTTTGTGTTAAAGTATATATTTTTTGAACCGATTGCAGCACAATATGTTTTCAATAAATCAAACCACAATTATTCAAGTATCTGTAGATATATAAAATAAATGAAAAATAAAACAATCTTTGTAATATTTTATTTAATACTAGCACATTATTAATCAATAACAAGAAGGTAATAAATACTAATTATTAATAAAATACCAGTAAGGACTGATACATTACCATCCCATATTTTCACTACAAATTTCAAGTTAACTGGTGAACAATTCATCCAAGAAAAAATAAGCTACGATGTTTATAAATACCCATGGATTTCCACAAATTCTTTATGGCTCTAAAGAGTAACTTTTATTAAATAAATTTGCAGAAATTAATAAAAGAGGGTCATCAGAAAGAACAATTTATTATCACAAACTTTGTCATTTAAATCAGTTGTAACTTGCTCACTTCTGCCCTTTTAAAAATAGAAGAACTAAGAAATTGAAGTCTTAAATGAATGAAGTAATATTTTATTTCTTCATTTAGTACTTAATCTCTAATTAGATAAATGCAACAACCTAACACGAATTTATTTTAAAAATAACCAATGTAGGGTTAAGCACGTGGATTGCTCAGATTTAATAAAACGTACTTTTAATATTAAAATGAATAAATGGGTTTAGTCTAAGTAAATAAAAGATTTCCCACTTAAACTTACTCCAAAAAGACCAACTACTATGACAGGTAGTAGAAGTACACATAACCTGTACTCATCAATAATTTTAAGATCAGTAGGATTAAAAAGTAAAGCGCTCCATGCCCCTACAAATAAAAATCCACCGAACAACCATTCCATCAGTTTAGTCATTTTTAGCAGGAAACTTTTGCCACCGTCACCACTAATAATTATATCCTACGTTCTCTGCAAAAAAAAAATAGTATCCAAAATAACCATTATTCTTTAATGAATCATTCTTACAAATGAACCGGTAAAAGAAAGTACTCTAAAATTGATTTTTTGTACAAGAGGAATTAACTCTTAAATAAATTAATTTTCTTTAATCATAAATTTTGATCTCTCATATCATCAATTTAAATTAATGTTAACAAAATGGCCAGTAAACAGGAGCTGCTATAAAAAGGATGTTAACTGTTTGAAATTAATTTGAACTGTTTCAGGTATTTTTAAAAACTATAAAGCATACGCGTAAAAGAAATAAATAAGGCTACAAATTGTAGAACCTTTATAATATTTATTTTTTTCTCTCTTATTTGAATATTCAGTTTCAATTACAATCGCCCGAAAACGTTTGGCGATTCTTCTGGTTAATTTTCACAGAAAGAATCTACGAATTTAATCAAACAATAATTTATAGTTCTCGAAGTACATTTTATTCTTAGATTTCTCTCTTGAGGAGTCAATATGTGCATTTTGACTAGATTTCGAGCATCGCATTCATCATAATTCCTTTTCAGTTAACACTTCAATTACAATATTTTTAATTTTGTACTTCTAAGATAGGTATAAACACACCTTAGTAAAGGTATTACTTAGAAGTACATGCATAAATAAAAAAATATATTTCTTTCATCTATATTATATTTATTTTCCGTAGATCTTTGTTTTTCTGAACATATTTTGTGTGGGCGTGCGAATATCTGTATAACCTGATGACGAACCCTTCATTACATCAGCTGGTTTTTGTCGTAAGTCAGCTGAGTTAGTTATGCATTGGTGAAGTATTTGTTTGCTATTAACGTAAGTTGCAAGTTTAATTTTTATTTTTTCTATATTTTGTGATAATATTTTTATTTACGTGTTTGTATATCAATGTAAGATTTGTGTATGTTTATTTAAAAATTATATTTGCGTAGGTAGATTTGAAACTAATTTATCTGAAAGTTTGATACAGCTAATCTACCTTTAAATCAAGTACATATATATTTATTTTTAATTCGTTAATTAGTATATACTTTATACTTTTATTTTATATGTCGTTATTTTCCTTATTGTACCTACAACTTATATGATTGATTTATAATATTGACAATTTTGTTGTATTTGATGACCCAAGGTATATTATTTTAAACATTTGTAATTAAACTTGTGGAAAATAATTGTTTTCACCTAATTTTGCATTTAATTAATTTCATTATAAGCATCAGTTTTTTAAATTTACTATCTGTTCATTTAATTAATAATAGTTTTATGATTTAGATTTACTTACATGGTCTCTTAAAGTAGTAAATATCCTATAAATTCAGTTACCGTAACTGTTACTATATGTTTAATATTTTTATTTTATGGATTACTTAATCACTTTGTTTCTGTAGGTTATGCATTTTGTAAAAATTTATTTTAGTAAATCTTTATCATCAATTTTCATGGTTGTTAAGTGAAAAATAAAATTCTTGTATGATTTTATGTGTGTGTAATGTTTGTCAATTGTAGCACCTTCTTGAGAATCATCAGTTGTTTATTTCCATTGGTGTATTTTATAGGAGGTGTTTTACAATATTTGATTATTTTTCTTATTTGGAACAGCTTTAAATATATTTTCAGATGAAGTCCGAATCTTTCCCACCGCCAGAACAGCAAGGATCTGGTTTATTATCTCAAGAAGAAAATGAACAAGTATTTTCCCTTCTTGGTCACAGATGTCAGGTAATGTTTAAGTGTTTCTTTTTGTGTAACATATGAATGGTTTATCAGTTTAGATAGTGTTTAATTAAGTTATAAATGTATTGATTTAATGGTAGGCTTGCAGACCTCCAGCTCCTGCAGTTAAATTTTCCTGTTATTTAAATTATTTAAAGTATATTTTTTGGAGCGTAGCTTTATATGGAAGTGAAACTTGGACAAATGTAGTACCTAAGATGAAAAATTTAGAAGCTTTGTGAAACGTGGTGCTATAGGAGAATGTTAAAAATCAGATGGGTGGATTAAGTTATAAATGAAGAGGTGTTGCAGCAAATTAATGAAGAAAGAAGCATTTGGAAAAATATAGCTAAAAGAAGAGACAGACATAGGCCACATCTTAAATCATTCTGCAATACTCGCTTTGATATTGGAGGGACAGGTAGATGGGAAAAGTTGTACAGGCAGCAATGTTTGGAATATGTAAAACAAATTTTTAGGGATATAGGATGTAGGTATACCGAAATATGTTTGGTATACCGAAATGGAACAACTGGCACTACATAGGAATCTTGGAGAGCTGCATCAAACCAGTCAAATGACTGAAGAAAAAAAATTTTTTTAAAAATCTTTTTACATAAAGTAAAAAGTAAACCTTGTAACATACAAAACTAATGTTTATACAATTAATAATAGGTTGCTATGATTCTAACTTAAATATAAATCTTTAAACAAGGGATATAATTTTGCTTTTAAATCTTAAATCCATTATGTATAGATATGTGAAGATTAAGTTTTTAAAGAAATTTTTTCCCTAGTTGTATAATTTTTCAGATGTAAAAATTGTGTAATAAAATGTTATTTTTTAAATCAAGTTTCTCATTTTTTATATTTCCTTGATATTCTAAAGAATTTAATTATATACAGTGATGACACATAAACCATTTAGGTATGAATTTAAACTACTTTCAGATCTATGCACAATTAACTTTGTTTCTGGAAAAATTGTGATTTTCCCCCTTTTTTCATAAAATTATGAATAATATTTTACAATCTGTGTAGAACACACTTTTAGAATATGTAACATTTTAAACCAGGCATTTTTATTTGCAATACCAAAAAAAACTAGATTAGATTATGCTAAGTAAAAGTTTTCCTAATTTGGTAAGAAATTATAGTATTATAATTTGGTTTTATAATTATACTATTTCTTGGAATATTTACCTAACAGTAGACAAATTTATTAAATTATGCCCATGTGAAAAAACTCCATTATAAATAAATAAAAAATGAACCAGCTTAATTAATAAATTAATTTTAATAGAAATAATTTAGTTTATTCACTAACAATAAGTTTATAGGCTGAATGATTTTCAAGTAAAATCTATATTTCCATAAATTTGTATCAAATGTAGTTCGCTTCACCAGCTTATGAGATTTGACCTACTCAATGTAAAAACATCTACCTTATGGTAGATTTACCTTATTACCAAATAACTAATTTTCCTTCTGCAAATTTGAATTTTAATTTTGTTATGAAATAAATCCATTATGTAAACTTAAAAATAACAAATGGAAAAATTAATTTTTTTTATTATTAAAGACGCTAAAAATGCTTAAAATATGTATTAATTAAAAATAAAATAAACAGATTATTAATTCTAGTTTTAAATTATGATAAATACCAGTACCTATTATTTAAGTTATTATTACTATATATTACACTATTATTTAAAATTAAACTTTGAACAGTTTACATTGTAAATGTTATTGTATAATGTTTGTATTAATGTTGTAAGATAGCTGAGTATAATAACATTCACCAAATGTTAGCTCCCAACAAAAAATAAAATATGACAATAAAATGCTATAAAAATCAAAACAAAATCTGGAAGATTGTGCAAATCAAACAAAGATATCATAAATCGAATTAATATGAAAATGTAAATACATATCAAATAATGATTTATTATAAAAATTAGGTAGATTTTTTAGATGCATTTTTCATTAAAGAGGAAGTAGAATTGAGAACATTGATAATTATTTCATAAGAGTTTAAATTAAATTATAAATTTGCCATAAATATTTTATTTAATTATGTAAATAATTTATTAGTATAATAAATAAGTCAGGAGTAATTAATATAGTGACTATTGATAAACAATTAAAATAATAATTAGTAATACTAATGCACATGCACTTCATGTTTTTGAGAGTATTAATACGACTACGATAGGTAGGGTAATTTTCCAAGTTTTTGAATAGCTGGCATTTATTAAATAACAACTGATTTATCCACATAAATATGATTCATATATTGAATGTGTTGTAAATTAATTTTTTTATTTTATCTTGACATTTTACCCAAATTTTTAATCCCAGTATTTTGATATAAGTTTTATATAAATAACAAGAACTTCTTGTCAAAAAAAACAATATATTATTAACCTTTTTCAGTTAGTGGGTACCACTTTTTTTCTCTTTTCTTCCAAATCAGTGGGTATTTGCAGAGAAATTATAAATATAATCAACTCGCTAGTCTACATTAGCGAGCATAGGTTAAGTTTGGTTAGATTATAATTATAAGCAATAATGCCAATATTGGACCTCTGTCAGGTACATTTGGAAGACCCATGTTTTAATAAAATTGATGAATAGAAATAAAAAAATACAGAAGATTAATCCAAGATTGATTGTTAATATGGAAAATTGGTCTTTTTTTGGTCAAAATCTTATTTGGTTGTTGGTTTATTTGATTATTGTTATGTAAATGTAAAATGCGCATTTTTATTTTGGAAGAAAAAAAAATGGTACCTGCTTACCAAAAAAGACCCTGTATTATTACAGTGTATTAAACAAAAAATGTATCTCTTTATACAATTGTTATGTTTATATATATAACATTTGCCAGTACTTTGAGACAACATAATCTAAAGTGTTACATAATTTTTATTTTTCATTAAAAAATGTACTTTTTCCATCTTAAATAAACATTATTATTCATTTTCTCATGAACTCTAAAGAAGTTGCATAGAAAAAGGGGGAAAAAAGGTAGCGGTGCGATAACAAACAAGTAGCACTATTTTTTTTAAAAGCTTGGAATAGTGTAAAATGTTTTAATGTACAGTATTTGTAGAATTTCATACATATAAAATTATGATTTTATGAACGTATCTTTATCAATTATGACTGGTACAAAAATTAAAATACAGCTGTGAAATTGTGGAGACATTTTTTTACAAAAGTTCTTTCTACCAAGTACATCTTTTTTTGAGAGGACTGTAGTAATGAACTAGTCTCTGGATTTAGTAGTGTGAACACTAATTCAAAGTACATTAAAATAGTTCAAATAAACTACTATGTAGAAATTTTTTATTGTTGTGTGGTTCCATTTCTCTCAGATAAATATTCTGATAAAGAAGTGGAAAATTGTAACAGCAATTTTTATTCTAAAATTAATATTATGTTTCTTTTACAATTAATTTCAGACACTTGCTACAACTATTGTTCAACTATTTGTTACAATGGGACCTGATCATAATGAATGGGTTAAAAAAGATACTGGAGTATTATGTTTAGTTAAAGATAATCCTAAAAGATCTTATTTTTTCCGACTGTATTGTCTTTCTAGAAATCGTCTTGTATGGGAACATGAAATTTATAATGAAATTGATTATTTGGCTCCTAGACGGTTTCTTCATACATTTGAAGCAGAGGTAAGGTTTCATTCATTTTTAAAGTAAAACTGATTAGAGGTGTTATATAATACATGTATTCTAATTAGGTATTGTAATTATTCCTGTTGATGTTAAAATTACTTTTTTGTTATGTTACTTGGTTTATGCCAATATTTATTGTTATTACTTATTTATGAAGTTAATTTTTTGTTTTTAATAACTTATTGTAAGTTCATATTAAAACTAATTGTTATATTTTTATGTGTCTTTAGTAGAAATCTTTTCTATACATTGCTAAGAGGAGGAATATATTTTTGATTGATGTAGAAAACTGAATAAAGTTAGCCTATTTTCCCAATTTGTGTTTGTCCACCCATAATGTGAAAATTTATCTGCTGCTTGATGATTTAATGAATTTTTCCATTAATCTTTTCTGTACAAAAATCTTTTTAACATGAATAAATTTATTAAGTTACACATTTGTAAATATTTGTTTTATGTATTACTTGTATCTCTCAACATCGTTTTAACTTCTATACATCATCTGTTAACAAATGAATTACTTCCTTAACCCTAATGTATAACCCACTACTACTAATAAGAATTTTTTACTAGATTTTTCCCCTGATTTGTCTTAAAATAGACTTTTCATTGCAAACTTCTATCAATTTTTTAATTTCCAGTATTCTTCCAAATCTCTATATTTAAAAAAAATGTAAATTTCTGGCTCTCTTATTCATATTCTGCAGCTGTTGTTAAATCCAAAAATCTGAACAAATATAATTTTAAATTATATTTTAAACTTACTCCGAATAATTTGCAAAATTTATGCTTGATATATCCTTCTATGAATCATGAAACCTTGCCAATGATGAGGGGGCTTGACTGCTCAGTGTTACAGAATAGCTGGACTGAAGGTGCAACTATATCGAAGAGGTATCTGTTGAGAGCTAGACTAAGGAATGATTCCTGAAAGAGGGCAGGAGCTTTTTCAGTAGATGTTAAGGGCATAGGTCAGGAGGACTTAAACAGCCATTTTCACATTACTCAATCTTCTGAGTACTGTGCAGCTGAAAGCAATGGAAAACTACAACTGTTTTTTTTCCAAGAAAATGTAGCTGTCTGCATATTAATCTAACAAAGATTGAGGCGCTTTCCTTGGTAAAATATTCAGGAAGTAAACTACTACGAGTCTATTAATGGGCGGGGGGGGGGAATACTATGGAAGAGGTTACCAGGAAATTAAAAAATAACATTCAACGAGTCAGAGCATGGAATGTTAGAAGTTTAAAAAAAGTTGGTAGGTTAGAAAATTTAAAAAGGGGAATGGATAGATTTAAATGTAGATGTAGGAGGAATTATTGAGGTTTGGTAGGAAGAGGAAAGCGACTTTTATCCCGAGGAAAGTCTCGATATCCCGTAGCCTGTCGATAAAAGTGTGTGCAGCAAATACCATGTTTGTGAACAGCAAATACCTTTGCTGTTCACAAAAAACAATCCTAACAATTTATGAATGAAATTTAATACATTATCTCTTTCATTTGTAGTCTTACAGTAACACAACAAACCATTTATTGTTTTCATGTACTTTCCACACTGGAATTACTTGTAATGTCACCTTAATCACGTCGAATGTAATTCACTAGAAATTCGCTTCTTCACTGACCTCCTTGCAGACTGACATCTTACAGAACTCACATCCCACACACTCATCTCCCAGAACTCATTTCAACTGGTCTTTCCCAGAGTATTCGTACTCCTATCTTCTTTACCTGCGGGACCGGATCCAACTGGAAGCGTGAGAATGATCATGTGCCCTTACTCATTCTCATGAAATGCCTACGCCAGTCTAGAAACTCCTCCCGTGGAACAAACATCTGTTTACTTGTGTCAGTTGGGAGTATTACAAAAGACAATTGTTAAAAAGACCTGTTACCTCTATTAAAAGGGTTTCTTTTAGCTCTTTTATGGATTCCTGCCATTGTTATATTTTCTGCTACTTTCTTCTTAATTGGTAGGAATCTGTTACTCAGATCCATTATACTGGTCTTGTTACAATATGTTCTACGTATAAACATAGGTTTGGAAACACTTTGTTTTCGAGTTATGGCTAACGAGAGATTTCACCCAGATTTCAGCTCTCCTAATAAAAAAACCCTACTGTAATTTTTGGGACCCAAACTAAGGAATAAATTTGGTGGTTTCTTAACTAATTGGAGCTGGTAAATATGATTAAACGGTTCCCAGAATCATAACTCCTGTAGTTGATATCCGATGTAAAACACAAAATTTGGTGTTTGAAAACAAGTTTTTTTTTATGTTTGTAATACACTAACTTTGCTAACTGATTAATAAATGTGGAAGATTTAGTGACAAAACCTTTAGAGAATTTAATTCTGAGAAAATTAATGTAAGTACAGCCAATAAAAAGTAAATAAAAACTTTTAAAAATATGTTTTTATTGAAGTAAAACAGAGAAAAAATAGACAAAATCATATCATTCTGTACCTAAGAAACATCCCTTTTTAAAAACAAGAACACTAATTACTGAAAATAATTTTAATAGTAATACAAAGTTTATATATAAAACATAATTTTAGCTCTGTACATTTAATAATTTACACAGGTAATATGAAATGGTTCATAAAAAACTAAATTGAAATGTATGTTTCTTAGAAATATTTTTAAAAAAATGTATTGTATAGGTTGGCAATATTAACAGCTGGTCAATAATGGAAATTGTGTATTGTGTAATTCGTTTGAATCTCTTGTCATAAGTTATTATACAATAAAGGAAGTCTAGTGTTATCATATCATACTGTAAAAATGCTGTTTCATTTTCTAATGAGGAATATGCCAAGATAATTTTTGTTTATGGGTTTTGTAACAGAAATTCTGAAGCTTCTCGACATGAATATCAGGAGAGATTTCCTGTGAGGCAAATTCCAAATATAAAAACTTTTTCTTTGGTTAATCGGCATTTACAGTGACAGTGTCATTTCCAACATGTTTGTTTTCTGTTGAACACCACGCAAATCATTGTGTTAATGATGAACATCATATGATTGAGCGTAGCCCAGGCACTAGTTCAAGACAAATTTCATGTCGCACTGGTTTGTTAAAAACCAAGTGCGACAAACTGATATGACAAAACCAGTTAGTGTCGCATATCCTATGGAAAGAAGATCTTTATCCTTTCTGCCTGCAGAAAGTTCAAAATTTGCAGCCATCAGATTAACCCCCAGCAGTTAAACTTCTATCATTGACTTCTAGAAATGCTGATACGGTAAATTAAATTTTATTTACTGATGAAGCCACTTTTACAAAAAACGGAGTCTTCAATTCTAAAAGTAGCCATTTAGGGAGCAAAGACGATCCACATGGTAGTGTGGAAACTCCCAACATATATTTCAATTAATATTTAGTGTGGCATTGTTTATGACAAAAATTCTGGGACCATTTGGGATGGAAAGCGACCGGAAATATTTATGTCAAGTCAGAGGTGGTGTACATTGTAAAGGAGGGAATTTTGAACAATTACTGTAACTAAGGTTTCTTATTCTATTACCATTTATACCATTTCATGTATTTTATATTTTTGTTTTATTATGTTAAGAATAGTGTTTATTAGGTACAGATAGAATAATACCATTTTCTTTCTGTTTTTCCTCAATAAAAAACCGATTGTTAAAAGTTTTTATTTACTTTTTACAGGCTGTATTCACATTAATTTTCCCAGAATTAAATTCTGTATAAGTTTTGTTTTAAATCTTCTGCATTTATTTGACATTTAAAAGCTATTGTACTACAAACCTAAAAAAAAATAGTTTTTGTTCACTTAATTTTGTGTTTTACATTGGATATCTTAAAAACTACTGGAGATACAGTTCTGGGACCTGTTTTATCCTATTTCCTAGCTAAAATTACATAAGAAACTATCAACTTCAGCTGAAATCCAGGCAAAATCTCTTGCTAGTTGTGACTTGAAAACAAAGTGTTTCCAAACTTATGTTTATATGAATGTTTTTCATTATTTTCGTTAGAAGAACATGTCCTGCTTCTCCGTGGGATACCCTATATATTTGTTTTTCTCCTATAGCATTACAAATCTGGTGGTGAATCCTGTTGATGAAAGATTCCATGATTTTATGTTATGTTGCAAGTGAGTAGTCATTGAGTTCGGTTATATGATAAGCTTTGATCCTAACTTTATGGCCTTAAGTTACACCATGTCCATTTTTGATTTAAGCAGAGTTTTTCATAATATTGCGATAATTTTCGTGCTCATTTTCCTTTTCTATATTTTTTTTTTTACAAATATCTTTTCTCATTTTATTTTGAATTTGATTTACATACCTAAAGGTATTTAAAAACTTTTCGATCCCAAACAATGGGAAACATAAGCAAATTTTGGTCTGAGATGATTGCCAGAGATGATCAAAAACAGTTCAGTGCTGAAAATTACCAAAGGTGATAAAGGATGGGAATAGAGTAAGAGTGCAAGCGAAGTGTTTGACCATTTAGATGATAACAAGAAATTAAGAAACTGGGTGATAACAAAAGTTGACATCAAGAAATTAATGTGTAAAATAGAAACATTAATAGTTGAAAATAGAATCTTAAAAAAAGATGAAGCATAATGTAGAAATGGTGTATAGGCTAAATGACTTTGAGAATCAAAATCATAATTTGATTATTAGGAGTGTAAAGTACGATGGAAAAGTTGACTTTATAAAAAAGCTAATTAAAGATTTTTGTGCCCCCATGAACACAAGATTATGGCATGAGATGATATATTCACAAATAGAGTGTGCCTTTGGGCTATCATCATACAGAAAATTGTGGTATAAATCACATAATCTTAGAAAATTGAAAAGGTCTTACATCATGCATAGAGATCTGTCTTATGAGAAGAAAACTATTTTGTTGTAAAAAAGTTATTAAAAAGGTCGCCACAGATAAACATGTGCTGGTTATTCAAGGTTGATTGGCTGTATAGGAATGCAATTTTATCTTGAATAGAAATCTGCTAATGGTGAAAGATGGATAAGGTATCCAAACACTATTATACCTATTGTGGAAAAATATAATGAAGATGGTGAAGATTTGTCATGAAAAAGAACAAAATTGTGATTGGCTGAAAGTCATCTGTTAGAAAAATAATAACGATATTAATAATATAAATTAAATTTAAAGTAGTTCTTTCATTCTCTTAAATTTAGGGAGGAAGAATACGTAAATTTCATTTGTTTATTTCTGGTAGAAAGTGACTTTTTAATTAGGAAATCTGTTGTTTATTGTCTGAAAAAGTGACTTTTTGAATTTGATCGATTTCTTTGATGATAACAGATGCAGTAAAATATGTATTTTCGTTGGAATTGTAATTCAAGAATAACTGACTACTAACACTGGCCAAAAGAGATGAAGAGTGTGGTAAATATTGCAGTGAAGGTTTTTAAAGATTTTATCCATTAATTAGAAAGGTATATGCTTGTTGAATATACTTTAAAATAATTTAAAAGTTTTAAATGACCGATCTGATAAGAATAAGAGGAAGGGCATACAAGTTAGTTAACATTGGTCTTCCTAATCTAAACTAATACTTAAGTGTCATGGTAGATTGTTAGATAGTGATAAGGAATTTACAGTAGAATCTGAAATATTTTTCACCTACATACCATTGCAGCTAGTGATGTCAGGGCAGGAAGACAATGATGATTGTGATGAATCCCAATGACAATGATGAATCAAGAGGTATGATTCAGTCAGCTTTTGCCTAAATTAAGATGGGGAAATAAAAAAATCAAATATTGATGAGGTACTTACTGTAAGTAAGACAAGTATGTTATGGTTTGAATGAACTGCCTCAAAATATGAATGGGTTATTCAAATGTTTAGTAATTATTATTTATGAGGGAGTTGGGTTTAATTATGCTTCTGATAGTGAAAGGTAAAAGGGTTGTTGGCCTGGATTAGGAAAGCAGATGTTTGATAATGAATGTCAGGTGGTAAAATGAAAGTGTTTAGGATGTTAACTCTTTATTAAAAACTGACATCCATAAGCAGTGCATAGGAGCAATTGCATATGTTGTGAATGAGTGAGTGTAAATTACTTTGTCAGAGAATGAAGTTTATGATTTATTATAATATTATACAATGCTTTAAGGGTGCTTGCTATAGATTCAAAGAATTTTGGAATCTGTGAAAGTAAATAGATTTAGAAGGATTACTGGAGGTCCTGAAAAAAGGCTATAGTGAACAAAACTGGGAAAAGAGAATTTCCTAATGAATTTTTTTAAAGAAATGCCAGTCAGATTTTAAATTCATTAAATAGCTATTTTAATAAAAATATTTTAACCGCAGGTATATTTTGATAATTTTCCATAAATTCATAGTATTCCCAATCTCTGAAGAAGGTGGACATAGCATAGTAAATAATTATTGGGTTATTTTTTTCTGGAAGTCATAGGTAAATTGTTAAATTGAAAAATTGGTAATTAGATTCGAAAGATGATTCAACAATATCAAATACTTAATGAAAATCAACCTTGGTTTTAAAAATAGTACTCCGAGAATGATAATATTTTCAATTTAGTTAATTATATATGTTTAAAACTGAAAACTAAAGAGAAAATGTTTTTTTTTTGTATTCAGTCATTTGACTGGTTTGATGCAGCTCTCCAAGATTCCCTATCTAGTGCTAGTCGTTTCATTTCAGTATACCCCCTACATCCTACATCCCTAACAATTTGTTTTACATATTCCAAACGTGGCCTGCCTACACAATTTTTTCCTTCTACCCGTCCTTCCAATATTAAAGCGACTATTCCAGGATGCCTTAGTATGTGGCCTATTAGTCTGTCTCTTCTTTTAACTATATTTTTCCAAATGCTTCTTTCTTCATCTATTTGCCGCAATACCTCTTCATTTGTCACTTTATCCACCCATCTGATTTTTAACATTCTCCTATAGCACCACATTTCAAAAGCTTCTAATCTTTTCTTCTCAGATACTCCGATTGTCCAAGCTTAACTTCCATATAAAGCGACACTCAAAACATATACTTTCAAAAATTTTTTCCTGACATTTAAATTAATTTTTGATGCAAACAAATTATATTTCTGACTGAAGGCTCGTTTTGCTTGTGCTATTCGGCATTTTATATCGCTCCTGCTTCGTCCATCTTTAGTAATTCTACTTCCCAAATAACAAAATTCTTCTACCTATATAATCTTTTCTCCTCCTATTTTCACATTCATTAGTCCATCTTTGTTATTTCTAATACATTTCATTACTTTTGTTTTGTACTTGTTTATTTTCATGCGATAGTTCTTGCGTAGGACTTCATCTATGCCTTTCATTGTTTCTTCTAAATCCTTTTTACTGTCTGCAAGAATTACTATATCATCAGCAAATCGTAGCATCTTTATCTTTTCACCTTGTACTGTTACTCCGAATCTAAATTGTTCTTTAACATCATTAACTGCTAGTTCCATGTAAAGATTAAAAAGTAACGGGATAGGGAACATCCTTGTCGGACTCCCTTTCTTATTACGGCTTCTTTCTTATGTTCTTCAATTACTACTTTTGCTGTTTGGTTCCTGTACATGTTAGGAATTGTTCTTCTATCTCTGTATTTGAACCCTAATTTTTTTTAAATGCTGAACATTTTATTCCAGTCTACGTTATCGAATGCCTTTTCTAGGTCTATAAACACCAAGTATGTTGGTTTGTTTTTCTTTAATCTTCCTTCTACTATTAATCTGAGCCCTAAAATTGCTTTCCTTGTCCCTATACTTTCCCTGAAACCAAATTGGTCTTCTCCTAACACTTCTTCCACTCTCCTTTCAATTCTTCTGTATAGAATTCTAGTTAAGATTTTTGATGCATCACTAGTTAAACTAATTGTTCTGTATTCTCCACATTTATCTGCCCCTGCTTTCTTTGGTATCATGACTATAACACTTTTTTTGAAGTCTGACGTGATTTCCTCTTTTTCATAAATATTACACACCAGTTTGTATAATCTATCAATTGCTTCCTCACCAATAATGCGCAGTAATTCTACAGGTATTCTGTCTATTCCAGGAGCCTTTCTGCCATTCAAATCTTTTAATGTTCTCTTAAATTCAGATCTCAGTATTGTTTCTCCCCTTTCATCCTTTTCAACTTCCTCTTCTTTGTCTATAACACCATTTTTTAATTAATTTCCTTCGTATAACTATTCAATATATTCCACCCACCTATCGACTGTGCCTTTTGTATTATAAATTGGTGTACCATCTTTGTTTAACACATTATTAGATTTTAATTTATGTACCCCAAAGATTTCCTTAACTTTCCTGTATGCTCTGTCTATTTTACCAATGTTCATTTCTCTTTCCACTTCTGAACATTTTTTTTTTAATCCACTCTTCTTTCGCTAGTTTGCACTTCCTGTTTATAGTATTTCTTAATTGTCGATAGCTACTTTTACTTTCTTCATCAGTAGCATTATTATATTTTCTACATTCATGCATCAGCTGCAATATATCATCTGAAATTCATCCAGTTCTACCAGTTCTCTTTGTTCCGCCTAAGTTCGCTTCTGCTGATTTAATAATTTCCTTTTTAACATTCTTTCCCATTCTTCTTCTACATTTTCTACCTTATCTTTTTTACTCAGACCTCTTGCGATGTCCTCCTCAAAAATCTTCTTTACCTCCTCTTCCTCAAGCTTCTCTTAATTCCACCAATTCATCTGACACCTTTTCTCTAGGTTTTTAAACCCCAATCTACATTTCATTATCACCAAATTATGGTCGCTATCAATGTCTGCTCCAGGGTAAGTTTTGCAGTCAACGAGTTGATTCCTAAATCTTTGCTTAACCTTTTCTGATACCTTGCAGTATCGCTTGGCTTTTTCCAAGTGTATATTCTTCTATTATAATTTTTAAATTGGGTGTTGGCAATTACTAAATTATACTTTGTGCAAAACTCTATAAGTCTGTCCCCTCTTTCATTCCTTTTGCCCAGCCCATATTCACCTACTATATTTCCTTCCTTGCCTTTTCCAATGCTTGCATTCCAATCTCCAACTATTATTAAATTGTCATCTCCTTTTACGTGTTTAATTGCTTCATCAATCTCTTCGTATACACACTCTACCTCATCATCATCATGGGCGCTTGTAGGCATATAGACGTTAACAATCGTTGTCGGTTTAGGTTTTGATTTTATCCTTATTACAATGATTCTATCGCTATGCGTTTTGAAATATTCTACTCTCTTCCCTATCTTCTTGTTCATTATGAAACCTACTCCTGCCTGCCCATTATTTGAAGCTGAGTTTTTTATTCTAAAATCACCTGACCAAAAGTCGCCTTCCTCTTCCCACCAAACCTCACTAAATCCTACTACATCCACATTTATCGTCCATTGGCCAAGGCCGACGTAGGATCCTATCGCAGACAGTATAGAATGCCCGGCAGCAAAATTGTTCAGATATCAATTCCACCTCCTCTTTGTGCTCCATGCACATTTGCCCATTCCAACTCCTGCAAGGCAGCTGCGCACTCGCGTCACATTTCTCCTATCCGTTTCTCCTATCTATTTCTCTTTTTAAATTTTTCACCCTACCAACCTTTTTTAAACTTCTAACATTCCACGCTCCGACTCGTAGAATGTTATTTTTTAATTTTCTGGTGACCCCCTCCTTAGTAGTCCCCACCCGAAGATCCGAACGGGGGACTAGTTTACCTCCGGAATATTTTACCAAGGAAGGCGCCTCCATCATTGCTATATGAAAATGCAGAGAGCCACATTTTCTTGGAAAAAAAGCAGCTGTAGTTTTCCATTGCTTTCAGCTGTGCAGTACTCAGAGGACTGAGTGATGTTGATATGGCCGTTTAAGTCATCTTGACTCACTTTCAGCATGAAAGCCTGAAAGAGGGCTGCTGCCCTCTTTCAGGAATCATTCCTTAGTCTGGCTCTCAACAGATACCTCTCCGATATGGTTGCACCTTCAGTCCAGCTACTTTGTATCACTGAGTACTCAAACCCCCTCACCAACGGCAAGGTCTCATGATTCATAGAGGAGGAGAAAATGTTTATGCTTGATTTATAGATTTTAAAACTGTTTTTATACCATTGCATTCCTGATAAAGGACAATGTTATAACAATATGCACTCTTTTGCAAGTTGTATAACTTAACAATATTTTTTGGAATTTATTGAAATATAAAAATCACCTTCGATTTTCACCTTGGAATCACCTTGGCGCATCATGAGTTTTATGTAAGGTTATCAGAAATCGGTTAAGATGTATTAAAATCTATTATGGTGTAAAACAGGACTGTCTGTTGTCAGCTCTCATTTTTTCATTATTTTTGGTTTTGTGAAAGATGATTTGGAAGGTTATTATTTGTTTTATGTATAGTCACATCAACAATTTAAGTCATTAGCAATGGGAGTGCCTACACAGGAGTGTAGGCGCAGGTATGGGTATAAGTACTTTTTTGAATTAGAATTTTTCCATTGTTTAATATTTAAAAAAAAGTATGAGGTTTGCCGAAGGGTGCTCATATTATATTTTTTTAAAACAGAATCAGATTTGAGCTGGAAATTTTTCTGAAATCTTCCCAAAATTAATCCTTAGAACATGTTATTAATAAGATGTATTTAAAATTTTTAAAACATAATTAATTCAATTCTGGAAATGATTTAATTGTACGTACATGAACATTTTTTTTAGGATTATATCACAGCTTTCAATTTTGCCAGTGAAGATGAGGCTGACTGGTTACGCGGTGTGCTTTTAAAAAAGAGGGAAGAAAAGAAACAGAGACGAGGTAAACCTTTAATTTTAGATTTTTCATGATTTATTTTTAAGCCATATCGGTTGATATTTCAGTTTCAGAAAAGAAAGATATTGTTCTGCTTTCAAAGCCATAAACATAAAAGGTCACAAGATATTCTGGTATAGAAAAAACATGCATCAATATACAAGACCAAGATTTAGATGAATACTTAAGTACTGCAATGGATATACTAGACGTACATGAAATTACAGATATACAGTACAGTATTTTGGAAAACTTAAGTACTTCTATAACAAAATTATTCAAATTCTTATTGAAGAGTTGAAGTCTCTTTGTGTGGTGTTTATCCACAGAGACATGATCTACTTTCCATTCTCCTTTAGTTTAGTCTGAATTTATTTTATTGTACTATCATTAGACAAAATTATAAAATAAGGACAGTACTTAAAAAATGAAAAAAACACGAGTTATTACTGATTTTGATAAAGTAATTTTTGAAAATTCCCCCAAAAAATGAATAATTATTGTAAAATATGAAATATTGAATATATCAATACAGAAATAAAAAAAAAATGTAAACTGATTGCAGAAAAAAGGTGAGAGATGGAGAGAAGAATTTTTTTGTCAAAGATAGTTTTAAAATAAGTTAATATTTCAAAAGAAATTAATGAAAAAAAATTGAAAAATAAATCATGTTTTTTTTATAATATGAATTTTAAATTTGTAAATAAAAATACAAAAAAAAAATACTTTCAATTCTCAAAAATAAAGTGAGTGTTTAAAAAATTACTTAATCCCATTGAAAAAAAGTACTAGCAGAAACTAGAAATGACTGTTGTATGATATACAGTTTTACCCTAGTAAGAAAACTTTCATACTGATAGTCAAGAAGCCACAACATTCATACCCTTTGAATTGAAAGTGATTTCTGCTTCTTAATGCATATCCACATAATCCGTTAAACATATTTATTGTAGTAAATGTATGGATCCATGTGACCTTCAGCACAAGTGCATGAAGGTGGTAAGTTGTGTGTTATTAATTGATTATTATTGATTCTATTTATTTTTTTATAATTTAATAATCTTTTATTCACAGTGAGGATTTCAATAATTTTATCTAAATGAAGCTTTTTTTTAATTATCAAAAATAAAGCCACTGGAGCAAAAAATCTTAAAAATTCTAATAAAACTCCATTCTTAAAAGTTCAAAATTTGTCTTTTTTAGGTTGATTTTGAACAATGTTACACAGTTTCTATGTCAACATGTTCGTTTAGTCAAATATGAATTTGTTTGACAGATACACAATCTTGTTAATAAATAACCAACTATTTTTTTATTTTTATTGTAAATTAGTCAAGTTTTTTTTCTTCAAATGAAAAAACAAACTCATAGTTTCAGGACGAGAATAAATTTCAACGCCTTCTTTAAGAATAAGGGTAATATTTCTATAGAAGTTTTCCAAAGTAGTGTAATGTGTGTCTGTAATTCCATGTAGGTCTAGTATGACCATTGCCGTACTTAAGTATTCATTTGAAAATCTTGGTCTTTTATGTAAATTGATGCATATTTTTTGTATATCAGAATATCTTGTGACCTTTTATGTTTATGGCTTTGAAAGCAGAATAGTATCTTTCTTTTCTGAAACTGAAAGGAATTTTGCATACTTCTGTATTAACAGGGGCTACTCGATTTTGATTTTTACTGTTTTCTGATGACAGTGTATGTTATTTACTAAGTAAATAATCTTTTTTTATTAATAAGTTGTATATAATTTGAATATTTAATGTTAAATTAGACAAGATTAACGAGCAATAGGTTATGTTTCGTTAGGTCAGATTAGGTAACATATGTAGCCCACCGAGCTGGTCTAGTGGTTAACTTATCATTGCATATCAGCTCGTTTTTTGAAGTCCAGACTCTAAGATTCAAATCCTAGTAAATGCAGTTTATACGGATTTGATTACTAGATTGTGGATACCGGTGTTCTTTGGTGGTTAGGTTTCAATTAACCACATTTCTCAGGAGTGGTTGACCTGAGACTGCACAAGACTACATTTCATTTACGTTCATACATCATCGTCTGAAGTAGGTAGTACCTTACAGTAGTTTCTGGAAGTTAAACAGAAAAAGAAAGAAGGTAAAAGTAAATAAGAATTACATTTACTGAACTTCATTTGATGTCTACGTAACACTTGCTTTGGTTGCTAATATCAAATAATTAACATTAAAAACACAAATTTTATGTAAAAGTGATATTTACAAGTAAGCTAAACACAATAATTTACATACAGTGTACCAATAGAAATGCCAATTGGCATCTGCCTTTCCTTATTCTTCATCCTTTCTTCCTTTATTAGTACTTTGGGAATTGTTCAGCCTTTGACAACTCAACCTGTAGCACATTGTTCAACGACTTTTACCAGGATTTACTTAAAATCCTAACTAGTGGATTTATTCTATCAGATAAAGCACCTCCTTTAAGAATCTAATCTGTCTTACTATTTTTTTATGTCAATTAGTTTTTTCAATCTTTTATCATATTTTCAGAACGAAGAACGAGATGTATGCAGCAAAGAGATCAGTCGTTACAGCCTCATAGTATGATAAATGGTTCTGTGCCTCTACATTCACATGCAAATCTTAGTTTATCTGCAGGTAAGTAGTTTTTTAATGGTTTGTGTTATTACTTGATTTTGAAAGGTTAAGTAATTCATTTATTAAGAGATAATAACATGAGTTGACAGCAATTAGAGAAAAATAAATTTCTCATTCTTTCTTTATTTTATAAAACAAAAAATAAAATAAAGGATCTACTTTTTTCAGTAAAATATTCTATAGTTTGAAACCCAGTTACTCTAAAAATATTATTTAATAAATATTACTTTGAATTAATTTTGTTACAGGATCACATAGAACAGGAAAACGAAAAGAAAAAGATGTTAAACGTAGATTAACTAAAGCTGATATTGGTAATCCTGTTGATTTTCGTCATATATCTCACGTCGGTTTTGATCCAAATAAGGGTTTCGATTGTGAAAACATAGAGGATCCTCAGTTGAAACAATTTTTTAATAAGGTAATTAGTTAATTTATTAGAAATTTAAGATTATTTTATTAGGTATTAATAAATTTTCAAGAATGATCTGTCTGTAGTAGAATTATACTAACTACCAAATTGAAACTGGGCTCATAACATTTTATAAAACAGCGTGTTTACGTTAACAAATGCTTATAACAATATTTTTCTTTTAAATCTAATTGCCTAAGTGTATATTTTTACAAGCAAAAAAAATCAATCTTCCTTTAAAACTCAAGAAATCATGGACTTAGAGTACATAATTTTCCATCATTTCAACCAAGTAAACCAATGAAGTGATAGTAATCTTTTATCACTCATAATTTTTTTTTTTGAGTCAATTCAGTTTGATTAGTTCTTTTACTAATGTATTTATTGAACTTTATTGAAGATATTTTTAGGTATAAATTTATTCATCTAACTCAAACTAATTGATCATTAGGCGAACAGTAAAGCTTAAACCAAATTGTCAGAATATATAGCATTATTTTCTGTTTATTAATATTTTGAGTTGCTAACTAAATTGTAATTTGTAAGAGATAAACACACAATTCCCTAAGTAAAATTTATTGAAAAAAGTTGAATTTTTATTTTCGTGTCTAATTAATTCAAATCAGTTAAAGTATTTAATAAATTAGCATTTAATAGAAAATTTTATTGTACAAAAATTCTCAGAAGTAGGCATGTGTCATTATTTTTCATAGATATTTTTGTATTCTATACAGAATTAAGGAAAAGGGACTTAGCTTCAGTACCTTTGTTTATTTCAATTTATACCTATTATCTCAAGTTAAATTTTTTTTACTGTTGTACAGGGTCACGCATTCTGCTTTACGTAAAATAGATATTAAAGTATTAGGATTGAAGGTGCACTTTAAAATGAGATGTAGATTTACTACTTGATTCACTTGAACGATCATAAAATTAATCAGAAAAGCCATACATTACTTTTCAATAATTGTAGATTAGAGTTATTTACTGACTATTTATTTGGTGTTAAATGTAATTATCTGTATACAAATAAAAAGATTAATTAAAACAAAATATTTCCAAATGTTTTGTTTTTAGGCCGGTGTTTCAGATAATCAGTTACAAGATCGTAAAACTCGTGAATTCATTTATGATTTTATTGAAAAGAATGGTGGATTAGATGCAGTTAAAAATGATGTCCGACCACCACCTGTGCCCGCTCGATCTGCCCCAACATCAAGGGCAGCACCTCCTCCACCACCATCACGTACTGGGCCTCTTCCTCCAGCACCACCATCGCATACACCTCCTCCTCCACCGCCACCACCCCTTAGAACACTGCCTCAACGTCCTCAAGAATCGCCTCAAGGTAAAATATTTTTAATCTTTATTTTGTTTTCAGTTTTTATAAGTATTTGAATAAGTTTTATTAAGCATCTTTTATTAAGAACTACCATGCTAGTAATACAGTGTGCTTTTTTAAATTAGTTAGACAAAGTAATATTTGATTAAGAAAGTAAAAAAATTACTGAATGGTATTACAACATCAAAAGCTATATGTTTTCTTGTAAAATATGTAAATATCAGGTTCTTTTGAAACAAGATAGGTAGTTGTAAAATTTTTGTTATTAAATCTATATTTTATCAAGATTTACAGGACCAGAGAATTTTATTGGTGGACCTCCTCATTGGCGTAACTGCTTGGGTTTGGTTTAGGATGACTTTTCCGTGATAGCTGGATTGGTCAGAATGGACCTTATGACAGAGCTTGTTTATGATGACTCCAAGGTTATCCGATCTGACCCTCGTGTAATTTTTTCCTTTGGGGTTTTATAAATGATCTTTTGAATCTTGCTCACTACCTACTGATCTACTCGATTTGAGGCACAGGACTGAAGCAGCTATCGCTTTCTTTACACCAGATATGCTTGGTTAAAGTATGGGAGAAGCTCTCCTATCAGCTGGATGTGTACCACATGATAAAAGGTGCTCGCATTGAACCCTTGTGAGGGAAAACTGTTAGAATTACTCTTTCATTTTTATTTGTTATTCATTACTGCAGTAATAAATAATTTTAAAATGCCCGTATTATTTTTCATACATTCTGCATATAAACAAACCGATAACAAATAGATGTTAAAAAAAATCTGATGGGAACACTATACGACTTCCTTGTATGTCTATTAAATTACATATACATATTTTTTACTAATAAAAAGTACATGACTTTTTTTTCATTAATAACTACTTATATTTTTTCATATTTTATTATTATTTATCATAAAAATGTTTTTATAATCAGAGGTTAGTGATTATTAATAAATCGATATACATAAATTTAAAAAAAAATGTTAAAAAAAAGGAGGTGAAGTCTGATTCAAACCTTCCTCTCATAAAATCCAAATATTTCATTAATTAAAATTTTATTTGGCTATAACTCTTGAACCAATGTAAATAAGTACCATATGTGATATATCATTGAAAAGTTTTCAATGAGGGCTTATTACTGCAGTTAGAAAAAGTCTAAAATCTAGATTTTTTTAGGATTTTGGACTTTTTTAAACACTTTTGTTTATTCGATTCCAATTAAAAGGAGAGGTCCACAATTAGATGTTACAACAGTTCTAAATCCAAAATTTCAACATCCTAAGGCTACTTATTTTTGAGTGATGCGAAATACATATGTATGTACAGATGTCATGCCAAAATTAGTCAAAATGGATATTTCCATTGAAATCTGAAAACTGAAATTTTTCCTGATCACAATACTTCCTTTACTTTGTACAAGGAAGTAAAAGTGAGAGTTAATACAATTTTTCTTTACACTAAAACTCTACATCTGTTATCACATCTTGATAATACTGTCATATCTCTTCAAGACTTACTTAAAACATATAAAAAGTATTTATTAATTTATTCAAATCCTTTACTGAATGAATACTTTTTTCTTCAATTGACTATTTTGTATTGTGCTGTTTGTGCATTATTTTTCCTAAGGTAGCTATCTGAATTCAATCTTTTTTCAGGTAAATGGAACCCACCCCCTCCACCACCACCACCACCAGCACCACCCTTGACTGCACCACCAGATGATGTACTACCCCCACCATCATATCTTCCTCCTTTACCTACGGTTGATCCACATTCTGCACTTATGGAGTCTATACGTTCTGGTAAAGCGTTAAAGGTGTGTATATGTTTTAATTATTATATTTGAAATTCAGTTATTATTCTTAATTGAACAGTAATCTTTTTTTTTTTTGTTTTTACATATAATAATTGACATCACAGTAATGTGGGTGAATTGTATGATAGTTTATTCTTGAAAATATTACCAGCGTTTAGTGCTATAAAGGAGAATTACATTACTTAATAAATTTTACATTTAAAAGGTAATGTGAACTATATTTATTCTAAGGGATGAATTTTAAAATTAATATTCAATCTTAAAAGTAGTAACTATCAGTTTCATTAATACATATCCCCTAAAATTTTCTAAAATGATAACTGGAAAATTTTATTAAAACACTGGGATGTTGTAACAAAATTTCAACTCAACCAAACTATGCAGTATACACAGTATGTCTGAAAAGTTCCCGAAACTAAATTAAATAAAAATACAGATTTAAAGATAAACGAATTTACACACATCAGCCCTCTATATATTTCCCGTCTCTATTAATACACTCATTGCAGCGCCGGTAGAGCCCGTCAAACGCTCAGGAGATATCACTTTGTGGGAAATCATCTTCAACTGCTCGGTGCAAGCCCTTTGGATGGCCAGAATATTGTTGAAAAAGTGGCCTTTCATCTTGAACTTGAGTTTCAGGAACAGAAAATAGTCTGCTGGAGCCAAGTCGGATGAGTAGGGTAGTTGGGATAAGATTGTGATTTGATTTTCAGTGCAATAATGTGTTAAAACTGTTACCATGTGTACCAGGGCACTGTCATGCAAGAGTCCAACTGCCCAGGTCTCGGTATTCAGACCAGATGTGATGAATACAATGCATCAGGCATTTCATTACTTCCTAATAGAATTTAGAATTCACGGTTTGACCAGTTGGGACAAACTGATGAATTAGGTCTTTGGAATTGAAGAATTCAATCAGCATTGTTTTCACCCGTGATTTTTGCTGCCTGATTTTCACCGGTCTTTGTGCTTCAGGACTCAACCAAGCGGCAGATTAATTCTTCAGTTTGCAAAACATACATGAAGCACCAGCTTTCATCCCCAGTTACAGTTGTTTGCAAAACGTTCAGGTCGCTATCAGCAGTTTCAATGAAATCTTGAGTGCAAGAAAGACGCAGTCAAGAAGTGTAGAACGAAACGAGAGCACACCTTTCGGCTGTTCATTTTTTTTGTTAGAATTGTACATACCATGTCTTTACTGTTAGCTATTGTCCAAAGGGTAAGATGAGGTTGTTCAAGTAGGAGAATGTACATGTTGATGAAAATACAGCATGTGCAGCTGTTGATGAAAGTACTTAGTTTAAATGACCAATAATAACTGGTTTCATGCACAAAAACAAATCACTTTCTTGTAAATACAACTTATTTTATTTTACTGGATGGTATTATTGATAACTTTTTAATATTTTCTAATTCTACTGTTTATACTTTATAAATTATTTAGTATTTTGCTTAAAATGTTTAATCAATATAATATGATTAAAAAAGAATGTTATGGTATATTTTGAAATGCTATAAAAATTTAGGCCTACTTTTAACAAGGGGCAATCCATTTGAAGTGTCCCAAAAAACTTAACCTGGTTGCTTGACCAATTCAAAAAAAAATTGAAATTACCCACTTGTTTCACATGTTTCAGGACCTTAAAACTATTTATTTATTTTTTTAAGCAGTTTACCTTTGGTGGCCATTTTTGTTACTGTGCACACACCGATTTTTGTGATTGTAAGGGTTTATGGAAAAAATCATAACTAAAACGTCAGTCCTGGAAGAATGAAACAAAAAGTGATTTAATCATATTTTCTCAAGATAAAAGATTGGTCCAGTAGTTTATTTACCTATCTCTCTTCTTTTTATGAGAAAATTACCAATAAATTTAAACATGAAGAACTGTGAAATTTCACTTTTGGTAATTTCTTTTAAGAGGCAGCGATGGCATACATAGTTTGAATTTTTTTTTTATATGTAGGTATATATTATTAGTTTTACTATAAATAATATTAATGGTGTGATATATTTACCCCCAAATCTTAATGAATTTTTGAAGACTAATTTTTTTTTTTAATTAAAATTTTGGCTTCAAGTAACTCAGATGGGGCTAGTAATAAAAATCTCAAATTTGCACAACTTCCAGTGTTTTTGTAGATGTTTATGGCAAATAAAAAGGTTTCTTGTATATTGTACTTTGAAAAGTTATAACTTTTCAAAATTCATGAAAAACCTGTTAAAAGCGATAGCATTTTGACTAACTAAATAAGTGCTCCAAGGGGGTTTCTTGTCTTCTTTGCATTTTACATTTTTTGATATATTTTTTTTATATTTAGCCCCTATGTTGTTGAAGTTGATGTTTTCAATATTTTTAAAATAGTTTTTTTAAAATTATTAATGATAGTTTATAATTTAATGATAACTTAACCAGTAACATAATTCAACTTTGATTCAAAAATGCTCGTAAAACTTACCCAAACTGAGAATTCAATGAGTAACCTGCGTCTTTTTTCAAGAATTCATTTTTATTTTTGTATTGGGTTTTTTTTTGTAAACACGATCGAAGAAAAAAATAAATTGTAACAAAATTTTAATTATTTTTTTAATAATTAAAGTTTATTATTTATATTTAGTGTGGTTAACCAACAGCTGTGATATCTCTTCTGATAATTCTCTTGAAATTATGTGAGAATGATCCATCACTGTCTAGTTCAAGTAATGTCAGCTTTCTGACGACTTTGCTGATTGGTATCCACACTTTGTCTTATAGAGACTTTTGAAATGATGTACATGGTCCAGCTCGGTGGAAAAAATGAACCTGCACATTGTCATTTTTTAGGCTAATATCTACCACTTCTCCTAACCACCACTGATCATCATACTTTATGATCAGTCACAATATATAAATATTTTATATATATATAAAATATGACTGATCGTCATTTTTTCCGTAAGTGGAAGATTGAGCTGGTTCAAAAACTTTTCAGTCAAAACACAATTAAAGATTTTTTGAAAATTTTCAGATACCTTATTTATTTTAAATTTTAATGCTGATGGCCTTTGTTCCGTGCTTCATTTTTTCAATTTGGATGGAGGTAATACACCAAAATGCTTCAAGCAGCATCCAATTGTTCAATATTGTGATGTGGGGCAATGTATTGTTCTTGGTCTTTTCGCATTCGTATAGTTCGTTGTTCCTGCTAAGAAAAAATACTTTTGAAACAGTTAACACAAATAGACTTTCAGCAATGAAATTTAAATTTGGAGAAATGTATTCTTTAAGAGCTTGCTCTGATGTTATTTGTTTTAAGTGGTTCTTAACTGGTTTTTTATGAGTTCTCCAAGAGTCACAACAAAACTGTTCATACAGGTGACTGAATTTGACAAAAACGTTTTTCATGATATTTAAAAGCACTAGTGACATCTCCTGAATTAACATGTAAAATTGTAAAAAAATTCTTCACTAAATTCAGAAATTTTAATAAGTTCTTTTGGCACTGGTACCATACATTGTTTTATGACACACTTCATTTTCATAAATTCCTACGAATCATTGTTTTATGTGAAATTACTTGAAAATAATGTAAAAATTTAACTGGTTTTAAGATTACAAATATAATATTATTAAGTTTTACTTAATAATATTGTTTTTATTTAAGAGTTTTAATAATAGTATTTAATAAACACTTCCAAACCCAAACGGAGGATGAAATTTGAGACGCTCGGTAAAGATGTGAACAGGTTACTGACTAATGTCAGACTAATCAGTCTGTCACTGCAAAGCTAAATGATGCAACAAGCATAAATGATCATGTTGCAACATGAATTTTCCTGATGACTGGAAATGACTTCAAGCGCCTGTTTAATAACATGAACACTACAGTTGAATGGTTCAAATAAGTCTATTTCTACTATAGTAATAAGTATAAGGATATTAAAGTGCAAGAAGACAAGAAACCACCTTGTAGCACTAAAATAGCGAGTCAAAAAGGTATCGCTTTGAACAGGTTTTCATGATTTTTAAGAGGTTATAACTTCTTTATTGATACAATACACAAGAAACTTTTTTATTTGCCATAAACATCTACAAAAACACTGGAAGTTGTGCAAATTTGAGATTTTTATCACTAGTCCCATCTGAGTTATTTGCAGCCAAAATTCATAAAAAATTTTAGGGGTAAGTATATCACCATTAATATTATTTATGGTAAGACTATTAATATATACCTACAAAAAAATAAATAATTCAAACCGTGCCATCCCTGCCTCTTGAAATAAATTACCAAAAGTGAAATTTCACCGTTTTTCATGTTCAACTTTATTAATAATTTTCTCATAAAAAGAAGAGAGATAGGTGAATAAACCACTGGACCAATAGTTTTTTAGTTATGATTTTTTCCGTAAACCCTTACCATCACAAAAATAGGTGTGCGCACCATAACAAAAATGGCCACCACAGGTAAACTGCTTAAAATAGTTTTAAGGTCCTGAGACTTGTAGGAAACAAGTGGATAAGTTTCAGTTTTTTTTTTTGAATTGGTCAAGCAACCAACCACCCTTGGCTCACTTCAAATTGATTGACCCACAAGTATTGTAGTTACATCAGCAGACAAATGGTAAATGATGCATTATAATTGTTTGACATATATAAACATGGTTTATAACCTATCATGATTTTATTTATCGTAAAAATAAACAGAGAAGAGCCAAGTATTCTTTTTTATTATTCTGTTTAGCCTCTGGAACCATCGTCAGGTATTAATCAGAGAATGTATGAGGGTGATATGTATGAATGTAAATGAAGTATAGTCTTGTACAGTCTCAGTTCGACCATTCCTAAGATGTGTGATTAATTGAAACCCAACCACCAAAGAACACCGGTATCCACGATCTAGTATTCAAATGAGTCACCTTTCTTAGAATCATATGAAGAAACAATATAGCTATATTATTTGCTGTATGATCATAGTTTTCAAATACAGCCTGGCCAATATAAAAATAAATTATTATTCATAATTCTATGTTTTGAATGCTTGAGAATAATTCAAATAACTAGTTGTCCTGTAACAGCATTTTTGCAAATTCTGTTTCTTTTTATTCAGATTTTGATTGAAAAAAGTGATCACTTTTTATAATTGGTTGTACATAATTTATGTTTTATAATTACGATTGAACTGAAGTCTACCAGAAAAAACAAGAAAATTAAAATGGCAGGCTGGGAAATAATAAATAGTGTGTATGAGTTTATGAAATGAGAAGGTGATCAATTACCAAAGTCGAGAAAAAAGATAACACCTGATTCACCTTAAAAAATGAAGAACAACAGCTATATGTAGGATGTCCCGAGTCCAAAGAGTGAGAAAAGAGAAAAAGTAGTTGCCAGAAATATTAGCTGAAAATTTGGCAGAGATTCTTTCTCTACTCCAGTAATCTACAACATGAGATCCTGCAACAGGACTAGATGACTGACAAGTGTGTAGTGAGACGAATTATAATTATCACAAAATGCATAAACAGCTGCTGGCAATGAAAAAGATATTGTTAGTGCTTAAAAATACCATTGTTTATTCAGAAAAAGAGAAAAGTTTAAAAAAAATAATAAAATAACTGGGCTTGGCATTGAGACGGCAGGTTTGTGTTCCGTCCCAGGCCAGCGCATAAAATACGTTCAGGCTCAAAAGTACCTTGGGGTGTTTCTTGATGAGAAAATGCAATCCCAAGAAGCACCTTCAGTACATTGTAGAGAAGGCCTGCAGTACCTTCTTTAGTATTCGGGATGTGGTCAGTTAGATTGTGGTAAATTTTAAGACCATGAGTATCTTGTGTAAGGTAGTTTATGAGGTAATTATGCTATATGCGGCGCCTGTTTTGGTGGATAGGTTAAAGTTTAAAAGCTATTGGGACATATTGTGGAGGGCTCAATGTCTTATACTTTTAATAGTAGCAGGTGGCTACCACATGATTTCCCAGGAGATGGTCTTGGTGATTGCAGGCATAAAACCAATAGACTTAATTGTGTCAGAGTGGAAACAGCGTTATGTCACCAAGAATTAAGTGAATTAACTTCTAACAGATTTCAAAAAATTGAACAACATGGAATACTTTGTTGCAGGCCAGATGGGATGAGACAGAAGGCAGAGGTTATACACACGGTTTCTTAACTGATGTTAGTTTGCAGGGAGCCTCTTGGGTTCACCCGAATAAGTACATAACACAATATATTATGGATATGGCGCAGGCTGCAGAAGTTTGGCCTGGTGGGCTGAGGAATGTGTCCACAATGCGAACAATTAGACAATGTACAACATGTTCTTTATGTTAGTTCAAAGTATGAGTTGATACGCACAGAGACTATCTGTCAATATTATAGGATCGGCACTGGATTTCCATGTCAATTGTTGAAACCATGAAACCAGGCTGAATGGATAATAGTTGAGAAATTCATACATTATTTGGCAAAAGAAAGTACTGCCAAGGGCATTTAGGGTGCCGCCTGGGCTTTTCCATATTCTTCGTTTGTTTGTTTTGTAGTTGGTAAGTTTTTGTTGTTAATTTGTTTTATTGTAATTGCGTGTACCTTTACAAGAAAAGTGAAAGCGACAGCGATCATTATGATGACCTTGGAAATTCTAATATTGCTTGTAAAGTGAATAGCATTCACCCTATTTAATTAAAATAGTTTCATTTTGTTCTAATATTAAAAAAAAATTGTTCTGCAGTAATTTCTCTTGCCATTATTTAGTTTAATGGGTTATCTTGCATTAACTTTTGAATACTATACCATTTTCTGTGTAGGCTTACTGTTGTACAATTCCCAGCTTCATATAAGCACTTCTGTAATTATTGTCATGTTTACCATTTTGAAAAATGCATAATAGCATATTTTTTTGCAGAAAATGGTTGGATATTAATAAAAAAAATTTCAGTGAGCCAATTGAATTTGAAATTATATGTATATATTTTTTTGTTTTTTTTTAGCAGTGGTCAATAAGTTGAATTATTTACAAATACTAACCAAGCAAAAATTATATTCAAATTCTATAAATTGGATCAGAAGCTTTTAAAACTTAATACACAAAATTAAATTTAATGAGACGTGTTTGGAATGCAAAATAATACTTAAATGCACAATTTTTAATATTAAAAACTTCAATAATTATTTACCTATTAAATATAAAAAAGAATTATGTGAAAAATTTAGAATAAAAGAAGAAATTTAACAAGCTTGTAAGGATAATTTTTTTTATTAATAATATATTACATTCATTACATTTACCAATATTTAATGAGTAGGATTTACAGTTGACATGTATGTAAAAGATTTAATTCATTTTGAAAAAGGAAAATTAAATAAAACTTTTGATAAAAAGATAAATCAGTTAAGGAATATTAACAAATATAAGTACCATAATGGCATACAACATTTATAGCACAGAAATTATAATGAACCTAATTTTCATAATAGTAATTATAATAGTTATCAAAAACAAGAAACAGAAATAAATAACAATTTTAAGAACATTAGTAATGTATTTTTTGATAATAAAGAAAAATTAATAATTTCAAAAGCTTTCAAATCTAATTTAAATGATAGCAACATATATAATTAAAAATATCACAATTTATACGGAATATTACATTGAAAGATTGAATATTTTGGATTTGAATGAAAAAATATAATTAGCCATAATATAAAAAAACAAATAATAATACAAATATAAACAAACGATAACAAAATTTGAGCTATCAAAATAAGAAGTAAGCTTAGTGATAAAACTAGTCAACATAAAATTTGGAACCAAAAAGGGTGTAGGTGTTCTATATAGTGTGATATATATAAATCTGAATATGTAAATCTAAATATGTATATGAATCTGAATCTGAATATCTATTCCAAAACAACCTGTCACATAATTTTCTTAAGTTACAACCTCTTAAATATATTTGTTCCATCATTCGTGAAATAAACAATGCAGAGAAGTTAGTACGTCTGTATGTTTGCTTATTCACATCTGATTTTTATTGTGATGCATGCTGTAGACCTATATTTGATACATAGTAATTGAATGATGCCATTTCATGTCAAGCCAGACATGTACAGACATGTTCATGAGTCAAGTAATGAGTAATTGAACATGTTGAGATTTTCTTCAGTATGAGTTCATTTCTTGGTATGACTTGCCGTGTTCTTTAGTTGTTGTAGTGATTTTATCATACACATATTATAAAGCTTGTTTCATAAGTGAGCCACAAATTTAGTAAAAGATTTTTTTTTTAACAGAATAACTTTGATATTATTTTGTTACATCAAGATTTGTTAAGGTGTGTGTGGGGGGGGGGGGCAGGTGCACACATACACACATTTTTGTGTGCATATATTTTTGTTAGGTTTGTGTAACAAATATGTAACAATACATGAGAATTGTTAAACATAATGTAACATGAGATTTGTTAATTGTTATGTAATGTAAGAATTTCGTTTGACGAAAAGTCAACGAAAACCAGTATCGAATCTGCTGAAAAGTGCTTATAAACATTATTTTGAGTGTCCCTTGAGAGACCAAGATAAATCCTGTGCTCCTCATGTAGCATGCATTAAGTCCATTACATTAAACTAACCTGGTGATTAAAGGGAAAAAAAACATTTGCCTTTTGGCATATCTATGATTTGGCGAGATTCTACTAACTGTTATGACTGCTATTTTTGCTTAACAAATGTTAACTGATTACAATTTAAACCATAAAAGTAGTATTGTATACCCAAATGTTCATTCACCTGCAAAAACAGTACTTCATGGTGTTGATTTACCGATACCAGTTGTTCCAACTTCTTGGAAAAAAATTTCTGATTCCCCAGAATCAACTGATGAGTCCTCAACTTCAATAGATATTAATTACATTCCAGAAGAATCAAATACTGAACCTCACCTCATCATACAAGCAGAACTGAGCGACCTAATTCGTGACTTTTACTTGTTGAAACAACATGTACAACTAGTACAACCTAGGTTGTACGTGTACCTAGGTTCACGTCGTAAAGAATGGAATTTATTAAACAAAGATACTAAAATTTCAATATTTAGAAATAAAGATAAAAATTACTGAAATACTTTAGAAGAATTGGTTTAATTTGTTCCTGCTGTGATGTTTGAGGGCTAATGGCTGAACTGGACATTGAATATGTTATTCAAGATCAATGTTTATTTGTAGACTCATCAAAAAGAAGCTTAAAGACGGTGTTGTTGCATAACTCGAATAAGTTTTCTTCTATACTGGTAGCACATGCTGTAGGAATGAAAGAAACATATGAAAGTATGTCAAAAATTTTAGAAGCTATTAAGTATGATAAACACACACTGCAAATTATTGCTAACCTGAAAGCGATATAGAGCTTCTCGGTCTCCAGTGTAGCTTTACAAAATGTGTTTCATGTTTCTGTGGGATGGTCAGGCTACAAATAAACACTACGCGGTTAAAAACTGGCCAAAAAGAAATCAGCTTACCCTAGGAAAGGAAAATGTCAATATTTCCCTTGTCGAAGAGATCCTATTATTTTTCCGGCTTTACATATAAAACTAGTCCTGATGAAGAATTTTGTAAGAACATTAAAGATGGAGGTGGCTTTAAATATGTGGCTGAAATTTTTTCACTTAAGTGAAGTCAAATTAAAACGGAATATTCATCGGGCCACAAATAAGAAAATTAATTTGTGAAAATATATTTGACAGCAAACTGAAACCTAAAGAACTAGCAGCATGGAAGTCATTCAAAGATGTCATTACTGGTTTTCTTGGAAACAAAAAAGCTGAAAACCATGATTGGCTTTTAAATGAATTCTTAGTGAACTACAAAGAATTTAGGCTGCAGAATGTCATTGAAAATTCATTTTTTACATTCTCATTTGGAGTTTTCCCCTTTAAGCTCGGGTGACATCAGCGATGAACAAGAAGAAAGGTTCTGCCAAGATATATCGCAGATGGAACGTTATCAAGGCAGATGGGATGAATCTATTATTAGTGACTACTGCTGGATGATAAAAAGAGAAGACTTCACTAAATACAAAAGAAAAATAAGAAATTAAGATAAACATAAATGTCTGCAAAAATAAAGGTAGGATTTTATTTGTAATTATTATTTTTGTATTCTGTTATTTAAGAAGTTTCTCATTATTTTAAAGGGTCATAATTAAACATCTGAGGGCGAAAGAAAAACTGATTTTTATTTTAAGATTCAGCATAAAAAATCATTATAATTCACTAACATTAATCTCAGTTCCAAATTTTTTTTTTTGTTGACCTGTGTAATGATCTCATATTATTAAATTCAGACAAGACTAATACACCAATTATTATGTATAAATATAAGTACAAAGAACTTATAGATAATTACATTGAACAAAATGATTTTAAAGTAATAGAAGGACTGACAAACGAATATTTAAAAATTATAAAAGATTTAATATGTAAATATAAAATATATACCAGTATTTAATTATGATAATGAAGTATTAAGATTATATCCATATATACCATCACCCCCAAAACTTACTGGATTATCAAAATTACATTAAATAAATAGTCCTATAAGACCGTTAATAAATTTTATAACAGCACCTGCATAATTTATAGCTAAAATAATAGCTGAAAGTCTTACAATAAAAATGAATCTTAAATATAAACGTAGTGTACAAAATGGTTACAAAGTCATAAATAATTTTAATTTTATTAAAGCTGACTCTAAAACAGTAAAATGGTAAGTTATGCTATCACAAACATGTACCCTAATATATAAGTTGATAAAACAATAGAAATAATAAAAAATAGTTTAAAGGAAACCCCAGAAACCCCTGTTTTGTAATCTACAAACAGGATTACCAATGGGATCACCTATATCAGTTGCGTCTGAGATTTTTATACAAAATGTTGAAAGTATATTAGTTGATGGTATGTTGAATACACACCAAGTACTATTATGGATAAGATATGCAGATGATAATTTGGCCTTTTATAACCCAAGTAATGAACATTTGATCATTTTAAATAAACTTGTAAACAACTAATAAAAATATAAAATTTATATGTGGAATAGAAAATAACAGAAAAATACATTTTTCAGTTATTGAAATTGAAATAAATATAAAAAATATTATAGAAACATCAATTTATAGAAAATCCACAATGAATACTATTAGTTTTGATGATAAAATTATGAAAGTTTATAAAAAACAGATTATAAAGTATCATGATAGTTTTACACAAATACTAGAAAATAACACAGATATTAGTTAAAGTTTTTTCCTAGAATACAATTATGCAAATAAAATAATAGAGAAAAATGCTAATGCATATGATAAAAATAAATATAAAAAATTGTGTAAACCAAATAACCATATTATAAAATATTTAAGGAATAAAAATAATGTAGAGGACTTAAGAAGAATATGTAAAGTTAAATGAAACAAATGTAATAAAATTTATATTTGTAAAACTAACAGATTTAAAAAAAAAAAGATTTTCAGAAAATTACAATGCTTATAGAAACAGAAAAAGAGATGGGTCTTATGTAGCCGACCATTTGTTGCAATGTAAACACAGTATTATTGATTGTAAAAACAATTTAGAAATTTTGGAGATTTGCAATAATGTTAAATTAATTTACTTGAAAAATATTTTATTTATAAATTTAAACAAAGTTTTGAAATGATGAACCACCAGATCATATTTGAAGATAATGTTTTAATTAAACACATCGGGGGTGTTGTAGCAGTTGTCAACAATGATTATGAACATAGGAATTTTCATGTTTTAAATTTACATCATTCCAGTAGTCGAGTTTTGTTATTAAATTTTGCACTTATTAAGGTGTTCATGTTATCTAAATTTTAATTTTTTTTTATTATTTGTTTGATGTAATTATAGAATTGTGTACCGTCTGATGATGCGAGATCCTGTGAAAGTTGACTATTGGTGTTACATTTTTTTTTTTAGGTTTTTCTGTTATTGAGTTTTGCTGGTTTAGTTGTTGTTATTGAATATAAATATTAAATAAAATTAAATTTAAAAATGTAATAATGTTCCCAAGTATTAGGTATATATCGAGGTGATATATACTAACCCATAACAGCCCATTGGTTGTTACGTAATGAAGCAAATGCTTTGCCAAAAGGATTGTAGAATGATTCCTAATTGTGGCTGTGCTGCCATGGCACCAAGCATCAAGATTGGTTGCACCACCTGTAGAAGTATTGATATAAAAGTTATCAGTAAGTCCTAATGATATAAAAGTAATATTATTAAGAACACATATAAAAATAAAATGTATTGTAGAGCAATAAATTTGTATGCTTAATATTATCTTAATCTGTTTTTTAAGTACATCTCAGAATTTTTCTTTGGTTTTATTTTTTTAACGCGAAAGAAATTTTCAAAAAAATGTTAATAGGAAATAGTGCAAATACAAATAACCTTTTTTTAATATTGGCAATTTATTAATTTTACTTTTTTGTTAAAAATTAAGATTTATTACATACTATCTTAGTAATGAAATCTATGTAGATTTTGTTAGTTTTTTGTTTTTTATTCAATAATAACATAATAGAATATGAAGAAAATAGTTACAGTGGGTACTGGATTAGGTTGTAAACTAGGTTTTACTGTCCAGTGATTCCACAATGTCTAGAACATTTCAGTTTGTGGTATCTTGAAATTAAAATGTTTTTAAATAAGGATATATGCATATAATTGTTTATCCTTTGTTTAATAAATTGGTTGTGTAGATTGCAAAAAAACGTTAGATATAATTTGGTTTCTCCAGATGTTTAAATGCGTACTTTTTATTGATGGATAATGACCAAAATTGCAGCTAAGAAAAGAAAATACATTTTCTTATCTGAGAGAATGTTAGATTTCAAATCTGCCTCTCTTCAATAGAAACATAATGACAACCAGCATGTTTGTAATGACGTTTAATAATCGAGACACTCAGGATGTTGTGCTTCAGGTCAGTAATAGTATGTGGAAGTTACACTCCAAACCATTGGTCAAGTCTCTTTTTCTTATGCAATAAATTCTATTTTGAATCAGTATGAAAATTAATTAAATTATTTAGTATATGAATAAATTATTTGTAGAGGCTAATAATTTTGAATTTTGAAAGGATTAAATAGATGTAATAAGTAATAAACTTACAAATTATCGCATGTAACATTGACTATAAAATTTTTCCTGAATTATTCAAAAGTAAAAAATTGCTAGTACGCCATCAATAATATCATAATTTAAGTCTTATCACAATAATCTAAATTTATCAAAATATTATTAATTATAATTATTATAATTAATGTTATTGTTAAAAAGAATCTGATGTGGACACCACATGACTTTCTTGTACTCTTATTAAATTACATAATATCACATTTAAAAAAAAATGAAAAGTACATAACATTTTATTTCATTAATAACTCCTAATATTTATTCGTCTTTTTTTTATTGTTATATTGAATTATGATTTATTGTAAAAACATTTTACAGTCGGAGGTTAATAATTAATTACAGTGGAGAACAAAAAATAATTTTTTTTTCTCAGGAAAAACAAATATGTGATTCTGATAGTATTTTTTCTCCTGAATTCAAATATATCAGTTTTTCCCGTTCATGCAAGGTTTCTGAGAGATAGGCATTTATAATTTCAAACATATTAATACTTTTTGCATTCTTAACTACACCATTCAAACATTTGACTTGCCTAGAAAGTAAGAAATGACGATTTTCTGCTATATTTCACCTGTGGAGTATCCTTCTTGATGGTTCAACAATAATCGCCCAGCATATTGGGTTCCATTTGCCTTGATACCTCTTTCCCATAGCTGAAATCTGATGAAAGTGTTCCCCATGCTCATTGCCCACTGTGCCAAGATTTTCCGGGAAGAAATCTAGGTGTGAGTGCAGGAGTGTACTTTTCAGGACATATTGCAACCCAGATTTATAAGATGTTGTAAGATCGTTTGCAATGTCACGATAATTTTCTGTTTTTTTGATTTTCCAAAAAACTCTGAGTAACATTTTTGAATGCTTACCAAGCTGTTTTCTCCAGTGGATTCAATAGTTCCTAAAACTTTTCATCATGCATTACTGATAGTATTTGTGGACCCACAAATACACCTTCTCTAATTTTTGCATCACTAATTTTGGGAAACTTGTTTTAAGTACATGAAACCAGGTGTATTGTCCATTTCCTTGGCAAGATTCTTCATTAATCTTAGTTTGATATGTAACTGAGGTAGATACACATTTTTAGGATTACATAATGGGTGTTTCACATTTTTCTGTTCAGGAATGAGTGCTTCATGTTTAGGCCATTCTTTTCTTTAGTGAGTCACTATCAAGTGAAAATTTGTAACATATCAAAATCAAAAAAAATCTGAATTTTGGACTTTTTCTTAAATGCAATAATAACTCCTCATCGAGAGCTTTTCAACGATATATCATAAATGGTACTTACTTTCATCGGTTCCAGTGTTCATTCATCATTCTGAATTTAGACAATTTTTCTGAAGAAAATGACAGCATTTTGTAATGACATTTCTTCTTTTATGGTGACATTTTTGTTTCCTATAAACTTAGTTTAAAACCTGTACTTCTGCATCATGGCAATAAATTCCCATCATTATCTGTAGCTCATTCTGCTAGTATGAAAGAAATATATGAAAACTTTAAATTTATATTGGACTTCAATATGCAGTGTATGAATGAAATATTTGTGGTGATCTAAAGGTAATTGCACTTATTCTTGGTCTGCAGCTTGGTTACACAAAGTACTGTTGTTTTTTGTGTCAATGCCATAGTAGGCTCACTAAAGAAATGCAATTAAAATTTTCTGTGTGGTCATTTGGAATGATTAAAAGTTGTAAAAAGGATTTTAATTGGTGGAACTGCTTTCATAAAAATACTTTTCAGTGGCATTATTTTTTATGGTAATTACAACTTAAAATGTTCACACTAATAAAATATATATGTTAAAAAATATAAAACCTAAAACATAAGTTACCATACTGAATTTAATGATTGTAAATTAGATTTCTCCTAATGTACAAAACAAAATATAACAAATTTATAATATCAAAATTTTATGTGTCCTGATATATAGTCTTGATAAATCAGTTTTTCAGTACTTACCCTGTTATACTGTCTACCTAATAATATAATTATTATATTGAATTTTAATTATTTATATATTTATTTACTTTTTACAGCACGTTGATATTGATGATAGATCAACTAAAACAACTGATTCTCGTGGTGAATTGCTGGATCAGATTCGTCAAGGCATTGAACTAAAACCTGTAAGTTCTTAAATTTTCATTAATTATGTTGTAAAATTTTTGTTTTACAGTGCTTTAGCTTACTTACTAGTCAGTACTATGGAAAACTGGCTTCTTACACTACCATTCCTCCCCATTCCAACTCTCAGTAACCCATAGTTATTCAGTATTACTTTTACGTTTTATATCGTTTATGTGTTTATGATTGTCAATTTTTAAACATTGCAGTGGGCGATAGAAAAAATAACCCAATCTTGGATCATCTTTTCAAATCTCCAGTCATTTTCAAGCTGTCTTTTTTTCTCTCTTTTGACCATTTCTTAAAATTAAACTCTTTTTCCAATTTGAATCCCTTCATCTCACATCTCAAGTATGATTTATACTTGCCAATCATTTTAAGATTTGTTTGATTTGTTTGATTCATCTGATGTTAGTTTTATCTCCATTGCGTTGGTAAAAAATCCTCTTGGTCGGTCTGTTAGAGCTCTTGCATATTAAATGCCTATATTAATCTTCATCTTCTTGTGGCATCTGTTCTATTTTGAGAAAGAGTTCATTGTTCTTTTGCATTTTCTAACTCTCATCGGTTTTCCTTGGTCCAAGTATCTTTCATAGTATCCTTCTCTCACTAATTTCTATTTTGTCTATTTCTCCTGATTTACTGTTACGCATTCTGCACTGTACAGGGCTTCAGTTCGGATTACTGTGGTTTAGTACCTAATTTTACTGAACCTAGATATTATTTTTTTGTTGTATAGTCTCTTTTTCAGGGTGTAGACTTTGCATTTTGCTGATACTTACTTATTTCATTCTTTGTCTATCAAATTGGTTGAATTATTTCACTCTTAGGTACTTGAATTTCTCTGTTTTCTTGATTTTTCCTCCACATTTTGATTCTAGATATCTGGGAGCTTATTTTGTGTTTGTTATGTATTCTGATTTTCTAAAAGATATATGTAGTCTTGTTTTTTCTACTGTTTCCTTCAGTATTTTTTGTTTCTTTTTTCTCAGTTAAATTAATAAAACTTTATGAATAGGCTTTTGACTTTAAATTGTTGTTAATAATAAATATAAATTTGTTACTAATAACGAATACAAATATTAGTATTGTTTAAAAATAATAGAATAAGTTCCTTTGATTACATTTTGCAGAAGCAAAACTTGTCATAGCTAAACAGGGCTAAAATAGTATATTATAATTATATCTATAAGTAGTGAATAAATCTGTTCATAGTTGAATACAGTTTTATAAATCTGTTCATAGTTGAATAAATCAGTAGTAGCTGAATAAATCTGTTGCAGTAATTTTTAGAGAAGGAAGATTCAAAGTATTATTGGCTGGGTAATTAAATAGTATCTGAGTATTGCTTACTTTACAAATGAAATATGATCTTGAAAATGAAGCCCAAAACATAAACTTATTTAATCAACGGTAAATTATTTTTTCCTATTATAACTGAAATACAGTTTTCTTGAGGTAGTTAAGGCAAATAATGTTTTAAATTTTTTTTGTCTAGGTACAACCTGAAAATAGGACAGCACTCAATAGTCTTCCAGAAGATGGTTTAGCTGGTGCCTTGGCTAGAGCTCTTGCAGAACGTTCTAAAGCAATACATAGTGATTCCAGTGCTTCAAGCAATGAAGATGAGGATGATGAAGATGATGAATGGGAAGATTAGCATATAACTTTTAGTAGAAAAATTAATTCATAAAATAGTCAGTCAGTATATCTTATTTTCCTGATTAATTTTTAAACAATTTATAAGTAAATAACTTGCATCAGAAAGAAACAGCATAATCATTAAAATTACATATATATAACTTTGAATTTAAAGTAATTAAAAAATTATTGTAATATTTGCTCTAAGAATAATTTTTAAAAAATTAATTAATTTAAAATTTATTAAAAATAATAATTAAGAGCAATAATTAATTAATAATAACGTTAGTTAATTTACTAATTTAATTGTTAATTTAATAATTTTACTTTTATATTAACACTAAGTTACTTTCTGATGTAAGTTATTTACTTATAAATTGTTTAAAAATTATCCAGGAAAAATGCACTTTTAATTCTTTTATTTGAATTATTGTTTTTATTGAACTGTGTTGTTTACCAAATTGTCTTTTTCTTTATGACACTTTATTGTTTCTACTTTTGAACATGAACTTTTACAACATAGTATAATATTAAACTTAACTTATTGCGAGCTACTTGATTCCAATAAATCTTTTTTCAATTAATTATAAAATGCTAAAGAAAATCTTAAAATAGGTTTTATTTTTTTTTGTGATACGTAAAAATATTATTTACAAATTAATAGGATAAATTTTACTGCTTTTTTTTACTGAAAAAAAGATTCCACATTTTTACTGTTGTAGTAATAAACTAACCCACAAATAAATAAAACTAAGAGTAGTAAATTTTATTGATGTCCGTAGGCAGTCTCTTGAAGTATCTTTAAGTTAAAAAAAAACTTAAGTAATATTTTATTAGTAATGAAATACGATCTTATCACTTACTTAACTACATTAATGTTATTTGTTGCTCAACCCCTGACCTTAATAATAAATGTGGGTACTCAAATTCTATGTGAGTATAGACAATAAATACATTGTACTTGTCCATTTTTATTGTTTTTTAAAGATACTTCAACACTATGTAATTTGATAATGTTTAAAAAAAAAAAATATTTTTATGATGTTATATTGTTAATGCATCATTTTCACTATTCAAATTTCTTTGATGGATTTTACAATTACTTTATTTTTGTAAAAATGCTGGAATCCTACTTTATCATTATCATTTTTAACTACTCTTTTTCATCCTTCTGAATGCAATATTCAGTCATAGAAATTGAACGTAAAAGATAAGTCATCTCATTTAAGTTTTTCAACTAGAGTTGGCTTAGCAAATAATTAAGTCTTGATTCATTTAAATAGAATCATAATTTTACTTTTTTCATGTAATTTATGAAGCAAATTTAAATATTAGTTTGGTTTTTGTATGAAACTAATATATATAAAAAAAATATCAAATATATATATTTGATCAACCCAAGTACAGAATTAATAAAATAAAATAAAATAGTATGGACCTACCTTATTCCATAATCCAAGCAAGAGCGCTTTTGGCGAGTACCTCACATCATCAGTTGCTCTATAATTTTTCAAATCTTTCGTTACAAATTACACATTAAAATTGTACGTTGCAAATTGCACATTAAAATTAAAAATTGAGGTGAGGTGTAAAATTGTTAAAAGATCCTTTTCCAATTAATTTTTAATTTTAATTTACAATTTAATATTTTGAATATAAAAAAAATTAGTTTTATTTCTATTTTGATTTAATTGGAAAAGGATCTTTTAACAATTTTAAATTTCAATTTTAATTTTAACGTGCAATTTGCAACGTATAATTTTAATCTTAATGTGTAATTTGCAACGAAAGATTTGAAAAATTATAAAGCAACTGATGATGTGAAATACTCATGAAAGCGCTCTTGATTGGATTATGGAACAAGCTAGATGTCATCCTATTTTATTTTATTAATTCTGTACTTGGGTTGACCAGATTAATATAATTTGTATAGTGGAGAGGAATATGATTCTGGAAAGGAACAATTTTAGAGAAAAAAAGTGTGTGTGTGTGTGTGTGTTTATATAATAATAACAGTACCTTTATTGAATAAACTATATATGTTTCAACAAGAAACAAAATATATTTTGAAAAACAAAAGTACAATTTTTATAAACTATGTATAGCATTGATCTTAAAACCTTATGTATCAAGGTTGTGTTACCCATGGTCAGTTGACCGCCCTGGGTGTGGTGGGGAGTGGGGTAATTGAGCACAAAAGATTAACACACCAGAGTATACTACTTTTAATGAAACAAAAAACAAAATCAGTTCTTTAAATTTTGAATGGTATCAATTGCTTAATAGCTTAGAATTTAAAACAGAAGTTAGCAATAAAAGAGAACCAAAAGTCAAAACTGAGTTCATTCTTTTCATTGAAATTGTAATGAAAATTATCTACTGAATCTTTCCAAACTTTTTCAAAATTTCTGGATGGAACTTGGTTTAGCAGAAGACATGAGGGTGGGGACCTCGTGGATGAAAAACCTACGATATTTTGCCCTGTTTTCTAATTTGCTTTTACTACACATCTGTGAACATTCTGTACGAGACCTTAATTCTAGCAACATCTTTCATTTATCTCCTTATCGAAATCAGCTGCAGTAATTTTAGTGCACTAAGGTTTACACTATTTCACAGACGTTTAGGTTAGAGTTAGTTTTTCTAGGTTAGAAAAACATGACAGCATAACTAGACATTTCCTATTGCCTATTTTATTCTTTTTCCATTTTGCCTATTTTACTTAGGTAATCTATATCCACTTGCGTTAATTTCACAACTTTACCCCTGTTACGCAAACCCAGCACAATGTCTTTTATTTTTCAGTATTTCGTCTTTTTCCTAAGTGATCCTGTAAAAAATTAAATTATTTTTTCTTTATAGAACATCTATAAATTTATCTTGTTTTTAATAACCTCTGGCAAAGTTCATTATTATCTTTATTCAGATTCTCAAACTTTTTGTTTTGTCCGTTTAGAAGAGACAAGATATTTGTGTTTAAGATGTTTATCTCTTTCTTGGCGGCCTGTATTCTCCTTAACTTCATCTTTTAGTTTTTCTAGCTGTTTAAAATCCATTGGCATATTATCGACAAAACTAAGAAAAAGCCTGCTTATTATCCACAATACTTATCGTTAATTCACTGGTATAACATATAATACTAATAGCAATATTATATTGTAAGAATTATTCAAAATATTTGATAAGTAAATACAGACTTATAAACAGAAAATAAATTTTAGTTAAAATGTTAAATTTATAGTATAGTATATGAAATGTAAATAAAACAAAAGATAACATTATCTCTTAAAAATGTTTATTTGAGGCAATAAGCCAGTAAAAACAATTTTCTTTTACACAGATGTATAATACACAATATATTCTAAAATAGAAGAGTGAAAACAAATATGTCTGTCCTCAGCCAGACCAATACTAAAATTTCTTTATGCAGTTTATTGAAGGGCCTAGAGGACAAGGGGTAGAAGTGCTAAAGACCTCTTTTCAAGAAAATTAATTTATAGTTTAATGGAAAAATTTAATTCTACATAAAACATGAAAAGTAAAAATGGTGGTATAATGTTTACACACGAAGATTTTTAAAATTAAGTTTTAGATTTGTGTTTGGATATGTTTATATTTTGTCTTTTAGCAGCCATTTTGTAATAAGAAGTCACATTTGTACTCCTTTTCCTGCAAATGAAAAAAGCTATGCAAATGCAATAAAGCTAATAGATTTGGTCAAAAGTAAAATCAAGTTATAATAAATGCATTTATATTTATGTATTTATTATATTTTTATTATACGCAAGAAAATTAAATAACTCGTGCAACATCACTGGTCTCTTGCAATGCTGTGATTTAGTCTGAACCAGTGTCATAAATATTGTCAACTTCAGGTTCTTCCTCCGCGTTTGTTGAAATATCAGTCTCAGCAGTCTTCTATTGTTCAGCTCTTTGTGAGGTTTGCTGTATTGTATATTATCACCCACAGAAAGTGGGTTTTAAAAGTTGTAATGTGTGGGAGGTATAAATGGCAAAATATTTGTGAGTGGCATAAGGTTTACAAGATCCTTGTATTTTGTACCTTTTCCAGTGATTAGCAATAATCTGTGCCCAATTTCTGGAACGAACATATCTCTTCCTTTATTCTTTCTTGCATTTTTCTTGTCCTTTTTAGGTGTCAAGAGGAGGTGCTAGAGAAAATACATGCATTTCCTCTAGCGAGGTTGTGTGTATTAAGTTGTATTTCGAGAGATGCTTGGAATATTATGCTTTGGTGTATGTTAAAATTGTATCTGCAACATTTTGTGAAGGTCAAAAGATATTGCGATATATGTACAACTGGTTCTTTAGCCTTAGCCACAGTTGATTTAGCATTCTTTGCTTTATGCAGATCAAACTCTTTTTCCTTAATAAAAGTATTTTTTGCATCAGATGATCCATGTTCGATAGTGTCTTGTAGTTTGTGATGTGTGTGAGGTTTATTACAACTGACATTGAGAATTTGTTAAAAACACATCTCCATAGAAAAATATAGTCACAGGCTCTTTGCCTCTTTCTTGGCAAAATTCCTGATGAAATCATCAGGTTTTATCACTTGAAATCATCAAGGTTTAAGTCGCTATTCAGATATTTTCTGTCTGGGGCTTGTAGCCTGGAATAGTGACTACTATAACGTGTGTAACAGTGAAATATGTTCCTTTATCAAATCCATCTTTTCCTGGGCAGTTTAATTTGCAAAAGCTTTGTGGCCTCATTTGTCTCAAGGTGTAACACCGGTTTCTGATTCTTTTTCTTAATTATAATATTAGTGATATGCTTGTTTCAGTTTAAAAAAAAAAAATTCTTTATATACCCTTATTTCTGCTAGGTAATACTTGCAGCTAAAAGATATACCATGAATCACATTTTCCTTTTCCTTGCCTGTATCATCCAAAACAACTGGAAAACTTAAATATGACTGTTGTAATTCCCAGTTGCTGAGACCCCAAGTATTCATTAAAAAGTATTTTTCATTCTTCCTCATTCATCTGCCTATTGCACTGGAAATTGCAGTTATGATAAAAATTTTAATTTTTCTAGCCTCATATGTCCTACCTTTTTAATCTGTGCATGCTGTGCTACTGTTTTGTGCATTACATGCCTTATTTTTTTTTCTAAAGGGTTTTTTCTTATGGGTTTTTCTCCGTGCATGTTTAGGTCACTTTGAAGGTAGTCGCTCTGCAATATTTTGTTCCTCCGTTTCATCCAAAACATAATAGAAGATTTTTGTAAATAGCGTAATTTTGATTGAAATGTCAGGGATTTAAAAGAAAACACATAGTACTGTAATAAAAAATGACTATTTAACAACATTGTTAGCAAATATATGTTTAGCCTTACCTTTGTGAGAGGAAGGTTCGCTGAAAATGTCATCGTCTGTGCTAGGACTACAGGTCATATCTTCATCACTGTTAGACCTAGCCTGCAGACAATGGAAAAATAGGAATGTAATCTGTATGACTTAGTCAAAATCAACCTTTAAGTACCTTCATATACATATGGAAGGTTTTCTCTTGAGTCTGACATGGTTATGTTCCTGGCTGTATCTAGAGTTCTAATTAAGTAACAAACTAATGAACAATAAAACTAACAGCTAAATTAGTTATTAAAATATAAACGTTATCATAAGAAAAAATAACTAAAGAAAGCAGCATGAAATTAGTAAACAATAACAATCACGTAAATTAAAAAAATCAGCTATAGCTTAGTGGATAAGGGAAGTGACTTGTATCCCTTGTCCACTTATCAAAACATATGTTTCAGGAAGTGGTTTTTCTATTTGCTGCTTGATCTCAGTTCTGGGCAGAGATATAGTTAATATTTTTAATCCTATTGGCTACTCATTTCTGCATATAACTTTTATCAGAAAAAAAATCACTTGCACCCCTTGCCCACAAAGTTGTTCATATATATATTAATTTTAGATAAATTTTTTTATAATTCATTTTTTCTTTCTTTTTCTTTTGTACGTTGAATAACTAAATATAATCTCTTTTTCAGCCTCCACAAAATACAGAATTAGAGAACACTCTTACCTTTAGATTTAATTTACTGAGCATTTGGCACCGTTGGTATTAATAAATTGTATAAATTAAATTTCCACTTACCAACAAATTTAAAAAGTGTAAATCTTAGTACTTTCAGAGCTGTTACTCACTCTGTCTTCAGGGATTTTCTAAAAGATGTTAATTTAAATTCAAATCAATATTAGTTTTTAAATTAAACTGTTATGTTCATAATACTCGGTTGTCAAGAATAAAATTAATTCATACGTCAATAAGACTAACATCATGTTTGTAAGATGTTTGAGACTATTATCATAACAAATATCATAATAGACAGATAATAGTTGCAAACATCTTACAAACATGACGTTACTGTCTTATTGATGTACAAATTAATTTTATTCTTGATGACAGACTATTATGAACATAACAGTTTAATTTAAAAACTAATATTGATTTGAATTTAAATTAACATCTTTTAGAAAATCCCTGAAGACATAGTGAGTAACAGCTCTGAAAGTACTAGGATTTACACTTTTTAAATTTGTTTGTAAGTGGTAATTTAATTTATACAACTCTTACCTTTACTTTTTCATGTTCAAAACGTTTTCAGGTCTAAGCCGTTCATCAGTGATGTTTTTTTTAATAATTCTTATTTCTTTACATTTTCACATTAAATTATAGGATTATACTTTTATTTTTTTTATTGATAAAAAAATATAAAAACATTTTAAAAATTCAGAAAAAATACTTTTTCAGTCAAGAGAATGAAAAAGTATTGCAATAACTATCAATTTATCGATATCCTATCTTTGTATGCCAACTTAATTATCTTTAATAAGAATTTTACCATCAAATTCTGTTTACAGATTTATAAGGCTGAATTAACATTTATATATATTGTATTTTTTATAATCAAAAACCAACTTGAACAATCCTATTACAGAATTACAAAGTAAATGAAATGATACTTTATTTTACTTCTTTATTCCATTTGCACTTTCACAGGATTCCGCATCATCAGTTGTATATAAATTATATAAAATTACATATCATTTTTTTTTAGAAAAAAATTAAAATTACTATCATATATAGAAAACATGTATCTGTTCATGTACAGGTGAAATTACTGTTCTGAATCTGATGGTTAATTATTGGTTTTCTATTGTTTTTACTTATGCTTTTATCGATAAAAAAATTTAATTCGGTCTTTATAAACAGAATTTTAATTTATCGGTTAATATTCTCTCAAAACTCTGAAAGTGGAGGGTATAAAGGAAAAAATTAACACAGTTATATTATTAATATTAATAATAGTCTAGTGAATTGCATTCTAGCAGCAGAATATAATTATTTATAATATTTTTGTTCATTTACCTACCGCTTACTAATTGTAATTCTTTTTCTCTGTTTAGTACTTTTCACAGATATCTCTGCTTCATTAGAATATGTAAATATGTATGGAAATTCATTAAAATTGTATTTTAAAAATTAATCCAAATTAAAATTTAAATATACCAGTTTACATTTTAAATTATTGAATTTGTTTTAATGAATTTCCGTATTTTTATGTATATGTTCTGAAGAAGCAAGTCTCTTTGAAAACAGTAAGCGTAAAAAAAAAGTAATAAAAGGTATTTAATTTGTTATGACTGACGTAATGATTATCAACAATATAAATTACTAGAATCTGCAAATACATAAGCCAGTGTGGCAAACATTGATAAAAATTTTTTTATCATTAAAATTAACTGTTAAGATACAACTGATTATAACACACTAGAATGAAATGATCTTGATTAACCTTAAGATATAAAAAAAAACCTCCTGACTTGGCTAAAAAAGTACTTTCATATCAGTTTTGGAAAATCTCACTAGATTTCTTACACATGTTTATTATATTAATTAGATTTATTCTTCTTGACATTAGGATTCGATTTGTTGGCCATTTATCATCTTTCCCGATCATAATTTAAATTTTCGGTTACCTATAATATTTGAGCAGCACATATTTTTCTATGTGCTGTTTAACACATTAATATGAATGCAAGTTTACAGGAGAATTTGTGATTGAATTTCCCATCTTCAATATCTTTTTTAGGAAAAATGTTTTTAATTAAAGAAAATTAGTAATCTGCAATTATTTTCTTACAAATACCTGTATTTTATGAGAAAATTAAAACTATTGCATGTGCGATATTTTAATCAAACCGTACTTTAAAATAAGACAATTTATGTTTTATCTCTAAAATTCATAATAGGGATCTTGCATCATCATCATCATTTTTGTCATCTGTAATTATTCATGTTTAATCATTCTAAATTTTTGTATAAAAATATTAAAAACTCCGTTTTGTTTAGTGGAGCAAGATCACTCTTCTAAAAGTGTTTTATTTAGTTTTACAGGCTGTTATCTTGTTCTTCAGAAACTGTTTGTAATAGATACAGCTGTTATTTGTGTATGGCTTTTACACTCCCTCTTTATTAGATTACAGAGATTTTCATCTTTTTTGAAATTAATTTTGAGAAAATTGAAACGGTTATCATTTCATTGTAGGTAGCCTGTTCTATTGTAGACTTATGTAATTTTTTTTTTTTACATTTATATAGGGGAAAAACAGGATAGAATATGTGATTGATCGTAATTTTATTAAGTTATCGTTATTGTAAATCTCTTGATTTGTTTGTTTTTAAGCAAAATATATTTATAAACTATTTGGTAATAATTAGTAGTTAGTAATCAAAATTTACAGCAGTAACAGTGAATATTTTATTAGTACATTAGTATTTTCTTCAGGTTTTTATTTTTTCTGATCATATTTTTAAAAAATTAAACATTTTTTTCTTTTTTTAATTAAAATTAAAATACTTAACTTGTAAATAAATTTTAGTTTTAAAAAATGCAGTGTTTCATTTTAAAAATATATTTTGTCATTATTATTATTATAAGTAGCTTAGATAGATTTATATTCTGTTTGAAGTCATTCGTATGATATATGATGTTTTATATGATTATTTTATATAAGTTCTTAAGGGATGATTTTATTTTATGTTTTTTTAATTAGTATTATATTTTCTTACATATTACTCTACTATGTTGTTTTATATGTAATTTATATATAAACCACTGAATTTCAATCAGAAAAGGCAAGATTGTTTCCTTTTATGTATCTGTATTACTTTAAGTATTACTATAAACTATGCCTGCAGCCGTATGTAATTTTGTTAATATTAATTAATTTTTTTTTTTAATTTATATTCGTATTTATTTATTCTCTTTAATTGTTAATGCCCGATCATCACTTTATAAATGGTGCTGAATTAAGAATTTTGTAGCTGTGTGAAAAATTTTTATTTAATAGCTATATATTAAAATTTTATTACATCTTAATTAAAAATAATTCAATAAACCAGTCCTGCAAACATTTTTTTAATCTCAGAATTGGCAATTTATTATTTTAAAATTGTAATGGTTCCTTTAGTATATTAATATTATAATTGTTTTCTGTTATAGATACCTATATATTGTAGATATTAACAGGATGCAGTTTTCAAAAAAAAAATCCACAATTTTTTTTTCATTATTGGCAAAATATTAACAAATAGAACATATGTTTCAATCCTGTATGGTTTTCATTGTCATTAACATTCTGAACAGTAATTAAACATTTCTATGAGAAAACAATGAGACTATCAAAAAAGATGATAATTTTATCCTTAAAGTTATATTAGGTTTTAGTAGATTGGCAATTTTGATACAAAAAGCAGGGTGCAATCATCTGTCAACCTCATCAACACTTGTAAGTTTAATGAATTATTCTAAAATTCGTTATTTTTATTGATTAATTTATATTGTTTTTTGTATAACGTACAGTTGATATATAATCTTGAAGCTCGTGTATAGGATTATGATCTGAAATTTATATAGCTTGTGAAAAATGCGATTGATTATTATTATATATATATATATATAATATAATATCTGTCTAAAAATAATACATATATATATTATCGTATTTATTGAGATTTCTATTGTCATTCACCAGGTTGGTATTTGGATAAGTAGTTTATAGTTCAGTTTGATAACCCTACACGCCACACCTTTTGGGATTTGGAAAGAATCTCCTGCAGGAGACCTGTACATTTTTGCCTGTATTTAAACTGGTAAACACAAAATCATTAATCGGTAATATGCTGTTCCCATCCCCGGTAAAAATGTCATGCTCTCTCAAGGGGTTGTAAACAGAATAGATGCAACTACCTGTAAGTAATATTGCAGTTGTCCTTTATATGAAGGTTGTTTGCTTGTTGTAGTCCAATCACGGGACATAATAATTTCTCATGATCTGTCTTTTCCTTAAATCACCATCCCTTTTTGGGCTCTAATACTACACATCAGATGTTACTAGGTACATAGAGTCATACTAGGTTGTAGAACTTATACGAGTTGGTAGGCCAGTTGGTCTAGTAAAATTATCTGATTCAGAAGAAAATAACTTAGTTATACAATAAGCCTAAAGGTGGAACGGTGAATGAGTAAAGCTAAGTCTCCTAACAGCTCTTAAAATAAATATAAGTACTATTTCCATATTATTTATGTTCATTATTATTTTTAATGGTGTTTAGTGTAACTTGCAAATCCAATTACAGATTTTGTAATTTTAGTATTCTGAGAAAATATATTGTTTTAATGATCTGATAATATTTATTAAGCTGAGTATATTTATTTTTATTTATTGCAGTTAAAACAATATAATTTATTGGTGCAAATTCTTTTGGTATTTTTTTTTTTGTTATTTTTCCATCTTTTTAGTAAAAATATGTTTGTAACTTTTTTATTAATTCTATTGCTTTGATAACTCTAGTTTTATTGTAGTTTGTTTATTTTTATTGTTAGTATTTGTATGTTCTGTAAATCAATAACTTATTTGAACTAAATAAAGCCACATGTGAAATTTGTAGTAATAGATTAAGTAACTCATTCATTATTCATATAAGCAAATGAATTTGTTCTTTCTGTTATTATTTTGATGGTTTATATATAAATTATGAATTAATTAGTATTATGTATTTTTATTATTATTATTATTAGCTTTTGTTAGTTTACACTTTTTATACTCGTTTTGAAAAGTTTTTATATTACATGCACATCTATCCACATTTTTTAAATTTCTTTTTATATAAATCATTAAATAAATATAAATCCTTTTAAATTACAGAATAGAACTGATTGTTTTATAATCATAAATGTACGTAATGACAACGTGGTATTTATCATTCTAAATACACAATGTCTAAACATTACAAAGATGTGAATACGCTGTACCAAAAGTAATATAAACAATTTTTTTTTAACTTTAAGTTAGCCTAGACAATGTGTAATACATGATGTTGCGAGTTTTAATTATTTCATTCTACGAATGTGTACAGCATTGTCCAACATATAAAAGAAGTTATAAGCTGTTTATGTTAATAAGATAATAGTAATGTTTAACTTTAAGTTATAATCCATGAATAAAATAATTTTAGATTCATAGTACATTAATAACAATAATGCTTATACTATAAGGATTCCGCAGTATATAATAAAAAATAAATGTGTTTCAGTAACCCATATGTAAAAGAATTTCTTAATTGCATGTTTTTTCTTTTGTATGTTCAGCCATTGATTTCCATGACTGCTTTATACATTTCATTATAAGCTACATATAAACAGAGCAATCTTCTCGGTTGAAATATCTTCTGTTTGAGAGTTTTATATGGTTACTTTTTTTTCGCATGTTTTCTCACACACATCATTATTGAATTGCACTTTCTTTTAATCTCATCAATACTTATAACTTCCTAAAATTTTGAACAGTTTAAAAGAAAATTTGATTTGTTGGATTGACAAATACATATTTATTTATTAAATAATTACTAAAAGAAAATCTTATCAATAATTATAAATATATTTATTATAATATAATAATATAATGTTATAATAATATTCTAGTTATATGGAAAAAAATTTGTCAATTTATTAATTGTGGTGGATGTGGATGGTTGTAGTATGTATTTTAATTTCCTTGGTAGTATTTTATGATGTATTTGTAACTACATGTTTACCGTTAAAGTGTATAGTTGTGTTATTTAAAGGATTAGTAGTATTATTTTACAAAATATTTAATAATTTGCATCAAAATATGAAATAACCTCTGTATTACCTTAACGATAACAATATGTCTAAAAACATTTTGTAAATCTTTATAATTTGAGGATATCTTTATGTTCTACTCTTGGCTTTTAATATGGAAGGTTTTCAGTGTGACCCTTGGTCAGCCTTGGGCAAAGATAAATTTTAAAGATAATTAAAGGGTAGGTAGTTACTTGAAAGAATGAATAAATAAGAAACAGATTTTATGCATTAACATAACATTTATGTATTTATACTAAGCAGTATTTTCAATGAAATTGTAACTATATACCAAAGATAAGCTTACATAGATAAATCAATTTAGACTTCATTAATATATATATATATAAAAGAATCTTTCACAAAAAATTAATTTTAATGAAGTCTTATCTTTATTAAAATAAGTAATATTTTAGCTGAAAAATTAGATAAAAAATCTATTGGTGAAGTCAATTAAGAATTTTGTCTGTATAAATAAATTTCTTTTCTCCATTTAATTTTTTAAATTTATTTCCATTATTATTTTGCAGTGGTTTTTTTTCTATTCTGATTGACAAATATTTCTTTAAAATATTATAAACCTGCTTGCTATCTGTGAATTAACCCACAACAAAGTTTATCAGGTCGTCTAAATTTTAGAGGTATGGAGTATATATAAAAATTAAATTTATTTAAAACAATTAATTTAATTGTTTAAAAAAATTAAATAATTGATTTTTTTAAGGCTATTTTAAATAATAAATCTTTATTTTTTTGTTTTTTGGATTGTATTTTATTTTTATTTATATAATAATTATTTATGAGTCATTGTCAGTTAAATTTGTAGAAGGTCTGTTCAAAAGTATCTAATCTTAGAGCATTAAAACAGAAATATATATATATCTGTTAAATATATATATATCTATTAAATATATATCTCGTATGATTGTAAATGTAATCGCCCTAAATTGTTAAACTTAGTCCACCATTTTTCCTATAATTTTAAAAAATTTCTGCAAATTTTTTTTGGAGCAGTATTCAGTTTATTACTGTATTTCTTCATACTTCAGCCACTTAAATTGCAACTCTTTAAATGGTATTTTTAGCTTGAGGAATAGACAGAATCCATATTTTGTGAATAAAGAACTCTGTGAACCAGGGTAATCCAGACCGAGGAACAAATGATATTATTACTATCATATAGAGTTTCCAGTAGCATAATCTTTACAGATATGGCTTTTTACATTGATAATTGTATCAATCATAAAGATGGAAAAAGATTTTTTGATGAAAATGTTTATCATCGTTGGGCCGACCAAAATGTATTTATGCTATTCTGTGATAGTAAAAAACCCTGTTAGAAACTTGTACACTTTTTCCTTGGGAAGTTTAAACATTTTTCATTATAATCACAGCTATGGTTTCTTTATCATACCTTTGTGCAGCTCTCATCACCAGTTATTTTAGTCTTGAAGAGGTTAGGTAGTCTGTTAGTTGTCTCAATCCAGCATATCCTTTCTGTTGTTTTTGCAGTTTATTTCCTCAAGTAAGAGATAAATTGGTTTTGGATTTTACATCCAGTAAAATGTTCATGTTCAAATCTTCTGATTTTCATGATTAAATTAATTGTATTTATCATCATTACGTGTTTGATAAATGCTTCAATTTGTGTATCGGTAAGTTTTTGACAAAACTTAATACATTAGTGTTTTATTATTAACAGCAGTATTGTAGAAATTACTAGTAGTGTTGTCTTTATCATTTTGTTATTGATCTCATGATAAATATTAATAAAACGATAGAACGATGAAATAAAATTATATTTTTGATACAAATGTAATTATGATACATAAAACTAAATAATAATAATAATAATAATAAAATGTGGAGAAACTGTTAAACATGATTATTTATGAAAATTCAAGAGCAGCAGTTGACGTAATCGACAAGGCTGGGAAAATTACCTTGTTGCAATCATATTATGATTGCAGCTAGGTTATCTATACACTGTTCTAAAGCTCTACCTTTTCAGTTACGCTGAAAAACTAGAAAAAAATATGATCAGGTACTTTGTGTCCAGACCTCTTACATTAATTACAAGTAATGTAATTATTTATGTTATTTTCCCATTTAACTGTATAATTAAAAAAAAAGTTTCTGTATATTGCCTGTAATTATAAAATAGTTATGTTTTCTAATATATTTTTCTTAACAAACTTACTTCAAAAATTATTTGCATTATTGACTATGTTTGAATGATAGTTATTCTGTATAATGTAAATCAAAAACATAAATGAAAGTTCCACTAAAAAGGTTTATGTAATTTATAGTGGAAATTTTGTAATTTACTGCAGTAATTGTGTAATTTCATTTTAATAGTACACGGTTATTAAATTTAAAGATTTGTTTTGATTTTAACACTTGTAAATTGTGCATGTTGATTATTTCTTAGCCAGTGAATTACTTTGAATATTATATAGCATCGTATTGTTTTACTTAGGAAAATTTATTAACTACACTATACAGAATAATATCTTTCATAAACCAAGTGTAAAAAAAAAATGTATAATTGATTTCTAAGTTGTATTTATTATTATCAAAAGCAACAGGTCACAGATAAACCACATTTGTTGCCATCAAAGCTCACATTTTAATTAATGTGGCTGGAGCACACACCACCAACATTGTTTCAAAATGACTTTTTACTTAATGGAGTTTTTTTAAAGTAATTGATTAGTTTTTAAACTTAAAATTTAGATACAGAGTGTGAGCATGATCGTATTATAATCCTTTTTTATTGGATATCACATTTTCTGGATGGATTCATTAGCCTTAATGTTGGAAACCTATCCAGAATTACAACATGAAGAAGAAACAAGAAAGTATATAATGAATTTTTCAGTTATTTGTCGGTACGTAAATTGTGTTTCATTCATATTTAACTTGCGTGCATCAGAACTATTGTTTACTTGTCATAATTTCATTTTAGCAATGTAACCAAACAAATTAGCTGTTATTTTCTTTTATTATACTTTAGTGTTTTTTTAAAATACAATAGGCCTGCTTATCTGTGTTCATGTAATATGAAATAAGTCTGTTGTATATAAAAGCACTAACTGCTGTTTATGTTTTTTTTTTATGTTTGATTTACTTTTCAGTATTATAAAACGAATTTATGCTTATTTGGATACTCTCTACATATTGTTGTTATTCCTTCTTAGTTTAAATGAAATAAAATATTAAAATAGACATGGTGTAAAAGTGTTTTTAAGAAGGGATATGTTCATTTTTATATATTTATTAATGCTCTATTAATTAATCTAGAATACCAAACATCAACTCATTCCCATATCAAAAGGAGAGAAAACTTGTATTTTTATTGTTGTAGATAATAAGGGAAATTTTAAATATAAGTTAAAAACATTGAAGAAACAAAGCTTAAAAAAAAGCTTAAAAAAAAAAATTAAAATGACTTGAAATAAAAACAAAAATTGCATCACTATTAATTTGCTGTCTACATCTTACGTAATATACGAGGGTTATTTTTTTTTCAAGGTCCAATCGGTCACAAAATTAAAACCACAGTGAGAATAAAAAATTTTTTATTTGTAGCAAGTACTTACATAGTTACGCTATTTCTCTACTTAGTCGCCACTCTCATTTACACATTTGTCATAGCGTGGTACCAACTTTCCAATACCCTTGTCATAGAACGAAGACACCTGTGTTTTCAGCCATGTTTCTATGCCGGTCTGTAGCTCGATGTCTGTGCCAAAATGTTGTCCTCCTAGCCGGCGTTTCATGTGAGCAAAGAGGTGAAAATCGGATGGAGCCAAGTCCGGGCTGTATTGTGGATGATCAAACACTTCCCAATGAAAACGCTGCAGGAGCTTCTTTGTTACAGCTGCAGTGTGCGGGCGAACATTGACAACATTCCTCTCTGCTTATTCTGAATTGCCCTTCGTAGACGTTGAAGAGTCATGCAGTATGAAGCTGCAGTGATGGTCATGCCACGTTCCATGAATTCCACCAAGAGAACTCCATTCCATTCCCAGAACACAGTAGCCGTATTATATTAAAAAAATATTATGATAATAATCAGAATGTTTATTCATTTGCTCCTCTTTTTAACACTTATAAACTACTGTTGACTGAAAATTTAACTGTATAAAGTTATTTGCTGCAGTAAGAGCAAAATTGTTTATCATTTTATTAATCTGTCTCTCATTTTATCACCTTTGCTTCCTCTGAAATTTTAAAAGTGTTTGTTTACTCTGTGAAGAAAACAGTATATTATTTACTGTTAGTGTTTCTATTTTTTTAATTACAGTTGAACCTCTATATATATATATATATATATATATATATAGAGGTTCAACTCTATATATATATATAGAGTTGATATATATATATATATATATATATTGATCTTGAAGGTTCCTGGAAAAGAATATGATGTATAGAAATTTTGATATACATAAATACATATTGTAAAATTTATAATAATTTTATCAAATATGGCTTGTTGGTATGATTATATAATTAATAATTAAAAAACCCATTTACCAACAATTCTTTTATATATGCATTCAAGCTGCTTACAAAATAAAATTCCATCATCAGGAACTAAAACATTTTTTTTTTTTTAATTATTAATTTCATATTGTAAATTTTTCATAATTTTCTTACTAAAAACAATTATGTATATTTCATTTTTTGGGGTTGAAGAAGACCGTTGAAGAAAAACTGTGAAAGAAATTTATTTTTAAAAATTGGTAAATATGATGTAATTTGCAAATTTGCTTACAGTGTATTTAAAAAATGTATGTACGTCTACAAAAAACTAATAAAATTTTTATTTATTTTTGGACAGAGTAGTAGTCCCTGATGTCTTTTCAGTCTTTTCAAACATAATTTTTTTTAAGAAGCTATTTCAAAATAACTTTCATTTGCATGTAAAAATTTCTTTAAGAACATTAGGAATAAATCTCAAGCTGTGTTGCACAGTTTGGAATGCTTCCGATACGTGTTTTCTAAGTGATTTTTCAATTAATTCATGTTTGTTGTCATTATCATCTTTGGGTCCATCTTGTTCAAAGCAGTTGTCCAATATATCCTGATTGGTGGGTTATTCAGCTACAGTTAAGTTCTTATCTGCTTGTAAAAATTGCTTGAATTCAATAATGTCATTTAGTTATTCTAATGAAAGAAGTTGTTTTCATGCTTCTTTAGGATTTTCAGTATCTGTTTGTACTTAATTTTAAGTTTTTTCTCGATTTTTTTCAGAAATTTTTTGTACAGAACCAACTTTAACGAAACAGATTTTTTATCATAGGGGTAGGACATCATTCTCCCATACTTTGGCTAATGTGCTTATACATAATCAAAGATTTACTAATTTTTCTGTAGATTCTTCATTTTCAAGCACAAAGATCAATCGCCTGGAAATCTGTTTTCAGCAATAAACTTTAAAATGTTTAATTACCCTTTGGTCTAATTTGGGGATATAATTTAGCAGTCTTATTAGCAAGTAGAAAATAAGCTCAATTTTCATTCAACTGAATGAGGATGGGCTGGTAATTGCCCAATTTTCTTTTTTATTTGATCATCCGTCTATCAAAGTTAGTTACACACTTCTTAAAAATTTTGCTAGTCCATGATTTTTTGTTATCATGGTACTTCTATGTTAACTTTTTCCTATCACAATGACTTTTAATTTCTCCTTACCGATCATGTTTGCACCAACACGGGCCGTGATTTGGTCCCTTAGTTTGCTTTCCTCCAAAACATTTACCTTCTTTGAAAGTAATAGTTTTATTGGCAAACACTTAAAAAAAAACACCAGTCTCATCCATATGAAGCATGTTTTTTGGGTAAATATTCTTTTAAAATTGATTTCAGAAATGCGTTTTGCCATTGAGAACATAGCAGTGCAAAACACGAGCACTTTACCCAATAGTAGTATCTTTTCATGAATGCGGTATCACTTATTGAATTTATCGAGCCATCCAGACTGACTTGGAAGATGGAAATTCCCAAATTTGCAGCATATTCAATAGTTTTATCCTTAATGAGCAGACCACTCACAGGTATGTTCTTGATCCCCATATCATTTTTACCTATTTCAATACTACTTCATCAATCTTGTCAAATTTTAAGGATTTAAATTGTTTTTGATTGCCTCCAAAATTTTCAAAGGTTTTAATAACCATATCTTGATTTATCAAAGTTGTTGACACCACACTTTTCAAAATTTCTTACTTTTTGTCACATCTCTACTTTTCATTCCCCTTTCTACTTTTTTTTTATTAAGCTGAACATCTCTTTCACCCATAAATATTTTCATTTAGGGGCCATCTTCACTATAAGACATCTAAACTAAATTTCAAAATCTCCCCCCCAAAAAAAGAAAAAAGATTCATACACAGAAGCTAAGGATTACATATGACCTCACCAGCAAGTGTTTATTGCTTTTATATAAATAATGTTCCGGTCTTAACGTGAATTTCTATTGTAGTAAGAATCGGTGAAACAGTTTTTTCATTTTTCATTTATATTCCTTCTTATGAATAAAATTAACAAGCACTCTTTGACTGCAATAATTTATACTTATATATTTTGTGGAAATTTTTGTTCGATGCATAGAAATTTTATCCATTATACAGAAACTGTTTGTAATGAAAAGTCAAGGTTTCTGAAAGAATATCATATATAGAGATATTCAATATATTATGGGGGCTTGACTCTACTGTTTTAAATAAGGACTATCAAAACTAATATTTTTTTAAAATAATTTACTTTAAGAGAACCTTCACTATAGTGTAATAAGTTGAACAATTTTCTTTTTATTTATTAGTGCAATGTTCAGAATTGTTAGTGGAGTATTTCCAAATATTTTGAATGTTCATATACATTTACACATAAGCATTTACGAGTTGAAATACCCTGTGTTTCTCAACGTACCAGTTTCTTATTATGTGGAAGGGAACCCTACATTCAAAATGCCAAAAAAACGTTTGTGTGAAAATTACTCCATTGTAATTTTTTTATATAAATTACACCCTGTCTATAATATGAAAATGTATCACAAGCTGTTAATGTACAATAAAAGTAAAAGAAAACCTCCTAGGAAGGTTGTTTTAAATTTAAAACAACCTCTTTGCTAAACAGAGAAATTTTTTACTACCATTTTTCCTGAGTATTTAAATTAAAAATTGTTTCTTTAAAAAAAAAACTATATTATTTTATTTCTTTTTACATTTAGTCTGTCTTGAACAAAAAAAAAATGTGAACATCTATTTTTTTGTCTGAGGAGGTAAATATTTTAAGCGAAGACATAGTAGATATAACAGGGGGATTTAGAAGGGCTAGCTTTATCTAATATAAACATAAACCATCAGACTTACAGTGCAGCTGCTACCAGATAGAAAATTGTCTGACTCTGCCGGTCCACAGTCAGTCTCTTCTACCAGATATCTGAAAAATACACTGACATTAAGTATCATTCTCAGCAAGGAAAACATAGTAAGGTCAGACCAATACTTGTAGAATCAATAATGGGAAAGGAGGTATCAAGAATGATAAGGGGTGTTGATGAAAATGCTTCTCTATTCATCACAGCAGATTAATGTAGTTTTGTATTTTGTAAAACCATAGCAAGATGTCACTAAGATATGTCTGATGAAATATGTACATTCTGGTTTCATTGAACCAATTTTGTTTGAACTACAAGAATAATGTGGATATATAATAAATTTCTATCAATATTTTAAAAGTGCAATTATAAATACAGGGCATAGAATATGTAATGCCCAAAAAAGAAGAAATCTCTTAATTTACATTAAAAAAAATTTAATTTTCCATTATATATTGGATATCTACTGGAGAGGTCAGGTTTGATCAGGGTAGTTCTTATCTTGACCAGGACGGTGGATAATATTAATTCATCTTATTATACTTAACATTGTTGTAATTTTACCGCATGATTAATTTTTCTTCAATTTTTAAAATGCTTTTCATTTTCATCAAGTCAAATTTTCAGCATTCTTCCATATCTCATTTTAAAAACCGTACCCTTTGACGCTTTTTTACTTTCCTATTGTCCATTGAAACATGGACACAACTGTTCACGTTACAATGTGAAACATACACAATAAAGTGTTAACACTTCATATAAACCTTTTATAAAATTTCTTTGTTATCAGCAATGTATATTATGTTTTTACATATATTTTGTTTAGATTTCTCTTATCTGATGTTTTATACTTATACTTTCTAAATATTAGCTAATTTTTGGATTATGTTTGTTTATCTTAGTGATGAACTATCAAGTAATAATTAAATGTTCAGTCAATTGTATAACAAACAATACAGTCTGATTTCATTGATTTTTTTAATAAAAAATATAAAAGTCTGTTCACTGATGCTGTCATCTACATATTGTCATTCTTGCCTACATCTTTTAATGAGAAGAAAATACTTTTTCTATGGATTTGTAAAACAAAAATCAAGTCATAAAAAAAAAAAATATTAAATATTTTCTTCATTTTTAATATTTGCTTAAAGTTAGCCTGACTGATTGAATCAAAATAAAGTTTTAATTTAAAAAAAATTCTGTACCTCATTTTTTTAAACAATTTTTTAACCGCGCACTAAAAACTTACATTATGTTGCATTTACTCTTATATATCTTCTTTTTGTCACATTTGTTTTATCTTTATAATTTTTATTTATTCATTTTCCTTTTTTATTTTAAGCTGTTTGCAGTGATAATTGTCACTTTAAATGCTAATGACATAAATTGAAAAGCAGCACAAATACTCTATTGAGTATTTTTGTGTGTAATTTCATCTTGTGCTCTTATTTAATTAACAAAATTAAGTGAAGGATTCCATCCATCGTTATTAGATTTTAATCTGTTAGATTATAATCTGTATGTTGCTGTCTGTAACAGTTATTCTATGATTTTATTTCTATAGTCTGAGCAATAAAAAAATCAATGAGTCCTTCCAGTAACTCTTGCTTAAGACAATCAGCATTAACAAGAGTGAACTATTAAAAAAACTTAATGGTTTATTTACATTAAACAAATTGAACTTTAATCTCTTACCAAAACATCATGATATTAAATTTGCAAAAAATTACCAACTTAAAGCAAACCAATTTACCACTGACACAACCTATACAGTTGATTAAAAAGTGGTAATTATTGACAATTATTATGTTAATACTCGATCAATATAACATTTATGGAGCTCATTGAAATAAAAACTAACTTTTGAAGAGTTAAGAAAAATATTGGTGTATTTTCAAAGTGTTTTGCATAGACAATTTATGCATATCGCCATCACTATTTTCTTTTGATTGCCAAATTATCATGAGGAATTATAATTTTTTATTTACTTTAATTCAATACTTCTGTCTAAAGGAATTCAAAAAACAACATTTGCTAATTGTAAAACTTGTTTGCGTATCATCTGTCAGCTAAGTGTAAGAGGTCTTTCAAAAGATACTCTTTTTGATTGTTATTAGATAAACTTAAGACGTAAGCAAGAAAACATACAATTATATGTAGTGAAGATATGTGTGTACACGATGTGTAAAATTGAGTAATTATAAACATTCTATTATTAATTTTTTATTTTCAATAATTTAGTGTTTAATGTCTTGCATAAATGTATAAAATGCAATTGACGATATGTTAGCATTTATTTAGATGTAAAATCTTATTTAACATATGTTGTAAGATGTAAAATCTGTAATTAACGTGTAATGTGTACTGTAATCACATGCATTATCATTATCTGAATTTATGTATTTAAAAAAAAAAATATTAATTATTGTTGTTTTTATAAACAAATGTAATGATAAAGCTTTATGTAAAAATTATTCATTATATTAAAAAAGTTTAATTTTTTATAGAAAAATATACGAGTATATATTATATTTGTAATGTGCTTCTTCAAGCCGACATTTTTGAATAATTTTTACTTCTTATATTTTATAGATTGTTAACAGCCTGGCAGGATGGAATGAAAATAAATATAGCAAAAGTAAAGTAAAGGAAATAAACAACAAAGAGGATTTAGCAGCAAGAATAAATGAAGGAAGAATAGAGAGAATTAAAAAATTATAGTTACTTTGAGAGTACAGTAACAAAGGACTCGAAGAGCCAAACAGAAATAAAAAGAAGGATAGTGATGGCAAAGGAAGCCTTCAGTAAGAAGACTGAATTACTGTGTAGTAAAACTCAGAACTTAGAGTTAAGAAAGAGGTTAGCCAAGTGCTGTGTGTAGTAGGGTGTCTTGTTGGATGGAAGTGAAGCATGGATGACAAGGAAGAGGGAGAAGGACTGGATAGAAGCTTTTGAGATGTGGATATGGTGAAGGTAAGATGGATGGATAAAGTAATGAACCGGATTAAAGAAGAAAAAGCATTTATGCAGGTCAGAAAGAGGAAACTGATTAGGTTAGGTTAGAGGAAGTGGAATTTTAACATTTTAGAATGGGAGGCTCAGTAGAAAAGAAGTAGAAAGGAAGCAAGGAAGAAGAATAGATAAAAATAGACAGAGTGAAAATTAGAAAGTACCAGGAGATGAAGGAAAGGCTAAGGACAGGGATGGATGGTGATAACGGTGGTATAAGGACCTGCTGCCAGCCAGAACACCAATTAACTGCAATGATAGTCCCCCAAAATTAATAGTAAGTTTTAATAATTTAGTCTTTTTCATCCATTATTCTCCATATGTTTGTATCAGATAGTTTATTATATATTGGGGTTCTGTGATTTTACTTGAAATTTATATCTATTTGAAAAGATATTAGAGATAACAAATATTATTCTTCATTTTATATTGTAAACTGAGGTCCAGTCTTATCTGTTCAAAATTAAAAGTTTGATATATGAGGATTATGTAAAACAAATTGTTGGGGATGTAGGATGTAGAGGGTATACTGAAATGAAACGACTAGCACTAGATAGGGAATCTTGGAGAGCTGCATCAAACCAGTCAAATGACTGAAGACAAAAAAAAAAAAAAATATGAGGATTGGACAGCACAATTTTTAAAAAATAAAAAAGTTTTAAAAATATCTTTGGAATTTCATTTATTGGCAACAATTTTTTATATTTAACAAGTACATTTACTCAACAACTTAAGACGATTTTCTGCTATATTTCATCTGTGGAGCATCCCTCTTGATGGTCCAACAATAATTGGCCAGCATATTTGGATTCCATTTGCCTTGATACCTTTTTTCCATAGCTGAAATCTCCTGATGAAAGTGTTCCCAGTGCTCATCATTCATTGCACCAAGATTTTCCAGGAAGAAATCAAGGTGTGAGTCCAGGAAGTGTACTTTTAATGATAAATTTTTATGTGGTTATAAAGTCGTTAATATCACGTTAATTTTCCACCTTTCGATTTCCCAAAAAACTCGTAACATTTTTTGAATGCTTGCCAAGCTGCTTTCTCCAGTGGATTTAATTGTTCTTAAAACTTTTCATCATGCATCAATGATTGTATTTGTGGACCCACAAGTATTTCTTCTTTTTAATTTTTGCATCACTAATTTTAGGAAACTATTGTTTTAAGTACATGAAACCTGGAGTATTGTCCATGGTCTTGTCAAAATTCTTCATTAATTCTAGTTTGATATGTAATGGAGGTAGTTACACATTTTTAGGATTACACAATGGATATGTTTTACATTTTTCTTCACTTTTAGGCCATTCTTTTCTAATGAAATTGTTTTTTCTGTACCTGCTATCCCATTCACACAAAAAACAACAGCACTCTGTGTAACCAAGCTGCAGACCAAGAATAAGTGCACTTCCCTTCAAATCACCACAAATATTCCATTCATACACTTCATATGAAAGGTTTTCCAATATAAATTTAAAGTTTTCATGTGTTTCTTTAATACTAACAGTGTGAGTCACAGGTACTGATGGGAATTTATTGCCATTATGCATGAGCACAGCCTTTAAACTAATTTTAGAGGAATCGATGAACAAACTCCATTCTGTTGGGTTATGTTCATTATAAAGTGTCTCCATAAGAGAAGAAATGTCATTACGAAACACTAAACCATTATCTTCAGAAAAATAATCTTTAAATTCAGAATGACGATTACGATAAGTACATATCTTTGTATTCTTTTGAAGAAGATTCCATCCTTTTAACTGAGAAACAAACATTTCTGACTGTTTTTTAGGTAACTTTAAAACTCATATGAGATCATTAAGATTTTCTTGAGACTGTAAATGAGGCTCAGACGAACTGCTTTGTTCAAAAGTTGTATCACCACAATCTGTTTCTTCGTTTCCTTACTTCCATCAGACTCTGAGCTCTCTTCATCTAATGTCACATGTTCTGGAGGCTTTGGTATGGGCAATTCTTTGTAGTGTGGAACTGGTCTCATTGCAGATTACAAGTTAGGGTACACCTCTGTATGTTTTGATTTTGACATAATCCCTTTAATGTTTGTTAACAGAAATAATGGTCAGAAGAGTAATCTTTAGGTTCCCTCCAAATCATAGGAATAGCATGTGGCATGTGCCATTTTTCCATACAGAAAGAAGCCTAGAACACGATAAGCAACATATGTGTGGGGCAAATAAAGTTCATAACACTTTTTTACCAATTGAGTAAGGTTTCACCTTTCAGACTTGAGCCTCACTTCACCAGATATATAACAAAAATTGTTAGGATAATTTAAACAAACTCTAGGCATTTTGTAACTAATGACTAATTAAAAGAAATAAAGTTGCAAGCATGTAATACACAATAATTCTGACACACAAAGCACCATGTTTACTGGTTCACTACTATCTCGCAACTGGCATCGTTCTGATGAATGTGTGCTACACTAGATCATGTTTGTATGTGTCTGAACCTGCGCAAAAGTAGCAACGCTATCCTTTGAGTTAGCTCGTTTGGTTCCATCATATTTACAATGCTGTAGGATCTTTTACTTGACAATGGACAAATGAATGAAAGAATGATTTAAAAAAATTAAAATAACAAAAAAACTACAGGTGATGAAAAATTCCGAATACATATTTGAAAACAATAAAAGCTGCATTTAGTACACCTATTAGTACTTGTGAGACAAAAATCATGTTGATCAGTGTTATAACTTTTTCTGATTTTCCAGAATCCAGTAATTGGGCATTCTGATTTATTTTAATTATTATTATTGTGGAAAAAACTTAAAATAAACTTTGTGTAGCCCAGCATTTTGCAGTAATTGCATATTTCCATTTTATTTGTTGAATAGTGAAAATACAAGTACCGACGGGGAGTCTTATTCTTTAAGACTTTGGGAGTTGGCATCCCCACGGGCCTAGCCTCTGCAGCTTTTCTTCCCACTATACACTGAGCTGCAGAATACTTTACACTATACACATATACTACACCAAGAACACTACACAGATTACAACATATACCCTTACACAACTACATAACAACATCCAACACAATTTTCTCTTACATTTACACTCTGTGGTTTTATCACTTGTTATCCGAGAAGGGGCCCTTTACATCACCTCTCAGAGTTTGTAAAGTTTTATTTTTAGTTGAATTTTATATATTTTTATTTGATTATATTACGCTTATTGTAATTCTTTATAAAAGCTTTTATTCCGGGCGATGATAACGTGAAAGCATTTTTTGTCCAAAAAGAAAAAAATGAAAATACAAGTAAGTATATTTGATTCTAAGAGGCTTTTTATTTGTTAGGAATATGCATTGATGGTATGGAAACCTTTTAGCAATATCACAGCTCTGATTTCTGTTGCTGGTATTGTTTCACAATGTTAAGAAAGTACATAATTTACAGCTTTCTATGAACTATTAAAGTCTTCATTATGATTGTAATGTGTGTGAAGCACCTAAAGTATAATAAATACTAATGAGAGTTCCTTTCTCTTAAAGTATTATGTTCATTAAAAAAAAAAGTGTGCGTTAAAGCGAGTGAAAGTACCATTTGTGTCCAAACATCACTTGTATTTTTGTGGACTTGAAATGCCGATATGGAACAAGTGTCTGTGAATTATTCAATGGAAAACCATTTCGCTCTTTCTCCACTTCCCGTGTAAGACTTTTCAAGGGAAGTTTTTTTTTTTTAGAATGACCACAGTAATCTCGGGTTGTCTACTGCCATTGCAGTTATAGCATGTAACAAACAACACAACTTTGAAATGGAGAAAATTCAAAATAATATATGTTTTCTTTAAATAGTTTAGAAGGTTGTCTTGTCTTTCTCCTTGTCTATCTCGTATTTGAAAATATTTAATACAGATTTTCTGTTACTAGGTTATTCTTTATTTTATTGATGTTTCTTTGTTATATTTATTTATTTTGATTGATTGCTGTAATTATTGCCATTGTTGTTTTGTTACAGCAACAATAGCCGTGATTTTTTGATTTGTAGAATACTAGAATTTTTCTTAATTTTAATTTGCCCCAGTAAGTTTGTGCTAGATTTTATGATCACCTTCAGATTTTCCTGATTTATTTGGTACTTCAGGAATAACCAGTTTTTTCATAAATAAAGAAAAATTGTAATGATTTTTAATGAAATATACTTTTGGATGAAGTGTGTGAATCATGTTTTTCAGTGGTTTTAAATAAGAGTTAGTTTTTTATAGTATTTTATTTAGTATTGATACAAAAAGTCTTTCTTAAATATATTGTCACGTGTTTGTGGCTCGAGCAGGATATTGAGAGACTAACAATTAATAATGTTTCTATAAATACAAATTATTAGTTTAAGAATGAAGAAAATAAGATAAATCAATAATAATAATTATGACAGTAGTAATGAATGGAAATAAATCACAACAAACAATAATATTAATAACAACCACAACAATAATAATAAATGTCAATAATAATCAATAAACTGCATGCAAAATAGAATTTCCAATAAGAACAGGATTTATTTAAAGGTAGTTAAATCATGAAAACCAGAATACCATCCCATCGACTAAAGACATTATAATGACCACTAATATTAACATCTTTAACAATTAGTTCTAGTAGAATCTATTCCACAAATTTGTTCTAGTAATTTTCAGATTTCTAGTTCAGTTTTCTTGATCTGGAAATAGGCAGACTGCCTTTAAAGTGGCTACGTGTACTTAACTGTTCTTCCATTTCTGGAAATCCTCTTTTGCTATGGCTATTGGTTATGCCTTACATCTTCTCGACTCTTATATCAGTGTCTGTTCACCAGCAGTGTTAACAAACAATAGCTTCCACAATCAAATTGCACATTTTATGAATGATTTATATTTTTGAATGTTGATGGCCTGCTGATATACTGGTCATTTTAAAATGGATACACCGTTCATTAATTTTTATTACCTTCGTAAAATTATTGCTAAATCTTATGAATTGTTTCGCTTTGGGTATCGCTACTACTTGATGTAGTAGCATCATCATTGTTTACTGTTATTGTACCTAAAGTAAAAATATAATGAGTATACGTTACACACACACATTGGCTGCCTTATCTTCACTTTGTATATTTATTTTGATTTCCTGTCTTACTTTTATCTATATCTATTTGCATTATTATTTTCTTGTAATCATCAGTTTGAGAAATTAAAATCTAGAAATAAAACTAAGTTTTTATTATTTAATATTTAAATCTTTATTATTTTAGTCATTAATTAATCAATTTAAAATGTTAGAATAATACAGGTTAAAAAATAAGTCAATTTTTTCTGCAGATTACAGCATATATATATATATAAATATATAAAATGCATCAAATGGAATGTGTTTATGTTATTTGTGTATTAGAAGTTAGTTTTGTCTGTTTGTATGTATTAGTTGCGTTAGGGAATTTTAGGTTGGTTGAATGGCTTTCAACTGGATAGATGGATTGGAGGAAGGGTAACGTACCACATTGCTTAGTGTTACATAACATGGTATCAGAATAGAGTAAAGTACAGAGCCTGGTTGAATTCCCCTGTTGCTTCAATTAATAATGCCAGTTAATATACAATCCTAAAATTTCTAGAATATGTACATTCTGAAATTTACTGCATAAATGTATCTCAATAGAGCTACATTACAGTCTTTGTAATTAATTTATTTTTATTGTAACATTAAAATTAGTTTTTTATTAGTATATTTATATTTATTAGTATTTATATTTCATTTATTTTTATAAAAAAATATATACCCAAAGTTTTAGTTTTTAACAAAAAAATAGTTAATAGCATTTTAAAAATATTTTTAAAAAATCAGCAATAATGATAAATATTTTAAAATGCTTACCAACAAAAACGAAGAAAGGGTTTATAAAAATGCTTAAAATTGACTCGACCTTGCATTTTCAGTTTTTGAACTATAATCTTTTTTTTTTTTTAATGAGGTGGGGGAATACCATTTACGTACGCCTCCGAAGGGGCAGTGTCGGGCTCACGACAGGTTCCACTAGGTGTTAGTAAAATGTGTATCTATACCTGTGCTGTACCGACTAAACCTAACCACCTCACCTATCCCCCTCCCGGGGCCGGCTACGCAATTAAGCTCAGGGAGATCGAGAGTCCCCGTGCATCATCATTTCCGCCCATCCACGCAATCGCGGACGAGTAGCGACTCCACAGGGGACTCTCCTTCACACCCCTTACTCTCAGGTCAGTATCTTAACCTCGAGTTTGAGGGATTTTTCAAGACTTCACTCTAGAACGTCGTCTCCTTCCTTCGGTGTCCTTACTTCTCACTATTTCCCTCGAAAACTGTTCTACCGCTTTCCAGTTATTGCTAGAAGCTAAAGTGTGTGATCAGATGGCCAGGTACCTTACCTATGATGCCTGCTCTGACTTGCCGGTCGTGCCACTCTGGGCAATGGAATAAAGTATGCCCAGTGCAGTCTTGGGCATAGCAAAACCTACAGTCCGGAGAGTACCGCCTGCCAGTTCCGAACAGGTACTTCTCGAAATTTCCGGAATCAATTCTAGCCCATGCTATCTCATCCACCGATGTATTGCAGAGAGGACTCTAAAACCCATGTCCTGGAGCTTCAACTCAGTTTTGCCGCTCACAAGAACCCGCCAAGTCGTCTGCGTACGCGACGGTCTCGGATCCTGCTGGCAGACGAAGGCTCAAGACCCCGTTGTACACTATGTTCCAGGTAAGGGTAGATCCTTGTATAAATTTATACAGGATTTGGGAGGATGGTAAGCCTCTACTTCCGTTTTTAAGCGCAACGGGAGCCCAAGTGCTCTCCAACCATGAAAATTTAAACCAATATTTGTTTCGGTTCCGCCTGGCAGCTGATGAGTCTGTATGTGTGCGGGGAGGCCCAGTCGAACGAACACATGTTGTTCGGGGGGGGGGGGGGCAGAACTCAGGCCACAGGAGTTCGGGGTTTCAAACCGGTGACAGGTGAGGCTCTGGGCAAACTCCAAAAATCTATTAAACGGGTGGAAGAGAAGGTTAGGAAGCCTGTCTCCTTCGCCTCAGTTGCTGCTGCGCCTGCGCCTAAGCGGTTGTTCCATCGCCGCCAGTTCAGGCGTCGGCGGCCAAAATTAAGCGGGCCATTGTCAAGGTGGTCCCGATTAAACTTGGTACGGTGGGTTCGTCGGTAGCGACGGAATTAACCCTTAAAGGTTCTGCACCCGAAGAGAAAGGATCCATGTCTCTCAGATCACGAAAACAAGGGACTATCTTGGAAGTCCTTAGTGAGCGGCAAGCGAAGCAATTGCTGGAGGCAGACGTTCTGCAGAAGAACGGGGTGAAGGCGCTCAGTTGCTGGTCGAGCTGAGACCGCAGATATTGATATATGATATGACAAGGGTACAGGAACCGGAATTCCTCAGAGCCATGCACGGTCAAAATCCTATCTTGGATATAGCTGTCGAGGACTTTCTTAGGGAAACCAAGGTGGTTCGGCTGCTGGGAAGGAAGGAAGCCTCAGAGTCACTGAGTTTTAGAGACCTCGTCTAAGATCCGGCAGGTCTTGGTGGCCGTTGGACATTGTTTTTCGGGGGGATTTTATGTAGGGTTGTCGACCATATAGAAGTCGCCCGATGTTTCAAGCGTCAGGGCTTTGGTCACACCTCTCTCCGCTGTAGATCCCAGTCGGAAATGTGTTGTCACTGTGCTCTTCCATGGCATAGGGTAGCCAATAGCCTTCCTAAGTCTGCGCCGTCTGTACCTTGGTGAAAGGCAGCGATGCTGGAACACTACGTCGGGGGTAGGCAGGGTAGGGCGTATGAGAGTGCTTACACAAGAGCTGTAAAGAATACAGCTTATGGCGACGCCTGAATTGGGGGAAGTCTTGAAGAATTGGAGGACGGACTGCAATATGTCGAACGCTTGCGCCTGGAGCACTTAAACCTGCATCATTCCCGAGCGGCCCAGTGAAACCATGAGGAGTACAACCTCGAGATCCTGTTGGTCCACAAGCCGTACGCGGTCGAGGATAGGGTGGTCTGTTTCCGCGGGGTGGATGTTATACATTCTCGAGGGGGACGGTCGCTCTCCGCGATCGTGGTTGGCTCAGATTCGTTGGGTTTCTTCGATGCTCCATTGGTCGGATGAGCAATTCACCGTCATGCAAATCACGAGAGGTACGCTCAGTGTCATACTAGTGTTGGGATACTTCCAGCTTGGATGGAGTATCGGTGACTTCCTGTCAAAGTTGGGCAGTATTCTGGACGGTCTCCCGGGCACCAAAGCTCCAGATTTGGGTCATATAACCTAAAGGACGGGGGGGCGACGCGAGTGCGCAACTGCCTTGCAGGAGTTGGAATGGGCGAATGCGCATGGAGCACAAAGAGGAGGTGGAATTGATATCTGAACAATTATGCCTCCGGGCATTCTATACTGTCTGCGATAGGATTCTACGTCGGCCTTGGCCAATGGACGGACCCTTAGGTAGTGACCAGTTTGCTGATCAGATAGAACGTGGATCCCTCATGATCGCTGCTTCCGGGGAGCCATCTGTTAAATGCAGGCGGAAACCTGGGAAAAAGTGGTGGTCCTCTGACCTTAGTATGATGGGTGCAAGTTACGTCCGCTAGGAATAGGTACCAGTGTCACCCCCTTCTATCAGAGAAGATGAAGAGAAAATAACCAGGAATTAAAAGAATTGGATTTCATAGTAAGAATAATTATAGCAGGCCAAAATGTTCACGTCATGTTCTTCTGAGAAGAGATGACAAAGAGATATGTAAGCATTGGAAAATACAAATATGGAAAGCTTATGTTATGTGAAAATACACTCTGTTACCAAATATAAATTTTATTGCTAAATATTTTTTACCAATTCTAAAATATGTTTTATCCTCAGCAACCTAGAGAAGACTGAAAATTTTTTTGTATCAACAATTTATGCAGTGTCTCATTTTATACAAACACTAGAACCAGCTTATCACCTTTGAGGCCAGAGGGATGAAAAGTTAGAATACATAATTCATAAACTTAACATTTATTTTAGTTTGAAAAAAACAATTATTAGAAATGTAGCCTAATTATAATCCTGTTGAAAACAAAATTATCATACAATTATTTTTAGACAAATGTAAAACAAAGTTCGTGTTTAATGTGATATTTTTTCAACACAATATATATAAATCTAAAAAAAAATCAGTAAAGGTATTAAAAAAACTTACAAAACTATTGCATAATAAAAAAACCTATAAAAAAATTAATGTTTTTTTTTTAATTTTTTATTTTTATTTATCAGTTTATATTTTATGAAACAATTCTTTTTCTCCCTCTATGAATCGGAGACCTTGTCAATGGTGAGGGGGCTCAGTATACATAGTAGCTGAACCGAAGGTGCAACCATATCGGAGAGGTATCTCTTGAAAGGCAGACTAAGGAATGATTCTTGAAAGAGGGAATAGCTCTTTCAGTAATTGTTAGGGCGTAGGTTAGGAGGATCACTCAGTCCTCTAAGTACTGTACAGCTGAAACAATGGAAAACTACAGCTTCCTTTTTTTTTCAAGAAAATGTAGCTCTGCATTTTCATACAACAAAGATGGAGGCGCCTTTCTTGGTAAAATATTTTAGAGGTAAACTAGTTCCCCGTTCGGATCTGCAAGTGGGGACTACTAAGGAAGGGGTCACCAGAAGATTAAAAAATAACATTCTACAAGTCGGAGCGTGGAATGTTAGAAATCTAAAAAAGGGTTGGTAGGTGAGAAAATTTGAAGAGTGAAATCAATAGATTAAATGTGGATGTAGTATGAATTAGCGAGGTTTGGTGGGAAGATGAAAACGACTTTTGGTCAGGTGATTTTAGAACAATTAACTCTGCTTCAAATAATGGGTAGGCAGGAGTAGGTTTCATAATGAACAAGAAGGTAGGGAAGAGAGTAGAGTATTTCAAAATGTATAGATATAGAATCATTGTAATAAGGATAAAATCAAAACCAAAACAGACAACGATTGTTAATGTCTATATGTCTACAAGCAATTAAACACATAAAAGGGGATGAAAATTTACTAATAGTTGGAGATTGGAAAAGGCAAGGAAGAATATATAGTGGGTGAATACGGGCGGGGCAAAAGAAATGAAAGAGGGGACCAACTTATATTTTTGCATGAAGTATAATTCAGTAATTGCCAACACCCAGTTTAAAAATCATAATAGAAGAATATACACATGGAAAAAGCCAGGTGATACTGCAAGGTATCAGGCAGATTATATCATGGTTAAGCAAAGATTTAGAAATCAACTTATCGACTGCAAAGCTTACCCTGGATCAGACATTGACAGCGACCATAATTTAGTGATAATGAAATGTAGATTGGGGTTTAAAAACCTGAAGAAAAGGTTTCACATGAATCTGTGAAATTTAGAGAAGCTTAAGAAAGAGGATGTAAAGAAGATTTTTGAGGAGGACATCACAAGAGGTCTGAGTAAAAAAGATAAGGTAGAAAATGTAAAAGAAGAATGGGATAATGTTAAAAATGAAATTCTTAAATCAGCAGAAGCGAACTTAGACAGAACAAAGAGAACTGGTAGAAAACCTTGGATTTCAGACGATATATTGCAGCTGATGGATGAACGTAGAAAATATAAGAATGCTAGTGATGAAGAAAGTAAAAGGAACTATCGACAAGTAAGAAATACTATAAACAGGAAGTGCAAACTAGCGAAAGAAGAGTGGATTAAAGAAAAGTGTTCAGAAGTGGAAAGAGAAATGAACATTGGCAAAATAGACGAAGTATACAGGAAAGTTAAGGAAAATTTTGGGGTACATAAATTATAATCTAGTAATGTGTTAACCAATTTATAATACGAAAGGCAAAGTCAATAGGTGGGTGGAATATATTGGAGAGTTATATGGAAAAAATTATTTAGAAAATGGTGTTATAGAGGAAGAAGAAGAAGTCGAAGAGGATGAAAGGGCAGAAACAATACTGAGATCTGAATTTAAGAGAGCATTAAAAGATTTGAATGACAGAAAGGTTCCTGGAATAAAATACCTATAGAATTACTGTGCAGTGCAAGTGATTGTTAGATTATACAAACTGGTGTGTAATATTTACAAAAAAGTGGAAGTTCCATCAGGCTTCAAAAAGAGTGACAGTCATGATACCAAAGAAAGCAGGAGCAGATAAATATGAAGAATACAGAACAATTAGCTTAACTAGCCATGCATCAAAAATCTTAACTGGAATTCTGTACAGAAGAATTGAGAGGAGAGCGGAAGAAGTGTTAGGAGAAGACCAATTTGGTTTCAAGAAAAGTATAGGGACAAGGGAAGCAATTTTAGGGCTCAGATTAATAGTAGAAGAAAGATTAAAGAAAAAAAACCATCATAGTTGGCATTTTTAGACCTACAAAAGGCATTCCATAACTTAGACTGGAATAAAATGTTCAACATTTTAAAAAAATTAGGGTTCAAATACAGAGATAGAAGAACGATTACTAACATTTGTAGGAACCAAACAGCAGCAGTAATAATTGAAGAACATAAAAAAGAAGCCGTAATAAGAAAGGGTGTCTGACAAGGATGTTCCCTATCCCCGTTACTTTTTAATCTTTACATATAACTAGCAGTTAATAATGTTAAAGAACAATTTATATCCAGAGTAAAAGTAGAAGGTGAAAAGATAAAGATGCTAAAATTTGCTGATGATATAGTAATTCTAGCTGAGATTAAAAAAGATTTAAAAGGAACAATGAATGGCAGTGAATGAAGACCTATGCAAGAACTAACGCATGAAAATAAACAAAAGTTATGAAATGTAGTAGAAATGACAAAGATAGACCACAATGAAAAAATAGTAAGAGAAAAGATTTTGGAGGTAAAAGAATTTTGTTATTTGGGAAGTAGAATTACTAAAAATGGATGAAGCAGGAGCGATATAAAATGGCGAATAGCACAGGTGAAATGAGCCTTCAGTCAGAAATGTAATTTGTTTACATCAAAAATTTAAACGTCAGGAAAAGGTTTTTGAAAGTATATGTTTGGAGCATAGCTTTATATGGAAGTGAAACTTGGACGATCGGAGTACCTGAGATGAAAAGATTAGAAGTTTTTGATATGCGGTGCTATAGGAGAATGTTAAAAATCAGATGGGTGGATAAAGTGACAAATGAAGAGGTGTTGCGGCAAATAAATGAAGAAAGAAGCTTTTGGAAAAATATAGTTAGAAGAGACAGACTTTATAGGCCACTTATTCTGTCACAGTCGCTTTAATATTGGAGTGACAAGTAGAAGTAAAAAATTGTGCAGGCAGGCAAACGTTTAGAATATGTAAAACAAATTGTTAGGTTTGTAGGATGTAGGGGGTATACCGAAATGAAACAACTAGTTGTAGATAAAGAATCTTGGAGAGCTGCATCAAACCAGTAAAATGAGCGGAGACAAAAAAAATCTTTTTTTTTTCAATAAAGTTCTTTTCTGTTTTATATCTCAAGCTAAGGAATTTTTAATATTATTAACTCGATAAATTCAGCTTTTTTTCTCTTGTACTAACTGAAGCACTCTGTGAATATTTTATCTAATTCTTTAAATGTCACATTATTTTCTATATGAAACTCCTCCTCCGATCTCTGTAATTGCTACAATAATATGCTATTATTTTTAACAGAAGTCATAATGGCTTTTTCATTCATTGTTATTAGTATCTTTTCTGATCCATTCTATTAAATCTTTAGCTACATACTTGTATTTTCATTTTCAGGTATATTCTGATGTGAAATAATCAGTTCCCCTTTCCTTGAACATGTGTGCTGTCAAAAACAGACTGTTTAATTCTATAAAATTTATTCAAATGAACCACAATTACGGCTTTATAAGCAATATAACACTAAACATGTGAACAATACTGTCTGGTATTATTTTGCTTGGCCATGTTTTTAATAGAAATGAATTTTGAGATATTTCATAAAAATTTGAAACTTTAATGAAATAGCCTTTGTTCTCTAACATTTTTGTGATGTATGAATACAGTATATCACACACACACAGAGAGAGAGAGACCAGAAACACAACACGCACACAAATTCAGATTCTCAGTTGAGTAATAAATTGAGTTTTTTCAGTATGATATTGATGTGCTTAATATATCTTTATTTCAAAATTATGTAAAACAATTTACAATGGTCATATTGGTATATGCCTAACTAAATAATTTTTATGAATGAATGCTCTCTTACTTCATTTAATGAAATTTTTTATATACCGTTAATATTAAAACAACTTTTATTGATTGACTTATTGATACCGGTTGTAATCGATATATACATTCTTCGTTTATATGATGAATAGAATACAAACAGCTGGCATCGACATGTCAGCAAGATGGGACCACTGTTTTGTTGATCGTTAGTTTTAAACTAAGTAAAATAATCAAGAATATTGGGAGTTTATAAACATATAGCCTGGTGTACGATGTGAATTTTACCATCTTACTGAATTCTTATGTCAAAAGTATAAATGAAATAGTTATTTGTTTATTATAAGAAATCGACTTTTCTTTATTAAGAAATAGAAGGAATTAATTTTTATTTGAAAAATTTATCTCATTGAGTCCACCATGTTGGTTGGGATCGGTGGTTCATTTTTTCCCCTCAGTAGCTGGTTAAATAAAATGCGGTCGGCAAACTAATGTTGATAATTGAAGTTTATTATTATTAATGATAGCCGATCCAAATTTATAGTTGACTGTATAAAACCGTTTACCATCAGCATGCTTCTTTTTTTTCCTGTTTAGCCTCCGGTAACTACCGTTTTTAGATCATTCTTCAGAGGATGAGTGAGGATGATATATGTATGAGTGTAAATGAAGTGTAGTCTTGTACATTCTCAGTTCGACCATTCCTGAGATGTGTGGTTAATTGAAACCCAACCACCAAAGAACACCGGTATCCACGATCTAGTATTCAAATCCATGTAAAAATATCTGGCTTTACTAGGACTTGAAACGCTGTAACTCTCTACTTCCAAATCAGCTGATTTGGGAAGACGCGTTAACCACTAGACCAATCCGGTGGGTTTACCATCAGCATGCTAAATGAACATAGTTTCACTTTTTATAATCGCGACCAAAATACATCTTTTTCTAACAAAATTAATTCACCTGTCTTACAATTACGACAAAAGTAGTTGAAATGTTTCGACTTTCGTAATAACATAAATGTGTATTTAAATTTGTTCATTTGAAGCAACGGTTGTATTAAATAATTATTGAATTGGTTTTAGGATTGAAAACCCTCTAAAACTGCCGTATAAAAATATACTTAATATTTAATACTTTAAGATACTTTAATATTTAAGATAATAATTTTCTGTAGAAACAGTTTTTGAAGAATTCCTCTTAATTATTTTAAAACTGCTTCAGTGTGTCATTTAGAAATTAATTTTGTTTGTAGGATGAGAGTAATGATTAAATATGAGCTGTTCCTGAGGTGAATGCAATGAAGATGTTACTTTTAGAACTAAAAATCTCATTTAAGTGAGATCGACATGCCAATGATACGATGTTATCTTTAGAATGGTTGTACCAATTTTAGAAGCGACTTGCTTGTATTTCATATCAAGTTTACCTACAATATATTTTTTAGCAGTACATATTGAAAATACGCCTTGCTTCATCATACCCTGACGTAGTATCTGTGTGTGCGCCATTCATGTGGAACATTTTATTTCTCTGATACATAATACAGAATGATTACAAATTGCTCGGCAATCTCTCGGGAGATGATTTTATAGCCAAAAGTAAGAAAAAAATACTGTCGGCTTCAGTGAACCATGATAGTTTCGGTACGTAGACGTCGTCAGTGCTCCCTCCGCTTATTTTGATTCACTCGCTTTCAGGAGTTCACCTCTGTACGTAGCCTTTATACAGGCTCTCAAAAAGCTCAAGTCGGGAACTACGACCCCTATTAATTCACCCTTTAACTTTATCACTGAACTCTCCCTCTTCGCTTTGTTGGCATAATCAAATAGACGAACGTTTCGTAGTAGTTCATAGTTTACGTTAAGTTTCTAAAAATGTACCGATATTGTCTGCACTCCATTTTACACTAGCAGTCGGTTTTGTCTTCGCTTCTTCAGATTTTGAATACATTTTGCGATTAGTAAATCACAAAATACGAAAAAGTTAAATAAATCGCAAGAGCAGTTCCTCCCTAAACAGAGTCTAGCGCGCTACTGGCTGCCAGTACCTTTTAAGACACGTCCAATAATGGCTGCCAGTAGGTCACATGATCCTGTTATTGGCTCTCTGGCGTCCACTAAACTCAAACCTGCTTGAGTTTGGTGGCCGCCAGTAGCCAACTGGACGTTGTAGCGGAAGTACCCCTACACACGAGGACAGTAGAGGGATAATAATAGCGGCCATTACTAACGAGTACTACTGACAGCCAATATTGTCCCCGTGTTCGGGGGCTTTAGTTTCAGAGGATGAGACGAATGACAATTTTTGTAGCGTGTAAAAATGCCATGCCTGCCCGGGACTCGAATTCGGGATCTCCGGATGGAAGGCTCTACCACTGGCGCCACGAAGGCCGGCTACTAGTCTGTAGTTAGCCGGTTTTAGATGTTACAAAAGATTTGAATTTAATGTAGTTTCGAATCGTATTTGCTGTAACTTTAATTTTATTTTACGTATTAGTGAATTGTTTATATGTTAATTACCCGGAATCGTTTATATAATAATTACTTAAATTGTTTTCTTTTAGTTTCATAATTTTGAACTAACCTATTCTCGAATAATATTTTCTTTTTTAACCTAATAATGTAGTTTCTTTTATGCGATTGTAATTTTCGTCTTATTAAAACTAATTACGCGATTAAATCATTTTAATTTGTATTCTTTTTTATCATAAAATAACCTACAAAATTAACGTGCGTGAATTTCGTTCTCTGTATTCATTAGGTTGTACGGAATGTTATGATTCCTGACAATACATAATCTTTTATCGGTCGATAACTTGAGATTAAACCTTACCCGGTTAATTATGTTTGACTATCTGTACGAACTACGGATCCACCAGTATTTTTACTGTTGCCGTGCAGTACTGCTGGAATATCATATTAATCATTCAAACTAGTGTTTCTCTGTTTTAGAACATCGGATGAAGTTTAGTTTAAACATGTACTTGATTGATAGCTATTGAAACAATTCAAGTTAATAAAAAATCTTCTTTGTAAACTAGATATTGTGTAGTGAACGTAGTATCTCAATTTCATCAACCGACTATTAGCGTGTAACATCATATCTCTAATATTTTTGGCAATTTCAGTTAATTTTTACTTAAATAAAATCTATTTACTAGTTAACGTTTAATGTTATTTTTCTATTTGTGCGATTATGCCTTTTTTAATTTATAAATTCTTTAAAAAAATTGTTATCACCAATTATATACATAAAAAAAAATATATATTTAAATTGGGTTAGTTCAAAATCAAGTAGCAGCTGAGTCTGGCTAAATGTATTTTTATTTCCTTTCGCCTAATGACTAATAACGGTAATAACAGTAGTCATTACCGTTCTGATTTTTTCTATTGTTTTATAATTTTTTTACATCGACTCTTATTCCAACCAGTTTAATGCAATTTTCTACTTCTTTTTATTTTTATTGATTTCGTATTTCCGACAACCTACATCCTCTATTATTAGTTTTTTATTCATCCTAATCTTTGTGTTTATATATAATTTTTCCCTTCTGTAATCAATTATTCAACATTATGTACTTTGTTTTAACTCATACAGGTCGATGAGTAAAATCTATAAAATTTATCGGTCGATGTAAAATGTGATATTTTATTAAAATGTAAGTTGTTTAATACAAAACCTAAAAAAAACAAACTGCAATTTAAAGACTCCGTAAAAATCACTAACAAAAAGAAACGTAGCCGATTCCAGGTATATAGAAAGTCAAATGAAAAATTTATCAGTAATAAACATGCGCACTCTTTCGGAATTTCTTCTTCCCCCCAACATTTCTCTATTTTTTAACGTTATACACTTGTAATATTGTGCAATATCATAATTCATTAAAATGAAATGTTTTTTTAACGATTAGATAAAGTTATTTTGGAGAAACGAGAGTATAATAAAAAAAATCATATATTTTAAATATAACGTTTATTATACTGTACATGATAATTACGATTACTACTTATTTTACTAAACGATAATTATATTAGAGGATGAAACTCACTAATATGTTGAAGTATAAAACTGAACAAATCTTAATTATCCTTACGTCGGTGACGCTATAATTCACATAAAAAAGAATCCAACAATCTCTATTACAGTACGTGGTCTATATCGTTAATAGAAAAATTTTGGGGGGAAATTCCGAAAGATTACCAAACATGCCGCTAGATTTCTGTATTTTATCCCATTTTATTGAAATTTTTGTTTTAAAAAACGATTTTATCTTTTTTTTTTTGTATCATAATATAAATTAATAAAAATTGAATAGGTTATTTAACAGAAATACTAATACAACCCCTCATCAAATACAAAAGAAACATCGGTTATTTTCAAATTTCTTGAGAGAAGGGAGGTTAGGATCTTATAGATTTTCGAATAACAGCTCGTAAATGAAAAATGGTATTTTCAATCTCGAAAAATTTAAATTCTAAAGCCTTCTGCAACTTATTGTGGGCCATCCTGCTGGTAATACCAATCTGACATTTTTCCATTATAATAGCGATGTGAGCGATGAATATTGTACATAAAGAATTCAAGTTGTTTCAGTAAAGTTACATTACGATACGGTTACATAACAAATGAGACTGAATAAGCCGGATTTATGCACTTCAAAGTGCATCGCAATTACAGTTTCGCAAATCCAGATAAGAATTAGGTACTCGTACCCAAAAAATCGAAAGGATGCGGGGGGAGATCTACTAAGCGGTGCGATAAAAGATATCGTAGAACCGAGTGATATTCGTGGAAAGTCATGTGACGTCGTCAAACAGAAAATGCGACCTTTCTATTGAAATATTGACGGTGAGCGATAAAAGACGTCAGAACGTTGAAAGTAAATGACACTGCTTAACTTATGTAGTCGTGTATTACGTTTCTTTTTATTTGTAGAAACGTGAATATGTGTGTGCGGGCGCGTGAAATATGTGCTTGCGAACAAAAGTAGGAGTTTCGTACTTCCATTACGTCAGCGTTACATTAATTTTTTAGATTCTTAATTTTTGCAAAATGAAAACCGACCGATAACGTATAAAATGCAGGAGAACACGGGACTTACATCGACTAATATATTGATTGATCTTGAATATTATATAAAAATGCATATTCAGAATGGCGTCCATTGTTATGGAAAAGTAGCAACAATTTGTGCCGTAAGTAATGAAATTAAAAGAGTGTCACCTATTCATTAATTTGTCGGTTATAAAAGTGAGTAACATACCGTTACGGATTCAATCTTAATTGAAAAAAGTATCGATAACCGTCTATTTCAAAGCGATTACGTGTTATTCCTTTTAAGATTCGTAAGCCAAATATTGTTTTAACTCGTCCTCCGTTTTATTCCGATTTATAACAATTTTAAAAACACTAACCGCAATAAAAGCTTTCAGACCCTTTTAAAAATTGTAAGAGCGTGCAAAATCAGTTTGTTACCGTCGATGTTTTTGTAATAGATGAGCCAGATAAGCGCGAATAAATAAACGTTTTAAAAATATTAAATCTCCTGTTCTCAAAACGACGGGTTTTAAGTTCCGTGATTCTACGGCATCCATTCGGTGATGACGATTCCGATCGGCACGCCACTCCCTCTGTTCTCAGTCCTAACGGGTTAGGAACGGAGGTGTCTTAACGACCCTCAAACGCCGATTACGTATCCTAGTCGTCAGCTAGGCCTCTTTCAGGATGTCACCGTTGCAAACGGCTCGGTTATTTACGCACAGCTTTTGTCTTCGTGTAAGTCCCTTCGTTCATCTTGTTCTTCTGCTCTGCCTTCACAACTATTTACCGAGTCGCCTCGGAAACATGAACCCCCGCGTCTAATTTATATTACCCAACAGAACTTCTTAAAATCGTATATGTATAAAACGGTTAAGACTACAATAATTTAGTATCTTTAAATCTATTTGCTTATAATCTTATTTATGCGAACTCGTATCGCAAAAGACTTCCATCGAAACAGCCCCGAGGGTCCGAGGCTTAATAGTATAAGTATATTATACTATTTTATCGCTAATTTTAGTACGACTAAAGTACGAACTTCTTTCCGTAAATGTTTACCACTCCGACATCGTTCTCTAAGACTAACATTTCTTCCTTTCTGATCTGGTCCGTTGTCGGGATCGAAGTCGATGCTTCCGCCCTCCCGCATCGCAACTCCATCACGGTTTCCGAAAACTTTCTGATATAACTAACCTCAGGTCTGGTGTGTTTTCGGAAGCACGGCTAATGTTAGTTCTATGAACGGCAAACCTTTCTAATGAAATTAACGAATCGAGCTGTAAAACAAAATTAAATAAATAAATTAAGTAAAGCAACCCGCATCTTTATACCTCATGCGTTTGATACTCGTATTAATTCTTATAAACTACATATTACGTGTTTTACGATGTACTTACGTTTTACGTGTTTTACTTGATGAAATTTAGAAAATTGAACGTTTAATGTGATTTTTTACGGCATATAAATACTCTCATTATTTTGAAACGAGTAAACAGTAAAGCGAGCAAACTACTCTAATAAAGAGAAAAAGAAAGATAAAACAAAATCTATAGAGAAAAGAAATAGGAATGAAAGTATATATGAAGTTAATAAGGAAGTCCGTTGAAGTAGAAATAAAAGGAACTTAACCGGCCGAGTTCATTGAAGCTGTATCCTGTGTGTCTTGCTGCCGTTGCTACGCGAAGTGTGCAAGTACGACGACGTCGGACCTACGGACGTAACACAAGTCTGCAAATATTTACTTTTACTTGTTCTCTCTTGGGGACGAAATGTACCAACAAGCTATATCTAAACTGTGAGCTATTGTTCCAGCTTCTCTACTATATCCTTCTCTCATACTTCTGTAATATAAACCTTCTTGAATCCAACGCACATATATATATTAATAAAATCCTGTGTAACTTTGTACCTTTGAGATGTGTAATGTTTGAATGTACTCTATTATACCATTAAATTGAAAAAAAATATGTTTTTTTATCTTGTCAAATGAAATCTTTTAAAGTTCATTTCCCTTTTATTTTATTGTAATAATTTTTTTTTTGTCCTTTGTTAATTTTCTTTTAAAACATTGCGTTATAATATTTGTTTAAATTTATATTTTCCTGTAGAAAATTTGACCGTTATTACTATGGATGTGTAAAATTATCCATTGCTTTTTCGAATATGTAGTTATACAGTATTCGAATATTTTATATAATTTTATATTATATATAAAATAATATAAAATTATTATTATTATATATGCTGAATTTTATATAAAGGAGAGTATATTACACGTATGTCGGAGTTTTTGTAGATTTTGGTGTTCAATGGCCTGAGACTCATGGATTTACAAAGTCGGATAAGGCCAATTTTAGGAAAGAGTATAGACTACTCTTCGAGACTGGGAAGCGTGATGCCCAACGGTATCACGGCGTTTTCGAACTTGGCGCTGATCTCTTCAAAACATTTGTGTCTGAGGGTAAGTTGTTTCTCGATCTCACGGTTTGTCGAGTCAGGGAGTACGTTGACGAACAAAGGTGCTTTAAGTGCTGTCGTTTGACACAGATCCAAGTTCTGTAAGTATGCGTCAGTCTGCGCGCATTGTGGCGAGGAGAACCACAAGCGCGAGGATTGTCCGCAGAAAGCCGAGGCTCTATCCTGCGTCAACTGTAAAAGGTTGCGCAAAGAATGCAGACATTCGGTGAACAGTACGGACTGTGGCTATTATTTACGAGAGGTAGAATTGTACTTCAATTTCCGGGAACGCTAGGACTTCATTGATGCTTGATGTTTGTGTGCAGCGATAGGTGAACTGTTGTTGCGAATCTCGGGGTTGCTTTTTGCCACGCCCTTCTACTAGTAGGGCGATCTACCGGTCATGCGGTTTTTCTTGTCTCTTCACAAGCGTACTGATTTTCTCATTCCTCGATGCAGGAGGCTTTATTAGGTCTATTGCGATTGCAAACTCGCTTCTTTGGCGCGAGTTAGGTGGTGAACTCTGGGCATTTTCTTTGTATTTCTGTTCTTGCTTGCAGGAACGCTTTTGCATCGGATATGGGTTGATCAAACTTCATCAGTCTGTGATGCTTTGGTCTCTACCAAAGTGCAGTTTAAAGTAGGTATAGGAGACCCGGTAGAGAACCTTTTCCTTGGCGGATTCTGCTGGTGTATTTTGTCAATTTTCACGGCTAGCCTACTTCTCCTCGTACTTTGTGCTGATGACTGCGGATTCATTAATGTTAGTTACCCGTGTGGCTAGGGTCCGTCCGGGCAGTTTCATTGGCCGGAGGTAGGCGTGCTTGGTACCGTGCAACGGTTAGAGTAGTTTCAAGTTTCAATTGGGTCATGCTCGGGAGCGTGTTTTCACTCTCCCGGGTACGATTTAACTTTAGCATGGCGATTTGTTGTATTGGAATGCACACTTATTAAGGGGCAAATAAGCAAATTTTGGTTACGATCAACCTAGCTGTAAATCCAAGCGATCCTCAAAGTTGGTGGTGAAGTGGGAGACTAGAGGTATACTCAGCTCCTGAACGGACTAGGCCTGAGTTCCTCTGGGATATTTATTTTCGCTAAAAAAATTAATAAATTGCTGTTAGCAATCCTATCGCTAAACTTATTAATATATGCTGTCAGGACATGAAATTACTGAAATAATCGTATTGTATTTAGATGGTGGTAAATGGTAATAGAGTTGGGCGCGCGAGCCCTTTGATCTTCCGCGGGTAGACTGTTAGTTTAGCAGTTACTGAGGGCTACGTGGTAGAGTTAGGTGTCTGATGTCTTTTTAGAAGACAGAATTTAACTAGGGAGGAATTTACTGATGTGAATGTCTTTTGAGGCATTTGTATCGGTGGCTTCTCACGAGGCCGACTGTTGACTGTGGAATATAATAATTTTGAGGCCAAGAAGATGTCCTACAATTAAGCCACTCATGACTATGAATGGAGCGGTTGGTGTGGTAACCAGACATGTCACGAGGCGGGTGTTCAGCCTCGAGGAGAATTGGTATGAGTCTTCGACGTTTTGTAACCGTAGATGAAACATGGATTTACCATTACAAGCTAGAGATGAAACAGCAGTCCAAACAGTGGGTGGGAGCAGGTGAAAGTGCACCAAAGTAAGGGAAACATTTCCATCTGCGGGAAAAGTCACGGCTATGGTCATTCGGGATTAATTTGGTACGGTGCTCATAAACTACCGGAAAAATGGCAGAACCATCACCGAGAAGTATTACGCTTCATTACTAGACCGAATGAAGAGTACAGTTAAGGATAAATGTCCACATCTAGTCGGCATTCTTTCACCACGACAATGCTGCACACATTTTAGCTGAAAAACTTCATGACCTACATTTCGAAGTGATTACGTATGTACCAAATTCACCGAATTTGGGAATTTGTTACCCAGCAATTTTTCCACACATGAAGGCATGGTTCGATGGACGAACATTCACTTTAAATTATGAAGTCAAAGCTGAGACGACTACTACTTATTTTGCAGAGTTTGACAAATTTCATTATAGTGGGGAATTAAAAATCTAACTCTATTGAATTGCAAGGTAATTAACTGCCTTGAAAAATCTTGTTTTTTTTGTCAGGCCTTGAATTTTCCAAACGGCCCTCTTAGCCTTCAATGATTATATGACGTCTTGCTATTGTTAAAAAAATGTTATATTTTATATATTCAAAATGAATTTTAACAGAAACTTTAAAAAAAAATATTTTAAATTGTTCACGGGGCTAGGTCTCTCTTCCCTTGTGGTCGATAAGAACTTGTTATCGATCGGACACCAACTAATAATTGAGCTAGTAATAAATAAACAATTTACTGTCATGTTAACAGGTTTACGGATCAACTCTTGTATTATAGTATAAGTGGCATTAAAAATTTATTGCTACCAATAAATATAAAATTTACTGAAATAAGTTTCCAAAGATATATTGCCACGATACACTGGGTGTAGTCTTTTTATATATATATAATTATATAGGTGGACGTCAAGTGACCTGGGAATAAGGTTTTGCTGTTATACCAGGGTAAGAGTTACCGGAAAATAAAATAAAAACGTAGAACCAATTTAATGGAACAAGACATGAGGGAAATAAGAAATAAAGAAGGAAAAGATACGGGACAATAATCTCTTCATTGATTACAACTTCAGAGGTGTCATTAAAACACCGATTGAGGAAGACGGAAAGTTATTTCGGAACACTCTTTTCTCGGGACTTTTAGATTAATAATATTTTCTACCGTTTTCTTATCTTTTCTTTTAGTATACCTTCATTTATTCTTCTTCTCTTTCTGACTGTAGCGTCTTCTTTTTAAATCGTAAAAGTTAAATTATTTATAGTTACTTTTCTAATTGAACTATTAATATCGGAAATTTTATGATGTTACAAAATATAATAAACGGTCTTAATTCGAGTCTCGAATTTTAATTACCGTGCAATTAATAATGCCACTCATATTTTTACGACTTCACCCTTTAATTACTTTTACTCTTCTCGCATAATCAAAAGAATTATTACGTTTCATTTCGGCTGTTATATGATAATTCCTACAAGGTTAACCTAATCTCATAAATTTTTTAAAATACAGTTATCTTATTAATACTTCGGTTGAGTGTAAAGCTGAGGAGAACTCAACTTTTAATGATTAATTTTGCAAAATTTAAATTACATTTAATTAAGCGTATAAAATTAAGCACATTCATTAATAAACAAATATTAACAATTTGGTTTTATTACCCCCCCCCCCCTCCAAATAGATAGGTAAATCATCAATAAAGTTTTATTTTACTCCCTATCACGATAGTAACGACGAATAATACTGTTGCGTGTGGTTCGACAAGAATACTGATAGACAGCGCAGATTAAAATTCTTACAAATGCAATTTATTTACTCAAACTAACTTACTATTTACAAAATAATAAATTAAACATCACAAATGCAATTCTAAGTTTATTATGAACTTTGCAACGGCTAATAAGAATTATTACAAAATTAAAAAGAGTGATAACAAATACACAAAATTAATATTCGATTAACTCGACACAAGAATTAATTCACTCCTCATATTTACAAAAGAAAACAGCTTGCGCTTTTATCAGTGAATAATATTACCTTGTGCCCTGTTCCCCACGGACTCGCCGAAAAACATCTCGTTCTTGACCCCAGAACGGGAACATTGTCGTTCTTACGTCTCGACTCGGAATTTGTTCGTGCGAATTCCGAGATTCATACGATCGGTTGTTATCGCACACTTTCCTCGAATTTTACCGTATACCGTCCACACATTTATCGTACACTACACCAATGTTCATAACGGAACGAAAATAGTGTGTCGGGGGGATGTTTTATCCTGCTACCTTTCGCACAGACCTGGCCGTTTGTCCCCTACCGCTGACTGAATCTTTCTAATCAAACGGGTTCAAGGAAGTATTGTAATCGCGAAAAATTTCGGTTTTCAGATTTTAACGGAAATATCCATTTTAACCATCCCTGAATCCATTTTGACTAGTTTCGGCGTGACGTTTGTATGTATCTCGCATAACCCAAAAACGATTAGCCATAGAATGTTGAAATTTTGAATTTAGAACTGTTGTAACATCTAGTTGTGCACATTCCCTTTTGATTGCAATCGACTGGACCAAAAGTGTACAAAAAAGGCCAAGTTCAAAAACAACTGGATTTTGAACTTTTTCTTAACTGCAGTAATAAGCCCTCATTGAGAGCTTTTAAACGATATGTAATAAGTGGTACTTATTTTCATTGGTTCCGGAATTATAGCCCAATAAACATTTAATTAATGTAATATTTGGATCTTACAAGGGGAAGGCACATCGGTTCGAATCCGATTTCATTTCCTTTTTTTTAAGTTAAATATATTGATTTATTAATAATTAACCTCTGATTGTAAAAAAGTTATACAATAATTAATAATTCAATAATAACAAAAAAAAAATTAAAAAAAAAATCTGATGTTGACACGACATAACTTCCTTGATTCCCCATTAAATTACATATACACATATTTTGTTGCACTTCATTTAAACTTATTTCATTTGAAAGTGAAATACGATCCTCCAATTCTTTAATAAAGTGGATAGGCATGTATGCCTCAACCCATCGGGTTGGTCTAGTGGTGAACGGGTGTTCACAAATCAGCTGATTTCGAAGTCGAGAGTTCTAACGTTCAAATCTTAATAAAGGCAGTTACTTTTATACGGATTTGAATACTTAGATCGTGGATATCGGTAGTTTTGGTGGTTGGATTTCCAATTGACCATACAACTCAGAGATCAACCTGAGACTACACTTCACTTACACTCATATATATCATTCTCTGAAGTAGTACCTGACGGTAATTCCCGGAGGCTAAACAGGAAAAGGAAGGGCATGTATGTCTCAGTGTATATGTTGTTCTTGTGAAAGTCATTTTTCTGTCACTCTGCAGTTAGCTTTAATGTAGATTAAATTAGACATTCCAGAATAATTAATTAAAATTAAACTAGAAAATCCAACAATAATACGATCCTAAATTATAATTTTCAATTAATATTATATAATCAGATGTTTCACCAAATTTACTACACATGCACACGTGTAGTAATGCCTATTAAATTACATATACACATTTTTAAAAGTGTATAAAATTTTATTTCTCTAATAACATCTGATTTTTTTTCATATTTTTTTTATTGTTATTATTGAATAATTATTTATTGTAAAACTTTTTTTACAATCACGGATTAATAATTTTGAGTAAATAAACAATATATTTAAATTAAAAAAAAAAAAAATTTAAATAAAGGAGATAAAGTCTGATTTGATCCCGATTGGATCTTCCCTTGTAAGATCCAAATATTTCATTAATTAAAATTTTATTTGGCTATAACTCTAGAACCAATGAAAATAAGTACCACCTTGATATATCGTTGAAAAGCTCTCAAGGAGAGTTTATTACTGCAGTTAAGAAAAAGTCTAAAATTTAATTATGTTTGGATTTTGGGCTTTTTTGGGCACTTTTGGTTTAGTCAATTACAATCAAAAGGGGAGGTGCACAAATAGATGTTACAACAGTCCTAAATCCAAAATTTCAGCATACTACAGCTAATTGTTTTTGAGTTATACGAAATGTACATACAAACATGCATACGTACCTACAGACGTCATGCCAAAACTAGTCAAAATGGATTCAGGGATGTTCAAAATGGATGTTTCCTTCCGTTGAAATCTGAAAACCGAAATTTTTCGCGATCAAAATTCTTCCTTTACTTCGTAAAATATGTAATAAAAAATATAAATATGTAAAAAAATTATGTAATCTAATAGGCGTACAAGGGAAGTCATGTGGTTCCACATCAGTTTTTTTAGATCGTAAGCGTGATAAAACTTTAATCGGGGTTATTCCGTGGGAGAGTTGTAAACTTGCGTCTTTCTTCCTGCCCCATTCCCCTTGAATCAAACCTTTATTGATATTTCGGTACGGCAGAAATGCGCCTGATGGGGTCCTTGTTTGGTAGAGGTTTTAATATATTGCCTACACGGAGAGAATTGCATAGAAAGGCTTAACGCGCTTGTCTATCTCTTAAATAAATTAAAATAAAGAAAGGAATGCAATTTGGGTTTTGCAAGTTTTCTTCTTCTTCTTCACTGGGCTGGACGCCCGGTCCATCGTTTATTAAGTACCCAGTACAACATGTCCGGCCAGTACATTGTAGTTTATATCTTCAATATGTAAAAAAACTATTCAAATATTAAGAGTACGGTTACATTCACAGTTTTTTTATAAATCAGACGCTTGTTATAGATATTTTTATTAGTAAAGCAACATAAGATTATGCATTTTCTGTTTTTTGATCTCGGACATATAGCGCTTTAAATATTTTGCTTGCTTGTGGAAGTTTGATTTGATAATGTACCTGAATATCTTGAAAAACATCGTTCGAACGATTTTTTATGAAGTCTTTTATCCCCTCTATGGTTGTGCTGATTGTAGACCAAGATTGTTCAAAAAATGTTGACCGAATGACCGTTTCAGACTTTGTGACACGCTTCTAGAGTACAAACAAATTTATACCTTCTTCATCACGCACGCCGTAGAATTATCTAAGCGGTCGTCTTCTGGTTTTCTTGGCAATAATATAAGCGTAAGCCATTTTGTCAAATGTAATGTACTCTTTTCTCTTTCCAGATAGATTATTATATAATTTCGGGATTTTTAGTTTTGTTATCAACATCTTTCGAAAAGTGGAACGTAGACATTAATATTCGTATAACAGCCTTTGGTTTCTTTGGTTGGAAACAAGTGCCCGAAGGTCGTTAAATGTAAACAATGATCTTAGAATAGTTCCTTTAGGCCAGGTAAAAATGATGGAGGAATTTTTTTTGTTTTTTGTCATTTCCCTAAATTTATCAATCTAAAATTATTTAACATTTCCTTTGCTAGGGGAATCAAAGTAAGCCGATCAGTCATTTTCAGGTTTCTGTGTGTTACTTGTATCGATGTAGATAAGGTTTTTACTAAGAAAGTTGCCGACGGTTGATCGATTCGATTTTCTTTTCCAGCAATACGTACGAGTAATACCGTACGTCCCAGCTCACCTGTTTCAATAGAAATCACTTAAAATTAATGAATCAGAACTATAACCATTTATAAACTTATACCTCGCAAATGAATTAAGAGCTTCCTCATAATGAAGAAGCTCAATATTGCCGAGTATCATCTGATAAAAGAAGAAGCAAATTTAAAAACGACTGGATTGCCCACGATTCCTGTATTTGTTCTAGTGTTAATTTCTGTTTTTCCGATAAACCGTGTTTAGTTATATTATATTCAGGTTATTGTTATCGATTATTGAATAACCAGAAATTGCTTTCTCTGATCTCCAGTTAACTTTAGTGCAAATCGACCCGTTTCGGTGCGGTTTACTCAAAACGGTTTGTTTTTCTTTTAGGATGGTCTTTTATTATTTAAATGTCCAAAGTTAAATATTGCTTTTATTAAACAGTTAATTTAATTTTTCGCAAGTTTGAATTCTGATCAGGGCTTCCGCGGGTACATAGCCTCTAGCACCGGTAGTATGAAATCTTTTGAGCAAACGCAAATCTTTTGTGTAAATTAACGCATACGTACCACGTTTTGGCGTCGGTTTTTTTTTAATTTTAATTTTTTCTTGTTAACAGATTTTCGTAATACCTGAAAAAAAATTTGTTTGAATATTAATAAATATTCTTCCCGTTTCTAAGTAATAGACAAGTATTCATCTTGGAACCGTGCATATACGTTTGTATATATATATATATATATATATATATATATACAATACGCTACATATACGTTATATATATGTATATTTCGGTACAAATCTTCATTACTATCATCACTTTCAATAGATTTATTTTCACGTCGAGTGTTATCATTATTTTCTCCCGTTATCCATTCATAACCGGTTCAACATCCGTCTATAATCACTTAATAGGCAATTTCACTGTAGACTTTAACTCCCGAAATTCATTTGTTATTTGCGATAAAATGAATTTCAGTAACTTCATTTGAATATCAAATCATCGTTTTCGTCTATGTCATAAAATTCTATTATTTCCGCTGTTCAGCCAGTCTAACATATTCCACGTCGTAGCACTGTCTCTAATTTAATAAAGAATACACAAACTTAATTATAAAATAATTTAACCGATTTTCTTATTCTATTTATTACAGCAGAAAATTTCTGAGAAATTGTAATTTTGGTAGAAGACATCGTTTGTTATTCTAACGGTTGTATTTATACTACTACTACTTTATCAGTGAAAATATTTTTCAACCACCTATCTGTAAAATTTTCTTGTTGCGGTACGAGGCGGATTATCTAAAAGTTGGATGGCTGTTTCATGTAAGCCAAACATAATATTTCGCAAAATATTACGTTACTATTGTTTTAATAAATTACATATTACATCGGTTTATTTTCGTGTTTGATTTTAAGTTCATTTTTCTTCTATTTATTAAATTACGTTCATTTTTATCGTAGTTTAAAAATAGCGAGTAGTTATTAAATATGTCTTAAGGATTTTTTCTTAAGTCAAAAACTGTTAATCGATCTTATGTTACCGTATTTAAATATAACGGATGAAATATATATAATTTAAAAAATTAAAATAAACAGAATAGGTTTTTATACTGTATACATTAAAAAAAACCTTACCGTTCATTTATACATGTCTCGGTCGAATTCCCGCCCCATACCCTTTGCACCTAATATTTATTCACTAGCTGGCTATCTGTTACAAAACCATCCGCTTCGTATTCGTTATACCGCTTTTAAAATTGCCATACGGGTGGTATGCATGTGTAACACGAACGGTATCACCTGTTTTAAATTTGTATCGCCGCATTAAATATAGCGACTTGTTTTGTACACCGCCACCGTGCGATGCAGCTTGATTAAAAACCCTTGTATAAGTCGTATATACTCGTAATTGTAAATCTCTATGCTGCATACTGAACCGTACGTTAAATATTTTATCACTTTTAATACTAGTTTCTATTTACTATCGTTTTTATGTTCTATTAATCTTCGTTTAAAGAGTATTGAAAAATTAATGCAGAAAAATATTTTGTATTAATTTTTACTTTCCCGGAGAATATATGTAGAATAGCTATATTAAAGAAGTACGGCGATCGTGACGAAAATGAGGTGTCAAGTTTTTTGCAAATTTTCCTTTTTTTGGGTCAAACCCGTTCATCTAGACCGGTGTTTGTTAACCTTTTAAGTGAACCGCACCCCTTTGAATCTGAAAAAAGGTCTCCGCACCACCATCGCACAAATACCAAGAGCTGGCTGCATTTATCAACATCGGTTGACTCATCCAGTTGTACGCTTACTTTTAGTGGACTGGCTTTTATGTCTTCTATTATTTGTAGTAAAATATCTTTACCGAGATCTTGAATTCGCGATCGAATTATATCGTTCGATAACGGAATCTGCTGAATTTTTTTATGCGCTTCAGAATCCAATACAGTTTCAGCTATTATTAATGCACAAGGTTTTATTAATTCCTCAGCGGTCGTGTGGGGTTTTTTTTCTTTGCACACAAATATGCCAGCTTCTAACAGGGGCTTTTGAATTGCTGGCTGGCATAATTTTAAGATAGTACCACCGGTATCAAATCGAGACTTTTTTGACTTCAAGTTGTTCACGCTATGACCTACTCCTTCACCACCATGCAGATTGTTGAAATGCTCTAATAACTTTGACGGTTTGAGATTGCTGTTTGAAAATATCTTGGAACATAAGATGCATTGAGGTCGTTGCGTACCATCTTTTTCTGTTGTACAAGTGAATCCATAACCAACATACTTGTCGTTCCATTGGCGTTTTTTGACATAGTAGGATTCACTATATTCAATTAAATTATTTAGAAATAACGTATAAAAAATAACAAAAATACACCCAAACATCGTATAACACGGTTTTATATAACACGGATGAATAAATTGCGGCATATGTTTCATTGAAACATATGTTTGTGGCATAAATTGTGGCTCGGATGTATTATTTTAAATTAGTGAGAAAAATTGTTACATTTGTATTATCGATGTATCCTATTTGGGCTTGAATCACTGATCAATACGAATGTATTAAATAGGTAAGTAATGTAAATAATCGGATGTTTAAATGCGTACACGTGTCCGTCTCAAGAGGTTTTTCAACAAACTGGCGATGACGCAGAAGCAATAATAGACTCAGGTATTGAGTAAGGGAGTGGGAGCGGACGCAGCCAAATCTACCTAACCGTTTTTAAACAAAAAATAATTGGTTGATGTCATAGAAAATTCAAATACATAAATATCGCAAAAATAATATATGTATATTGTTAGAGGCCTCTCCCGCACCCCCAGGGGTGCGGGCACCCCCGGTTAAGAATCACTGATCTAGACCAAAAGAAACATATGAATGTACGTAAATGCGTATGTAAATAAGTGTGTCGCTGTTTTTTGCTTTGGGATTTTCGCACAGGATTGACCGAACCGATTTTCTTCAAATGTATCTATATATCAGGCATTGATCGTATTAATATTTTTTAAAAATTCGTTTAGGAATCGGGAGAATATCGCGAAAAAAACCAATTTAGATTTTCTTCAGAGCCGCTTTAGAAAAAAAAATATTTTGGAAAATTTGTTATGCACAATACATATATAAATAATCCAAAAAAAATTCAAAAAATCAACCCCCGCCTCTTAAAATTAAAATATATGATTTATGATTTTTAACTGTAGACACCGGACCTAAAGTGACGAATAGTTTTTTTTGAGAATTCTCTTTTACCTGTTTTAATCTCTGTTGAAGGTGTTGTTAGATTTAGAGAAACCTTAATTAAGCAGATTTATTTCGCTTAAACTTTAGTTAAATATTTTTAGGAAAATGTTTCTTAAAATTTATTTCCCGCCTCCAAAAATGATATTTTCTAATTTTTGTTTTTTGGCTTTAAGTTTAATCTTTTTTATTAAAGTGTTTATATTTTTCTTCATCGCTTATAGGACTACTAAAATTGAAATAGCTTTGGCAGCTATATATTGTAGAAGTTTGCAATAAGAGTATAACGTGTTACAGTATTTAATTTTAAGATTTTACTTCATATTACAACAGACCAAAAATAAATTAAAAAAATAAATAAATAAATAAAACTTGAAAGGTAATAAAAGTTATTTATACGTTTGAGGATTTTATTTTTAATTTAAGTATAAATTTTTTATTTTATATTTAATACTTTAATTGCTTATCAAGAACCTTGAAAATTTGGTTACTAAAAGGTTTTCTAATCGTATTAGGATATTCTTGTTATTTATTTATTTATGTTTTTATATAAAAAGACGATTTTATTACAAAGAAAAGTCAGACCCTTAATGTTTGTATTGTAAAAACTGTGCAGCAAGGTATTGTATGATTTGACCGGCGTAAGTCGTGCAATATTTTGCCATCTTTGTACGTTTTTTTTTTTTAATTATTTTAAAATAAGTTAATTGACTATAATTTTTTATGTCATTTATAGAAAGCGTATTTTCAGCAAAAAAAAAAAAAGTTGGATTTTATCTAGTATCCACTCGTGTATATATTATATATATGATATCCATAATTTCCTACGAATAACCCTGTAATTATTGTGTTACTGTGAGGTACTTAGATACTTTCTATGTAAGAAAGATCAGTTTAGATATTTACGTATCGTCTATTAGAATAAAAGTTTAGATTTGGAACGTGCACTCTATTTTCTTAATCTATATATATATATATATATTTTTTTTGTATGTAATTGATATAATCTGATAAAATACTCCAACGTACGGCAAAAATGGAATACAGAATTCACGTGCGTGTTAAAAGATATACTTATTGCATTTTTAAAAGCCGTGACCGATGTAATTTTATTCCAGATGTACTATGTTTGTAGGGAAGTGGTTTGTTCGATTGTTAGAATTGAATAGAGATCTCTATAGTTTATATATATATATACACACACCGGTAGGGTTGTACCGCCACAAATTGGCTGGTTTAAAATGAAGGCACGTCCATGACTGCTCACGTCCAGGCTAAAGGGAGCCTGTTGTTCTCTGTTCACAGTAAACATTGTCATTATCTGCACTCTTGGCCGACTCGTGTTTGAACAACAGACCGACTCGCATACAATCGGACTGTCTCTCACATCATAGGTTGCATTACTTCCTCTCCCGCTTCCTTGCAGCTCTTTCTCTTTACCGTATAATATTTACTTGAATCGTATTGTTTGTCGATGTTGTGCTAATCGCATTATAAAATGATATGAATTTAAGGTTAAATACTGTAAAATTATTATTTGTTTTTTTTTTTTTTTTTACCGACTTAAAGAAACGTCACGTATGTTCATCGTGTTAGCGTGTAATTCTGCAAACTTCATCGGTTATTATAAATGTCGTTTATATTAACTGTACAAAAAAGGTTCGATTAAAACAACAGTGAATAAGTAAACACGGCTGAAGTTTTGCTGATCCGCCGTCTGAAGCGAAAATAAAACCCACATTCTATTCTAGATAAAATTTATATGGACTATAGGATTATAGTTTGGCAAATTAAAGGCATCTAAACTTAATCTGTAATAATTTCTCAATAAACCGTAATAAAAAAAAAATGAAGTACATACCATTCCAAAGCTTGTTCCTTTCTACTTTTTTTTATCAACGACTTATTCAAACAACAATAGACGTGACGTTCGCATTCTCGAGAAAAAGTAGGAAATACGATTTTTGCAGCCTTCTTTTGTGTAAAAGAGGTTATCACAAAAAATATACAAAATAAAAAAAATTTCCTCAAGAGGCTATTTCTAACAAAAAACATTTTTATAGAATCATTTTTATGTTGCGGCTTAATTATGTTAAAATACGAATTCCGTTGTTGACCCTCATAATGTTTCGGATCGTTTTGTCCATTAGTTTTTGGCGACGGCGAGTATTTAAAAAAAAATGTGTATCTATGTATTATTGTAGAGTCGAAATAATTTTTTCCATTAATAAACAATTTTAAAATATAATTTCAAAAATGTAACGGTTCATAAATTTGGATTAGATGTTAAAAAGAAAAAGTGAAGTATATATATATATATATATATATGTGTGTGTGTGTATGTGTTGGCTGCAGAAGCATGCCTTAGGCACTCCCTCCGCAGCTAGGCCCTCCGGGCGGGGAGCGTTTCGGAATGGGATTATTAGGTGTCCAAAATTGAATACCTCTTCTGGAAAAATATTATTTTTTTTTTTGAATGATGAAAATTGATATAACGAAATTTAAACTAGAAATTTAACTCATTGACACTAACATGACATTGATACTAACGAATCGAGATTTTCCGTTAGTGATCGGTACATTCCGGTGCCTCCTTTTTTGTTATAATTCATTATTTTATGAAGAAAAAATCTGATGTGAACTCCATATGACTTCCTTGTACGCCTGATAAATTACATATACACATTTTTTGCTGCACCTCATTTAAATTTAGTTCATTTGAAAGTGAGGTACGACCCTTTTCTAATAAAGTGGACGGTAACACAATAAATATTAGTTTTTATTAACGTTAAATATTTACAAAATTATTAACTCATCAATCTTATATGAAATATTAGGGTAGAGTAAAAGTCCCTTTATTACTCGTAATACTAGATCAGTATTTTTCGTATCATTGTGAGTTGCTGATTAATAAAATTTTTAGATTTCTGATGTATCGTATAAATAAAAATTAATAATAATTAAACTATTCCGTTTGATGAACTCCAGCATACTGGTTACAAACGTTAATTTCGATCTTACGGTGTAAAATATTTAGTTTTTATTATCGGATTATTTGGTGAATAATCAAAAATGAAAAAGAAACGATCATTCAGGATAAAGAAAGATGACATTTTTTATTTTGCTGAATTCCTTTATTTACTTACATCAGCTTCTACAATGAAGCTATAAGCAAGTCGTATGACTGACCATCCCTTGAAAGAGGACCACCCAACAATGATTAATTAAGATTAATAATTAAATTAAGAGATGCGACTGCAGATCGACTGCTACAGCGTATTCTTCTGTTCGGTTCAGATAAATACAGATTCTGATTTGTGTTCTAAGTTTTTCTCGTATCTAATGATCGTGCTAGTGTGTGCAAGTTTAAAAGTAAGTTTCAATTTAACAGTTTTTCTAAATAATATAAAATTTTAAATTATGTAAAATAACGATTAACGATATGTATTACGACATAAGTTGTTAATTATGTTAGTTTTTAAAAACATTTTTAGGCGATTCGATTAAATAGATGAACTGTTACATCGCACTTAATATTAGATTGCAGTTTACGCCGACACTGAACTTAAGATTACTTGATTCTGTACCGCGTATGATGAGTCTCGGAATAAGAACAAAAATTTTCATTTTTCCTCTAATTTTTTGTAGAAATATAATTTTTCTTTTAAGAACAACCCTATTACTCAATTACTGTTGCAAAACTGTCTGCCATCGGTTCTCAATAATCCGACATTCTTTAGTCCGACACCTCCAGTAACCTTATACTTTTCATCTAACTTCTGAGGCGATTTGTGTAATGCCACTAACTTTTTTTTGGTTTTACTTCCGAATTTATGCACGCCGTCACAACTGATAGACGCTATGGCCTAGTGGTGAATCAGATGTTTTAAGTTAGTAGACCGTGTTTATTTGGAATACTTAAAAAACTATAGTACAGTACTTCTGATCGTCGCTGACGATATTATTAGCTGTATCTGCAGTTGAACGCGTGGCGCCGCCGGCTGGCGTTTTCTACAGTACTGGGATCTACAGACGGCAGTAAACGTTCTTCAGTACCTTACTACACGTCTCAGTACCGCATGATCGTGTGCCGTGTTTAATTGTCATATTTGTTTTAACGTGTCTAGTTTTCCGTGTTTTAAGTATCCTGTTTTCCGATCTTAAACGGTATCCGAACTTCGTTGTTTTTAGTTTCGATGTCGAAACGATAAAAACGTAAGCACATCGCGTTAAGTTTATTTTAGAAAGCAGAAATTCTTAACAAAATTGACAAAGACGAAAAAAACTGGTGACGTAGCTTCATTGTACGGAATTGGGCGTGCAACAATCTACGACTTGCGTCGTAGAACTAGTAAAATTTGTGAAACACATCAGTGGTAAAAGTGATCGGGAAACATTAAAATCTGTCACGTTCCCGTTAACGGAAGATACATTTTATGCTTGATTTATCCAGAAACGTTCGAAACTCACTCCTCTTTGTTGCGAAATCATCAAAGAAAAACCTGAACTTTTTTATAAAGAAATGATGAAGAAAAAAGATTTCCGCGCAAGTGACGAGTGGTTCGACAAATTCAGAGGCGGCTTTTTTTTTTTTGTCTTCAGTCGTTTGACTGGTGTGATGCAGCTCTCCAAGATTCCCTATCTAGTGCTAGTCGTTTCATTTCAGTATACCCTCTACATCCTACGTCCCTAACAATTTGTTTTATATATTCCAAACATGGCCTGCCTACACAATTTTTTCCTTCTACCTGTCCTTCCAATATTAAAGCGACTATTCCAGGATGCCTTAGTATGTGGCCTATAAGTCTGTCTCTTCTTTTAACTATATTTTTCCAAATGCTTCTTTCTTCATCTATTTGCCGCAATACCTCTTCATTTGTCACTTTATCCACCCATCTGATTTATAACATTCTCCTATAGCACCACATTTCAAAAGCTTCTAATCTTTTCTTCTCAGATATACCAATAGTCCAAGTTTCACTTCCATATAAAGCGACACTCCAAACATACAGTTTCAAAAATCTTTTCCTGACATTTAAATTAATTTTTGATGTAAACAAATTATATTTCTGACTGAAGGCTCGTTTAGCTTGTGCTATTCGGCATTTTATATCGCTCCTGCTTCGTCCATCTTTAGTAATTCTACTTCCCAAATAACAAAATTCTTCTACCTCCATAATCTTTTCTCCTCCTATTTTCACAGTCAGTGGTCCATCTTTGTTATTTCTACTACATTTCATTACTTTTTTTTTGTTCTTGTTTATTTTCATGCGATAGTTCTTGCGTAGGACTTCATCTATGCCGTTCATTGTTTCTTCTAAATCCTTTTTATTCTCGGCTAGAATTACTATATCATCAGCAAATCGTAGCATCTTTATCTTTTCACCTTGTACTGTTACTCCGAATCTAAATTGTTCTTTAACATCATTAACTGCTAGTTCCATGTAAAGATTAAAAAGTAACGGAGATAGGGAACATCCTTGTCGGACTCCCTTTCTTATTACGGCTTCTTTCTTATGTTCTTCAATTGTTACTGTTGCTGTTTGGTTCCTGTACATGTTAGCAATTGTTCTTCTATCTCTGTATTTGAACCCTAATTTTTTTAAAATGCTGAACATTTTATTCTAGTCTACGTTATCGAATGCCTTTTCTACGTCTATAAACGCCAAGTATGTTGGTTTGTTTTTCTTTCATCTTCCTTCTACTATTAATCTGAGGCCTAAAATTGCTTTCCTTGTCCCTATACTTTTCCTGAAACCAAATTGGTCTTCTCCTAACACTTCCTCCACTCTCCTCTCAATTCTTCTGTATAGAATTCTAGTTAAGATTTTTGATGCATGACTAGTTAAACTAATTGTTCTGTATTCTTCACATTTATCTGCCCCTGCTTTCTTTGGTATCATTACTATAACACTTTTTTTGAAGTCTGACGGAAATTCCCCTTTTTCATAAATATTACACACCAGTTTGTATAATCTATCAATCGCTTTCTCACCTGCACTGCACAGTAATTCTACAGGTATTCCGTCTATTCCAGGAGGCCGCTATGAAATTTTATTATTATTTTACTAACCATCTCAGGTTAGAAATATTCTTGTGACTTTACTGCCGTCGAGCCATATAAAGAAAAATTATCAAAATCCGTTCTATACCCACAACGCTGCTGTAGTTAGTTAGTTTTTAGATGGCACCACTGAAACGCTACATATTGCTTCGCTCACTAACCTTCGCTCACTAGTGAAGGTTAGCGAGCGTAAGTTAAGTTTGGTTAGATTACATTTATAATTTTATTTATTTATTTTCTTATTTCAATAAAGCGTTTCAGTGGTGCCATCTAAGAATAACTAACGGAAGCGTTGTGGGCATATAACGCATTTTGACCTATGAAGTTAATTTAAAGTGGGGTATGTTTGAAAATTAACCTAAAGAAACTATCCACCGTACTCCTTGGAGATATTGACCCCAAACGTTTATCAAACTGACACTTGAGGATCAAAGTAGGAGTGTATTTTAACATATGTAATCCGTACATTCTAAAAAAAAAATTTTTCAAAGCTCTAGATGCGGGAAGTAACGAATACAAAAAAAAAGTAGCAATAATTGGATTTCCTACGTTTTCCTAAAGAACATCGCATTTAATGTTGTTTGGAACAGTTGTTTATAAACTAATATATTGCAGAAAGGAAAACGTTTTTGATTTGGTATATATTGCTTTTTTTCTGCGGTTTATTGAGAAGTTATTGCAGTCACGTTCAGGGGCACTTTTATATTTGCCAGACTATAGAAATAGGTCAAATTATTTTGAATTAGTTACTTTTATTTCTCCTGAACTTTAAATTTGTTACTTAAATTTATGATTTTTCAATGTAAAAATAAATTTATATGTAAAATAATGACTTCATCGCATTAATTTTTTCAATAAAAATAATTTAACTCATGATTAGTTGACAGACAGATTAGTTTCAGGGAAATTAAGTAGGTTCTTCATAACGTCTAATGTTTTAGTTTAACGACACGTAAGGAACGTAATGTCAATTCAAAGTAATAAAAAATTAATTAAATATAAATTTACTTTGTTTACTTTTTAATTAATTTTTTTTTTTTAATTCTCTTCAACCCCAGAATTCCGGCGTTGAATACTTATAATAATATTTAATCAAAAATGTTTTCTTACAATTACAAATCAATTTACATATGGAGTGTTTTTAATTCAAATTATTGGCAATCCAAACTTAGATAATGTGTATATGAATTATTATTTTTCTAAATACATACGACTTAAATTATAAAAATGATTTTCTCTATCTAGGTGAGTTTCATAGCCATTTTATGACGTTTGCAGTTTTTTTTATGATATTTGTTCACTAATTTTTAAAATTATATTTTCAATGTTTAGCGCATACGATAAGTGTTGGCATCAGTTTGAAACCAAGTATGTCGTTTTTTTCCTAAAACATTGCAATAAATTTTGAATAAGTAACGATAAAATTCTAGAATTTAATTAAAATTCAAAAAATTTATTACACGGCTGAATGAAATTCCTTATAAAAAAAAATTAGTTATATATCTAATGACATTTCGTGAAAATTTTGAAGATTTTTACTGCTCCATATTCAGCTTCTTTGTCTGTTTACATAACCGTTCAAGTGATGCCAAGCCTTGTCCGTAAAATAAACACGATCCAACGCCTCGATCCTGATTTCATCAACAAGAAATTAAAAGATTTATTATACTGTAAATGTTTACGTAATGTTGTTCCTTAAGTTCTACGAGACATGCATGTAACCTCAATAATTTTACCTGTTATAGTTATGAATACAGTAGCTATTGGCGGTCCGATCAATGGGAATAACGTTTGTAGAAATCTTCTGGGCGAGCGAGTTAAAATTCGACATGCTTTTAAGAATTTACCCGTTTGGTTCCTTGTGATTTTTTATATACTTGTAGTCTAATGAAATATATGATCCGATATAATACTTTTGATTAAATGTAAATTCTAAATTTGGGAAATTCCAACTGAAACTCATTTACTTATAAATTTTAAAAATTTATTTACTCGAAACAAGTCACGGTTAATTTTAGGCGCAGTCGATATACCCGGTATAATATAAAGTAGTGCATATCGAAATGATATGCGTATTGCTGATGATATGGTAATTGTAGATGATGTAGCACACGCGTGCTACAAAATTTGTTAACAGCCGTGAGGACGGAATGAAAGAATATGAAAAGAAAATAAATATAGAAAAATCTAAAGAAATGGAAGTAAATAACAAAGAAGATTTATCGGTAATGACAACTAAAGGAAGAATATAAAAAAAATTACAGATATTTGGAAACTATGTGACAGATTCGCATAGAAGAAGAGGTAAATGAAAATATAAAGAATATCGACGGAGATGGAAGTCTTCAGTAAGAATGTGGAAATTACTATGTAGTAAAATCTGGAAATAAGAGTTAAGGAAGAGGTTAGATAAATGCTACGTATGGATTGTCTTATACCGAAATGAAGCACGATGGATGATCAAAAAGCGGGGAAGAATATCTTTACTCGTTTTCAGATATGGAGAATGTAAGATGGCGGATGAAGCGAAGGATGAAGTAACGAACAGGATTAAACAAGAAAGAGCGCTTACGAAGGAAGTACAAAAAAAGAGATAAAAGTTTTTAGAATGTGCGGGTTGAGAAGTGAAATCTTGACCGTCGCATCGGAAGGGTCAATAGAAGGAGAAAGGAAGAGAAGGAAGAAGAATGAAATTAATTGAGAAGATGAGGTGAAAATCGGAAACTACGGGACAAAAAAGAGGGCTCAGGGTAGAAATGAATGTTGTGATGGCGTAAGGATACTGCCGCCAGACAGAACACCATACGATAATAATCGTGCATGTTGAAATGAAATCGGTAAAAGAGAAGGTTTTTCAATCGACGGGCAGAAAACCTTTAGGTACTATATTACCGTTTGTTAAATAGAGTAAAGTAAAATTTACTAATTGTAAGTCATATATCCTCATTTTAAGGTCCCTTCCTTAATCGATTCAGGATTACAATTATATCGATATCAGTACAGTTACCGATAATTTTTTTAACCATTTTATAACCGATGATGCTTGATTTTATCTGCATATTTTAGACGTTGTTGTTCAATTAACAAAATTACTTCCGAAATGATCGGTCTACGACCGCGTAAGACTAATATGTATCCGTGCAAAAAAGGAAGTGTTTTCACTGCTGTTTGTAAGTTATTACAATTTAGGGGAAAAGATTATCGATTATAATTAAAATAATTTTCCATTTGTTTTAATATATTAAAATACGTTTTGTACGTATTGTAATGTAGCTTTTTTAATGCCCTTTTTTGTTTTGTTTTTATCATCTTTATTTTAGTTTTCTTTTAACATTAGAATCTCTGAAAAAAGGGAGAATTCTGAAATGACGGATAAAAAATTCACATCCTTGTACTGCAAGTCAGTCGGCCGGCTCTATGTTGCGTTTCCCCTAGGATAACGTGGAATTGAATTTGTGAAAACCTCTAAGAAATAAACGCGCTACAGCAGACTTACCTATCTACCTAACATCGGTATTGCTAGAAGAGTATCTGTAGATTTTCGGTTTGAAATGAGAACAGTGTTTATACATTTTTCACAAAGTTAGCGATTACCTTTTTTTCTTTTATTTATATGTTATGAAAAACGTACGATACATTTTAATGTTTTCCTTTATTTTGATTTCTAGAAGTGTAAAAAGAAATCAAAAGTACAATAAGTAAAGTACGTTTAATTCAATTATATTTTACTAATTTGACCTGACGGATGTCATGCTTATAAAAAAAAATTGTTATGTTACAGCAATGGGAAGTAAAGAAGAAAGAAGAACCAGAGTAAAGATCTTTTCTCAAAAATATATAAATTAGTCTATATAATATCACATACACGCGCGCGCGCGCGCGCGCGCACACACACACACACACACACACACACACACACACACACACACACACACAGAAAACTGCTTAACTCTTAACTAATTATATAACAAGTGTCGAGACACAATAACACTGAAATAAAGTTTTTTTTTACAAAATTTGTAGAATAAATCGAGCTAGACGTTATTATTGAATTTTTGTATAGTCTCCTGTAATTAGTAATTATAATGTTTTATACTGTCTCGGGACGGTGAAGAAGTTATTCGTTGTCCTATGCTCGTCGAGAGGATCGAGAATCTGAAGCCAGACCTAGTCAATTTAACACCATATACTTGTATTTTTTTTTATTATCTCACTGCAACACTCGGTTATTTAGTTTTAATTAATAACAGATCCCGGCTTACAACGTAATTCAGGTTTGTAAAAAGATACAGTTTTATACTTATTTCGCCAGAAGGGTAACATAACGCTTCTGGAATATGACACTGATGTTCGAGCAGTTTGATTTATTGGCTAATCAAAGAACCCTTAATAAACAAGGTCAAGATAACGGACCCGAGAAACAGCAATTATTATTAAAATTAAGGATGAACTGTTTGTTTAATAATTACTTTTATTTCCGTAACTTATAACTAAATACATGAAATATAACTTATATTCCAGACAAAGAATTTGAATGTGTATTTTTTTCAGAATAATTGATATCCAAAATAACTTTAAGTAATATTTTTATTTTAATTAATTTATAAATGTAGATTTTCTTTGAGTTTATGAAGTAACACGATAAGGGGATAGAATCGGATTGAAAAATTATTTAGGAATGTTTTGAGGTAGGTAGCTAGAGATCAGGTTTAAATGAAATTTATGGAATATATAATTAGAAATGGAAGAAGGAATGAATTCTTTTTTATTACATAGATTGTGATTAATTATTAAAAAATTTATTTTAATTGTGTAAGCATTATAATAGCTTTTTTTATTTTCAATTACGGATTTAAAAACTTGAGACGAAATAGTTTGCGATTTTAAAAGTTTTTTTTTATTAACAAGGTGATATGGATATTAGGTTTTTCTTTTAGACTAGACGACTTATAAGTAAGAGTCTCTTGTAATCTAGGGATTTTTAAAAAATAGTGCTTTCTTGGAAGTTATCGATTAAAAAAAAGGAGTTCCAAACGATTCCTAGATTTAACTGACATTTTCTAGGTAGAAAGAACTGGACAATTTTTGACTACTTAATTTGTAGGCGATTTAATGATAAAAACACGCACTTATGAAAACAATATAGAGCTGTTCCCAAGAATAGCGTGTTACGGCAGATTTACTAGGAAAAGTAAGCAGTTAAGTGGTTTTACATCGGCTTCACCAAAAGAAAAAAGTATTACGGCATATCAACGTTAAGTAAACGTGATATTTAGACCGCATTATGCAGAGGAGAATGTTTGAGAAAAAACAGTTTTGATTATTACCACTTCTGTCTTAAAAGGTTTCGATACATCGCAATCAGAACAAAGATTTCTGGGTATAACGAGGTTTACACTTCAACTCGTGATTAAACGAAGAAGTTGCCTTCAGGTTCTGATTCGACATAGTTTTCCACAAGACCTCAAACATCTTCTGAAATATCATACCGTTCAATAAAGCGCTTGATTTATATGTCAAAGAAAAAATTTATTTAAAACCAGAGATCCGTTAAAAAAACTCTGCCTTGTATAATTAATATTTTTTTTTTTAATGCAACCGAAAATCGATAATTGCTTTTGAGATAAACGGTTCTAATTAGTATCGATTTTGGCTTAAAGAATTTACATATATTGAAGCCAAAAGTGTTGGAGATGGCGTAGATCACAAATTAACATATCATTTTCTGTGGGGAACACTGGATTATAGTTGTTTTAGAATAAAACGTGATTATTCTTTTCTAAAATATCAGTTGATAATGTAAACCGGTTTGAACCGAAAAAAGCTTTTCTCTCTAAAAAAGAGAATCTAAAAATTACTTAAAGTGTACATAAAATTTTAATATTTACATGATCCCAAATTTTTTTTTTTCAAAATCATTTGAATCGTTTTTAGGGAAATTTAATTTTGAAAATTTGAATTTAAAGAATTATTTAAGTATTAATTTTAATAACAGAAATATTCTTCAAATAATAAAAAATTAATTAAAATTTTATCGAAATCGTACTGAGAAATTTTTGTTTAAAATTTTTTTAAATAACTATGTCCGTCGAAACGAATAATAATATTTTTAAACTAAATTTTTGATTTCTTCTTTGTTGGTTTTAACTTTAGTTTACGTCATGTGCTTTTTTTCCGAAACACTCACTGGGGGTAATCACTTATTATGTGTTGAGGCTTCTTTTTTTGCTAGCAAGCTTTAATTCTTTCGGATATGGTTTTCTTTTATTTTTCTGTTACAGCGTTTTGACTTCAGTTTCCCCTGGAATGTTTGATTTTCATTTTTCTAAATATCTTCCTTAGTTTGTTCGTAATTTTAATGATTTCTTCTTTTGGTTTTTTTCCCGATGAGTCTAAGGAACCCCACTTAAAGGCGAAATATCGGACTCGCTAACAGGTTCCGCTACGTGTTATTAAGAGAGCATATGTGTACCTGCGCCCTACCGACTAAACCTCATATCTCACCGATCCTCCCCTCCCCGGGTCGGGTTCACAATTAAGCATTGCACATCCCCAGGAGGTGCCTTTGAGCCAGAGGGATTCAGAGTCTCCTTGCTTCATCACCGTCGCCCATCCACGCAAGCGCGGACGATCACGATTCCGCAGAAAGCTCTTTTACCCTCTTACCCTTCGGTTGTGTTCTTCCATCTCAGTCTGAGGACTTTGTAATGTGGTACTCTCTAGAAGAACCACCTGGAACCATCCAAGTTACTCCCTTCCCGGAATTTGGTTTTCAGGACTCCTGCCACGAAACCTACGACTGTTTCAAAGCGGTACTGGCTTTTCAACATGCCACGAATTAAAACGTTTGATTTAATTCTGTTAAATCTTTTTGAAACAAATTAAACCGTTTGCCCTTTGTTTTTCTAGACTCGAGGAATTCAAAAATTTGTTTCTTGACTCTGTTGTTATTCTGGAGAGATGACTGCAGAAGCTAATTCTTTTTTTTTCTCGTCGCGTCTGAAAGTCTTTTTATTTTATTGTAGAAATATTTATCCGGAGTTAGTTTTTCTTTTTGGTATTTTGGAACTAATATTTTCCTAATGATGTCTTTACTTCGTTTTTAAATTATCCGTTACCCCTTTGTTATTAGTAGTTAATGTTTCCGTCGCGTACAAGGCTTTTGGTTTTATTATTACAGTGTTGTAATATTTAATTGTGTGCCCTAAGAGAGTGATTTTTTATTGTACATGGCTTTTATCGATCAGAATACGAGTTCCATCTTCTGTGTTCTGATTTCGATTATACGCCTTTCCAATGTATTTCGACCGATCCGTTCTAGTAGATATTTAAAATGTTATATTTTCTAAATATTTCTTTTATCGATTTCTGGATTTTTCGGTGCGTTCTTAACGTCGGTCATGATTTTAATTTTTTTGAAAGAGATTCCCCTTTAGCTGCTTGTTTCTGTAGTTCTTTCACTTGTGTCTCAATCTCCCTTTGATCTGCGTTTAAGTCGTTTATTTATCGTTATTATTTTTTAATTGTAATAATAAAGTATTTAATGTTATTATTACAAATAAAATAAATAAATTTACTGTTATCTTGTTTGAAGATCGAAAGGATTTACGCAATTCTATTATATTATCCTTCTTTTTCCCGTGTGTGGGAGGTACTCGTAGTATTAAATTAACAAAACGTATGAAGAAATTTTTCTTCATAAGAAAAGTGGAAAAACCGGATAGAGTAAAAATATGAATAAATTTGTGAAATTGTGAAGTAATGAGACGATGAAAAAGAGGAAAAAGTAGAAGAAGCAAAGGTACGAAAAGTGAAGTAGAGTGATATACACTATCACTCCTACCTCTTACACAGAGGTAGAGAATGGTTTTTAACCTTTTTCGTCGCGCTCTCTCTTCTCTTTTGAAACTGATTTACTGCTGTAGTACTACAAAATGATACTATCACTGCTGCCCACATCTTTCCCGCTTCTCAAACCATTCCTATCCTTTACCCCTATCTTCTTCTTTCGACATGCCTTACGTTCTCTCTCTCTTTGCTTTTAACTTCATCATACTATTATTTTCTCTTACTCTCTTTAAATCTTCATTCTCTTGTCGTACTGTCGTCGACTTTATCTTTAAAAGCCAAACAAAACCGTTTATTCGAGTAATCTTTTATAATAACTATAACACTGTAATTGAATCGGGTTTATTTCAGTTATCGCATTATTTAATTTATTAATTATTATTTAAATAAATTATTAATTAAATATTTTAAGTTAATTTTTTGTCGGTTTACTAATATGATTTAAAAAATCTTATGTGGACATCATATGACTTCCTTGTACACCTCCTATTAAACTGCATATACACATTTTTAAAATTACATAAAATGCTATTTCACTCGCTAATAACTTCTGATTTTTTTTCAACTTTTTTTTACTGTTATTATTGAATTATATTTATTGTAAATTATTTTTACGTTCAAAGTTAATAATTATTAATAAATCGATATATTAAAATAAAAATAGTTAAAAAAAGGAAAATGAAAAAGAAAAAAGGAAGAAAATGTTGCAAACAAAGAAAGAATAGAAAGATTATGAGAAGATGATAAATATAAAGAGGAAGAAAACGTTAAGACCAAGAAAAGAATAAAAAGATTAAGAGAGGATGATGAATATAAAGAGAGAGAAAATTTGAAAACTAGAGAACATGTACACAAATTAAGATCAGAAGAATTATATCAAACCAAAGAGCGATTAAATGATTGGCAACAATAACAAATTAACGAAATGATGATCAACTCCGACTTGGGTAGAACATTGTCCGGTAATGATCTAGAAGATAAGAATTTTTTGCAATTTATTAAAGATCGGGCTTGTATGCCTCAGTGTATTTGTTGTTCTTGGGAGGGTCTATTTTTCAGTCACTCCATAGTTAACTTTAAAGTAGATAAAATTAACCAGAAATTCCAGAATAATAAAATAAAACAGAAATTAATCTAGAAAATCCAAATATAATATGATACTAAGTTATAATTTTCAATTAATATTAAATAATCTGATTTTTCACCAAATCTATTACATATACAAATACGTAATGCCTATTAAATTACATATAAACATATTTAAATGTATATAAAATTTTATTTCTCTAACAATTTCTGATTTTTTTTAAATTGTTTTTATTGAATAATTATTCTTTGTAAAAAAAATTTGCAATGATGGGTTAATAATTATTAATAAATCAATTAAATTAAAAAAAAAAATTAGAAAAAAGAAAGGAGATGATTCGAACCGACGTGCCTTCACTTGTAAGATCCAAATATTTCATTAATTAAAATTTTATTTGGCTATAACTCTGGAACCGATGAAAATAAGTACCACTTTGATATATCGTTGAAAAGCTCCAAGGAGAGATTATTACTTCAGTTAAGAAAAAGTCCAAAATCCAATTTTTTTGAATTTTGGGCTTTTTTGGACACTTTTGTTCAGTCGATTGCAATCAAAAGGGGAGGTGCACAATTAGATGTTACAACAGTCCTAAAACCGAAATTTCAACGTATTATGGCTAATTGTTTTTGAGTTATACGAGATACATACGTACAGACTTCACGCTGAAACTAGTCACAATGGATTCAGGGATGGTCAAAATGGATATTTCCGTTGAAATCTGAAAACCGAAATTTTTTGCGATCGCAATACTTCATTTACTTCGTAAAAGGAAGTAAAAAGAATCAAATAGACTGTTTTATATCGTTTAATTTATTTTTCTATTTGATTTATAAATGTAGGGATAGATAAAAAAGAAAAATATTGTAATGTATTCAGTGATATAATAAATTGTATTAACTGATCGAATATAAATTAATTTTCTATAATACAATAAAAAGAAGATATGTTTAATTAAAATTCATTTAATAGTATATTTTAGTTAATGTTTCAACAGTAAATACATAAAACCTATTCTAAACGTGTAATATTTAATATGTTAAATTTAATTCAGGAGTCAAAAAATAATATAATCCCTTCTATCCTTCCATTAAGTTCCAAACCTCATAAAAATTTACTTCGATTAAGAGTGCCGCTTTCTTACAAGATTTTTTGGGTCGTTTGTTATAAAGAAGTATTAAGGAGATACCGATGATTTTCAAATAATATTTCCGAACAAATATTTCAGAATGTGAGTATTATATACGAGTTCCATATATTATTTTACCGAAAAAAATTGAAATACAAGACATTAATTAGCTACCGAGATGATGCTTTTATATTTACAATGTTTTACCATGTCCCGGTTATATGGTTATACTGTTCAGCAATAGAATACTATATAGAGTACTCGAATCTGTTCAAATTTTTCCATTTCGGGGTTTTTTCAATCTTGATGTTTTATGACTCCTCTTATCAAAAAATATAATTTTACCATTGAAAAAATCAGAAAGGATGTACATTAGTCCGTGTTTTTTTTTCCAGACAGGATGGACCAACCCACCGGATTGGTCTAGTGGTGAACGCGTCTTCGCAAATCAGCTAATTTCGAAGTCGATCGTTCCATCGTTCAAGTCCTAGTAAAGGCAGTTAGTTACTTTTATACGGATTTGAATACTAGATCGAAATATACCGGTGTTCTTTGGTGATCGGGTTTCAATTAACCATACATCTCAGAAATGATCGACCTGAGACTGTACAAAACTACACTTCATTTACACTCATTCATAACATCCTCATTCATCCTCTAAATTAATACCTGACGGTGATTTCCGGAGGCTAAACAGGAAAAAAGACAGGATGGACAGATTTAGATGAAGTTTGGCACGATGTTTTTTTTATATGCAGTATTGATGGCGTTGAAGTTTTGTCACAATTGGAGCAGGGAGATACTGATCTTTCACGTCCCTTAACTCCTAATTTTAATAAAAGGGTGCGTAAATTTTTTTACATAATTTAATGCCTTTTAGGTAGCTAAGATACTTTCTGATGGGGTTCGGTCTTATTCGGATTCCTATGAAAGGGTCGGGGTAAAAAACATTTTTTTTTCTCTTTTTTTGTCACGTCTGGTCTCAATTTCTCACGGTCTTGTACTAATTAGACGAATCCGTTACAGTATTATAGAATTTCGTTTTTTTTCGTTAGTTATCGTTACGGTCGATATCTTTTGATTCGATTAACCGATCTTCGTGAAATTTGTACGATGAATTCTGAATACTTGATGATTGAGTTGATGATATTTAATTTTGGTTGTAATAGAGTTGAGGCAGCGGTAGATACAGTCACCTCTCAAATTTAAGTCGCGTTGAATAATTTTGTTTGATAATTCTTTGCTTGATCGTTTACAAACGTTAATGTTCCACCTAATTTTCCTTTTAAGCAGGATTCAGTTGAGAGTGAAATCCTCGGTAGCTACAAAACTTTTCTGCCTTTTTTAAATATGTTAGCTATACTTTAAATAATACCACGATATAATAAGTTTTTCCGTTGTTTGGCGGCTTCTTTTTCCCTATTATCTGTTTGTTAGTTATTGCAAATCTTCCTTTTTTTTCAATATAACGCAATGAAAACTCATATGTTATGAGATGAAATGATTATAATAGACGTCGTCAATTTCAAACCAAGAAATCTCTTTAAAGAGATTTTTGTACTTATTAACTGTAATTTGGAGGACCTACAATTACTAGCAAATGATTTCTTGTTTTTATACAGAGCTTTCTTATTTTGAAGCCTAAACCGGGTTTTTAAACGTGATTCAGCCACTTTTCTATTTATTTGTCAAAAAGAACCTTCCTACAGATACCAGGATGTTACATCTCAATTTAACTGAGATTCGGCTTCTTTTTCTTTCAAATTCGACGATACCAGTCGCTAAAAAGGTTTAATTGTTGCAGAATAATTAGTTTTTAAGGAAGCATTTTATTATTACTTAAATGACATATTTTTCTTTAAACAAGTTAAAAAGAATTTATTATCTTATAATAGGAACACTTTTATTTTTTACGTTTCGATTAAAAAAGTTAATCGTAAGTCGTAGTTAACTTCTGAAGGTATCTGTTAAGTTAATCTGTTATAAGAGCTTCCGTAATTTGTTTTAAAAAATCAGATTTTTCTTCTTTCTAAATCCATGTTAGTAAAATCCATTCAGTTTTGCAGATTTTAAATCGGCACAGAAATACTATAAAACGTACCTTATTGAATGCATCTAAGAGACAACACTTTTTTTTTTGTAAATCAGTTTACAGGCCAGTATAGCTTGTTCCGGTGACATCTTTTTCCCCAGTCGACCAAAGTCGTTTCTTCCTCTCGTTGCATAATAAGTCTGTAACGGTAGACCGTGCGGAGACGTTCGAAAAACGTAATAACATTCTTAAAAATTGCCATTTCCGGTTTAAGATAATTTTAAGAAAGTCTGCCGTAAATTTTACACATCTTTTGACTGTTCTAGATCAGGGAATCGATTAAAAAAGAGCCCTTTGTTAAGTTTGACGGTCGAACTTACCAAATTGGTTAATTTTTAGTTTTCGAAAACCTACCTAATTCCTTAGAATCAGATTGTGTTTTTTTTTTAAGAAAACGGAACTTTAAGAATTTCTGAAAACTGTGTTTAAGGAGCGGTTTCTAATAACATAAAATCGACCCTGGTAGAACTCTAAAAATAAGTTTGTTTAATAAAAATTTTAGCTTTTGGTGAAACAAAAATTCGATTATTTTATAAGATATTTATTTAATTTTAACATATATTCTATTTACCAAATACTCTGTACATAAAAAAAAGTTTTAGATTTTGGATACGTTGTTCAGAATATTCTTTTCTGTATTGCGTTTCGTATAAAACTAATTCCGATTAGCTCATCTCATTTTTCGGATTCTCCGGGAAACACTAAAATATGACTGAACCGATTTTAAAAAAACTTGTTGATTTGAATTTGATAATCAAGATTGAAGTCTAAATTAAAATATTCACACTAAGGTTTACATCTCTTATAGAATGCACTTTTTTAAATGAAAAGAAAATTATACTGAAGGACAGCAAACTTTTTTTGAAAGCTTAATAACTGAAAAATTTGTATAAATCCTTTAAATAAATATTAATAAAGGTAGATCTGATCCTCTGCTGGAAAAAACTGTTTTGTGTAGTAGGATGGATTTTACACAAATTTCTCAATATAATCAATTTTTGAAATATCTTTTATTTATTTTGGTCTGAGGGTAGATTCTGTTTTAGTAAGTGACCGTACATAGTAAATAGTATTTGAAATTAATAATTTGTTTATATGATCTAAAACTTTGTGTGCCGTAGTGATAATTGATTCTGTCAATTTAGTTGAAATTCACATATACAAGGATAACTTAGAGATACAACCTCCATACACACATACATGAGAAATAAGTTTGTCGGTTTGAACTCGCATAGTATAAACAGTATCTGAACTCACCCTTTCATTTGTTCGCTTTGTAAGGGATGATCTCTGTTTAATTGAGTGAATAACCCTCTTTATTTCACTCCAGTAAATATAATCTTAAAAAAGAGGTAATTTTGTATGTTTTGTGAGTATTCACCGGTACATAAGCGCGCTTATGTTCGTAATCATGTGGAAAAATATAAAGAAAAATCTGTTAGAATATTATATTTATACATTTTACTTCCGTAGGCTTTTTCCATTTACTTAAATTTATCGTTAATTTATTTACAGTAATAATTTCATTTTTTGTTTTAAAATTCAACTTGTAAAAGCATTTAAATTAAAATAAGTCTTTTGGTAAACCCTGAAGAAATGATGAACAATTTTGTTAATATTTAGTAATTCAGGCAACCGATAATAAGAATTATCTTCTTTCAATCTCTATATTTGGCGTTTCTCCGGTTGTGATTTTTTGCTTAGAAGATAAATTCAAAAGAGAAAAGAGAATTCGCATAAATTATTTTTAAGCTAAATTTAATTTTTACTTTCCCGTCTAGATAGCGCTGTAGCAGAGCAGTTGTTCTAGAAGGGAAAGTGTTGTAATCGGTCTGATTTGGGCATAAGCGGTCTTATCCGGATTTTGACGTTTTAACACCTAAAAAACGGAAGGAAATTTTCCGGCTGTTAATGTTCGTATGTACGTGTATATTCGGTGTCGCCCTCTAAATCGCCTTATATCTCAAGAACTACTACACCGACTTTGACCAAACTTGGTCACATTACTTCTATATATGGGGTATTAAATTTTCCACTTAAAAGGTCAAGAGGGGTTGAGGCTGTAGAGTAAGGTCACCCTCAGTATCTCGAGATTTCGCCTAATTAAGGTCATATTTTTGTTAGTCTCGTTTGTTAACGACTGAAACATAACAATATTTACAAAAAAAGGTTTTACAAAATCGCACCCCCCCAAAAAAAAAAAATGCTGCTGTATTCGTCTAATATGTTTGACGTCATAGGTGAGTGGTAGAATTAAATAAATTAATAATATTTAAAGCGTTAAAAAGTAAATCGGTCTGGCCGGGTCTCAAAGTCAATTGCCCGGTCGACTCCATACCTGGTGCGTTAAGCCTCGCGGCTACACCAGTCTGCCTACTGTGCAAGCGAAATTTGTTTTATGTAAGTTATGAAATTACATTACTTTAGTTGGTGCCGATAGTCACCGCTAGTACCGATACACCCGGGCGAATTAAATACGGCACGCGCGGGCGCTTTAATTAGAATCATTGAATTAAATAAGCGAAAAAAAATTATGTTTAAATAAAATGATAAATATTTTAAATTAAGTTATGTGTGTAAACCGTGTATCAGAAATATTCCACAGTTGTAGTTGTGTTGTCAGCTTTTTTGTTTTTTTATGTTTTTATTTGTTTGCCTATATTCTTGCTAAGGTAAATCATTTTTAATTTTAGAAGAGGTCGAACGACTGCTAAAATTTTAAAATGTAGTTCTCTTGAAAGTTGTCGATATGTTTGTTTTGTATAAAATTGTTCATCTTCTTTTACTGCGTTATCTTTCTTACGTGTTCTTTCCGGTGTCAGGATCTTCCTAAAACCTTTCTGTTCAAAGCCAGCCTCCTTAAATTCGATAGTGTCTCTTACAGTGGATCATGGTTTTATTATCCCCTTTCCACTTGTCGGTCTACTCTTTAATCTTCTAAAATCCTTTGTTTCTAAAGTCCTTTTGTATAATTACTACAATATACTATCATTTATTTTATCGCATAAGGTATGTACTACCACCATATATCATATCATTTTCTTTTTTTTTGCTTTATCCTTGCCGCTTCAATATACTCTTTGATGTGCCCTGCGTTATACTAATATTTTACGCTTAATTATTTTTTGTTTTCCTACTCGTTGCACTAGGTTACTGTTTCAAAATTAGTACTCGGTACAGACATTTCATTTTTGTAACGGTTACGCGGTTTTCATTGTTGCTTGTTCACGATCCGCCTTCCACAAAGAGCTCTGACTCTCGTGCACTAAACGGCTAGCAAAACGATAGATGATGTACTTTGAATACTAGATCGTGAATACCGGTGTTCTTTGGTGGTTGGGTTACAGTTAAGCACACATTTCAGGAACGGTCGACCTGAGACTGTACAAGACTACACTTCATTTACTCAAATATGTCATCCTCTGCAGTAATACCTGATGATGATTCACGGAGGCTAAACAGGAAAAAAACTATAGATGACGTAACGGATGACGTTAACCGTCGCTGTTCATATGGAACGTAACATTTCTCGATTCCTTGACAACAATGAATTTCAAGTAGACAAGAACTAAGCGCATTATTTTACGAAAAAGATATACGATGCTTGTACGAAATGAAGTGAAATGAAAAGTAGAAAATGAAGCGTACGAGGAGAAGGAGAAGTGGTTATTTTTGATGGAATAAAGACATCTAAGATTATCATCATCTTCGCTAGATATCTAATTTAGTTTGTAATCCGTATGGAAATAATTTGCGTGTTTATGTTTTATTATTTTGACGTTTGATCTGAATACTTCCTATCTGTTTATTGGAACATTAATAAAGACTAATCACCATCACTGGAAATTTACTCCTAAACTATCAAGTGATTTTACTTCTCGCATTTTGCTCTTCCGTTTTGTTCTAAAATTTTCTTTTTCGGGTATTATAAAGATCGCCCTAACATTTAATTATACCACTCTTTCTTTGAGTATATTTGCCTGCTGTATTCACTAAACGCAGATCTTTGTCGCTGAACCGTTATCATTTCATATATCATTGATAGTATTAAGATAAACCTCAAATGCCGTTACCTTATTCTTAGCTTTCTCTTACATTATCTTGAGTATAATCCATGATGCGGAGGAGGCTTAGATTTTATTGATTCCATTCAAGATTCGTTGTAATAAAAAAAGGTAAAAAAATCACATCGTTTATTTTTATTACACATTTATATCACTTCTTGTGCATATTTCAAATGATTTTAACAATATTATTTCATTTTTTTCACGATTTTATACTACTCCGTATTCGTTTGTTTGATACCGTATCGAATACAGATTCGAATACGAAATTTAAAAAAAAATTATTCCCCATAAAATATTCTCTTTTTTAATTTCTTTGAGCAGTAAATTATAAGGGAAAACGAACTACACACCCCGACATTGTGGATCCTCGTTTGAAATTCGCAAAAAGAGTTTGGTACAAAATTTAATATTTATAAATTTACGGTAATAATTTGATTTTCTCTTCCTTCTTTACATCCGTTAAATTTTAAAGACGATTCTAATAAAACATGTTTTACATGATTAACTATAGGAAAGAATAATTCTTTTAAATAAGCCATCTACCAATTTTTATTTTTGGTTGGATTTGATAATAAAACCGGGTTTGATTATTTTTTTTTTACGTATCATACGCATCAGAAGTTTGAGTTTAGACAGATATGAGGATGTTTGCTGCCGCTCTTAACATTCAAATGGTATGTAAATGTAGTAAAAAAGTACAATTTATAAAACGGGTGAAAAATTAAAACTTTTCAAATGTAAATGTAATAAACTTTTTAAATTGTAAAAATGTATAAACATTTTTGTAATTAGAAATTACAAAATAAACCTTTTGAGTGCTCTGTAATCCTGCTAAGGAACTCTGGTTGGGGCTATTTGACAAACTGCGCGTAATTGTCAGGATACAAAATTACAACGGCCGCTGTCATTAGCCGTTATACAAAGCTCAAGCAGCATTATAAAGTTACACTGACGTCTACAGTTTCTAACTGGATTAGTCACCTTTCTACACATTTTTCTGGATAAGAAACTGTGTATGTGATAAAATTAATTAAACAAAAAACATTAACTTATTAGAATTCTTTATAAATATCACCGATTACCCCGTTTTATATTTATTTCAATAAATAAAACGTGTATTATTGTTTATATTTGTATCGATTCGGTCGGTGAATTCTGAAACCGAGATCGATTCGTGGCATAAATTGTGGCGTTATTTTCTAAAATATAAACTAGAATACGGTTTCATTTATCAGTTCGTGTAAAAATGTTTTTATTCGACTTTTTTTTTAAGCCTTGTATTTACAAATTTATTCCTTTATGCTGATAAATAATTATTTAAATTTTACCTTTGTTTTAATAAACAGAATATAATAAAAAAGATATTATCCTTGGTAATTTTATAATTAAAATTTTATAGCATAAAGCGGTTAGTAATTTTACCCTACGAGTAAAAACAAATAGTACAAATTTTAGTAATCGTAAAGGGCGAACTATTTTAAAAGGAATATTAAAAACGAAGAAAAAAATATAAACGAGTGTCCTTGAGCGATTTGTCACGAAACAACAGAAAATTAATGTTTTGAATAAATGAATAATTTAACGCAATAGCCTTGGTTGTAACCAAATTTTATTATTTCTCAGAATTGACTGCCCTTGTTTTGTATTTGTGATGAATTCAGATTATTCTTGCCTTTCATCTAATAATCCACTTATCACGCTACTTATTTAAGTCATAAAGTTATTGTTTTCCCAGTTTAAGTATAATACATAATTATTTAATTTTGAGTGTATCGTTTTATACAGAGATTAGGGAATATTTTGGAAAAGCATTTAAAAAAATCCTTTATATCCTTTTATTTCTGAAAGAAACTTTTATTTGATTTTATTAGTTTTTAGGATTAAAAATATCTAAAAAAACAATTTTTCCTTCCCATTTCAATTCTATTTACTCAATCGATAAAATATAAGAAACCATTAAGATAAGATAGATTTGTTTTCTAATCGTCGTAGGTTTAAACCAGGCAGAACTTCCAAATCGCCTGAATTTTACATTTTTTCGGTAAATGAAAACAGATTTCTGGGGTTTCGGAGATTATGTTTAATAATAAAATTATTTCGCGGTAATAATTAGAAATTAGAAATATTTTACAATGCTTTCTAATTAATTATTGAAAATTGGGAAAAATTTTATAACAATGTAAAAACCTTATACCTGCATTTTCTGGAAAATAGATTTTCTTTCGTAAATTTTGCTGAGACCTTTTATAAACTGCCGATAGAATAATAATTTATCATTGATATGCAATTACAAAATAAAATAACTTGGACCACCCGATCGGCGAAATCAAATTAGAAAATATTTCAACTTAGGTTTCTTCAATATAATCGCCGAATAGCTTCGACGGCGCGTGGTAATTAATAACCTTATGGTCGCCATGAGAAGGACTGTTGTCGTCGAATGGCTTCGACGGCTCGTAATTCATAACCTTGTGGTGGGCCTGAAAAGGGTCGTTTTTTCCGTTAGCTCTGAGAAGAACTGTTGGGTCTGGAAGCTGGTCTCCAGCGAAGTCGGGGAGTTATGGCTCGTCATTGAACACAAACCGGGCTTTTCCTCAGCGGCAGTTGGGTCCCCAGTACAGCGTGGCAGTGGTAGCACACAGAGCCTCGCAGTGTCGGGTCGGCGTCGGTCGTCCTTCGCCGGCGCGGCCAAAATGGCCCTCCCCGAGGGATCACAGGCTGGGCCGGTTCCTGGCGGTTGAGGCGGCCAGGGAACTTTGTCTTCTTCCATCTTCTTCTTGGTCTTCTTCAGGTGGTGGTCGACGATGAATTGAAAATTCACTCTCGTTCACGCTCTTTCATTGGAGCCTGACAGTGGTGGGGCCGCAGCGCCGCTATGGTGGGAGAACTGCGCGGTCATCTGCACGGCGGGAATGATGCTTGTACCAGCGCGAACGTATACTGTGTGCCAGTTCACATCTGAGTTGCTACCGTGTTCGTCCGCCGACATTAAATTAGGCATATATGTGGTATATATTTTTTTGGAAATTTAGATCTTTTTTAAATGGCGAAAAATTTAATTAAATTGTACGTAAGAATTTTTCTTTGTTACGAAAGAGCGGGCATCAACAGCTACGATCATTAGCCTGAAGAAAATCGTTAGCGTTTTAAGAAATGCCGTGCCTGACCGGGATTCGAACCCTGGATCTTCACACGAAATGCTGAGACGCTCCCTTCTCGGCCAAGGAGGTCGGCACTTACTATTGTTTCCATTAAATAAGAGGAAAAAGTAAATGCATTTTATAGGCTCTAAAATAAAAAGGTGATAAATGATTGATTTCATCGTGATTTTATAAATAATATGAAAGCGCATTCCTATTGGAAAACAGAATTAAAAAACAAAAAAAAAATTTCAATTAAGTTTGTCTTTTCTTAAATCTCATGTCAATTTTAATGAAACATTTTTTTATTAAAAAAAAAAAATATAGAATACAACTAATCAGAATAGATTTTCAACGATTTTACATTGTTTATTGTTTACAGCTAGAAAAAGAATCTTTTTCAAGACGTACACATTTCTTCTCCCACACCAACCGATGCAGAAATCGAATGTTAACCCTTTTTTTAAATAGGTATTAAAAAAATTAACAGATGAAGATTGCCTATATAGAAAATAAACCGATCGACGAAATTCAGGAAATTATAAAGCATGATGTTTGACATATTTATGAGATCACGCCAACCAGCCATTCAATGATAAAAACCTAAAGGACAGATACGTCGATTCAGATTTATTTTCTCAGGAGTTTCATAGGAACTTACATTAATAATAATGCAGTTGTTTTTAAATCTGTTTGAAGGAATCAAAATTGATGTTGAAAAAGTAATCGTGCAGTGTTTAGAAAGGTTTTATTAAAAATCCGAAAAAATTAATACGCAAAAAAAATCGCGAACATGCAATTTTCTTTATTCAGAGTTGTTTGATTTTGCTTTGCAAACAATTTTTTTAAAAATAAAATATTATATAATATTTTGATAAATATCTTATTCAAAAGTAATTTTTATGCGTGATTTTATTGCAATCAAAATTTTATGTTTACCTTTTACCAGGTGATCGGATTGAAAATTCAAATAACTCGATTTCAAGATGCAATTGTTTATTTAATCCCTTTTAAAATATTTCCATAGTATATGTTTTATTATACTAAAAATTAGAGAAGCCACCTTAATAGAATAAGCTTTCGATTGTTTTTTGGTAAGTACCGAGAACGAAGGAAAGTATTTTTACGATCTTATTACGGAATTACAGTCGCATTTTGCGAAATAGAGAATTATAACAGATTTTTTTGTTGAAAAGTAGTGATTTGTTGAAATTAAATAATCAAAGGATTTAGGAAATTTTCATTCTGGAAATTATTATTTTTATGAGATAAAACGAATCGGCAATCAGAACCGCAAAGCCAGGTATCACGATTTAGATTTGTGCTTTCAGATTGCAGATAAATACGCGTGGCATCAATGCTTTCTTAATTTTTTAGAATGAATTTTATAGGGCAGGCAGAAATAAATTCCATATTTGAAAAATATTCCTGTGTAATCTGTGATAAGGATATCGAGACGGGTTCGCTATCTTTACTTCGCTGCGATCCTGCCATTTTTAGTTATCATCATGGGTCGAATGGGTGAGCATCGTTGCTTCGTTGCTGAAGCATTTTTTTTTATAATCAATGAATCTGTTATCGTGACGCAGAGAGCATACCGCATACGCTTCGGTCTCGGTAAACATATCGCTGTTCCGGATAAAAATAGATTTTTCGACCGATTGGTAATCTTCGTGCAACCGGATCGACATTGAAAAGGAGATCACCCGATAGACTTCGAAATGTTACATCGAAAAATGTGCAATCGGAATTTCTAATGAGAGTGCAAGAAGAATTTTTCATAGAGACCTTCAAATGCACACCTATAAAATGGTGGTGATACAAAAATTAATCGAGCGAAATGGATAGATCGTAAAACGTTGTATGAAAATTTTCAGCAGATCCCCAGCTGCTGTTCTGTTTAGTGAGGAAGCATATTTTTATTTCTCTGCTAGCGTCAACAAACAAAGTGTTCATTATTGGGCCGAGAGTAATCCTCCGAAACCGCACCGAAAACCAGAGCACATTCTTCGCATAAGTGAGCAGTAGGTCAAAATGGCATTTTAGGGCCGTATTTGTTTTTTTAGGAAAACGGTGTTGCAACTACTGTAAACTCAAACCGATATAGAGAAGACCTTTTTACGGCCTACGGAAATCCAGAAGATGCGTGGTTTCAGCAGGATGAAGCCACAAATCACATCTATCGGTGTCCGCTCGCAAAAAAATTACATACCAAATTGAAGAGTTTGCAGGTGTTTTTTTAGTAATTCGCGGACTAATTACCTAAAAAGTTCAGACAATACTCTAAACTCACAGTTGTACGGTAAGCAGTGTTCGGTTTTCTTAGTTGTGTGTATTAGTATTACCGTTAAAAAATGAGTAATAATGCATTTAAAGTTATAAAACTATGTAATAAATACAAAGAAGTTCACGGACTATTAAAATTTTTCTGCGGACCACCCTTGAGAAACAGTGATCTAAAGGACGTTATACAGCTAGAAATCGCTGGGATATTTTTAGCGATGTACGAAGAGAAGACGAGTACTGTATAACTTCCAAGAAGGTTTTCCAAGGCGCTACGGTGTAGCGCCGATGACGGTCGAGATTTAAGAGACAAAATTTTTAAAACGATTATATGCGCTTCTCAATAACAGAATGATTTCCGTTTACCTATTAATTTTTTAATTTTTTTAATCATCAAAATATGGGATTTACTTCTGCCCCACTCTCTATTACAGGACGGTTAGGAAAGATTTTTAAATGCTTGTCACAAAGATGAAATGCATCAATGAATATGCCCACATCGCGACCGCGTTATTACATTTGCGTATATTGTTTTCGCGTTACAACAAACGTTAATATTTTAAAATTGATAACTATTAAAAATTTCAATAACTAGTATAATTTTTGTTAATAACTGATTTTAAACAAACTGTTATGCATAATTTTTTCAATCTAAAAAAAGCTATTCACATTTAAAAACAACATCCGAGTGTTTTCAATGTCGGAACATTTATTATTTTATTGTTTTTCTTTTCCATCGAATTAATTTTAGAAATTAACTTTCATCAGTGGCGACGAATTCTAATACAGTTCAATGAAATCCCGTGTTAACTATTAGTGCTGGTTTTATTTGTTTGTTTCGGTTTTTTTTTTAAGTGAAACTGTTTGCTCAGTTAAGCATCACCCTTCGTTAACGTATCATTTCACATACCTTAAGCTAATCCCTCTTTCAATGTACAGTGACAAAGAAACACATTTGTAGTTAATAACCGTTGCTCGTAATATGCGTACCAAGTATGCTACAACATATTTTAGGGTTAAAAAGTCAATTATATCTCATATTACTGATCATCAATGCCAAACGTTTAACTCGATAAAAGTAAATACTTTTACAAAGAAGATGATGGAATTAAAATAAATATAAAAGTAATTTTTAATGCGGTCTGTAAGTATATATCATGCTTACAAAATGATTCTAATCTAAATACAAGATGAAGATCTGTAAATTTGTATTGTAATTAAAAAGAAGAAGCATAGCAGTCCAACGATTTTAAAGTAGTACCACACCCATTTTACAGTGACCATTTGATAATTGATTTCAAGTTCTGCAACTTCCATTCTTCAACTTTCATTCTTTTTTTATACTTTTGCCCCGTTTTTGTTATTTTCTTCAGCTTTTCAATATACTTTTACATTTTCTGAACGATGTACAAAAAATATTCTAGCCGATTTTTTACTTTTTTCAATTCATGATGCATCTTAATTTAATGTCTTAAGACGTCTTAGAGAGGGAACTTTGTAAATCGATTCGAAAGATTGTACAACTACTTCGGTTTACATTTCCAACCACCATTTTTCCAAAGCTGCGGTCTCTTGCGGCGAACAGCATCTCTTACCCGATGAAGAATAGTTATGCAGTAATTTTAACGGCAGTCAGCCGTTAAGGAAAATACTCGTGATGAACCGTACCTTGATAATCAAAAACGACTGAAAGCATGACCTTCATGCCGTCGTGAAAAATCATCACAACAGTGCTACAGCTCATATGTCACAACTTTCCCGGAGATTCTTGGCAAATCACACGATCGAACTACTTGAGCGGATTTCTTATTCGCTAAACATGGCTCGCTGTGATTTTTGGGTCTTTCTTTAGCTTAAAATTTCACTTAATCGAAAGAGATTAGAAGACGGAGAAGAGATCTAACGAAATTCGAAAAAAGGACTTACGATGCTCGCTAAGAATGACCGAAAAATGCTTCCAACAATGGAAACATCCTGGGAAAAGTATGTTACATCAGAAGGGCCGACTTCGATGGGAACGAGTCGCTAAATTAAATAAGTTAAGTATTTTTTTGTTTTATGAGCCAACGCCGAACATATTTTTTTATCACATTTCGTTTACGAGTGTTTTTCTTTTACCGATTTCATTTTAGCTTACATAAAAGCATCCCTTCTTGTTTCAAATTAATCTACAATTATTTTCTCGTTATGATATCAATTTAATGTAGAATAATACCGTAATTTAATCTGTTTAAAATTTTGAACGCATTAAAAAAACAATTTATTATTTTTTCTCATTACCGTTTTCATTTTACTTGTGGTGCTTGCATAACGTTTTCTACCGATCGCGAAAGGGTATATATGATTTGTGATTGTTGCCAAATTATTATTCCTATTTTAGCATTGATGTTCCAACATATTTATTCTATTAATAGATATGCCTTGATGATTTATTAAAAATATTCATCCACGCTTATCTGACGAATTTTAACTCAAGAGATCATCTGTGCTGTTAAAATCGACTATCTATAGGTTTAAGAAATAATATTTGTTTACGCATTAAATTTGTAATAGTTTAATCTGTTTAACCTTCTTTCGTATAAAATCTAAACAGCTTATAATTTTTTAATGAAATTTTCTGAATTAAATTTCTCGTTAGCAATAATCGGTGGAGTTACGAGCTCCTCTTTTATAGGTTTAGAGTTAATCCTCCGGACGATTTTCAGGATATGGCTAATGTTATATTTTACATGAAAATTATACTCGCACGCTTACTAATACTACGACGATACGACAGTCTATTTATATGTCCATCCACAACTATCGGTATACGACAAACAGAATGTTTAGCAAGGATGTATACCGTTAGATACATTACAGTATGTATCTAATATTCTAGTTTCATCCTGTAGCCCGACCCTTATTCAGCGTCAACACACCTGCCCCCTCCGTGCCCGACCCTGTAGTCCACGTGACGCGGGTGCACATGATTGCGGCATTGTCTGCTCATCAGCACACATTGAGCCCTCTGCCGACCGCGGATAAATTAATTTGCTCACACAACTCGGTTGCATCCTCTGTCCTTTAGCCTAGTGTACGACCGAGGCCGCAATTCCACATCGAGTTACCTGTAACATGTGCAACTGTAATCCTGTAACACTTCTCTTACCGAGTTTAGTTCCGATTTATATATAAGTTACGTTATCGCTGAAATTTCCTGGAATTTAGATAAAGTTCATATCAGGCTTCTTCGAGTAATAAAGTTGAAAGTTATAATTAGCCCTTACCACCGACTTACTTAATTTTTCGATAAAAATATCGTAGGTTTTTTCTAACTGGTAAATATTAAAATGATCACGTAAATTTAATACAGTAGTAAGAAAATATACTTTTAAGTTACCGTGGAACGTCGATTATCCGAATCGACTTGAAAGTCCGAATCCGGATAGTTGGGAAATTAGAAAAGGTGTATCACACGTACTGGACATACCACTTTAATGTTTAAGGGGTATCGTACTTACTAAAAAGACAAAAATATAAAAAAATTAACGTATTAACGTAAAATTAATAAGATAATCAGAACGTAGTAGAACGTAATAAAAAAGCAAATACAGTAATAAGTTATAAAAAATCTAGCGAAAAGAAGTTTACTCTTAAAAGAATCAGAATTTACAAAAATAATGTGAAAGAAATTAAAATTTACTATCCTGCTGTTTTATAAAAGAAAGAGTTCTTTAAAAATCCTTATTTAAAAAAACGTATATGAAAAACATTGAAAAAATGTATTGAAGAGAAACTGAGTTAAGTTACTGTGCGTTATAAAAATGATAATTTCTTAAAAATTATGAAAGATAGAAAAATTACAATACTTTTAACAGAATAAAACAGTCTTACCTTTTAAAACTTACCTTTTGAAAACTATTTCTTCTAGTATATACTCGCTCTAATGTTGATCTTCGTAATCGTTTTAAAAAAAACATTTGTGTAGAATCGCATTCTTTTTGTCGCTCCAACCAGTCCGTTGCGATAAACAGCGTTTTAGTATTATGATCCTGAATGCAAGCCATTCCATTACATCATTATATTGTTCGTGCTTGAAAATTAATGTATTTCCATCAACCTTTTCACAGGTTAATTTTATAATTAGTATAACAAACGCCTAAATTTTAGGTATGTTTTTTTGATATACGAGTCGTATATATTTTTTAATAAAATAATGCAAATGTAAGCAGTCCGGATAGTTGGGCATCCAGAAAATCGGCGTCCCACTGCATCATAAAAGATTTCTCACCCCTCTAATAAATTTAGCATGAGATTCTTGTTTTGAGATTATTTCCCCTATTATTGGAGCGACTGTTTTACGTCAATTTGTCTACGGTCACTACCGTTATGGTATCTAGCAAACATAAGAAAGTAATTAAAAGTATCTAAATTACAGTATACAATATATATGTATATTAAAACGGTTTAAGTAGTGCAAATGATAATGAATAACATGTAATATTAAAATTAATGCAGTTATAAAATTAAAGGGGAAGAGAAAAGGAGAATAATCGGTTAGATTTTCCTGACTACTCTCTATCCCCTTATTGGAGAATTTCATTATACTTTACTTTGCTTCGTTTTATTTTACTTTGTCTCACGAAGAAACAAAGAAACTTTCAGGACACGTTCAACCGGTGAAATTAATTTAAACCTTCATATAAACATAGATCTGGAAACGATTTGTTTTCGAGTTACGGCTAGCGAAAGATTTCGGATTTCAACTCTTCTAATAAAAAGAAGCCCTACTGTAATTTTTGGGACCCAAGTTAAGTAGTAAAGTAGGTAGGGGGTTTCTTATGCAATTTGAGCTGGGAATAAAATAGCTGGGAGCTGAGGATAAAATAGGTCTCAGGACTGTAACTCTGGTACTTTTTAAAATATCTAACTTTAAACACAAAATTCGGTGTCGAAAAACAAGTTTTCTTTAGGTTTGTAATACAATAGCTCTTTAAATGACTAATAAATGCGGTAGATTTAATAAAAAAATTTGTAGTGAATCTAGTTCTGAGAAAATTAATCTAAACACAGCTAATAAAAAATAATTAAAAACTTTTATAGATCGGTTTTTTTTATAAGCAAAATAGATAGAAAATCGTGTTATTCTTTCTGTAATTTCAAATCTATCTTCAGCTAATTCATTTTGAAAAATTACCTTTTATTACTTCAAGAACGTCATCCGCAACTTTACTTAACACACAGTCTTTTCTTTTCTTTCTTTTTTCCTGTTTAGCCTCCGGTAACTACCGTTTAGATAATTCTTCAGAGGATGAATGAGGACGATATGTATGAGTGTAAATGAAGTGCAGTCTTGTACATTCTCAGTTCGACCATTCCTGAGATGTGTGGTTGATTGAAACCCAACCATCAAAGAACACCGGTATCCACGTTCTAGTATTCAAATCCATGTAAAAATATCTGGCTTTACTAGGACTTGAACGCTGTAACGTTCGACTTCCAAATCAGCTGATTTGGGAAGACGCGTTAACCACTAGACCAACCCGGTGGGTTACTTAACACACAGTCTAGATTGAAATTAGGTTTGCAGTAAAATCGCAATTTAATTTTATTTTAATCAACAGTTCAGAGGTCGAGGTAATTTCCTTTAGTTTCTTGTTAAAAGATAAGATATCGTGAAAAGAAATGTATGTACTCTTAGCGATATTTTTCTGTTATTATGTATTTATTTAAGGTTGTAGTTGTGCTGACATAAGTCGGTAATAACACCCCAAAAATTACATAGCCATGTTAAAAAATTACAAGTATTATATACCAATCTTACTAAGAAAAATTAAGAATGAAGCGATTTCCCGTTGGTCTCTTAACCGACCCTTTCGCGCCAGTATTTAAAGCCTAGCAACAGTCGATCGATATTCAGCGAATAAGTAAGAACCTTTTACTCTATTCATTATAAATAGTTACCGTATACGGAATGCCAATACTCTCGGAGGAAGTAATTATAACCGGTGCCGATTTATACGAGTGTCACAGCCGGAAAAATAGATAGTGTAAACAACAAATGAATTCTTACCTTTCTGTTGCAGCTTCTTAATCTGCTGACAAAACTTTGATAAATAAATTTGCACAATAAGTATGTAATATTAAGCTGGATTTATACACGCAGTACTTTGTGCGAACTGTACCGCTACAGAGTCGTGACTGTTTCAAATGAAAAATGGTCTAACGATATAACCCATTTGAAATCCTTAGATAGGCTGTTTCAATTTACATGTAGGACTGTACGTATACTGGGCTCAGATCGTACGCTCTTTGACTGCTTCGAAGAGGATTTATCAAGATCATGACAGACGACGTCCGACACAATCGGCGCAAAAAAAGAAAAATTTATATAATAAATTGGGAAGTTTATTTTTAAATGAAAGGGAAACTAATGAAGATTTAAACAAATTAATAATAAGAAAATTAAAATACAATTGATCATTTTCAGATTTGTAACGCTTCCTTTGCTTGCACTAGAACCTATTTTTAGCGCATCAACTTGCCGTGGAACCTTTCCTGGTCCTTCAAAATAATCTCTGAATTTTCTACGAACTTTCACGGCTTCTGTGGTACCGCGGCCTCGGACATTTGGAACGGAAGTAATGGAAGAAGGTCAGATTCGAATAATCGTATTCGTGAAGGAAATTATGTAGAACCCAAGCAGCAGCGAGTGTAAGTTTTTCCGCGTTTTCATGCTTCATCTGAAAACGCCCGTAGAATACTCGGAATCTTTGCACCGATCGGCCAAAAACATTTTCTAAGGTACGCCGGGCTCTTGATAGGCGATTATTAAATATTTTTTGATTTTCATTATTCTGTGAAGTAGCTATTGAGCAAGGTCGCAGTAAATATTTCTTAAGAGAGAAACGTTTGATTCCCACCGGCACAATAGGCAATGGATCTGAAGTTCTCGGTGGTGGTTTTGGTGGAGGTATAGGCAACGGCTCTTGTTAGAGATGCTGAACTAGATTCGGGGTTCTCAGAATACCGCAATTGCTAGATTTCCCGTACCCTTCTACATCCACCACTAGAAACTTCTAATTCGCACCAACTGTAGCCAACAATACTATTGAAAATGAACCTTTGTAATTAAAATACAGGGAACCGCTATTTGGAGGTATTTGTAAACTTTTTTGTATTAAATTTAAAAAATCGACAAAGCTCAATAATAAGCCTAATCTCACTTCTAGTGAAATGCACCGCCGCCATTTAGCGTTTTATTTCGTAAGCTCAGGTCTTAATAATTCCACTAAAAATTCAAATTTATGAACACTCATTCGAAAATAGTTTATGAATCGAATCAATTTATTAAATATTGTATGGGACTCTCCTTACTCTTTTCTAGCCTTGTATAAATTACGAACCCGATAGTTTATCCTTTTTTTTTTGTTTTCTTGCGTTGTTCTTCTTGTACGAGCTCATACGAGCAGTAGGCAATAATTACGTCCTGTTCGTCTCGATCCGTGACAATACGTTTTTGTCTACAAACGAGAGACTAATAATGAGCTAAAAGAAAATCAGGATGGAAGGAATATGCACACCGTTTTAACAATAGTAATAGGAGTTTGGTACGAGCACTGTACCATATGTGTAACACCGTCGAAGTGCTGTTACGACACGTTAGCTGTACAGTACGCACAGTACTACATGTGTAAATCTATCTACCTTTACTATTTACCGAGCTTAATTATAAAATTAAAACAAATATCATTTCCGCTATCTTTTCAGTATTTAGTGCTCTTTTTAATTGTTTTATTATAATTCTACCTACCGTTTTATGAGAAATATGAATATAGTTAAAAACGATAAATCAGGGTGACTAAAATGTATATAACAATGCCGGATGAAACAAAGTAAAGTATAATGAAATTCTCCAATAAGGGGATAGAGAGTAGTCAGGAAAATCTAACCGATGATTCTCCTTTTCTCTTCCCCTTTAACTTTATAACTGTATTAATTTTAATATTACTTGTTATTCATTATCATTTGTACTACTTAAACCGTTTTAATTATCTCTCTGTAGCTTTTCTTACATTAGAATAGCGTCCGAAATTAATTACTAAACCGAATGAATATAAATCACATTTTGCGGTTTTAAGGAATCTTTCTCTTTTCTCCCTTTTCCCGGTGCGGATGAGAAAGGGACATAAGAAGGGAATATTTTGTCCCTACTTTGTTCATTTTACCCTCTTCTCTCGGCTATACCGTTTTACTTTACTTTTCACCCTTCTCTTTGGTAAATGAGACTTATTATATCTCAAAGCTGCTTACGTCGCATCCATATTCTTATTTCTCCTCTTGACATGTCTATTAATTACAAAATATTATTCTTAAAGTCGATTTAAAAAAGAAAAATATACATATAAATAATGTCTATTCTTTTTTTCTTGTTTGCTTATTAATTTTCATGTTTTATTATAGCAGCATGTTACAAAATTAGGTAATTATACGTTATCGAGGAGTCACTCCGTTTTTTCGTTCAGTATGTCATTTAAATGCTTCCATAAATTGCATTAAATTGTTTTCAGACCCTTATTTTGTCATTCGATCGATGGCGGATCCGTCGATAAAATTTACGGACGATCAGAATACGATGAAAAATCATCTGGAAGGATAAATGTTTGTGAAAAATAACACGAAAATAAGGCGAAGCACTATTTAGTTCCTTATTCAGCGGATCTCCAACGGCGGAAGAATTTCACGGACCTTTCAGAATTTTTTCGCGCGTTTCTTTAAAATAATCTTCAACAGAATGAAACTAGATAAAGGGATTTCGTTTCCACTTAATATTCAAAAAATAACCGATAAACAGTATATTGTAATTTTGTAGCGTATGAAAAATACTATGTCTAACTGGGATTCAAATCCGGGTCACCGGATGAAAGACCGAGACGCTACCACTCCTCTGCGAAGATTGCCACTATTAATATACATTTGTTCGTTCATCATTAATATTTCCATTTTCCGAAGAGTTAGAAAGCTAAGATTCGGTATTTTTATTTCTAAAAGGACTTAGGAGAAATAAGAAAAAAAATCTGTTTAATAAATACTCTTTTAAATATAAAAAAGGAACTCCTAAGCTTAAAAATTCATTATTTGGCCGTGCGAAGAGCGGACACTTCAGCCTATTTACTATAACTTTCACCAATTTCTCGGTTCTTTTCTTACATTTTGTTAAGCTTGCTTTGTTTCTACAGAATTATGAAAAAAATTATTCTGCTGATCTCATTGTAGCCTAAAGATGCTTTCCACAGTGCAGTACGAAAGGGTACGCGTAAATGAAAATCACAGCGTGTGAATTCTTAGAATAGGTGGTTAGTGAAGAGACGAGGAACCTTACTAGTAACAAATTGGGACTTAGTCGCCGTAAATTTTCACTATCGATTTCTCTATCGTACAGATGAACTTCTTATACTTTTATACTTTTATAATTTAATATTATTCTTAAATTTATGAAATAAATTAATACCGAACATAATTTTTGATTTTTGGGTTCGATTTTTGATTTTTTTTCTGCGAAAAAAAATTATTTACGATAAAAAATAAACGACGAGGATGGGATTCGAACCCACGCGTGCAGAGCACATTGGATTAGCAGTCCAACGCCTTAACCACTCGGCCACCTCGTCCTTACATCTTTGCATGAAAACTGTAAAATTTGTTTATGGAGACTAGTTTATTTTCTACTTATCAGGATGGATATTTGGGTTATTTATCAAGAAAAAATTTATTAAATAAACAAAAAATATGTTTCTGTATACTATATTATATATTTTTATATGTAATATATTTTATATATAGATTTTTACGTCATATAAATAAAAATATTTGTTTAATATAGAAACTATTACAATAAAAATACTGTATTTTTTAATCTTTTTTTTTTGTTTTATTCTGATATCTTAATTACGCTATGCAATTAAAGGGAAAGATGATATTAGCAAAAAAAGGTTAAGTCGAAATCACATTTGTTAGTTATTTATTCATTATGCTGCTTAGTTATTATTCCATAGGACTTATTTTATACTATTATGAACGAACTTTATTTCAAGATTCGATTAAAAAAATAATATCAAAAAATAATTTTTCTTAAATAATAAGCAAAACATTTTTAAAAAGTTGACGAGAATGTTAATGAACTTTCATTAACTTACATTTACGTAGAACTAAATACTTAATCCGACGAGTAATAAAAATAAGATATCTTTGAAGGTAAAATTATGTTTACCGGTAAAATAAGTTCAAGTCCTAGTAAAGGCTTGAATACTATGGATTTTACTACTAGATCGTGGATACCGGTGTTCTTTGACGGTTGGGTTTCAATTAACCGCCATATCAGGAGTGATCGACGTGAGACTGTACAAGGCTACACTCATACATATCATCCTCAATCGTCATCTGAAGAAATACCTGAACGGTGGTTCCAGGAGGCTAAAAAGGAAAAAGAAAGAAAAAGTATCGCCACACCCACGCGATTGAAATACGGTATCCCGCACGGTTTAGTTAGAATCATTGAATTAAATAAACAAAAATATTATATTTAAATAAAATTATAAATATCATAAATATCTTAAATTAAGTTGTGTGTGTGTGTGTGCCGTACATTAGAAAATACCGCGTGACGGGAAATTCCTACAATTGTGTTGTCAGCTTTTTTTTTAATTTAAATAAATCTGGTTACTTTAAAAAAATTACAGATTTTTTTTTAAAGTGTATATTAACAATTAAAACCTGCATTGTTACGTTAAAAAAGAAAGATAAGTTAAAATAAATAAAATAATAAAAAAATATTAAGCGGTAATGCAGTAAGATAATAAACGGTGATCTTTTTTTAACATTTTAATTATAAATTATTAAATTAATCTAAATAAAACAAAAAGTAAAGAAAATGAAGATAAATTGTAAGGAAATAATAATTAAAGAACCGAACTAAGACGACGGGTTTTATGTAGAACTTTAAGCAGTAGATTTTAATTAAGAATCTTGAAATGTATATGCTATTTAGAGATTTTTAATAGGGTTCGTTCGGTCGAGTAAACGAACTCTTTTTAAGGGTGGTTGAATACATCTCAAGAAAAAGGGGTGAACCGTTCCTAATAAGAAAGAACGGGCTGCAAACGCCCCATCGAATTTAAACACGAGGGTACAGCGGCCAAAGTCGTCGTAATCATTACTGTTACCGCCGTCGCGTCGATTATGCAGGCTGCAAACAGTGAGACGCTGTTAGAAACCAATACTTTCAACACAGTGTGCACGATAACACTACGGCCGCTGACTTGGCAACTTACTTTTCACTCTTCTTCCAGTCTTTATAGCACTCTCAGTCTCTCTCCCTTTTATGCTTACTTCCGAATGTGTAAAATTAAATAAATAATTCTAGAATAAAACGGGGAACTCTTGAGTGTTTCTGAAAATATTATATTATTTTTCTCTTAAATATAAACATTTATTATGGGTATCGTAAAAATTCTTTATAAATTTTAAATAGAGCTATTGAATATTAATGAACCTTTTTTTTTACTATAACAGAGGTTCAATAAAAAAAATCTAAGCGGTACTATTCATTTTTTACGTAAAAATAAATTACCTGGAGATACACTGGGAATAATTCTTAACTGTTACTGAAAGAGAAGGCTTGTTCGCTTATAATTTTTGTTTCTTTATTTCTATTCTCTAGAATATTTATTAAATCACTGCCAGTAAATAATCCGAAAAGAAACACTTCTAGAATACTTATTAAAAATGTTAAATAAAAAACATTTCTTCTAAAGAAAGATCGAGCCAGTATCTAAAATTTAATAATTTGTTCCTGATCAAAGTTGACTCAAAACGGTGAAAAGCCCTTTCATTGCTGTCAATGTTTTTTTGTTTTTTCTTTTTTATAAAATTACCTTTAAAAACAGAATAACAAAACCGAATTTTAAAACCGCACAAAAAAAAAGGGTAAAAAGTAGATAAAAAATAAAAAATCACGTGCCGAGTTTTTGACAAACACCTAAGCAGTCTAAAAAGAAAAAAACATTTTCGGATGGATGAATGTATTTACACATTGTTTTTACTATCTGTATATCCACTGGGTTTCTCTAAATATCTTCAGACCGGTTGAACTGACTTTTTTAAAACTTTTCAAAAGAAAGCTTAAATTTTAAATCCTAGGCCATTTAACTCGTTAAAATTTTATACAAATTTTGATGGTGAACATTTTTGAACTTTTCATTATCGGCCGGTAACTTAACCGGTTTAGAAAAAAACTTTCATAGCAAAAAATGTAGCGATTATGTAATAAATATTTAATTTTTTTTTATTTTAATAACAGCTTTTTTTTTGCCCACCGGGCTGGTCTATTTGTTTACTCGTTGTGGCGAATCGATTGTTTTACAGCTGATTTTCGAAGTCGAAGGATCTGAAGTTCAAATCTTAGTAAATTTTGTCGCTTATATACGGATTTGAATGGTAGACAGTGAATACCGGTGTACTTCGGTGGTCGGGGCTGGATTAACCGCGTGCCTCAGGAACGGTCGGCCCGACTCTATATAATACACCTTATTTACACGTCATACATAACATCCTCATCTCGTTGGGTCGTGGTGGGGGGGGGGGACGGTTGCTAATTGTTCGCTAGTTAAACGGATCGAGACTTACGCATTAGGAAAAAATAATAATTTTAAATAAACAGCCGCAAGGGAAACTCTAGAAATCATCGGAGAAAACCGTTTTCGAAATTAATTTTTAAACCTGAATGTTTTTTTCTACATTGGATGTAATAGAGTTTAAACGCCTTAACATTTTTATGCGTATTTTTAAAATAAATATCAGAAAAGGACTTTTTTTTTTAAATTGCCATCAGGATCTAAATGAAAATAATTTAATCGCAATTAAGGTAAGTTAATCGTAATCACGACCAAGTTTCATTAAAATCGTTACATCATTTTGTTTTTGTATGTCTACAGACAACAGTTGTCTTTATAATTTACTTTATGATCTCTATAGACTTAAACAACGAATTGAAAAGTAATTGGCAAAAGTAATTGAATTCAAAAAAGTGAAAAGTAAGCGGCCGCTTAATTTTTTTTTAATGCAGAAGTATGAAATAAACATATTCTTGAAAAAATGTTAAAAAAATGTAATTTTTACATATTCATAGATTTTAATATTATTATGCAAATATAATACCGCATTGAAATATTATAATAGTATTTCATTTTCATCCCTTTTTACATAAATATATTCTTAACTCGTATAACTGCAAGTAATTTTTAATAATTATTCTACTAGACCGTACAGAACAATCTGTTACTATTTTTATTTTTTTAAACGTTTTGTTTTATTGTTTATTTAAAATATGACAAGATTTTAAATTAGAAGAAGGGATTAAAAAGCAACAACAGTAATTTACGTAGTACGTAGTTACTAACAGTAAGGGCAGTCTATTTCTCTTGAGGCTATAAACATGACAGAACAGTAGCCAGACCAATTAAGCAATGTTCATAAGCTAGAATATCTAGACTAATAATTATTACTGCTGAAATTTATCATTCCTCATGCTGAAATTTTAGAAAATAGCATATTTTATTATTTAAAAAAAAGAAAAAGTTTATAATATTCTGTTTGATTTTGTTATTATTTTTATTATTATTATTTTATTTAGAAATATCCAATGTAATTGTTTATCGTAAACGGTTAAAATTTATTATCATATGTTTTTTTATTGAGAATCTCCTCTCTTTTTCTTTCTCTGTCTTTTACCATTATATCATTCTCCCTAATTATAATTATAGCATATAATTATAATTGCAATGTATTCTAATAATCTGAACCGATTAAGCGTACTGATTTACATAAAAATAAAACAAATTGTATTACAGTTTTCAATATTGAGATTTTCCAGTGATTTGCTCATCGCTTATTTTGTACTGAATTTGACAAATTTAGTTTTACAAGGATTAAATCTAATTACAGAACGGATTTACAATTGTAGACGGTTTAGCCATCGAAAAAAGTAATTTTACACGTTATTAGCGCAATATAATGAACTACGTTTTCAGAGACATTTGAATATTTTTAATTGAAAACTGTCGTAAAGGTAAAATAAAATTTACCAAAAAAGTTTAATCTTCTTAGAAAGAAGTTATACCCGCTTTTCTAACTATTTGTTTCGGTAATTGTGCGGCTCTTGATTTTTTTACTCCGAGCCGGGACACGGACTAACAGTTTTTATCCGGCTCTGTTAAGGAGATACTAATTAAAGTATTGAGCAGGGTACAATTACTATTTCCGATACCTGGCAGCCGTCAACTGTATTTTCCGATTGCCTAATATGAATCTAAGACATATGGCGATAAACCAATCGGAAAACTTCGTAAAGCCACAAACGAGTTCAAACAACCGTTCGGTAGAACCGATGTAGAGGACTGCAAAACTTAAGTACAGAATGCAGTGTAGGAATAGAAAGAGACTGTTTAGGATCGGCACCCGCAGGCAAATAAGTAGAGTGACGTATTCTAAATGCAGTGATGTAAATGCTGCGGAGTCATCTGCAATGTGGCATCCTGAGAGAGGCCAAACCGATGACTGTTACGGTATCAAGTTAAATGATTTAAAAGACGACCTCCGGTAAAACCTATCAGGACTAGGAACGAAGGTGGTGGTGAGGCGAATGGGATCGTCAAAAGGCGAGTGTCTTTTCCTACAAGATCAGAATGTCGGGGAAGTTTTACTTCTTGTATATTAGAAAAACGAGCGAATATGTTTATAAAAGAAGTTGAAATGGAATATATCCGTTTTGATGACAGAAAAAGGGTTTCTGAGGATTTAGTGTCTAAAAAATTAAAATTATATGAAAAAAGTTTAAATTATTCTACCGATTAAAATAATGAAAATTCCATATTTTAATTCAAAACTTACTTCCTGAAATCAGTAAAAAGGATATAAATTAGAAACTTTCCGAAACTACAGAAGTATTCTAATAACATTAAGATAATTTTGCAAATAAAAAGAAAACGAGAGTCTTGTTCCCGAAAGATTATATAATAAAGTGAAATACGTGATCTCAAAATGACAAAAATAAAACATGCAATCCAATGGTGATTGTGTGTGTTGCTGTGGTACTCTTTAGCCGTTACAACGCTTTTATTGACGGTATTCCATTATTATTATTATTGTTATTATTATTATTATTCACTGTTATTACTAAGCTAAGTAACACCGCGCCTCTGTCACTTAATTTCTACGGGCGTCCTACCTTAGATTCTTATCTATGCGAATACTTGTGGCGCCATCGAAATGAAACCCAAATAGCCACTTATTTGATACGGTATTAGAAGATATAAAGCGGTTCTGGCCATTAGATTAAGTAAATTTACGGGTGTTTTGTGTTTGTAGAAAATTTTTATTTTTTTTTGTTTTATAAATCTGTGTTGAAAATTCAACACATCACGTTGAAAATTCAACATCAGGAAATCATGTTGTTTGTGGCGTATTTAAATTATATAATCTACAAAATAGATTTAACAACTAATTTTGGAACATGTTTATTTCATCGCTTCTTCTTCTTCTCGAATCGGCCACCTGAGAATTACAATATATATCACTTTATTTGACTTCCTTTCTTTCCGATATTTCTTCATGCTTTTGCTTTCTCTCTTCGCTCCATCTGTAATCGTATTTCTTTTTCGGATTTTCCTGGAAACTCTTGTTTTCTCTAAAATAATATTTCTAAATTTATTTCTAGCCAGGTATTTTTATTTTTCTCATTATAGACGAAGTTGAAAACTCTTTTAGTCGCTTTTTGCTTCCTTTCTGAAAATATGTCCAAACATCAGTCTTCTTTTTCTCATAACATCTGAAATTCTGTCATTAAATTTATAAATCTCTTCATTTTTTCTAATCATCTATACGACCCTAACATTTTTCGAAATATCTTTCTCTCTTTCTTGTCTTTTTTTTCCTGTTTAGCCACCGGTAACTACCATTTAGATAAGACTTCAGAGGATGAATGAGGATGATATGTATGAGTGTAAATGAAGTGTAGTCTTGTACATTCTCAGTTCGACCATTCTTGAGATGTGTGGTTAATTGAAACCTAACCACCACCAAAGAACACCGGTATCCACGATCTAGTATTCAAATTCGTATAAAAATAACTGGCTTCACTAGGACTTGAACGCTGGAACTCTCGCCTTCCAAATCAGCTGATTTGGGAAGACGCGTTCACCACTAGACCAACCCGGTGGGTTCTTTCTTTCTTGTCTGGCTCTATCTTATTCGTACGTAAGCATTCAGGTCTAATAACCGTATTGTAATGCCTAATTTTTGTTTTTCTGGGAATTAATTTTTTTTGTGTAAATGCTTTGTTAAGCGATACGCAAGATCCGTTTTACTGGCGCTAACTTTATTCGATTCTTTATCTAAAAAGTTAAGTTTAATTATTTCACCAAGATGTTTAAATTTATTCGCTTTATTAATTTTTCCGCATTCGGTATTTAAAATCTTCGTAGTATTTTTAATATTTGTCGTAATTCAGTTTTTTTGAATAGAAATTTGTAAACCTGTTTGTTTTCTAACATTTGTAAAAGGTTAATTAGAATCTGCAGTTTTAACATCGGAGGATAAATCTGCCCGATAATCTGCAAAAGTCGAACAATTTATTTTGAGATTCTTACCCTTATTTCCTAGTTTCAAATTTCCTAACTAAAATTTCCATCTGTTTGTTCCATTCCCTAGTTACTTTTCCAAAATTATATGAAACAGTAACTGCGATAGACTATCACCTTGCCTCGCACCTGTTTTGATTTCAGAAAATTCTTAGCTCAGTCCTTTAAATTTTATTTTTGAGAAAGTATTTGTAAGAACTTCTTTTACTAAATTCAACTTTTTATTGTCTAGTCAAAATTCTTGTAAGGTGTTGAATAATGTTTTTCTATCTATTGAATCGTAAGCTTTTTTAAAATCCGCAAAAGTTATTATAATATTTTTACTCCTTTTGCAGTAATTTCGAAAAATTGTTTTTAAACTAAAGATTTGCTCCGAAAAGACCTTCTCTTTCTGAAACCTCCTTCGGATTCTCCGATTTGGGATTCCATAATAGTTAAAAGTTTGCTTGAGAAAATCTGTATGAGTTACAGGTAATAATGAGATGCATCTGTAGTTACTTACGTCTTTTTTATATCAGAAGGTGTATGAGAGCACTTTTCCAATCATCAGGAACACTTTTATAAGCTTTTAATGGTTGTTTCATCTGACATTTCAGCGACGATTGAATCTTTACCGGACGATTTATTATTTGTTAAACTTTTAATTAATTTAAATCTGGTGGATTTGAATCTGAGAATTTTTTGATGTTTATTTCAGTTTCAGTTTATTTCAGTTAATCCCACCCTACTAAACGTGTGTCCCGTGCGTGCGTCCCCCTTAGCTTAGCACCGAAATGTATCGTTACTACCGAAAAATCCCGATTCAGTAGCACATGCCTAGCGGTGGTCAGGTGTGTATATTTTTTTTATACTTATTCTCTTCATCGCAAATCAGCTGATTTAGAAGTCGAGAGTTCTAAGATTCAAATCCTAGCGATAGATAAATTCGTTTATTAGTAATATGAAACCGAAAACTTCTGGCGGAAGGCTTAACGCAAAAGCCCCGATTTTTCTTGAAAAATTTCATTACTAATATGTTTCAAACGAACACGCGATGTTTATATTATTTTAAAGCGTACATATTTGTTTCTCATATAAATTTATCTTATAAATTCTACGTCACGCCTAATCGTATTTGTAATTTATTAAATCATTTTTTTTTTTTATTTTACTACGGAAGCGAGTTACGGATTACGCAAGGTCGTGCGTAGTATTTACCGAATATAAATGTATATATACGGCTAATGTCTTTTTTGATATCTGGTCAGTTATATCGGCCAAAGCTCTATATATATATATATATATATATATATATATATATATACACAGACGTAATACGGTTTATATATCATCAATATTCACCGGTCGTATGAACTCTGTCGTACACGGTAGTATATATTATATACATTACCCATAAACGTCAGGTATAAGCTCCTTAATACCGTCTCATCTGTTGTCTATATATTAATTTTAAGCAATTAACCTTGTTTAATAGGCTTAGATGAAACTTTCATTATTATGTTGCTTTATGTATGTATGTACTATATAGTGTAAGCATACATAAAACAGTTATTGCGGTTTATTACAATTTTACCATAGACATAACTTAAAATTTATCATGTTACTGGAACTATGTTACAATATGTATGTATATTTTACACTTAGAGGTGTATATTTATGTTGGCAAATGTGTTAGTACAATATTAGTACGCGTAACAAAATTAGTTTAAACGTTACTTGTCATACGTATTATAAACGATATTGTTCTTTGACTTTAATCGTTGTAGTGACATCTATCTTCTATACAATTATGACATCGTCGAATAATTATTCCCCTTTTTTCCTATTCAACTAAATACAAAGCTAAAATATAAAACCCTAAAGCTTTTATAAAACAATATAAAAATATTTTATATAAAATATCCGACGTAAAATTACCTTTTGAATTTGCATCGTGGATTATATTAACGGGATAGCTAAAGGTCAATTTTCCCGATTAAACAAAAAGACGATTTTTATTTATTAGACGAGTACGTTTAATATACTTTAGAGGAATCATCGTTCTAAGCGTCCTCCTGTCTGTGTAAATTTGTTGCAGCGTTCAATCAGTCATCTTGTCCGTAAACGTTCTATCCCGTTTTATAAAAAAATAACCTTATGAGCTTTTAATAGAGAGCTTGAGGCGGTTCAGATTGTTTATATTTGAAGAAAAATATTATACCTTTGAAGATTCCCGGTTACGAAAAATCGCCGGGTATGTGCGTAAGCGTTAATTTATTTATTCGTCGGAAAATTTTTGATCGATGAGGAGGGGTTCTATCTTGCTGCTAAATAAACGTCCGACGTCAAATACAGGATATTTTAACTCTTGGAAGTAACATTTTATAAAAATTGAAGATAGGAAATGTTAGTTTAGTTAAGACATCCGTCAAAGAATTAAGGTACCGAATACTATGATTTGTTTCCGTAACATTTTTCCATAATTACCGGAAAACTTGCTTCGATTAATTAACACAAGTACGGTGCTTTACTGGAAGATTAAATTTTGCCGCAACTTAAGAAATGAGGATCTGCTTCACAACGTATAATAAATTCCTTAAAAAATTTCATCGCTCAGTTAAAATCATCTTCGTGAAACGCACGAGGTAATCTCGGCTGATAATATTTAAACTTCGATTCCATTAGAATTTAAAAATTTTTTTCTAACTGCTTCCAGCCGAAGTTTGTGGGCTCGTTACTAATGTCTTACGAGAAATTCTTTTGCGTTCTAAAATACAACTAGTTCTAAGCCTATGCGATCACGGAAGAAACCTCCAACGCTTCTATATTTTTTAATTTTACGTTCGGTTTAAGCAAATTATGACGGAATAAAGAAGAATATTAGGAAATCACGCGCGGAATTCTTCACGAACGCCGGCAGTATCCTATTATTATTTTCTCCCAAGCAGTGAAGTGTATAAGCTCGTAAACTCTTTTTATATTTTTACTCCATTATTTTCTGTTTTTGTAGATTAAAAAAAAAACCGATAACCAAGTTGTTATACTTTGTTGGTATTTATTCTTTTACACTGGAAAAATAATGATAATAAAAAAAATTCTTAATTTAAAAAATCGATAATCTCTTTTTTAAAATCGATTTTTGGGAAAGCAGGAGAATTTTGAGGAAATTTCTTTTAAATGGTAAGATAATCATGTTCGTATGAGCTTAATACAAAGCGTTTGCAGAATTTTCAGAAAATTGACTCCAAAGAAACTATCTACCCCATCCCTTTCAGTTACGTATTTAAAACTTTTACCAACGAATCGCCACATATACACCAGACTTTGTACCAAATATATCAACATCGGTTTATCCAGTCAAAAGGTATTCAGCTTCAAACACGCCAACATACGTACGTACGAATATTACCCCCTACGGTTTTTTTTCATTTTTGGGGTCCTTGGGTCATAAAACGTTGGGAAATGCAAAAAAACCGTACTCCATTTTTTGACCGATTACCATAGTTTCCCTCTTGCAGTACAGCTCTATAGCTATGATGCCAGGAAAGTAAAATGAACTGAACAACGGTTTAATAGTAATTATATCAGTTTATTACTACAAACTAAAAAACTCAGAATTAACCACCTGTTACAGGATGTTAGAGAATTTAAATCTGATGCAGGAGAAATTATCTTTTAAATTACTATATATATAAATATAGTACTTGTTAATAATATATTAGCGTCTTTTATAATATTTTACTTAAAGAAAATAATTGAATCCTACTTTCAAGAGTAATGCGATTCCGTTATACGTAACTTAATAAAAATTTGACAATAGATCGTTTTAGATATTAGTTTTTCTTTCTAAATTTACTTCGTATATTTTTTATAAAAGTTATTTTGACACTTTATAGCTGTAAAATAAGAATTTACTTAATTCAGACCGGCAATAAATAACATCATATGTAGAGTAATTCATAATGATATACTCAACTTCGAAACTGTATTCCAAATTAAAAACTAATGACAATAATGTGAAGTAAATTACATCTGATAAAACAGCAGTTTACAGATACAATTCATAAACGTTCGATACGGCCCCCGCGTACGGTTTGTATATGGTTTGATATATACGGTTTGGAAATGTGCCGCTGCACGGCACATATCTAAATTGTAGCTGAACTCATCCTGGATAGCTTACGATACTGAGTTCACTACATCTGCGATACGGTTTTGTAAGTCGGCCAGATTTGTCGGTAGAGGCGGTATATAAATTTCATCTTTCACACAACCCCCGCAAGAAAAAGGTTACATGGCGTGAGACTGGGTGATCTTGGAAGCTAGGTCTTAACTCCCGACGCGTCCTATCCGACGTTGAGGTAGAGATAAATTCAGATAGCGTCAAGTTGCCTACGGGGCCGAGCTCCTATCGAAAAATGAAGTCCTGTAATTTTTCATTTATTTGAGAAAAAGCCAGTTTTCCGGCACGTCTCGATACATTATCCCGGTAACCGTGTGTTTCGTAAAATAAAATGGTGCGTAAACCTTTGTTTGCGATAGACCGCAAAACACGTTAACCTTGGGAGTCTCTCTCATGATGCGGTGTCGTGGGGATTTTGCAGATCTCGTATGCGAATATCGTGTCCGTTCGCTTTTCAACCGAGATGAAACGTCGTTGCGTCGCTAAAAATTAAACGCGGAAGAAAAGTGTCATCCTCCATGCCTTCACGCACGTCCTACGGCGATGATATTCAAAACTTTCGGACCTACTTTTTCGACTGCTACGTAGATCGGTCGGTACAATGTATAGTTGATGAAACTATAGAGTTACTAAATTGAGTCCGTCGTTTAGAATCGCCCCTGCACTGTTGATAACGCGAGTAAGCGATAAAATCCGTTTCTCTTATATTTGGAGTAGGTGTAAACAAACGCTCTATACGGTTGTTGATGTACTGTACCCTTAAGATCACTAAAAATTATTAATAATGCGATACAGTCAACATTATTAAGTTACACATATAACATTAATATTGTTTATGCTAATAACATATTGTAGCAAATGGTAATCGTGAAATTCGTTGTTACGGCAGTCTGCGTATACTATTCAATTAAAAACCATGATTTTTTTTTAATTGACTTATAATATGCTTATGTATTACTCGCTTATATATTATAGTAAATAATATGCATTACGTATACTATTTACATAATACTCGTAATATACTATATACACATTATTATTTTACCCTAAATTTTCGATTTAAAATAAAGACGCTCCATTGTACGAAGTATAATGAATCTACCTGGCTCTTAAAACAGAAAGAAAAAATCGTAAAAACTATAAACTCGCCGTGATGAAAATGAAAAATAAAACAATACAGACTTACTGAATTACTCGCTAAATTAATAAGTTTAATAACACTAAATATGTTTATTTATTCAATTAGCTTTTTTATTGGGAAACTCAATAAAAAAAAAATTAGGTTCACTCATATTTTTTAGGCAGAAATTACATCTTATTTTACTCTGCTTAACATTTGTTAAGTTTGAAATAATATCGCCAAACACTTATTATGTTCTTATGGCTGAACAAATAATCCTACAGTATTTAAAACACGTTATTAATTATCTTTTCGATTTCGTGGGGATTAATTACACTTCTCAGGAGTGGTTGACCTGAGAGTGTACAAGACCACACTTCATTCACATTCGTACATATCATCGTCATTTATCCGCTTAAGTAATACCTTACGGCGATTCCGCAGGCTAAACAGAAAAAGAGAGTTCCTGGAGAGAGTTATTCATCGAGCACAAAAATAAAGCGGTCTGGATTTTACGAATAAGATATTATTAGTTTCTTCTAAGTTCACCCCGTACATCGTACGGATAAGAGTGGATATATACAAATCAAAAGAATTTGAGAACCCTTTAGAACCACTTTCGGTGTAGAAAATCCTGGTATAAGAATTAATTTAGTTTTTTCTTTCATTAAAAAAAAATCCGTCGATAAAGGTTTACGGTCATCCCCAGCAGTGGGCTAGATAATTTCTTTGGGGTCAATTTTATCAAAATTTTGCTCACATAACCTCACTTTATATTAAGTTCAGTATTTAGGTACGTGCTTATTTTGCCGTTAAAAAAATGTTTTCTCCCTTATTCTCTCCTTCCCCAAAAGTCGACAAAGCTATCTTTTTATTTATCGCGTATATTTTTAACCGATTTTTTTTTAATGTCTTCCTAAGCATAGTAGTGCAAGCGGCTCCAAAATAAATATTTTGGGGGCAATATTGAGAATGGAGAAGCAGAAAGAAGTAAAAAAAGTTGATTTTTTTTGATTTTATAACTTTGTTCACGCTTAATTATTTTTCCTTACATATAAGAATAAATAATCGATGACAGGTTCTTGTTACCTTTTATTAGTTATGCGCAAATGTCTTTTTATCCTTGACCCACCAACGCTAAAAGGAACATTCATTTAAAAGACTGTTCCGTTAAACAGAACAGTCGATTCCATTTAACGGAATTCGTTAAATGATTATTAACGTTTAACGGAACGACGTGGTCGGTTAAAAGACAACTTTACTTTTATTAGTAAATGTATAAAATCTATTAAGGTTTTTGCGTCTTTTTCTTTCATTTTAGGCAGTAAAGTAAAACTTGTAATTATTCCTTTATGAAAAATTAATGAAAACCTTTTTCTATTCCCTCACAAACTTGAAGTTACTCGAGAACCGATCATAAATTTAGCGTAATTCTTACCTGACATTTACGCTGGATTTTTTTTACTTTTACTAACGCGGGTAAAATTATTTAGCTATGAATCAACAGTTCTCCTCAACTTGAATTTCTTCATCGATTCCTTCTCAAATATCATTTTCACTTTATCGATTGTCCTTCTTACATCCTTTGATCTGATTGACCGTCTGTCCCGCATCTACGTGTTAGTCCTCTTCTCTTTACTTTCTACTTCAACAATTTTCTCGCCGTTCATGTTTTAATTCATCTTTCTTTATGACCTCAAAGATTGATGAAAAAGAAATATATATCAAGTAATTTTACGTAATCCACATATATTTTCTATACCGTCAATCCTATAATCTTTAAAAAATTCACGCTGTTTTTTCTTACCTTTGTTTTTTTTTAATATTTGATCCCGTTTTAATGTAATACTTTCTTGTATCTTGAATACAAATAATGTAAATTTAATTCGGCTTACTCTGGCCCATTGTACGTTATTGTTTTACTTTTAAGTAATAATTAAGAGCAGTTGATGGTTGTAAAAGGATTTTCTACCTATCGACATCGAGTAAGATTCCATTATTGGATTCCATTATTACCTATCGTCATAATTTAGAAAAGACTGGATTTGAATCCCGGTCAAACTATAACAATAACAATTTACAATAACGTTATCGCTATTACAATTTTACACATCATATTACCTCGTGTAAATTTAATTTTTTAAATATAAGTATAAAGATACTAGCATCCTCATCGCGCTACATGATTACTTGCGTTTCCCGTCGCAACATCAAAGAGGATATTTAGCCAATCAAAGCTCGCTTCGCTTGCTCTTCCAGTTTAGCCAGAGGATGTACCCGTTAGACCCCGCTGTGTATATTAAACTCCCGCTCGTGAAAATAATAATGATAAATAAAAATTAAAGCCTCTTCAATTAATAAAAATTATCGGTGTATTGTAATTTCTTCAAAGAACCAGATTGATCCGTACAGTACTCAATGACTAGATTTTAGACTTCCCGTCGCAGCTTCGCTAGCGAAATATATAATCAAAATTGCAAACGTAAGTTACCATCCAATGTTATCAAATTTCATAAATATTGATTCGATAGCGGCAGCGTAAATCGGTAAAATTTTATTAAAGAATTTAGTTTTTTAACTCTTACAATATTGAAATACAAAAAACCCGAAAATTGATTTTAGTTATTTATCTGAAGAGTATTTCTAACCTCAAATCTACTGAATATCTCGTTTAGTATTATTGGAAATTGGAAAGATTTGCAATCATTTTTCAAAGATTTTTTTAATTTTCTTCACCCCCGTTCAAGGTCGAATTTCGAAAAATCGAGAAATTTATCTTTATATATCCACATGAAGATTACATACGCTGAAAATCAAGCTGACATCTTATTTGTTACCGTTTACTGTCTCTCCATTTTAACCCTTTAAACTAGGAATTTCAAAAAAATCCTTTCTTAGTGCGGCACTTAAACTGTAAGAATGAAAGTGTACGCAAATCTTCATCGATTTACCTTCATTAGTTTTAGCAGGACGTTGCTTATGAATCACTCACGACATGGTTCGCCCGACGCGGATTCGCCCGTGCTATATGATAACTTGCGATTCCCGACGCGGTCAATTTTTTTATTTTATTTTATGTTTTTCACTCAAATAACTGGAAGCAGGTGCAGCCACTCGTGTCGTATACACAGAAACAGTGGCTGTGTCGATTGATCCGCCGAGCCGTATGCCATTGCACTACTTAAAATTTCGAAATTCAAAAACGACGAAAATTATTTTAAAATATTTACCATTTGCAAGTCATATGTCGTTTAGTATAGTCGCAAACGGGAAAAATTTTCAATCGGCGTTCAAGATCCAATTTCGAAAAAATTAAAAATTTAGTTTTTAGATATTTACATGAAAATTACGCACACCAAAAATTAAATCTATATATTCATTTCTTACCGATAAACTAAAAAGAAAACAGCGTTTAAAAAAAAAATCAAAATCCATTTTAACCCTTTAAATTCGGAATTTCAAAAAATCCTTCCTTAGTGCGCATTAAAACCGTGCGAAGAACATGTTTACAAATTTTTATCAGTTTATCTTCAGTAGTTTCTGCTGGGCGTTGATGAATCAGTCAGTCAGTCAGGACAAGTTGCTTTACATCAATAAAGCAACTTGGGGTTTATAGCTTTATATATATATTTCTTCTGTGCGTGTGTATGTCACTGAATTCCTCCTAAACGGCTGGACTGATTTTGATGAAATTTTTTGTGTGATTAAGTTGATTCGAGAATGATTCACAATTTGATCCGATCGAAAATGTTCATTTAATTAATTTATTTATTTATGTGTTGTTGTTGATCTTGCGTTGGTTAAGATTCACAATTAAATCCAGTAGACAGCGCTGCGATCGCGTTTTAGATTTGTTTTTAAATTTTTGGCATATCAGTCAGAACCGGTAGTTGTTGGTGCGATCGGGTTCTAGGAAATTTTTTTTATTTTGTTGCTTTTTCGCATATCAGTTACTTGCGTCGCAGCTTAATGTTGTTATTACATTAAAATTCGTATTTTTATTCTGTGTTTAGAGAGTAGTTTGAATTAAATCCGACAGGTAGTGCTGTTCTGATAATTGGATTCTGACTTTTATAAAGTGAAAGGTTAAATTTAGTGAAGTTCCTAATGTTCATTGTTATTAAGGTTTTATGAAAATTTCAGTTATGTTCATTTAATTTGTATGTATACTCAAATCTAGCAATAGCGAAGCATTACCGAGTCTGCTAGAATTGCGCGCTTATTGAAAATATTATTTATTTAAATAACGTTTTAAAGTGTAATTAAAAAATATACATTGTGCAAATTTGTAAGATGCTATATTAACGTGAGTATTTTACATGATTTTTCATGAATTTTAATGATGTATACACCTGCATTCAATAACAATCTACTTAACCTACAAATTTAAATTGTCAGTTCTCATTTAATTCTATGCAACTTATGAAGTATTGAACGGCTCTTTGAAAATAAAAATTTCAGTTTGTAAAATAAATTATAACATTTATTAAAATAAAATATAATTTACGTATAATGATTATAGTTTAAAGTATATTTAAAAAATTGAAGTTTTAATTTTTGTAGCTGATTAATTTTATAAAAGATTTTTCTAAAATTGTTTTTAATTTAAAATTATCTAAAATTCGGTAAAATAGATGTTAAAATAAAGAATGAGAAAAATGAGAAAAATTTATACTAAAATTTTAACAGCGTTGCTTTTTTTTACAGTTCTTTAATTTTTTATTAATTGATTAATTAAGCTATCACATGGTTATGAAACTTCAAAATTATTAAATTTTTAAAAAAATGCAGGAGATACTTTTTTAAAATGATCTTAAGAGAAAATTAGAAGTAACGTGGATGAAAATTAAGGCACTTACATATTAACGCCACCGCAGCTACAGCTTTATTTAAAAACAAAGTTGTCAATCGGATTTCGGTGGAAAATGAACAGTCTCTTTATTAATTTTAATAAATGGTTATTTATATTTATTTATTTTATAAATATAATTTAACCAAACTTAACCTACGCTCGCTAACCTTGACTAATTAATATCGTAATTTTTTGAGTATTTATTTAATCAATTCAGTAATTATTGCAATTATTTATTATTTAAATAATCAAAACACTCCTGTTAATTAGTCAAGGTTAGCGAGTGAAGCGAGCGTAGGTAAAGTTTGGTTAAATTATATTTATAAAATAATAATAATGAGACTGTTTTCAATCTATGTTAAACTCTATATCGGCCCATTTTCCACTGAAATCCGATTAACTACTTTGTAATAAAGCTGTAGCTGCGGTGGCGTTAATACGTAAGTACCAAAATTTATTAATTACACTAATTATTAATTTTACGACGTATCGATTTTCGTCAGATATCTCAATATTTAGTGAAAATAAATATTAACCATATTACTCATAATTAATCAATAAACCCATTACAATAATACAACAATCACAAACTGATAATAGTCATACTAATAATCATATTAATGAAATTTCGTCCACATTCCTTCTAATTTTAACTTAAATAGTTACTTATATTTATGTGTTGTGCATTTATTACAGAACAATGCCAGGTCAGGACAACGTCTGTCGGGTCCGCTAGTATATATATAAAATTAGATATTATAACTTTGTCGGTTTTAATAATCTTAGGAGACAATATAAATTTAATCATTAAACGAAACGTGTCGCATTATATCTTTTTTATTTTGACATACTAATTTACTATTACTTTCTTTAAAAAAGTATGCAACCGATTCTAATTGTATCCCGCCTAGAAATCTTCATCACAGAAATATCTTTGAAGTTAAACGAAAATTAAAAACAACATCGCTTCATAATTATGGAGATTACATACGGTAAAGTTATTGTCTAGTGCGTAGTATATATGTGAATAAAACCGTGTGATGAAAGCTAAATAAAAAGAACAAATATAATAATAAAGATAATCTAAGCGTTTCTTTTATGTTACCGTACTAGTGATGATATTCATGCAGAAATACCGGATGAAAAGGGTTGAATGAAAATCCGGACATATGGTTGATAGTAGGGAAACGGTGATGAGATGGATGTACAGTAAGTGGAAGGGCGGAGGATAATACGGTCGTCTTATGAATAGATAATACATAAATGGTAAATGCTCCCTACTCCTTCTTCAAAGTCCACTTACCTTGCTATTCATCTGAAAATATAACCACTTCAACCGACGCGACGTGAACTGTTCATAAAAGTAAGTGTTTTTTTTTCATTCGTTTGTTTATACATAAATAAATAAAAACTAGGTTTTTTCCTTTTATGATAATTCAGTTATTTACTTGATGTACCTTTTTATATAAATAGAGTTACAGTTCTACTGAATGTTGTATATAAATATGAAATGTTTGTGTGTGTGTGTGTGTGTGTGTGTGTGTGTGTGTGTGTGTGTGTGTGTGTGTGTTTTCTTCTTAAGCTTATTACGATAGTTTAGTGTTACAAGATGTTTTTAATGTTTTTAACTTTTGGATACATAACATAAATTGACATTTTTTTATGACGTCTTCAACAGAATTTTGTTTAATCAAATGTTTATTAAGCGCACGTTTAATATACATTGAAAATGAAGTCTTCGACGATAGTAATGAAAAAACACGTAAAATAAATTCTTTTATACTAAATACGGTTAAAATTTCCTGCGGTGGATAATAATAATATTTATAAAAATACGGCAAAGAATCGCATAACTTTTCCTAGCGAAGCCGGAAAAACTATGCGACTACCGTGGTCTTCGCCCTGGACAGACCAGTACTTAATACTACATCGTGGATACCGGTGTTCTTTGGTGGTTGGGTTTTAATTAACCACACATCTCAGGAATGGTCAAACTGAGAATGTACAAGACTACACTTCATTCACACTCATACATATCATCCTCATTCATCCTCTGAAGAATTATCTAAAACGGTAGTTACCGAAGGCTAAACAGGAAAAAGAAAGAAAAGAAAAGACCAGTACTTAGGAGGAAAATTAAGTGGAACGTTATAGTATGCGAATACACAAGTGAAGAATTAAGTAAAAATAAAATTATTACGCAAAATAACTTTTTGAGCGAAATTGTTACGGAACCCACGGTGACCGTATCTCTCTACCCGCTTGATAAATCGTAATAATACTTAAAGGCATCGTATTTGGAGGTCTTCGAATCGAATTTTATAAATATCGATTTATTCAGTCTGAAGACACAAAACGAAATGAAAAATAACGAAAACAAAAAAAAAATTAGGCTTATTATCAGTTAATCCTGAATGAAAACGCCCAAACGTGTGTAATGAAGTCATTACGTACGTTTATGTAATCGCTAATACAAAGTAATTAGCAAAAGAACTTTCAATATAGGAACGACAATAAAATAACATGTTTTGACCCTACCTCTTTATAGGGGTTTGAATAACTCTAAATATCATTAGAAGTATCTTACCTACCTAACGGGTATTAAATTATGTAAAAAAATAAAACTTTACCTTCTGTGTAAAACTTTGAGTTGAGAGACCCATAATATCTATCTACCGCCCTCCTTGAATGACAGTGACCAAATTTTTTTTTTTGTTTAACCTCCAGGACCACCATTAGATATTGCTTCAGAGGAGGATGAGATGAACGATTTGTAGCGTGTGTGAAAATGCCACGCCTGACCGGGATTCAAACCCGAAAGAATGAATGGCGCTACCACTCGCGCCGCGGATGCCGACCAAAATTAAACGGAATAAATGTTCCATATGCAACAAAAATTTCGTCCAAATCTGTCCGTCCAGTTTCGAAAAAAATAGGCCACTACACATACATACAGTGATCGGTACAGTACGTTCATGCATCCTGAAATTTTTCAATGCTAAAAAATGTTTTTTTTATTTTTTTTTTACTTTTTTTTTGTTAGCGAGGGTCAAGAAACATCAAGATCTGGAAAAAACGCGATGCGCAAAATTTGACCTTATTAGTTTTTTTTTTTTTTTTGTATTTCTTTACTATTAAAGTATTTTTATATTAATATTAAAATTATCAACACTTTTGACGTTAACTATTTTTGCGTGTAAGCTAGCTTGAATACATAAGTGGAAAACAGTCTATTCTGTTTGTAAGTATTAGGATTATGTTTTAAATTATGAACATTTCCGATGGTCGGTAAGTTTCCAAAAGGTTTAGAGATCCGTTGAAAAATTTCATTTGAAATTTTATTTTTATTTTTATCGAGGAATGGTATTTCCTTCTCCTGGGTAAAAAGAACGCTCATTAGATTTTACTTGAACGAAACAAATAAAATGTTTAACAGTTGAATTTTCTATTATTGTTGTACTTTGGTCATTAGGGTTCAATTAACGGCAGTATCTTACTGATGGTAAACTTGAGATTTAATAGCGAATCGTTATATTCTAAACTGTAATTCGAGGTTATTTTATATAAAAAAATATAAAATACTAAATTATATTAATATTATTATATTTCGTTGGTCGATATAAAAACGATATTTTAATCTTTTAATAAATATATATATCTCGAATAATCAGAGGTTCTACTGTTTGTAAGTTAATTAACATATATTTATCCTAAACTTTATTATATGTGTAAGACAAACGGAACACCTAATTTGCTACGGCTGGATTAGATAATCGAAATCGGTTATTTAGCGTGACATAGCGTGAATAATTCAATGAGAGACACTTAGTGGTCGCTTGTCTTTGTTGTTAGTGACAGCGGCAGGCTACAGCCTGTCACCACCACTGTGACAGGTAATATATACATATAACACACACCACTCACACACACGCGCGCACGCACAAAGAAATTTCACGCGCGCGATAGAAAGAGAGAAAGAGGTGAGAGAGAGAGAGAGAGAGAGAGAGAGAGAGTGTGAATATATACACATATCCAGGGTATTTGGTCTAACAATATCCGTAATATCGAAAATACGGAAAATCTTTTCTACATACAATAATTAATTGGTAGTAAAGAAATTTAGTTGCTAAATTTGTTCTTAATTATCCAATGTTTTACGACTTTTTCTTGTTTAGCTCGGTATTTACTTTAGATATCACGATTCGAGTTAAAAATATGAATTGTAAATATAGGTGTGAGTAAATATATAGCTATGGTCATATTGTTAAAAATATTTGAACGATTATTTACTTTGGTTAATGGATACATGTGAATAAGACATTTAACCGCTGTAGCTTTCATGTATGGTGCGCTTGTGTTTGTAAATAAAACAGGATGTGATGTAATTATTTGTATTCATCGATTGACTGACTGATTGGTGTCTGCATTTCCTGGAATAGATTAAATATTTTTTTTTATAGTTTAAATATGAATATTTGTAGAAAAGAAAAAACTTATTAAGATATTCAAGTATTGAAGGCGTTACAAGCAGTACGCTTGGCACGCTATGTCTTTGCCGATGAATTCGAACGGGAATCAATATTCCAGGAAGAGTATTTTATATTTCAACCGGTTTTCTACTTACCAGTCCAATTTTCTATTTTATTATTTTTAATTGTAAAAAACTGTAGATCAGCTATAAGAAAATTATCCTTATTGACTGTTTTATAATTTAACTTCTCTTTAAGATTGTGTGAAATGCAAAAAAAATCTAAAAATTTCCTAAATATATTCCTAAATTTTAAGTTATGCGTTTGTGTTTAAGAAATGTGAAACTTTGCTAAAATGAATAGTCACTTATTCTTAAAAAATAACAGATCACACAACGGAACTAGTTTCGTATAATTCAACACGATACTTCACTTTACGAAATAGGAGCTTTATATTCTTTAGTTGCCATTTTTAAAAATTACTGAACCGTCCGAAACATTTACTCTAAACACAATTAAAAGATTTTATTTGACTGAATTATATTATTCTGTTGATGCATGTATTCCCTTTGCATGTATTAGGGATCTTTCTGGATATATACGGAGTGTTTTATAACTTATGATGGCCTACCCTATCTCTTGGACAGAAATCGAGCACTTATTCAAAATTTAAGGTGTGCCCAACACAGAGCCTTAATTGTATGCACTAGTGTTTTAAAACAACCTCCTACGAGGCTACCACCGTATTGGGAAAGGCTCTCCCAATCGATTTAGTGATGAAAGTTCGGGCAGTCATGTGGAAATTGCGAAGAGGCCGGGAGGCCGAGGTATTTGGGATGCGGTTTCGAGCCCGGCCAGTACCGAAGTGGAACGGTGACCGCAATGCACCGGTTCTAAATTTCGAACAGTTGCCCATCTCCCGTCTGCAGAAGAGGCTGCAGAGCCTCGCGATGGAAGCATGGCAGCTGGAATGGGACACCACGACTAAGGGAAGATCCTTGTTTTAGTTTATACAGGATCTGGGGGATGGTATGCCTCGAGCTCGTTTTTAAGGACAACGAGTGCCCGGGTGCTCACAAATCACGCTAACTTGAACCAATATCTGTTTTGGTTCCGCCTGACAGCTGATGAGCTGTGCATCTCCGGGGAGGTCCAGTCAAATGAACACCTGATGTTTGACTGCCCTGCTCTTGGGGTGGCCAGATACCGGACCATCCAGGAACTTAGAGGTCAAGGGAAAAATTGGCTACTTACAAGCGGCGAGTCAATGTGGGAAGAGTTGCATTGTCGGACCGTGTGGGAATTCCTAAATGCGGTTGCTTTGTTCATCCGGCATCCGTAGTTTGCTTAAGGGAATGACTCTTACCGCATTACCATTGGAAGCTAACCCTGAGTATGGCTGAGAACCAACCAGTTATTATGGCTCCAAGGGCTATAAAATGGTGGACAGGTACTTGGTGGCGTTCAGCGACCTAGGTGTGGCAGCGAATTGCTGCCTAGACGAAATATATTTTATTATGGATGTCATATATATTTTTAGTAATTGACGGGATGCGCCTACCCATTTTACCAAATATGACAAGTAAGCGGTTGGGACACGTAAGCCGATGGTGTATGGCAAATCGACTAATTTAGGTCATCTAACAAGAGGATCGCAACCTCATTAGTTGGCGACCAGTGTCCTAAGTAGCTCCTAGAGCTTACTTAACAGCGTAAGCGGACTAAGCGCGGTGCCACACACCGAGTTGGCTTCCTTGATGTAGGTGCCATGTTAAAATAATTCGACTTCGTCACCTACTTGTATATATATATATATATATATATATACACAGAAATATAATATATAGCCAAAATAACGGCTACCCGTGACTTCGCACACGTTCTTGACGTGTAACTTGAGCCCTTCAATTCTTGTTTGTTTGATATTCAATTTTACAGCTCGGGATGCTGCATGAAGTTCAGATTGATGATTGTTTTGTAGCTTATATGTTTGTCTGTAAAAAAAAGAGAAAAGTAAAAAAAAGATTAATCAAAATCGGTGCAGACGTATTTGAGTAATTGAGTAACAAACTTACCGATTTTATACCAAACGTTTAGTACGATGTAGTATTTGTACCAAATTTCAACATTTTTGGCGACTGACTACTTTTCAAGATTTGAGACAAAAACATTTTAGAAATAATGTTGAATTCCCTATCCTTAATCTGGTTAAATTTGGATTAACTTAATAAAGTAATTTCTTCATACTTAAGCCTGGTTTTCTACAACTATGTAAAAAAATAAATATTCAAAATGACTCCTCCCGCTTTAGTAATCTGACCAAACTTTCATGCCATCAGTGTCTAGTATATAGACATTTTTTGAGATATTTTCGAAGAATTTATGTCGAGCTAGTGGGGAGATATTAATCAAAATACATTCCAACAAACGTACGTACGTACATACACATCTTTTGAAAATTTCTATACGCATTTTTATGTTTCTACTTTTACAAAAGAGATTTTGAAATTTAACATTTGCAAAAAAGAAATATTTTTATTAAATTAATTTCTTAGGTAAACTGTAAAAAAAATCCAAATTTCATATTAAAACGATCCTAAATTTAGAAACAATTAAATTTCGACATCCAAAACTTTGGCCGATTATTATACTTTCCTTTTACAGCTACGCTGCCGTAGAAACAATAAAACTATATATCCGGGAAAATAAAAATAAACAAAAACTTGAGGTTTCTGCCTCCAGTTTAATGTGTCCATATAATTTTCATTAATACCTTCTGAATTGTGAATTAGTTTTATTTTTTATTTTTGATATTTAGTACCTAAATATAGTGTTTATATTTAAGTAATTGATTGTGTATTTCATGATTTAACTCCGATCGAGGTTTTACCGTGGTTTTTCTTAATCAATCCACGCAAATGCTGAAGCAATTTTTTTTTTTGATCTGTGGAGTATTGCGCTTACTCATTCCTGAGGTCATCTATATAATGTATACTAGCCGGTCCGTGTAGCCAGAACCTGGATTTTCGGACCTCAGGTCAGCCCAGGCAAACCCGGAGCCAACTCAGGGGCTCTTTGGGGCTTCCCGGGGTGAAGGGACTTACCCCATGGCTGCAGAGCTTGCCATTCCCAATTTTCCAGGGGGGACCGGCGCCTTGGACACCCGAAGACCGGCGCCCTGAACCTGCTTCGGTCGCTATTTCTATCTATCCAGAGTGTTCCACCCCCTGCTCACCCGCACCGTACGATAATCTCATGGTTATGAGAATAATACTGATAAATAATAATTATAGTATTCAGGCTTTATAGAAATCTGGAAAAGAAACTAAAATTGCAAAAAGTAGAATTGTAGTAACTACGGTAACTAAAGTACCCGCACCTTTGACGACGAAAAATTCATAACTTATTTCTTTGCCGTGGTGGCTCAAATATATTGAAGTAAAGGTATTAATATATTTTTCCTCGATGAATATCTTTAAATTCAAAACTTATTGAGAGATTTCGCTCCTCCTTGGGAGCGAAGAAATAATAAATATTTTTAATATCTTAAACTTCAAAGGAGCTAGGGCCTCGGTCGATGGCTTAACACAAACGTATCCTGCAAATTTGAATGTAATCGGTTAGCTCTCGCATGATGCGATAACAAATAAACAGATCAACTCTCTATGTATATACTTCTGTGAATAACCGTGATCTCTTAGATCGAGAGTGTATCTGATATATGCAGGAGTTCCTTCAATCGACTTGCAAATACTCCATTTGAATTTTGAAAATCGGACGATTATTTGCAGAGTTATTATAAGAGCACCCCATTCCACCTCCCAAAATAGCACCCCAGGGGCACTCCATTTGTTACCGGTTGATCATAATGATCGGTCAAGCCTCCCGTGAGGTAATCGCATACCTCACTAATTTAGCCTCACATGCTCCCACGGGAAGATCATTATTGTTAAAAAGAAGTTTTTAAATTTATTTAATATTATTTTATTTAACGCAAATTTTGTTGTATTATTTTTTTGTAATATTATTAATTCCATCGATTCGAATCGTTTAGTTCAAACCCAGCTCACACGGTGATAGAGACTCACAGTTCAGTCATTGAAGTTTGTGCTTCAACAGGAAAATTTCCAGTACTTCATATACATATGTATGTGTACATTACAAATATTTTTTTTTTCGAGATGAAACATACCTTCTCAGTTATGGCAAGAAACACGGGTAAAAAATTTGGTTGCGGTTGATAAAAATTTTTTTTTTTTTTTTTGTTTATCCCGAATAAACCAAAATCGATATGGATATATCGATTTTTAGAATTAAAAAAAAAAATTGTTCTTGTTTATAACTGCTATAAATATCGATTATCATAGTCCAGTAGGGGTAATTTTTTTCTTAAAACAGTTCTGGTTATTGACCGTTAGAAAAAAAATTAATTTTTAGCATTCTTTTAAAGTAAAAATGTACCTGTTATAGAACTGCTGAAAATGCAGTGAAAGTAATACTTTTATTTTTCCTTTATTATTAATTTACTAATTTCTTTTAGTTATTCTGATATTCGACCTTATTAACTTATATATTTCTGAGCGTATTTTCATTACGACGATAAGAATTTTTTGAATATAGAGTAACGCGTGAACGTTTATATAGACCGTTATGCAAATATGCCGGCGCAAGAATAAAATATGCTACGGTGTATTGTATTAAATTTCATTTCCTTCGAACGATTACGTCAGAAATGCGAATCGATAAAAAGAATTTAAGGGCCGGTAATAAAAATCGATTGTACCGGTATGAATGGTTCAGGACACTCCATAGCACATATTTCGAGAATGATGTTTCAATATGACCGTAAAAATAAAGGTGGAAAGGGAGCCCGACATCGGTAGTATGAGTTAATACGGAAAAGGGGAACGGTAGGAGGGGAAAAAATGCCATCGGACGCGGTACCGTGATGTAGTTTACGCCAGGAAATTGTAGTTGTGGGTATGCGATATGGCTGCTGCTTCCTGAACGTTATCGCCCGAGCGAGTTGGATGGACAATGTCCGCCTTTAACATTAACACATACTACCCCTCATTTTATCATTGTACCACCACTTCCCACTTAAATTTCACTATTCAACCCCCTCCCCTCTTTTCCCTTATCGTAATACATGAATTTCATTTATTTATACCTTCATATTGCTCAGTTATTACTCTTTCAGTTTAGTTCTTTTAATAGATCGTAAAACTATTGGAAACATCCATTGCAAGAATCGTGTCTACGTACTAAAAGTATTTAATATATCGTGACGGGGGGTGAGAGGGAATTTAATGTTACTTGTCGTAAATAACATAAATTGATGAAACAACGAAGCGTTCATCTTTTTTTTACCGTCAGATACTATTTAACAAAAAAATATGATGATTGAATGTATTATAAATTATTTCGTTTTTGTTTTATTCCTGATTTTTCTTTTACTTCCGTAGAGAAAAAAATTACTGTTTTATTCATTATTATTTTAATTTGAAACTGAATTTATTATACATCTTACTAAGTTTTTAGATTTTCACATTTTTTAGTCAAAGGCAACATAACGTAAAAAAAATTTGAATAATAAATAAATAAAAATTGCCCAAATAGAAATGGTATAACCGATTTAAAATTACTCCTACAAAGGTTGTTGCAACTTAAAATAGTAACTACCAAAAGCTGTTTATTTTTTATTATTTTTTTTTTTAATAGGTCATAAATGCTAAGAAGAATTATTGAATTATGCGATAATAAAATTATTAAATTTAGTTTAAAACTTTTTTTTAAATATTTAAAAAGATATTTAAAACAAATTATTTTATACTAGCGTCCCCGTCACGACTTCACCCGCTCTGTATGGTTATTTGTATTTCCGGTCAATTTTTTTTTATGTTTTACGTCGCTCGTATCGAACATCAGTAACAAATCCAGCGGCTCTGCTGGTTGAGCCACCGTCGCACCCTTAAAAATCAAAATTAAAAAAAAAACTGAAAATGGATTTTAGATATTTATCTGAAGAATATTTCTAAGCCAAAATTTACCGAATACCTCGTTTAGCATAGTCGAAAATGGTGAAAATTAGCAATCGATATTCAAATGGTATTTATCTTTCTTCACACCCTTTCTAGTGCGAATTTCGAAAAGACTAGAAATTGGTTTTTAAATATTGCATGAAGATTATACGCATCAAAAATTGTCTATATCTTCATTTGATACAGAGAAATTAAAAAAATAGTAAATTTCATTGAATTTCAAAAAATCTTTTCTTAGTGTGCACTTACACCGTAAGAAGAACCCGTATACAAATTTTTATCGATTTATCTTCAATAGTATATGGTAGCAGTTGATTACGATTGACTCCCCGCATGTTATTTTATATATTTATATATAAATATTTATTTATTTATTAAGAAATTTAAAAGAATTTTCAAAGATTTTTGGAAATGATTAAATCGCTAACGTTGACTGAATTGTTATCATTACATATTATTACTAAAATTTAAATCGTTTCATTACGTTCATCTAAGATAGAGATGAGAAATGACGGGTAATTACACTGCCGATTTGCTTTTTTAAAATAAAAAGTATTAATATATGTTTTCGTTTATACGTTTATTCATGAAGAAATGGAAAAAAATTTCACGGGTTGTTCTAAGAGTGAAATAAAGAAAATTTTCGTGTAAATATAGGCCAAAAAGAAACATTTCTTTTTCGAGTTATATCTTGCGAAAAATTTCATTGTGCTATCTTGCGCTAAAATGAAGCCGTACTGAAATTCTTGAAACTAAAATTAATAAGTAAATATGCCGAATAGCACAAGCTAAACGAGCCTGCAGTAAGAAATATAATTTGTTTACATCAGAAATTAATTTAAATGTCAGGAAAAGATTTTTGAAAGTGTATGTTTGGAGTGTCGCTTTATATGGAAGTGAAACTTGGACGATCGGAGTATCTGAGAAGAAAAGATTAGAAGCTTTTGAAATGCGGTGCTATAGGAGAATGTTAAAAATCAGATGGGTGGATAAAGTGACAAATGAAGAGGTATTGCGGCAAATAGATGAAGAAAGAAGCATTTGGAAAAATATAGTTAAAAGAAGAGACAGACTTATAGGCCACATACTAAGGCATGGAATAGTCCCTTTAATATTGGAAGGACAGGTAGAAGGGAAAATTTGTGTTGGCAGGCCACGTTTGGAATATGTAAAACAAATTGTTAGGGATGTAGGATGTAGAGGGTATACTGAAATGAAACGACTAGCACTAGATAGGGAATCTTGGAGAGCTGCATCAAACCAGTCAAATGACTGAAGACAAAAAAAAAAGGAAATATGACGATTTCATACGGTTTTTGACCTTAAAAATTGAATAACAGGTCCCGTAACTGTAACCCGGAATTATTGGAAAAACGTTTGTAAAACAAAAAAAAACCTTTTTTATGTAAGTTCATATATATTAACTTCGTAAAAATTGTCAATAAAACAAATTAAATTTTGTACAGAATTTAATTCTGAGAATATGTATATTATTAAGATTAATTGAATATGACGAAAAGTTTAGAAATTCGATTTTTATTAAAAACAAAACAAGTCGAAACGCGGCAGAAATAATTAAACCGAAAAGAGTAATTTCTGTATTGGAAAATTCTAGAAATAAAATCAATTATTAAAAATACACAATAAGAAAAATTAAATAAAATGATATTTTGAAATCATTATTTAAATTTCATTATTACTTTAAAAATATTAAGAAATAGGGTTTTTTAATATAAAGATTCCGTAACTTGTACCTCCTGAAGTTTTTGAGAAAATTTCTGTGAAACCGAAGTACTGTAGTCCGGAATAATTCGGATATTATGTTTAAGTACAACGGAACAGGGAAAGCAGACCGATTAGTTGACCTCTTAAGTCACCTATGGACCGGAATGTGTGAGCCATTTCTTTTGTAAAGGAACAAAAATTATTAAAAAAAAAGAATTAGTGACAAGAATTTTCAACGCAGTTGAAATTGTATGAAACAACTTTCATACGTTAAGAAATTCCAAGGGATTTTAAATTGAGAGAAATATTGCATAATCGGTGAAGGAAATTTTGAACGATTTTTATAATTCTTTGTAATATGTTTTTTTTTTTTTGCCTTTATTAAAAATTATATATCTTAACTCTTCTTCACGTTCGATAAAAAAGATTACGAAAAATTAAATTTTCTACAAATTTTTTTGCAAAATTTTATTCGTTTATCGGGAATTAATCGATAAATTTGTGTTTTTCGATACGAATTTTTTTACGGTTTAAAATAATTTTCTCAGAAATTACAATAAATACAATTTTGAGACCCTTTTTATTCAATTTTTCAGGTCAAAAACCAAATAAATGCTTCCATTTACCTTTAAATTTATATTTCAAGAATTCCAATATAATGTGATACTCCCTTACGGAAGAAATAAAGGGGATTTTTTTCCAAATTTGTAAGTTGAAAGGAAGATTTTACAGATTTGTGTTTATATAGATTTTTTTTTAATATTACATTAATAACATACGGAAAATTTTCAGTTTCTTTTAACAGTAGTAAAAGAGAAACATTTTACAGTATATTATAATTATCTTAATCCCCCCCCCCCTTTTTGACTTCCTTTGAATATTTTTATAAATTCTTTGGAAAGAACTGTTTTTAATAAATTAATTAGTCATAGTTAGAATTTTAAAACTGTAGAAATATTTGCTCTCTATTTTATCGAAATAAAATGAAAGAACTGTTTTTAATAAATTAATTAGTCATAGTTAGAATTTTAAAACTGTAGAAATATTTGCTCTCTATTTTATCGAAATAAAATGAATTATTCTGCCACTATTACAATCTGTTGATAAATAATGGAACTATTATGGATTTGTATTAAAACGTGATTTCGGTTCAATTCTCTCCAATCTGCTTCATGTCAAAATTCAAAACACCTCCTATTGCCTTTACTTCATCTCTTTTTTATTATCGACCGTATTTTACATAATCGACCGTATAATAAATTATCGACCGTACTGTAGCGTTCTCCAGACATAATACATTCAAGACGCTTCTTTATTTATTAATCGCATTTTACTTCCTAATAACTGTTCCTTTCTATTTTTTCTCCTTTTTTCCTCCGCCCCCCGAAGCCGGATCCGCAACTAAACATAAACTGGGCTCCGAGGGGTGCCAAAGCCTCTAACTACCTTGTTGGGAACAAAGTTCCCGCCAGTTAGCCGGGACTCGGTCTTTTAGGCGCCATGGCCCTAATGAAGGGACCCTAAAGGATTCCCCCACCGGGACTAGGTCTTACTTACCTCCCAACGGTACTGCAAGGGAGTCCCCACCCGATTATCGTAAGCGGCAGACCAAAGCCTCTCGCCCCCTCACGGATGGAGCTGTCCCTCAGACATCATGATTTTCCTACGAAGAAGCAGTTCCAGATGCCGATGGAGCCATCTTACATCCCCGACACTCGGGCGCATGACCATGTGACTTGCAGGATAAGCACCTAGGGTCCTACTGGCAGTCCTTGCGTAAATGGCCAGCCATACCACATGTAATACAGTGGTCGCTTCTATCTGACCGAGAACAGAACTTGGCCCCGTGGCTTTGATTCCAACATCTGAAGCAAAGATCGTCTGATGCACGCCGCACCGCTCGACAGGCCACCCATCCAATCCGAACTCGCCCATCAGACAGTAGTTTGTCCGCCAGAATTAGTGGCACAACCAGTGTAACCCGCCGCATTGACAGGACGTCAATGTGCCCGACTCACCTATTGCCTTGCGAAGCTGCCGAAGAAACTCGTCCTGTGACGCTAGGACATCCTCGTCCTTAACCAGGACGTTCTTCTGCCGCCCCTACCACCTAGGGCCGTAGTAGCTCCCTCCACCTTTTCGGCCATATCCTTGATGAGTTGGTCCGCCTTGCCGCTGTCCGCCCGAACCCGAGGTGGAGGTCCTCCCCTTGGTCCTGCCGGACGGAGAGGACTTCGATTTCGGCTGGTGAAACTGCCCCTTTCACCGAGCGGAGAAGATCTGGAAAGGTCCGCCCTCCGCCTTGACCACAAATGTAGTAGTCGGAGAACCCGCAGATCGTTTCTTACCTGCCAGCATCGATGATGGTGATGCCCGTACGTGTCAGATGAACGAGAAGGTGTTTCTCCATCCTTCTCCCTGCGTACTCCACGGACCGCCGTAAGAGTTGTCTGACCCGCCCTTGTGGACCAAAGAAGCACACTCGCTGATCTTATCCTTTCCCTAACACCCGTGGAGGCCTTTTCCGCCGAATATAGGGAACTCCAACTGGCCCGAGACTTCTTCTTTCCCTCAGAGGCCGGAGGAGAACCACACAGTCGACGCTTCCCTCCATGCTTAATCTACCCCTGTCCATCATCTTGGTCGTCACCCGACTCTGTCGGGAGAGATGGAAAATCTATTCCGTAGTCCCTAGCGACAAACCAGACGAGCTTACAACTCCTCTTCTAGCGTCGCACCGGAGCCTCTCCAATTTTCTTCGACTTACTTCTAGAAAGCAAGCGATCGGCACGCCGAATCTCCGCTATAACTATCTGTTTAATACTCTCACTACCACTACTGTCAGAACCTGCTTCCCGGTGACCCCAGACCCTTCCTGCCTGCAGGATCTACGATCCGTAACAAAATAAAGTCCCTCCTCATCGATCGGGACGTCGCCCTGAACCTGCCATATCAATTAATTATTATTCAAATATATATCAAGTAATATATACAGGTTATAAAAAAAAATAATTTAAGTAAAATTATACTCATAAAATTCGACTTAACAGACCACATAAGCCGAAAATAAACAAAGATTTAAACTGTTTTTGATAAAATAAATATTAACGAAGCAAACAGTACTTGGTTGTAAATAAAAACCAATAAAAACAAAACAAGAAAAAAACTGTAACAAACAACAGAAAAACGAAAAACAACTAAGTAACTACACAAAACCCTAATAAAAACTTCAAAATACGGAGCGCAAGAAAACACGTGCGAACGTATTCACAGCTGATCTGCCACCTGTTCCTTTCTATTAAATGTTTCTTTCTTAACCGCTGCAGTTCTTGTTTTTATTTCGGTTCATGTTGATGTCTATTTTTAATACGGTACCTTTATTTGTTTTACTTTTTCGATTCTTCCTTCTTTTTAATAAACGTTCAATAACTTATAGTTCATAAATATTATTTATTTCAGTTGGCAATTTCTTCTCGAATCCATAAACTCTTTTGTTTTTGTTATAAAATAGAATTTTACTTTTTTATAAGTCTATTGTATAAAAAAACATAATATTTCTTAATAACATAAATATTTCTTAAAATTTAGTGATACTGACTTAACTGGAGTTTTCTTGTACGCGTATGCATATCCTACGAAACATTCGGGCTTAACTCTTCTCTGGTATGTACTTTTTGATTTAAAGTACCTATCGTTATCGTAAAAAAAAATTTTAATATAATTAATATAAATTGTATTATTATTGATATATGTCCATAAATTTAAACGTCGAAGTACATAACTGAATTATACCGAAAGTAACTTTGTTTTATGAACATTAACGATTTTATTTATTAATTTAATAAGCAATTAAAATACAATTAGTCGGATTTATTAGTATATTAATCACAGTGTATAGAATATATAAGGATAATTTCAAAATTTAACGTAAGAGGGGTGAATTGTGATACACGTTGAGTAAGGAGTAACTAGGGTGGAAAGGGGTGTTTTACGGTTGTTTTGTGTAGTATGTGTAATCCATACATATACATATATATATATATGTGTGTGTGTGTACGCGCGCGCGCTTCGGAGAGCCTAAAGACTTAAATCCTAGCTATTAGGACAGTTGGCATTATGCAGGGTTATGTATCGCCATCCTGAACCGCGTCTGCAGTAGCATCTACCCATCCGATCTCCATCCCCACCCTCCACAAGCCAACAAAGCGTTCGACCAAACCTTGCTCACTACTCGTAGCAAATCTCTTGTACGAGCTCGACCCTCTCTATTCTATATCAGAGGTCCCTTATTACAGTGGTTTGCACCTGGGTCGTACAATAAGGGGTTGTACGTTATCCTCTACGTAATATCTATACGTAGTCTACTACAAGAAGGTTATTATTATCCACATTTCCCACCTCCCGCATAATAAAACTTTAAAAAAAGGATATTTCCATTTTTTTTTTTTTTTGTTTAATAAGCAATATCAACTAAAATGAATAAAAGAACTCTTATTTAATTTCAAAAACAATTTTTTTTATTTCTTCAAAATTCTTCCGTTTAAATGCTAATTAGTTTGCAGTAGCGTGAAATTATGATAACAATATTATATAACCTCTTTATTTTCTGTTATCTTGAATTCGCAGTTTCTTTTCTGTTAACTTTGACTCGACTGCCTTCTATGAATCGATCTTATCTTAAATAAAACAAACGAACTTTCAAAATTGTTTTTATGGACTGGCTTTACTGATGTAGTCTTATTTTACAAATATTATTAATATAAAATTAAATAATATTTACAAATAGTTTTTTTTTATATTCTCTTAAGAAGTCTCTTTATTTAAATACAATTTAATGAATATCTATTATTTTTACTTCTTTGTACGTACACGGAAGATTTGTAATCGTGAAAAAATGTCGGATTTCAGAATTACACGGAAATATCCATTTTGACCATACCTGAATCCATTTTGACTAGTTTCGGCGTGATGTCTGTACATGCAGTATGTATCTCGTGTAACTCAAAAACGTTTAGTCGTAGAATATTGAAATTTTGAATTTAGGACTGTAACACCTAGTTGTGCATCTTTCCTTTTAATGCAATCAACTGGCCAAAAGTGTCCAAAAAAGCCCAAAATCCAAAAAATTAGATTTTTGATTTTTTTTTTTAGCCCTCATTGAGAGCATTTCCACATTATATCATAACTGGAACTTATTTTTATAAAGAAAATAAAGAAAAAATATTTATAAAGAAAAGTTGGGGGTTTCAGAGTTATACCCCAATAACATTTTAATTAATAAAATATTTTGATCTTGCAAAGGGGAGGCACATCGATTTGAATGGGACTTCTTATTCTTTTCTTTTTTTTTATCTTTTTTTTAAATTTAAATATATTGATTTTTTAATAATTATTAACCTCTTAATGTAAAAAAAATTACAATAAATAATAATTCAATAAAAACAAGAAAAAAAATGTAATAAAAAATATATGTAATTTAATAGGACTGCAAGGAAGTTATGTGGTTGTCCACATCAGATTTTTAAGTTAATGATTACTACATCAAAAAATTTAAAAAGGACGGATTAACTGTTCAGTGAATTATATAAAACGTATTTGTTTTTTAAAATATAAAAAAAGCTTTAATTATTAAATTTCAAACAACTCTAAAAAATAATTTTTCTGTTATCTTCATCGCTTTATGAATAGACTCGATTGAGGTTCGCTTTCCTGCTTCTCCTGCGTCGGCTTGTGCTTTCCCTACGAACCACCTATAAAAACAAATACAATAATGTAAGGAGAAAAAATTTATCCAAAAATATTACAATGAAATTGTAAACCGTACGGTATCAGTCTCGTAGATATCATTTCTTCCGCTCAAAAAACAAAACTCTCTATAATATAAATAAAAGTGTTTTTAACAAAATGACACTATATTTCTATCATCAAAATCTGTTATTAATTTAGAATATTGTTTAAGTAAAATACATGTTAAATATATGAAATAGACAGTAGGTGTACAATAAAAGATAATAAACAATGTTTAACCGTTCCATATAATGAGCAAAAAGTAGAAAAATCTATTACAAAACTCTTCTTACCGGCGGATTTCGTTTATTAAACAACGAATAATTGTAAGAATTGTATTATTTCTGTAAGTGTGATACGTATTACATATAAATAAAATCGGGCCGGTAAGAGTTTTGTAACAAATTTTTCTGCTTATTACACAAAGTTCTAAATTAATAACAAATTTTGATAATAGAAATGTAGCGTCTTACCTTTTTTGATATCAGTATCATTTTGTTTTTTTTTCTTCTACTCTCCCCGACCGGATATCCAATTAAGTATACTCAGTCGGGGAGAGTGTCCTTTTACTCAAAGGAGGCGTCCCCCACCCGCCGGCTGTACGTCCGGCACGGCAGATTGGCCTCCCCGGTCTCGGATCTTTTGTTTTACATTTCCTGCCTCTAATTCCCCACTTTAGAGCCAAGGTCCGGCTATGCCGTCCCCCAGCCCCTCAGCAGGGAACCGGGACTCGGTCTTTACGCCTTTGGCCTCTAATCGACAGCGCCGACCCCACGAAGAGCCTAGGCTCCCGCAGGGACGACCCCGCCGACAGGGACTTGGTCTTTTATTTTAACCCAAACTCAAACTCCCCTGGAGTTCACCCCCTTCTCAGGTACCCGCACACCAAGGCATACGGGCCCTCCATGGAGTGACTGTCCGCCCTACCCTACTGTTTATACTCCCATTCTTCTGTCTTCATCCTCTTTGTTATCTTTCATTTTGTTATCTGCGAAACTCTTACCGTACGGTTTACAATTTCATTGTAATTTTTTCTGGATATCACTGCGTTTTGTTAGATTATTCATTTATTTATTTTTTTATGAATTACTGATTATCTTATGGATTTACTATTAAAATTTATTGCCTTTCTAGAACAAACAAATATACTTTTTTTAATTTTTTGGCCAATTTTTTTGTTGATAGTCATTTACATTCACTTCATACCATATTTTTACTTTTTTAATAAAACTCGTATAATAATGACCTTCAGGAATCGAAGATCCGTGATGTAATATTTTACTTATTACTTTGTAAGTGTAACCCTCGATTTTTATTGTATCCGTGGACACACTTTTTATATATTATTAAATTAACTTTTATTTATTTCTCCATCAATTAGTTCAAATAGTTCTAATTGTTCAAAATCATTCTAGTTGCATGTTATTACAAATTTATTTACTTTAAAATTTAAAGGTCTTTCGATCAGTTGACACAGCTCCTTTCGGATGCACCCGGCTCCTGGCGGCTGCCCTCAACTCCGGACGCTCACACAGCTCCTGACGGTTCCTCGGCTCCGCACTACATTCATTCAGTCTTCTTCCAGTAGCCTTCATGGACTCAACGTAACATTACATATACGGTTCGATCAAATTGCATATAAAGTTACAAAAAGTAATACTAACTGTAGAATAAAAATTTTACCAATCGAATTTATTTCTATTTTATGTAACAAATCTTTCTTTGTTGCCGCATTTGCAAAACTTTCCTACTATTCGTGTTTTATTAGCAGCTATAATCTCTTGTAAACTAATAATTTTATTTTTATTTTTAATGAAGTGATGGGAATTAAAAAAAATTGTTTCATCTGAAGATGAAACAATACTATAGATGAAACAATATTGTTTCAATAGATGAAACAATACAATAAGTACTGAAGTACTTTCATTTACATAAGAGCATTTACTATTAAAACAAGTTTAAGCATATTTTCTTACACTATCTTTCTTACAAGTTTTTTTACACTATCTAGTAGTATCGAATATTTCTACCTAGCGGCGCGATTCGTAAGCTGACCTTTTTGAGGAAAAAGAGATATATTCGAGTCCCGCGGTTCATCAAATGGAAAAAGAAAACGTTGTCTAACAAAATTCGAGGTGTTCTTTAAAAGTATTCTTTATTAAAAATCTAATTGGACTGAAATATAATGTTTTCATGATTATGTTTTTATTTTCTTTCCAATTTTCATTTTCACACGTTTAGAACTGTAAACATAATTCATTGACTACGCCGTGCCGTCCAGTTCTGTGGATACTTACCGGCGAAGTTCTAACGAACTTCGTGATTAGTAAAGTTTATTTTTAATTATGCTCTTTCCAGATATTAAATTTTGATTTCTCAGGAATCGTTCGCGCTACAACTCGATCTTTGAGAAAGCGGAATATGAAAGAAACCTTTTGTTTTAGTCTCGTCTGTAAACAGATGTTATTGCAAAACAAATCGGTAAAACGTCGGATAAACAAATGTTATGTAACGCTAACTACCGAAGCCTTCGTCCTCTACAGATTACGACTTAAAAGTAACATTTTGGAACATTAAAGTATGTAAATATGCAAGTAAAGAATCGTGTAAAAACGTTATTCTACCGTTTCAGCAATATCCTAACTTCCAGAAACCGTACTAATTAATTGACTTTCCACATCCTTGACCTTGTAACCGACATTAATCGGCATTAAAGACGCGTGTTCAGAAGTGATTGTTGAAAATTTCGTATAAAAATCGGTAAATCCGATTGAAGATATGAAGCAAAACGTTAACTGACGAAAATAGTGCAAAGGTTAGGCTTATTTCCTCGTACCAAAATGAAATCGATTAAATATATAACGGAATTATTTGATTAATACAAGAATGTGATCGAATCGAGAGACGACAAAAAATAAGAAAGAAATTTTCCCCTACTCTTTTGTGGGTGTATAAACGAGGTCAAGCACCGTCAGTAAGTATCTTTGGGTATCTAGGTGGCATTAAATTATCTGAAAACTACGGGAACCGTAAGGTTCCCGGGAGATTACAGACTCTCTATCTCCCCGATCGTGACCGAAATTAAATGACACCGATCGCTCCTATACAGAAATCATCGTGCCAAATATCATCCAAATCGTTCCATCCAGTCTGGAAATACCGAGCAAAAATATTCCAGAAGAATGCATCCTTCTGGAATTTTTCGATCCTAAATTTTTTTAGTTACAGGAGATCATGAGACGTCACGATCTGCAAAAACCCTGACTTGCAAATTTTCACTCGATCAGTATACTTTCTGTTAGATTATGATGAATACAGCTGTGCAGTATAATTTTATAACCAGGAAGTAAAAAGGTATTTCATTCTGAACAAGTAATAAATAAATTTTTCATTTAAATAGTTATTTTGGAAAACATCGTAAGAATAAAAAAAAAATCGTTTTAAATAACAGACAAGCCTAAATAAGATAAAAATTTGTACCCGATTTGGTAAAATATGATTTTGTAAAAAGGGAAAAAATAGAATGAAACTTGCCTGTTCTTTACCTGGACAGCGCCAAAATTGCATACGTAACAAAATTATTAAACGTTTGTTTATTAATAATAATAAATTAAAAATCTAAAATAAATAGTATTTAAGTAGGTGATTTTGTCGATCTCAATGCGGATTGGTAGCGTCTCGGTCTTTCATCCGGAAGTCTTGAGTTCGAATCCCAGTCAAGCAAAGCGTTTTTCTACGCTACAAAGTTCCATTTCCGTATACTTATGAATCACGGCATGACTGCCACATAAGGCGATATCTCAGGCCAAAAAAGTGCTTTGTTCTTTTTTTTAAATATTACATACAAACTTAATTTTTTTGAGTGAAATTTTTACGAATGTAACAATTTAAATCGTTTATAGACACGTAAATTTTTTTATTCTACTCGATACATAATAATATATTGTACAAGATTATGTCGATAGGAGTAGAAATGCTAATACGTGGGTAAAACATAGGAACTCCCGGCGTTAACCTACATCAATTTAGGAAAACCGTAATAAAACCTTGAGCAGAGTATCATCGCAAACTACAGAATTAATTATATATAAAAATTTGATTTATTAAACATCAAATAACGTTGAGGTAAAGTAAGATTTAGAGTAATTCACGATTAAGAAAGCATTAATAAAGATTATTGTAGCGGTCATTTCAGCAAAAAAACTATTATAAAAAAATAAAATGAATACTTCTGTACGGTTTGTTGATGACTTTTTCACGGGAGTTAAAGAGGCCCCGTAGTTACACGCGGTGAGTTAATGCATACGGATTATTTTATTACGTAATATCGGCACGTATTTGTAAGTAAAAGATCATATTCTTTACAGATTAAATATGGTTTTATAAGATTTATTTATTTAAAAAGATTTTTCTTTTATCTTCATTTATCTTTAAAGTTTTCATTTATTTTTGAAAATTTTTTAATCGAGGATAAATTTGACCTAAGCAAAATCGTTAGAATGAAGGATAGATTAAACTTGCTTTGAAGGATAAAATCGTTGAAATTTAAAAATAATAATTTAAACTGAGATCCTTATCTCATTCAAATAAAAAAGGAATAAATAAATAAGGAGCGATAAAAACCCCTCTAAAATTAATTTCTTTCTATTAAAGCTTGAGGAAATTTTGTTTCGTCAAAATCAGTGGTATTTTTTTATTAAAATTATTCAAAATCGATAGTTTACAGAAATTAAATAATTTACTTCATGCTTAAATTAAATAATATTTTCAATTCATTGATAATCACGTCAGCACCTAACGGCTATTATGTGAAACTTACCGTTTTTTACGTCCTCATCGACGAGAAAAGAATATGTAATAAATACGTTTCCTTGAAGAATCATTAATTAAATTAAAGTTTTCAAACTATATGGAAATTTGAATCTCCAGTTTTTGGTTTAAAAAGTAAACGCTTAAAAAGCGTTTACTTTTAAAGCGTTTCAAAGCGGTGTGTTTTTCTTACTTACCCTTTTCATTGTTATTTACAGCAAAATTTTGGTGCTTAGTGATTTTAAAATCGTTCTAACTGATATTCTACACAAAAGATAGAAAGAAAAAACGTAGATCACGACGTGAATTAAACTCGATTTAAAATGGTAACAGATTTCTCTTAATTCTCAGGTTCACTTATTTCTACGTATTTATTGAAGATAAAGATATAACGCTAAAATCCATCCAGAACGCAAAATATTGCTAGGATTTTTTTAAATCTTCTCACAAAACTATTAGAGATTTTAACTGTTACGGTTTAGAATGATTTTTGAGTTTTATGTTTTCCGCAGACGTTTTATGGCTGTACACTAAATTGAATTTATTTATCGATCGATCAAATCCATTGATTATAATGGATCATTGAAAACCTTTTCATCGAAATAAGAACTATGCGATTTTAAAATCTCTTCTTACTTTTTAATATTCCAACCTACGAACTGTTAAATTATTTTAATTATATATTTTTTTAACCCTTAAGGTGAAAATAATTTCTTCAGGCTAGAAACTATATCGTTCAGATAGGGAGTACATTTTTAAATGTTAAGAAACTTATTTTAAATACTGTTTGTTTGTTTTCTCCAACCGATTTTCCAGTTGATGCCGTGTAAGTGTGTGTGTTAATAAGCAAATGCAATTACCGCTACTGGCTTTGCCAGGCCTGAAGTAGTTTCAGACGTAGGTTTATTATATTTTATTTAGCAGCATTTTAAAATATATTAAATCTGATTATTTTAACACGGAATTAAGCTTTAGTTAATTTACGAAATAAATATATATAAAGCGTTGTTTTTAAAACATTTTCTTACGTAATCTTCTACTTTTTCATTGAGGATGAATTAAATTTTACGTTCTATTTGATGCAAGAAAAGTTAACTAACATCGTCGCTAGGTTTTTTCAGTATTTTTTCTATTTCCGTTAAAGAAATATAAGAATCAAAATTCACCTAAAGACTTCAAATATCGACACTTAGATATTAGAAATAAAGAGCGCGAACTTTTTAATTAACAGGTTTTTTAAATTTCTGTGTTTTTAACTTTAGATGAATTTTTTATTATAGATTATCGATTCTTAATAAAGTAAATGCGCAAAGTATTTATTTATGTACATTTGAAGTTATTATAATTTGTATGTTTTAAGATTTAAAACATACAAATTATATGAACCCTTTGATGAATATGAACCAACCCTCCTTCTTATACTGTCTGTACATTTTTCCATTCTTTAAGAAAAAAATATTGGTGACTGATGTTATTGCCGCCCGCTGGGCTTCTCTGAAAATTAGAGATGGCAGTGTGGCGGTAGCGGTGAAGTGCTGCCGCTGCAGATACGTGCTTTAAAATATTCATCGATTCTTCTTCTCCACCGCCCTTCATTCTTCATCTATAACCGTTCATACTCGTATTTTTACTGCTAATCTTATCCAGTCCTACTTTATCGCTTTTCTTCCCCTCTTTAATTGATTTGCTTTAGCGTTTTTTTTCTGTATGTTTATTTCGAAGAAGCTCGATTCAAACGGATTTATTTTTTAAATTTATATGCATAGTAATGGCTTAGATTGACAAAATACAGGGAAAATATATAGAGTAGAATTATTTCTAAATAATTGTTAATAAAACCGCTTCTTTATACTTCTTTTAACGTATTCTGTCGTCTCTTGTTGGAAATTATAATTTAATTTTGCTGACACTGGATTAAATTGACAACATAAAAGCACGCACTAACAGATTAAAAACTCCGCGAAATTTTTTTGCCTTGAGTGTTTCTATATGTGCGTATCGGGTGACAGAAATGTAATTTATATCCCCTCTAACATTTTTTATAATTTAGATAACCGGATACCGTTTGCGGCATTCTTCCTTGACAGACAGGCTACTTCAACGATTTTTTACTCTATGATTTTCGGGCAGCAGAAGGTGAAAGGCTACTCAAAAATATCAAAGAGACCGATAGTCATTTCTTATATCAAGAGCTCGGTAAGGGGAGAAAAATGATATAGTTAAAACAAAATTCTGGCCCGATCCAAACTGGCGGCCATTAATGTGTTTGTTTCAGATAGTTATTGCGGTTGTATGTTCCCATTTAATTTTTTTGTTATTTGAGGTGCTCTGATTCTCTCTTTGGAAATCTTAACCGATAAGAGATGCTAACTCAGTAAGCCGCGATTTAGAGAATTAGCCCATGATGGGGTGGCAGGAGCTCAAAGATTTTAAATGGGACATATGAACATGCTATAGATTTGCCAGACAATTAAATCGATATAAAAAAGATAAAATTCTGCGTATTTAAACCAAAATGGTAACAAAAAATGACATGTAAATTAGAAATTGAAAAAATCAGTTATTAAAAATTTTCAAATACTTGTTTTTTTTTTCAAAAATCAGTCGTGAATTTAAATATAATTGAATACAAGTGAGAAACGCAGGGAGCCAAATTAATGAGTACGGGGGGTTTGGAATAGGTTCAAATTTCAACCTCGAAAGATCTTCGGGGGTTGCACGCGTCAAGAGGAACAATGCGAAGAGAAATTTTTTCAGAGGATTGACTTTTGAATCTTTTTTATTGTGGAAATTGAATTATCGGCTCCGTAGATTGTCGAACACGATACACATATCTCCTAAGGTGTTTTATCGTCTTTAAGAATCTCATAGAATTTACTGTCAGTCACTTACATGCGTTTAGAATTCTAAAAAAATTACAGTGAATTTTTTCAGACGATTGTGTTTGTTTCGAATTTTTTATTGCCGATTTGCTCTGCTGTTTTTCTTTTGGGACATAATGACACATCCGGTTTCGTCTACCGTCACCGAATTGAAAAGGTAGTTATTTCCCTTGTCACTAAAACTTTTAGAAGCTGTTCGCAACATTCTTTCGTTGTGGTGTTCCTTTCTGTGAGCTTGCGTGGCATCGACCTCGAACAAATCTTACGATGGACCGATTATAAAATAAAGTGTTTTACTATTTCTTTATAGTAAAATCTATCTATATAGGTGTCATTGCGTTGTTACGCGATGCGATGGTCGTTTTGAATCTATTCATCGACCTCCTTTTTGTGGTTCTCATCGATCACAGAAGCCGGTCGACCACTGCGAGTTTCATCCTCAGTAATCTCTTTACCGGCTTCTAATGCAGAAAGTTTTATTCCGTGCCCACTCAAAATACTTCGATCAGCAGCTAATGAACGTTACTTTTTCCGCCGAAAAAAATCAATCGCTACTCTTTGTTTTAGATGCGTTGACACGGTACACTCGACTCTATAAGAATGGTGACAGACAAAAACGGATGGAAGTGATTCAACAAGTGCGAAATGTTTGTAGCAGGAGAATGCGACTACAAGATGTCAGTTTTGTGTCTCTTTGCGTGACATTTTGTTCTTCCGTTACGTTCCAGTATGTGTCGCCTCTCGTTTATTAAACACTTAGATACATAGTTACATTTAAGCCTCCCCTCATACTAGTTATAGCATTCCTTTCTGTTTTATTTTCACATAAACTTTTATGTTTTTGATAACAACCATTACTTTTTTTCTTAGCGTATATAATTTTTAATCTTTTCCGAACTCTACTCGTTCATCCTACTATTAAGCCCTCTAAAATTATTTTCATTAATCCTTTCTCTTCTCTTCATCTGTCCCATCCAGTAGCTTACCTATTCTGAATTGTTTTAATTAATATTCTATTATTTCATTCTATTCATTCTTCTCATTAGTAATTTATTTTCAGTTTTTTGTCTATTTAATCTTCTCCACTAACCCTTCATTTCATACATTTCTAGCTATTATTTGTTCCTTTTTCTAGCATCCACGTTTTTTATCCGTTCAGATGTTTATTCCAAGCCTCATACTTCACAAGAAGAACTCTTTAACTTCATCTTACTGTATCTATGACTGTATTATTTCTCGTAATAATAACTGAAACACTTTGTTAGAGCTTGTTATTTTTGTTTTTGCTTTCTGAATCCTCTGTTAACACGAAACAAAGTAACATTTTCCTTCTTTTGTGTTTTGTGACATTTTTTGGCTTATTGTCTTCATTATCCTCATTACTTTTATTTTCTTAACATCCATTTTTGTTCTTTATTTTTTCGTAATATTTTCTAATTTTGAAATATATGTTGAATATCCTTTACTTCAACTCTTCAAAATGCCGATCATCTATGAACTTTGTATAGTCTGTTTTCCTCCTTCCTATACTGATTATTTCCTTCTTCTTCTTCTTGAGCCTTTTTTAAAACTTTAAAATACGCGTGAAAAACAAGTCGATAGCAAGCAGCACTCTTGGATTTACTCACATTCCTAGGTCAAATCGTTCAGTTTGTGCTTCATTTATTTTCATTATCGTTTTAGGTTTATTAACTGAAATTCTTGGAGCTTAAATTGAAACGGTTAATTAATTAAGTACTTTATTAAATTTTACGGTTACGATTTTGAGGTGAATAATTGAATAAAACTGATTTCAGATAAGATTAATGTAAAACACAAAAAAAAAACGATGTCCAAGAACAATTTTATCCATGTTTTTTCCCGTAGTATATATTTCTAAATTAGGCTTGAGATAAGTGGACTATAATAGTATTTTTTTTTTTCTGCGCTTATATTTTAAATTAGTATTAAAGGGACTGCAAAAAAAAATTATTTTATTCTATGAGAAATACTTACGAACGTAATGTATATCTAGTCTATGACATTAGTTATAAAAATATTGTAGTATCGCACGCCCATTCACCCTCCACTCACGTTGATAAGAGAAGAGTATAGAGGATGATATAATAGGAGTTACCTTGTATAATACAGTAGGAGAAAATTTATGGGCGCAGATAAAGTTACTCCATTCTAGTCTGTCATCAGTTGTCACTAAAAATTGATATATGCTAAAGCGGGAACTATATGCTGGTTGCTGGTTTATATTTGAAAATCTCTTTTATTTTTATAATATAAGATAATTATATAAAATATTATATATATATATATATATATATATATATATCGAATAATTTTTATAAATGGTTATTGTTAATTTAAATATAACGTTTAAGAAAAAGTTAGGAATTTCTGTTTATTTATCTTATAAATGAGTCGTCATTTAATAGCTGATTTTGATCATTTAATTTTAAATAAATATAATGTAAATCAAAGCAATCTGTAATAAGAACTTTCGTAACGATCGTATGATATATCTAGAGTGTACGTTGTTATTATTTAAAGGGTGAGATATGAAAACGGTATAAATTCATGCACGGGTAGTAACACTGCGGTCACGGTTAAGGACAGCTAAGGGCGGGTCAGTTAATAATTGAGAAAATGTTATTCGGCAACAGCTGCCAGCAACTTGACCGCTTGATTTCCATCTTGGTCGGTATACCGATGCTTCTTCCCGCACGTTTCAACCGCTTCGCTTACAAATTTCACCGTTTCCCCTCTTTTACCTTTACGCGTTAGTTACATCGTTTCTCTTCAATTTCAGTAATAATTCCGTTTACGTTTCGTTTTAAGGTGTTTACACTATGACCTGACCTTAGTTAATATAGCGTACCGTTTTAATTAGAGGCCCTTTAAATAGATTATGTTTTCCGGGAAATTACGAGAAATTTTTAATATTTTATCCGCTGTACAGTCGATAATAATTTTAAAATTGTAAATATTATGAAACCTTCCGATAGCTGAAACCTTAATGATTTATCTGTTTAAGTTCCCGCTGCTGAAAAATGTCAGCTCTAATGAGGTTTTGATGTAATATAGATGAATTCAAAAAAAGTACGTTAAACATAAAAAACTACAGCTGTAAGAAAATTATTCGATATGAAGAGATCTCTGTTGTCATCGTTTATATTACGTAATATTTATTTTATTTTAATTTTAAAAGATATCGACTTCAGTTTGATAAAAATACATTTAAAAAGAAAAGAGTTGAAGATGAGTAGATTAGAAACAATTTAAATTCAGATTACTTTTGTGTTGCTTTTAAAGGGACCTCTTTTTTCAAGTAAAGAAAGTTGATTTTTAGTTTAATGATTTTTATCTTTCTCTGGAGATTTTAAAAATATTCTATTCAACTATATTTTAAAAAAGAAATTTTTTAAAACGGATTTTAATTTTTTTAAATTCCTTTAATGAATATAGGCTACCATCTGTAGGAAATTTTTGTACTAGATTATTAATATTTTTGTGGAAAGGGGAAGGTATGTAACGTCTATTATCTTTATATAATCAGTTTTATTTTCGATTAAAACATGTCAGTAAATTACATCAAAATATTCTTAATTAGATTAAAAGGAATACGTAGCTTATATCTCGTACAGTACTTATATACTTTTCATTAGTTTACGTCATTTCAAGAAAATGCGAAAAATACCACCTTTGTTATGACTGTTGTCATATATGATATGTTTTCACCGTTAGATAACGGTTTAATTAACAATTTGAGACTTCACCTTCAAATATATACAGATTGTCCCAGGAAGAAACAGAAATATCACAGGATATGATCTACAGGTGAAAATAAATAGAAAGGTTCATATAAAATTATCTGAAAACGCTTCGTTTTCGAGTTAAAGCTGGCGAAAAATTTCGCCCTGATCTTTGCTCCAGTGCTCTAATATTAAACTGAATATTGATATTGAATATTGAATTGGTTTTATACTGAAGTTATTGGAGCTTAAATTGATAACGATTAATGAGCTTATCAAATTTTACGGTTACATACGATTTTGAACTTAATTATTAAACAAGACCGGTTTCAGAACTTTATCTCTATTAATCTTACAGAAGATTATTGTAAAACGCAAAAGATTGATATCCAAAAAACAATTTTTTAGGTTTTATATACGATAACTTTGTTAAATACCAGTAAATAGTAAAATATTTAAAGAATTTTATAGGGAATTTAATTTGAGGAAATCTATGTAACGCCAACAGAAAACAGAGTTTCTTTTTTTGTGAACCGTAGGGAGAGGAAAAAGCTCTGCCAGCTGCCGTCAGCCCCGCACTGACGGCAGTGCGGGGCTCCCACCCGCTAAAAGTCCTTCCCCTCTTGTCATGCAGTGGCTGGATTTAAACCGTATGGTATGTATACAGCCCCTGCATGAACACCCACGCACTCTACTCTCCGAATCTAGATGACCGGAAGGCATCCCTAGGGGGCGATCGACGAGCGACGACTCCGAAGAGCCCCCGCCGCTAGCCCCAGAAACTGGCGCCCCTTGATCACCCGTCATCAAACTCCAAGTCTCTATCGATCCGCATCTCCTCTGCCTGTCGTCGCCTCTCCTCATTGGCCTTCTCTTCTATCACTGTTGCGATTGTAGTCGAGACGCATTCCCATTTATCGATACTGCTGAGCATCACCTCGATTATATTGTCGGCTCCCTCCACATCCTGATCCTCGAGCGCTACTCTTAATTCGCGCCATCTAGGGGAAAAGAACATCACATGCTCTGCTGTATCCAGCCCGCCGCAATCATTACAGCGGCTTGTATTGAACCTGCCCATCCTGTACAAATAGTCTCCCGGAAACAACCGTGTCGAGACAGGAACCGGGTGAATTCGTAGCTTGTAATACCATATTTTCGCTCCACCCAGTTCCTTACATCGCTTATGAGCCTGTAGATCCATCTTACTTTGTCCGAATCCTGCCATCTGTCACGCCAAGCTATGTAGAGACCGTCTGTTTCTGTGCCGTCCGGCCACAATTCAAGCTCTCATTTGCTCTTGTAAGTCTATCGGCGGCACCCCAGCAATAACCGATGCGGCTTCGGCGCTGATCGTTCAATACCCCGCGATGATACGTATATTTAACCTACGTTGTTGAATAACCAAATGCCTGAGAGCGTTGTTCTCGACAACGCTCTCATCCGTACAGGAACTCCATATAACACTACCGAAGAGAGAACACTGGCTGACTGTCCTCTTCCCCGTCTGAGGATCGTCCTTATTCCCCCTGATTTTGCTGAGCGCCTGCACCACATTTTCGCCCTTCCTCGTCGCCTTCTCAATATGTATAGTAAAGAACCGGTAGAAGATTTTGAGAAATTTGGCTTTTATTAAAACAAAACAGATCGAAACGTATAATACAACTGTAAACAAAAAGAATCATTTTGATTTTGAATTATATCTAGTAACAAAATCGATTATTAAAAATAAATAAAAAGATAATTTAACAGCATTTATTAATTTAACAAAGTAATTTAATTGTGCACTTGTTAATAAAATATTAAGAAACGAAAATTCTTTTACTAGCGTTTCTGGATATCTTCGTTCATACGTAATTTTTCTTTATTTTCACATGTAGATTATGTCTTGAAATTCTTTCCGTTTTTTTCATGAGATACCTGTATTTTACATAAGTATACTTATATATATATATATATATATATATATATATATATACATATGCAAATTATGAAAAATCGGAAAGAATAATATAAGAATGCTTTAAATAATCGCACTGCATGTAGGGAAAGAAGTAAATGAACAAGTTTAAAAAAGAATGTATATACAGAGTGTTTCTAAAATTGTCTGTACTGCTCCACGATAAGTAAAACCCGATTCGTCGGAAAATAGAACATTAAGAAAAACATTTTGATCTATCGGTACATTTTCCACCGCCCATCGACAAAATAATACTCTTAATTAAGTGAAGTACGGATGGAATTTTAGGCGTTTTAATATTCTCAGAATATTGGTTTTTGATATTCCGGAATGGCGCGAAATTCTTCATGAACTAGTATTAGGATCTACAATGACCGCCGCAGCCGCCGCTATTTCATTGTTTTCTGCTGTCACAGTACTTTGACGGTTCTTATTTTTGGCCCCCGGCACTTCCAGTATCACTAAACAGTTTTACAGTTTTGCACACAGAAGAACGACTTGAAGTATATCTACCGGGGAATCGTAGAGCATACATTTCGGTGATATTCCCCATAAAGCAAAATTACCTCGGTTTTTTCTCTAATTGTAAATCGTTCCATAATTTCCAATGAATAAAAATTTAATATTTATTAATAGTTTGCGAGTAACAAAGTAATAAAAAATTTGATTGAAGACACTGATAATACGTAGATAATACTTAGACAAATGTCATTTGCAACTTGAACTTCACTATTAGGCTATTTTAAAAAGTTCGCTGGTGTTTACACGATTAACCTCTTTTTATTTTTCTTCTTTTTCTTCATTATTGTAAGCGCTGATTATTTTTTTATTTAAAACTTAATTTTTTTAATTGAAAATTTCATATCAGTTGGATGTAACTCGTCAGCTGGGCCATACTTAATGAAACTAAAAATAGAAATTTATAGACCTACAGCATTTTTGAACATGAATAACTAAAAAACTATCAATTTTAATAAAAACGGTCTTAAATAATTTTTTTTTGCAAAAAATTCGATTCTGCAATAAAAATATAGGTTCCTATTTAAAAAAAATTAAGTTGATCTTAACGTGACTTTTATTTGACCTTACAACCTTAGGACAACATAGGTTGTGAACGTATTTCCTTCTTGAAATGGAAAAACTTTAATAGGAAACATTTTTTCTAAAATGTGTATTTTTTGAGATATAGATGTGTCTCAATTTAAATGGATCAGCTGGTATACATACATATATATATATATATTGTGTGTGCGCGCGCGAGAGAGAGAGAGCGCGCGATGCGTGCGTTCTCCTGCGTGTGTACACAACACGAATGAAAAAAAATGAAATTTGGGAAATGTTATTGTAGGGTTGCCGTATTTTGTTAAAATTCTCTTTGTGAATGTTATAAACACACGTATACATTTATATATTTTCTGAAAATTCAAATATTTTGTTATCGTAGTTAATACCGCTGTTAACTAATCTTAATACGATACAGTAAAGAAAAACACCACACACAGTTATACGAGTATAAATATTTAATAAACTGAGTTTATCAAATATTTACATAAACGTGTTTGGTGTTTTTTTTACTATATCATATATATATATATATATATATATATATATATGTATATCGTTAAATGAGAGAATTAAAACACGACAATATTGTGATATATTGCTGAGTTTTAATTGTCTCGAAACTGAGATAAATCTATATAATAATAATATATGGAGAACGTTTCCCGCCTTAACTCCTAGGGGCTTTATCAAGTGCAACGTATATATACGGTGCTTCTCCATATACAAATTCCTTTTCCTATATTGGAATTGTTAAAGCTCCAATAATTACAGCTGTTAGAATAATCAAATCAGATATCCCACCCCCTCTTTATTGTTCTGACAATTTCAATTTATAAAAAAATATTTTAGTGTGACCATTGAATCCATCCATGTATGTATTGAATTCCATACTTCTAGAACTTTCTACAATTTTAAGGAAAACCTTGAGCATCATTTTTCAATTATATCCTTTTTATTTATTTATTTTTTTTTTTGGTTAGTCATTTTCGAAATAAACAAAGATATATTTAAAAGTATCGTCGAGTTTTACTTGTATTCTTTATCCAACCGAGGAGGTTTTTATAATTTTTACATATTTGCGCGTGCGCGTGCACGCACACACACGACTTGTATGTGTGTGATGTGTTAAATAAATTATACGTATTTATCTTTTATATATTTTTTAAGAACGGAGTACAAAAAAATAACAGAAATAACAATTTCCCACAACTCATACTTGAACATAACTCTGTTATACTAAGATATTGTAATTTTTACATAATATAAAACTAAATAAGCAGAAAAAACCCCGCTTACAAAACAACTCATTAAAATATCATTAAGAATAATATTTATGAAGACAAAGAAAAAGAAAACGAAAACAAATAAACATAGCGTTTTATGCATTCTTACTATTATACGAAAGTGGGCGTACTTTCAGTCTTCTTGTTACAAAGTTGACGTTGTTTTAAAAGACAGTAATGAGATGCTGACAGTTAAAAAACATCCCTGTCTTAAGTACAACGACCACCTCGGTCGCATTTAGTGTAGGCCTTTAGTAAGTACTTAGTAGACTGTGTTAAAGCACAACAAGTGGTATAAGTTTATTGCTAATGAGAAAAGGAATCTAATTAATGTAACGTAGGTGTAATTTAAGTAACAATAAACAGAATTATACCAGGTGTCACAAATAGTATGCAGCTCATTATAATTTTTTTTTTGCATAAATTTGCAAAAAGTTAAAAACAACGTTAGTTAGTTAGTTAAAAACAGATAAATATAAATGTTTCTAATACTAAAAAAAAGATATAGGCTATTAAATAATAAATATATTATTCTGATCGGTACATAATAATGCATCGATCACTCCTAGTCGTAAATTATATATACGTATAGTAATACATAGGATTACGTTTAAAATCCTAGGATTACAGACGAGGATTGTACACGTCAGGAATAAGTATACATGTTTATGATAATGATGAAATAAAAAGGAACTTTCCCCTGCACGTACGTAAATAAATCAAGAGAAACTATAATACAGCCTACATCACAAAAAAAAATACAATTACTCATTTAAATATATAAGCATGTAAAATAATGTTAAAATAAAAACATGTGCTTAGTATCTATTAAATATAAAATAATAACTACAAAACAATTCATAAATCAAAAGTCGTTAATGAAAATTATTGATTTTTTTCGATTAGAAGAAAGATTAAATTTTTTTAGAATTAGATTAGAAATTCTTTAGAATTTAACTTACTTAGAATTAAATTAATTCTTCATTTTATGTCTGGTCTTTTGCTTTCTCTAGGAGTCTACCGTTTTTTATAAATTTTCTTAATTGAACTCGATCTTGTACTGTGTTTTTGTTTATGTTTAATTTTTTATTTTTTATCGACTCCGAGAACCATATATAAGTTTAGTTTTTGCTGCATTAAATCTTTCAAAGATTTGTTTTGTAAGTCTTTGTGGATCCATTCAGTACAAGCGGCCGTAAAACTGTAACCTTCTTTTTCTTATTTTGTTGTAGATTTTATCTACGTTTCTGAAAATTTAGTTTTCGCTTTTGACTTTGCGGATTCCTTTTTTAAAGTTTATGCCATAAATGTTTCTTAATATTATGTTTTTAAAAATTTCTTTATCTGAAAATATTTGGAGGCATTCGGCTGCACGTAGGGGTTCGGGTAAAACCAGTGTGCTGTACTGTTATAAAATAGTGATTTATTTTTATTGTACATGTTTCTTGTTAACTTAAACGCGAGATTAATTTTCTTGACCCTTTCCCTCATCGCTTCTTTTTTTTTAAACTTTAGGGGTTATGATTTCACCGAGGTATTAAATTTTGGAACATTTTTGATTAATTGATTTTTGTCTATTTTGATTTTGGTTTTTTAATTTTCTTTATCGTTTGTGAGCCGTTGCGTTTTTTCAAAGATCTGTAATCCTATTTTATTTGCGCGTTCGTTTAATTTGTTTTATTGTAGTTTGTGCTTCTTGATTATTTTTATCGAAGATGGCAATATTATCTCCAAATGCTGGCAGTAATTTGTTTATTTTAGGTCCTTTGTTTGTAATAAATAGGGTATTTGCGATGTCTAGTTTCTCAAGTTCTTTGGTCCATTCTCTGATCACTTTTCCAGTGCACAATTGAACAAGTTCGAGGACAGTCCATCTTCCTGACTCGCTCCTGTTTTGATTTAAAAAGGGACGGAAAGTTCGCCCAAGAACTGAACTTTGGATCTTGTGTTCGTTAGAGTTTGTTGGATTATGCTTATTGTTTTCGCGTCTATTTTGAATTCTTCGAACGGTTTAAAGAGGGACTCGCGGTGTATGGAGTCGTATAATTTTCTAAAGTCGACGAAAACAGTTACTGTTTTGGGGTTTCCTATTTTCTGATATTGATATTAAATTTCGGATCTATCTTAGATAGTGATTTCGGATCTATTTTATCTCAGATAGTTTCGAAAGTGGCCTGCAGTATATAACCTACTTATTGGTCTTATACAGAAATCAGATCGTTCAAGGATAGAATTATTCTTAAATTTCATTTTTCTACGTATAACTATTGAAAACTTATGTAAAAGTATCCGTTCTTTGTTAGCACTCTCTACATTTATAAATTAATAAATAAATAAATATATATATATATATATACACACACGTAAAATCATCATCAATTATAAAATATTATATTAGATAATGATCTAACCATATTATCGCTTATATTACCTAATAGTCTGGTCGTCCTTTAAATGGAAACACGAAAACGCATCGATTTTTACAAAATTCTTTGTAGCAACTACATAAAATGTAGTTGCTACAAAGAATTTTGGATGTTTGAAATAATGGATTTTGTCACCTTATGGTTTTAGTTTTTGTTTAAAAATATAGATCTATTATGTTCCAAAAATAAAACACCCCTCAAATTACACAACATGGTACTCTTTCATCTAAAAATACAATTTTTTACAATTATTTCATTATTTTTATTTCTTTTAGATCACGAGAATTACATTTTTCTGTATTAAAGAACAAGAAAAAAAATTGAATAGCTTACTAGAATTTTATATTAGTTATGCCTACACGTTTTATATAAAATTGTGCGTGCGAGAGAGAGGGAGAGAATAGAGCGCATTTGTTCGTATTGTATAAAGAGATAGGACAGTTAGATTGAGTGAGAAGAAATGAGAAGGAAAATACTGAAGTGTGAGCTCTATGGAAAAGGGTTTCAAACATACTCCGCCCATTCGACTATGCCACCGCAGATCTCATGGTACCCGTATGTAAAACGGGTTTCATATTTGCATTGTGGATGTTGTCTCTACTCTCTCGTAATCTCTCTCTTACTCCTCTGATGTCCCTGATGCATTCACTTCAGTTTACATTTCTCTCCCCCCCCCCCGCATTTCCTATTACATTTCCAATACCCGATTCCAAATGACCCTTTACCTCCATTTATTTTCATAAACTATGTATCCGTGTTTTAAATATTTACTGGTATCATATCGCTGCTAAATGTTGAAGCGCATCAGAAGAAGTAACGAACGGTACTGTTTTACTGCCGGGGGAGGAATTCAGTTTAAAAATAAATAAGATATAACATAGGTAATGGAGCAAAACAGTAAGAATAGCGATTATCGGTAAATATTTTTATCAAAAGATGTAAATGATTACATAAGGCCGACTAGATAGTAATAAAAATAAAAGCTTTTTTATTTCAGAATTATTTATCCATTTTGACGCTGATAAACAGATCGATAGATATTTTATGTATAAAATAATTCTGCTAGAATAAAACATATACGAGTACTTTATTTAAATTAAAAAAAAAAAAAAATACTCTAGTAGAATAATATTCTACATAGTGTAGAATTTATATACGAGACAAAATAGTTTTTTAAAATATTAAGTACACTCACCGATCGACATATCATCAATAATAATGTATATTCATATATCGTGATTTATCATCAAAATTCATTTAATCTTCTGAAACAAAAAACGAGATGAATTTTTTAAATGCTTTGGTTTACATGGCAAACACATTGCTATTTAGCGTGGAATTTTATCAAAGAGATACGATTTTTATTAAAGATATATTTTAAAACTTTTATCGTTTTTACAAAAGGATCAATAATACAAATAATTTTTTTGTTCTGTTTTGTACGTACGAGTAATAATACATTATATAATTAATTGCATTATATAGATCGGGTCAATATAAGATAAATTTTATACTTAAAAACATAAATTATAAAATAAAAAATAGATATAATTAAAGTTCATATTAATTTTTTAAACGTAAACGCATAAATTAATGTTAATATATGAAGACATTAAATATAATTCGCAAATTAGTAAACAACTAATTCATAATTCGGAAGACGTTAGTAAAAATTATATTGAACACATTAAACGAATTTATATACTATTGAACGTGATTCAAAAAAAAAAAAGTTTATTAGTACAGAGTGATTCAAAGAAACGGGAAATTAAATAACGTTAATGAAAAAAACTTTTTTTTTTTTTAGAAAATTAATTTTATTTCATGTAAGTGTACAAATGTTGCCATTTTAGGATACATACATTTTAATTTATTTTTTAAAGATGACATTTTCCAGGTGAGCTCCTCTTCTACGTAAACATTCACGAAGTCTCTTCGTTAAATTGTTCGTGGTTTGATATAACATCTCAACTGGAATTTCCGCAATTGCTTCTCGGATCTTTGCCTTCAGTTCTTCCGTTGTAGCAGGTCTACTGTGGAACACTTTGCTTGTAAGGTGACCCCACAAAAAGTAATCGCAAGCTGAGAGATCAGGCGATCTTGGAGGCCATCTAATGTTACCGTTTCGTGAAATGACACGTTGTCCAAACAATCGGCGTACAGCTGTGTACAGTATGTGACGTTGCTCCGTCTTGTTGAAACCAGGCTGCATTAAGAATCGGTGGAAACCACTTTTGTTGTTCCACAAAAAAGGTTTCAAGCTCGGCTACGTAACGAGCCGACGTCACTGTAATCGCAAGACCGTTGTCATCCTCAAAAAAATAAGGGCCTATAACGCCGTAAGATGACATAGCATACCACACGATCACTTTCTGGCTGTGCAACGGACGCTGGTGTAGCTGCGTAGGATTTTATTGTGCCCAGTATCTGAAATTTTGCTTGTTAACAAATCCACTGAGGTGGAAATGCGCTTCGTCTGACATCCACAATTCGTGAACAAACTCTTCGTTATCATTTATCTTCTGAAACATTACATTACAGAATTGTGCTCGCACAACTGCATCGTTCGATTTCAGTTCCTGGACGATCTGCAACTTGTACGGATGGAATTGAATTGTTAGTGATCCTTCACTAACATTCTTCAAACACTTGAACTATGCGATTGTAAAGATGCTGAGAGACGACGGATTGACCGATGTGGACTTCGTGTGACAGCATTTTGTAAAGCTTGAACATTCTGTGGTGTACGGACGGTTCGCTCACGGCCTGGAGGTTTCTTTTTCATTGCCGACCCGGTTTCCTCAAAATTAGATATCCATGTTTTAATTGCATGTGCTGATGGAACACGGTCGTGCCGTCCCAGATTAAAATGACGGCGAAATTCTCTACGCGCTCCCTCCACACTGTCATTGTCTTTGTAAAACACTTTGATAGCAAATGCACGTTGCGCACCACTCCAAGGATCCATGACAACTAAATGGCAGGTTAGGTTAGAGAGGCTAAGCCACCGGGTTGGTCTAGTGGTGAACGCGTCTTCCCAAATCAGCTGATTTGGAAGTCGAGAGTTCCAGCGTTCCAGTCCTAGTAAAGCCAGCTATTTTTACACGGGTTTGAATACTGGATCGTGGATACCGGTGTTCTTTGGTGGTTGGGTTTCAATTAACCACACATCTCAGGTATGGTCGAACTGAGAATGTACAAGACTACACTTCATTTACACTCGTACACATCATCCTCATTCATCCTCTGAAGTATTATCTAAACGGTAGTTACCGGAGGCTAAACAGGAAAAAGAAAGAAAGAAAGGTTAGAGAGGCTGGCGCCACTTATCAAGTGGTACCAATCGCCCACGGCTACCAACACAACTTTCAAAATTTCCCGTTTCTTTGAATCACTCTGTATTACTTAAATTCATCGGTAAAGTAATAGTGCTTCTCGAAAAGAAAACCGTTTAACTATACTGTAAATAAATCGACGGGAAGATTTTTCAAACGGTTCCGTAATTTATTAAAAATGGCAACGAAAGTTTTTGAATACGCGCATTTATAAATATAAACGCGAGGATAAGACGTCATAATTAACTTTCTAAATGGCGGTCTACACGATTCTACGTATGAACGCCGGATAATGACCTAACAATTCGTTTTTGTATCTCAAAAATTCGTTCTAATTTTTTTGAGGGAGCTTCAAGACCGGACATACACTTTTTTTCACCTTACCCCCCACAATAATCCACAAAAAAGCAAAGCACAGCTCATGGGTTGTCTGCTCAAACGGGCCTCCCCGTCCGCCGGCCATAAGTCAAGCGGACATTATACTTTACACGGGGATATAAGTTAAGTAATAAATATTTTTAAATGAAAATAAACTAAGCGTTTTAATTTCAAAGCGAAGCAGTACGGTTTGATTCTATTACAGACGAAATCGATTCGATCATCCCGTTGGAGCTTTTCATCTGATAAAACATCCAGAAATTTTGGTTTACGGGCGACTTAAATTCTAAAATTACCGATAATGAGAAATCTATTCACGATATCAATGATGTTAATCGACGTATTAAAAGCGTAAAAAAGGAACTGATAAAAAAAGGTTTATTAAGAATACGCGTATCTCATTTTGGAGTAATAGACAAGAAGGATCCGATGAAGCAAAACCGAACGCTTCTTGAATAGCAGTAACGTAAAAATATTTTTAAAAATCACAACTAATCGCTATCGTAATTACATCTAGGAATACGGCTTCGGCTTCTATCCTCAAAAATCCTAAAGATAAAATTAAACCGATAAAAAGCATCTCCAAGCGAGCATATATAAATTAATTTGTGGTAACAATTTCAATTTTAAATGCTAACAAAATAATAAAAGCAATTGAAATTATAAAGTACGTGTATTTGAAGAATGTTAAGTACAATAGACCATATAAAGCAACCGTAGGCCGCATTCCTTCGTCGTAAAATATGCTTATTACAAACCAAAATTTAAAAGAAAATATTTTAAAACTCTACGAAAGGACTTACTCGACATAAATTCTTTGAAAACGGCTAAATATATCCAAATTAAATACGGAATTAATGGCACTAGACTGTGGATAAAATTAAAAACGGGGAAAAGGTAGTTTAGCCGTTTTGAATTTTTGTATAATGATGGCATAAAATTGAATTTCAGTACGACGAACGTACTCGTTAAGTTATTTAAATTTCCCAAACTTTAGTCGATCGGATTTAGGGTGGAGAATTATTCAACATTATTTCTAAACAATTTTTACCTTATCTCGAAAACCCATCGGACAAACAGTTGAAATTTTGCCCAAACATTTAGCTATACATATCCCAGCTTCGGTTTCGACTGATTTTCGACTGCATCGGATGCGGGGGCATCTACCCATCCGTTTTTTTTTTTTGTTTAACAGTAAACTTGAATATTATTGCCCCAAATCGGGGTAATTTATTGAAGTAAATAATTATTCCGATAAATAAACATTTAAACACCAATATATAAGCGGGCCGAACGTGTACTGTACTTAAAATATCAATTCTTTAAACTTTAATCTTCAAGATTGAAATTCTTCTATATCTGGTATTACTTTAGAGGTTACGGGAACATTTTCGAAAAATGAGATCCCGTGGGATCGAAATTAAGAATTTAACATTCTTATTACAATTTCCGATAATGTTTTACAATTCAAGACTTATTAAAAGCGTTATGAGTTAGCTATCAAAGAAGGAGAAGTCAATAGGATTCGATATATTTTTTTCTGAATAAAATTTATTTTTTAATTATACTATAAATTTTGATATAAAAACGTCATACGGTTAAGGGCATCAACCAAAAATTTTTTACGAATAATTTCAATTTTTTTTTCTCAACTATACTTTTATTAGTGTATAATTTTCAAGGTAAAAATTTTATTTTTCAAGGGGGTTAGATGAAACTCAAACAAATTGTTTTACTGAAACAACGTTGTTTTACTCAAACAAATTGTTTTTCCACACGTTTGTGGAAAAATTTTGATTTTTCCACAAACGAACTATAAATATTGCGTAATTAAGTCATTTTATTTAAAAACCAAATAGTGTATTTGAAATAAAAATCTGTCTAGGAAAAAGCCAGGAAAGTTTCGCTACCCTTAGCCAGGTGTTGTTTTTTTAATATTACAAACTTGGAAATGTATTTAAGCAAGTAAATTTTAAGTAAGAAAATGAAAAGAAAAAAAATTAATTTTTTGAAAATGTAACGCGACTTAATCCCGGTACTCGCTAATTTAAAAGCTAATATGATGATGAAGCTCTACATCAACACGGAGGTTAATTTTTAAAATATTCTCACACGTTAGATCCTTTCATGATGTTACATATTTTAAGGTACTTTTAAATCCCTGCCTATAACAAGTTAATAAAAGATATTACAATTTTCTTAGTTCGATATAAATTTGATCAATGTACAACAATCTTTTGCTACAGATATTAAAAAAACTTTAAACATAAATAAATAATTTTTTCTTATAATAAAAATGTAAAACATCACCGATTAAATACGACTGAATAATAAATAAAAAGATTTTTCTTTGCTGTTTTATTGCCCGATAACAAAAACTCCTTCGATTAAATCATTATTTTACAGAATGAATGTATTCAAATATTGCGTTTTTCACGTCATTTAGATTCATGAAAAAAAAGAATCCGAATTAAATAGCCCATCATCAAATTCTGTGCGCTCGACTGTACTTAATGCATACGATTTAATATTTTTACATACACACGTACGTATTTGAAAATTAAATGCACATAGAGGTTAAATTAGCAACTATTCAAATACGCACGTTATAATGTTACATTGAAACATAATAATAGCAGTTACAGGTTAAATGATACGAGTAAATGACATGTTAATTATTTCATTCTCCATACATACAGGTAATATTTCGATAGCCGTTCACTATTAACATTGACTTCACAAAATCATGTGTTTTCTGTCGTCTAAATAATATAATTAACCTAATTTAACGGATATGTTTTTGAAAAGATTTATAAAGTTTTTTTTTTAATTAAATCGAAAAAAATTATGATTTTTTTTTTTAAAGAGCCGATAAAATATAATTATTTTCTGGATACATTTATTTTTAGAGAACGCTTTCTTCAGAAGGTTTGGAAAAAAAAGGATACATACTGTCTGAAATTATTCTGAAGAAATGACTTCCTCAAGGGGACCACCCTGGTCGCCTTGGTCAAAGAGGTCAAAAGGAAAATTGGCCACTCACAAGCGGCGAGTCAATGTGACGAGAGCTGCATTGTCGGACTGTGTGGGACTTCCTTGATGCGGTTGCTTTGTTCAACCGATATCAGTAGTTTACCTAAGGGAAAAGACTCCTACCGCGCTGCTGTAGGAAGCTAACCGAGAGATTTGGCTGGCTACCAGCCAGATTAAGGCTCCAAGCGCTTTAATGGTGGACAGTACTTGCTGGCATTCAGCGGCCTAGGCCTGGCAGCGAATTGCTTTCTTTGACGAGATAAATTTAATTATTGATAATCATAAGTTTTAATAGTGAATCCATCAGTTGTATGCACTGCTGTTTTTAAAATAACCTCCTACGGGGTTACCACTGTATTGGGAAAGGCTCTTCCGATGGATTTAGTGGTGAAAGTTCGGGCGGCCATGAGGAAATTGTGAATAGGCAGGGAAGCCGAGGTATTTGGAATGCGGTTTTAAGCCGGGCCTGTACCGGAGCGTACCGGATTGTACTTGATCTCAATGCACCGGTTCTAAATTTCGAACAGTTGCCCATCTCTCTCCTGTGGAGGAGGGTTTACAACCTCTCGATGGAAGCAGGGGAGCAAGAATGACACGCCACGACTAAGGGAAGGTACTTGTATAGATTTATACAGGATCTGGGGGGATGGTATGCCTCTCCTTCGTTTTTAAGGGTAACGGAACCCCGAGTGCTCTCCAACCGTGTAAATTTAAACCAATATTTGTGTGGTTAATTTAATTGAGCGTCGGTGAAATAAAACCCTAATTTTTTGTAGTTTTTAGACTGCATTTATTGATTTCTTCTGAAATTTTGCACGGTAACTATTGATTACGGGTCGCTTCATTTAATTTCGGTTACAACTGATCAAGGTGCTGGAAGACACGATCATGGGTCCCGATCTCAAAATGTTACGAATAGGGTAAAACAATTTTTAACCGCATACTTTAAATAATTCTTTAATCGCATACTTATATACTTAAAGTTCTACTTAATTATCTTCCTGTTGAGGGTGAAACCTTCAGTAGCCGGTCAGTTATTTTTTATTAATGTTTTGGAAGTAAATTCCGTTGAAAATTTGTCATCGATGAGGAAATAACTTTCAAATTACAACTAAACTCGCAGGTTAACTTAAAATTTATATTAAGTTAAAAAGAGACTGTCACAAATGGAGAACAGAATCCCCTCGAGTCAAAACTACATTTACGTTTGTTTGCAATCTGATGGAGATATCATTATTTTTGTCGATGATTAATTCATAACATATGCTCGAAACTTGTCCACGGGATTGCGGAATTTGGAATTTTGTAGCGTATCAAAAATTCAACGCCTGACCAGGATTCGAATCGGGGACTGTCCAGGTGAAAGGCTGAGAAGCCACTGTCCGCCAGTGGTCAAACCTCTGCTGACCTAAATAAATAATATTATTATTTATCAAGAATGTTTTTCTGTAAGTTATTATATTAAATATATACATAATAAATATACTTTAAATGGAATTATTTTAAATAAAAAAAATATATTTTCTATATAAAGCTGTTATAATAATACTTAAATTAACCTGTTCTTCTAATTAGCAATAAAAGATAATAAAGAAAGGAAAAAGTTTCAAAAAAGAACGAGTACTACACAAAAATAATTAAGTAATTTGAAACTTCTTTTAGCCCAAAGGTATTTCCTTATTCAATATTTTACGGTATATATTTTTTAAATACGTTAATTTAAAATAAATTACATAAAAATCTTACCAAATTCTTTATTTTTAGTTTTTAATTTTTAATTTAAAACTGTTACAACGTGGTGTACAAAAAAGAAATTAGTTTAAAATTAAAAAAGAGATTATTATATATTTTTTAAAAACTCATAAATACATACATATATCGCGCGCGCGCGCACACACACACACACACACACACACGGACACACAACAATACCAGCGACAAAGAAATTTCAATTGCGGATACGAATTTCCATTAGAGATCACGCATTTAAGATGAGAACATATGATCCGCATTCTTGTGGTTTTAACAAAATTTTATAAAGACTAACAAGTTTTAAATCTGTTAAAAATTAAAAAAAACACGACTGCCAGAGATAAAACTTAAAAAAAAATTAGGACGTCTGGCCACTGTAGATCATTACACTAGAGTGTAATGTAGAAGTGCGGAGCCCACAAATTTCGTACTATTGTCATTAGATCCGTGAAGGCTTTATGCCAATACGAGTTAAAATATTTAACTTGATTAAAATGCACACGTACTATAAACATCCCGTTGCCTATAGCTTGGAAATGAAATGTTCGACGTATTGACTTAACTGCGTTATTTGTATATAGCATAATTTTTTTTCTAATTTATTTATACACATATATATTTATATAGCCTACGAAACTCCCGGTAACATAAGGATTCCAACACAAGAAGATAATTTTAAATAGGTTCAGCCTTTCAGCTGCTGCGGTGGAACAAATATACATACACCCTAAATATATTACACTCCTGATTTTTATTATTACACTCAAATTATAACATTCACACACTTAACATTAAAACTGACATTACACTCCTTCTTTTGAACAGTCGCGTAAAAAGTGTAAATGATTGTGAATAAAAATGTCTCAAAAGAAAATTTTCTATCCAAAAATGAAAAAAAAAAAACACGAGGTTTCCGTTTGAAATAATGAAGTTAGGAGTCAATCAGGAAAAAGGGCGAAGATTTCAAAAATGGAAATACTGTATTTTTAAGTAAGGAAAATCATGGAAAAATTCTCCACTTAAATTTCTCACAAAACGTTTTAGTTTTGAGACCCCAACGGTCTTGAGTTGATCGCTCTGTATATACAAATTATACAAACATTCACATACCTATATACGTAAGGAATTTTTTATCGCGTTGTTTATTTTTGGATAAAGAAGAGTCCAAAATTTCAACAAAAAAAATATACAAAAAAAATTAGTAAATGTAATTTTAAAGTTAAAATTACTTGCCCTGTTTTATTTACTTACGTTGCAAAATGTAACAGACGGAAAAATAATATACTTATACTTGATGTTGGCGTAATTTGATGATGTTTCGTCGTAAAATTAATGAGGATTGTTTAATTCACGTAGAATCAAAACAAATAAATAAATAATACAAAATAAAATGACAGGTTATTTTATTATTTCGATGATCGGTATAATAAATGTAAAAGTACGATAAGATCAGAAAACAATTGTAAAAGAAAAGAAGTGCGGATAAGAATAAATAATATTATAGTACGAGAAGAATATTTCATCTTATAATTCTTTTTCCTCTTCGTCTTGTTCTCTATCTTACAGCTTCCATTCCTTTTCTTCTGATTAATATTTATAGAAGCGGTAAAAACCTGCGAGGTCGAATAATGCTAATCTGTAGCTAATAACAGAGGTTTTCGTTTTATTCATCTATTTTCTCTCTCTAGCTTTTACCCTTTCGTTTATCCTTTTATTCTATTCTTAAAAAAACGAGCTTCAATTCAGAAATCAAACCTTTTTTATCCGCCTTCGACTAACACCCTCGCACTGTTTCGTTTTCTTTTGCTTCTATTCTTTTGTAATTTCTATTATTATTATCATTATTATTGTCGCCTCTTTAAATTGTTTATTTACTTTATGTTTAGCCTTAAGGTATTAAAATCGTAATAATGTAATAATTTAGTTTGTCATCGTTATTTATTCAAATAATATGTCCTACCTAAAATTTATTCGTTGTGAATCGTTAAGTCGTTTATGAATATAATCGATAAATTATACTGATTTATCGTATTTTATTTATTATGTAATTAATATTACACAATAATCACATTATTTTTTTTCTCTTTTAAATCTTGATTTATTTTTATCTTTATATTGAATATTTAATGGTGCGTTAAAATAATAAATTTTTTATGAGTTTAAACAAACGTAGGTTATTGAAAATATTTATAATAATGTAATATACATGTTATAAATATTTACCAGCCACACATAATAACAGTCCATTTAATTACTTACAACAAATAATAATTAATCTTACTGCAAACTCTAAAAAAAAAAAACAGGAAATTATAATTACACTGCCCAACAATGCCCACCTGAAACTCATAAAATTTTCACGAAAAAAATTGTTTAAATGCAAAGATAATAATTTTCGAATTCCTCTGAGCTCAATAGGTCTCCCATCGACAGGCTTTATCAAAATATTTAATCAAAAATTTAAAACTGGAACAAATAGAGTTCAAATGATTGCACTTAACGGTAGTCAGCCGATTTCAGTTAAAATCGAGCAGATAGAATACGGTCAGAAAATGTTTTTCTAATTAACAACGGGTAAATTGTCATTTCCTACATAGCACTGTATCTGCATCGAGGAACCCGTTTGGGTGTGATTATGCTACTGGTATTCTTTTTGGTTACTTAGATACTTACTTATTTGGATACTGATTGAAAATCGTTGAATTATGGATAAATCGTCTAATAAAGGATTTACCGAGCAATAACACTGCCCAACAATGAAAATGTTTCAAGCTCAAAAATAGCTTATTCTTATGTATTTCTACCTGCTGAATTTAAAAATTACCATTAGAATGACCGATTAGTTTTTGGTTTGGTGATACAATGACATGTCATATTTACCTGATCTACACTTTAGTTCGGGAATAATTTTGTTTTTTGAGTTGTCACACCTGTTAAATGACAAAATACAACGTTCTCCAGCTGTTTTTAGGTTATAAACATTAATACTGTTGCTGTGACTGTGAGGTTCATGTTGTTTGTGTAGAATTTGTGGTTTTCGAGTGCTTTTGAAGTGAAAAATTTGTTAAATCAAAATGCCACGAAAATGTGTAAATTCAGTGAATAAATTGCGTTACATTTGTGTTGAAATAATAATCTCGTCACAGAAATGCAATCTGACACCTCTTGTGAAGACTTTGCATTATTTTGGTATGAAGGTAGAGGACCAGAGTAGTACGAAAATATGGATACTACGTCATCAGCCAATCAGAGAGTAGTATCTGATCACGTGACACCTACCACGCTCACGTCCGGTCCCCATCCTGTTGGCCACATCCACTTCCAACCCCCACCCATGGCCACGACCACTTCCGACCCTCACCAGCAGCGAAACCCGCTTCCGCAAAGATGGCGAATTTTTGCCCCACCAATTACAGCCCCCAAACACTCCTACCAAGATGGAAGCGGCTGCGCCCTAATCCCCACCACGATGGCGGCGGCTGCGGCAAGATGGCGGCAGTCGGACGAAGCTGGCCGTTAATGGTACAGCAAACTGGTTCTCAATACTTCATATAAATTTCCAATTTCAAGAGGTGATAAATATATTAAAATTACGCTATTGACACAACGTAGATTGTGATGGAATAACCTTTCCATCCTGTAACACTTCTGCTAAAGAGACTTCTATATATATACAAATACACTTTTCAACTGAATGTAATATATGATAAGAATAATTGATTTTATCTAAAACCGCAACATCTTGTCGATAAAAATTTGGTAATATCTATATTATTAATATTTAGTAATATCTGTAGCTTATCTTTTAGTCTGATACATATCTTTTACAATCTATCAAGTCCCAGTCAATAAAATGCAGAAGATTTTATAAAAATTTGTTGCTCAGTTCGTGAGATAAATAAGAAATATTGAATCATTCTTGATCTGTCATTGATACTTGATTCTAAACGATTATAAAAGATCGGTTCTCAAAACATCATATGAAGTCGCATTGTTGAGAGGTGTTAAATATCTTAAAATTATTCTATTGACGCAACGTAGATTATGATAAAAAAATTCTCCATTCTGAAGGCTTCTTCTGCTAAAGAGACTTCTACATATACATATATATATACTTTTTAGCTTAACGTACTATATTATAAAAACGCAACATCCTGTCGGTAAAAATTAATTAACGTTCGTTAAAACCACAACGTCTTGTCAATAAAAATTAAATAACAATCATTAAAATAAACACAAGAAAAAACAATCAGCTGATACTGACGTATAAATAAAATTAAAATAGAACTAATACCCACTACACTTTGGTCAGTGGATTTAAACGCTAATGACGTATTTATTTTGTACGAGGTAGAGTGTGACAATAAAGAGAATATAAAACCTAATATATTTCAAACCTAATGAAATCACTTTCTATATTGAAACATTAAAACAAATAACAATCTTCAACAACCATCACGTCGACGTCCGCGTTGTCATCAGATTTTTATAATAAATTACAATTTAACTATAATAAATCTGGGCAACGATATAAAAATTTTGAGCCGGGTTTTTGTTTCTTAGAAGTATTAGTATGTTAGATACCTTTTAATAGTGTTACGAATTTTGTTAAAATTTTTATTTTTTTTGTTATCCGAGAAGGAGCCTTTTACACTCCGAGAGGAGTGTAAAATTTTTTATTTTTATTTTTGTGTTATATGTACATATAATTGTTATTTTTAAATATTATTTATTTTAAATTCTTTTAACTGTCATAGTAGGTTTAATTAATTTTTTAGTATGTTAGCTGTGATAGTCGTATATTTGTGTTTAATATTTTAGTTAAAGTTTTATTTTTGTTTTTAATAATTTAATTTAAATTTTAGTTTTGCTTTTAAATTTCTAGCTTGTTTTTTTAAATTTGTTATTGTTAGATTTTATTTTTTTTTTTTTTGTTGTAATTTTTTTGTTTTCCGGGCGATGATAACTTATAAATGTGTTTCATCCCAAAAAAAATTTCCTACTCCACCCCAAAATTATGAGCTTAAAGTAGAAAATAAAAACAGTGTGCAAGAAGAAGAACCCAACAAGCCTTCCACATCCCATGACTCTGATTTTGACGAAAAAGATGATAAACCGCACACTGGCTGATTCAGACGGAATTGAGTGATCTCATTCCAAACCTAGATTTGTCGAAGGAAAAGGCAGAACTTCTAGGGTCAAGCAATGAAATCTTCTCCAAAGTGATACAGACTTCTCTTACAATACAGACATCATCATAGGAATCTGCTTTCATTTTTTGAGAAGAAAAACAATGTTGTTGTTTGCTGCGACGTTAACGGCTTGATGAAATGTTTGAATTTGAATCATGATCCAACTGATTGGAGGCTATTCATATACTCCTCCATGCTTAATTTGAAAGCTGTATTTCTGCACAATAGCAACCGTCTGTCTTCCTTCTATTCCTGTTGGTCGTGCAGTTTACATGAAGGAGACTTAAGCAAACATGGCAATACTCCTAGACTGACATCAAATATGTCAATCAAATATGCTGAACACAACTAGAAAATCTGTGGCGATCTAAAGGTCATCGCTGTATCTTAAGGGTACACTAAATACTGCTGCAAAAATACCATCAATTCAGATGCAACATGGCACTTAAAATCCATTTTCTCCACCCACACCTACACTTTTTCACTCCTAGTTGTAGAGTTATTAATGATGAACACAAAGAAAGATTCCATCAGGATATTTCTGTAATGGAACAAAGACATCAGAGCTGTTGGAATGATGCAATCCTTGCGGATTACTGCAGGTCTGTGTGTAGGGATGCTCCAGAACTCACTTACAAGAGGAAAGCCAAAAGGCAAAAACAACGATCTCATGAAGCCACCAGATGATTCTCTTTAGTCCCAACCAACTGCCAGGTATTCTGCCATGAATTAAGAACTCTTAGAATGTAACTGTCATTAAAAAAGGTCAAATGAACTTTCTATGTTATTGTATATGTAATTAAAATGTATCGTTTTCTCTTAATCTGTTAAAATAAATTACTTCCACCTATTGTGTCACAGAAACTAGAGCTAATAAAAATGTCTCTTTGTCATATTTATTTTTCTTTTTTAAAATTAGTAAGATTTGACTTAAAAAAAAATCTTAATTGTGCAGTGTTTTTTGTTAAGAAGAAAAGCTTGATAATGAGTCAAAAAATTTGCTATGAATACCCAATTTTTCACAGCGTACGTGTTTTGTCGTATTTGAAGCTTAACTTTTGACTGGATAAACCGATTTTGATGAAATCTGACACAGAGTCTCTTGTATACGGGACAATTTTTTGATAAAGCTTTACTGGTTTTGTTGGTATGAGGATAGTATTTCTGGTGTTTCAAAACTCAGTAAAGTAGCAATCCGAGTGCACAGTCTAATTGAAGTTAGATACAGGAAGAGTTTTTATGTTAAACCTTCGGTGTTAGTGGATGACACGGGATCGCAATTCCGCGAATCTGTTAATTTGATAGTTAAGAGTTGTAAGTTATAGTAAGTGGTTTGCTTGGCATTTCTCCCGCCACCACCCCATTCGGTCACCCTAAAGCAATAAGACCAAATGTCTGTGCCAGAAACTGCTACTAAGCCTCGAAACAGTTTAGCGACCAGTCCCCTTAATAGCTCCTAGAGCTTACCTAACAGCGTAAACGGACTAAGCGCGGTGCCATACACCACCGGCTCACGTGTCCCAATCGTTCACTTGTCATATATTAACTAAAATGGGTAGGCGCACGCCGTCAATTACTAAAAATATATATGACATCCATAATAGAATTTATTTCATCTAGGCAGAAATTCGCTGCCACCCCTAGGTCGCTGAATGGCAGCAAGTACCTGTCCACCATTTTATAGCCCTGGAGCCATAATAATTTATAGTAGGTTGTGGTGGTCAGAAGAGTTCATACGAAGACAATAGTTGGTCATGTAAATACTTTGATGGGGATGTCTACGAGTCATTTCCATCGGTAGCATTCTGAGACAGGCCAAATTGATGACCGTATTGTGTTAAGAAGTTTAGAGGGTATAAAAGACGACCTCCAGTAAAGCCTATCAGGGCTAGGACCATCCGGTCCTAGCCCTGATACCCGCCCGGTATGGGACCGGGATCTTCACAAGGCGGGTATCTTTCCCTACGGTGGTCAGGATGGTAAATGGTTGGGGGTCAATATCTTAGGGAGTGTGGAATAGATACTTTCTTTGGGATCAATCTTCTCAAAATTTTACAAACATAACTCAATTTTATATTAAGCTCAGTACTTTTTTTGTGTTTGTTTTGTGTCTTGATGAGTCTGAGGAACCCCATTTACGAGCGGAGTGGAGTGTTGGACTCGCTAACAGGTTTTTGCTACACGCCTATCTTACCGTTTAAAAAAATTCCCCCGAATTTTCCTCTTTCCCAAAAATGGAAAAAATCTTTTTATTTGGTATCTATTTTTAACCGACTTTTTTATCTCGTAGTGGTGCAAACCACCAAAAAAAACACTTTGGGGGGGAAATATTGGGGGTTCGGGAGCCAATCAAATTTTTAAAAATATATATTTTTTTTAATTTTTAAAACTTTTAATTTAAACTTTTAATATTAATAACATGTAATAAAATTTTGTAAATTCACCTTCACCCCCAAAAAGACATATCGGTACCTTTTTTTGATTGTTCCTTTCTGAGTAGAATTTTGTTCAGTTCATTTAACATAGTAAACGTAACCCAGCGGATTGGTCTATTGGTGAACGCGTCTTCCCAAATCAACTGATTTGGAAGTCGAGAGTTCCAGCGTTCAAATCCTAGTAAAGTCAGTTATTCTTACACGGATTTGAATACTAAATCGTGGATACCGGTGCTCTTTGGTGGTTGGGTTTCAATTAACCACACATCTCAGGAATGGTCGAACTGAGACTGTACAAGACTACACTGCATTTACACTCACACATATCATCCTCATTCATCCTCTGAAGTATTTTCTTAACGGTAACTACCGAAGGCTAAACAGGAAAGAGAAAGAAACATAATAAACTTAGACAAATCAAAAGGTTTCTTGGGAGTCTGTTTTGGGGGTAGGTGGAGCAGTAAAACGAAAAAAATTGTAAATTTTCAATTTTTAAACTTTTTTAATGTATAATTATTTTTTCACTAAATAAAAATAAATAATCGATACCAGGAAAGTATAACAACTTTTTTTGAGGTTTTTTTTTGTATAATCTGACATTAAGGATATATCCATAAAGACTAAAGATTGTTAAAGGAGTTTGCATATCGACCTTAGATTTAAATGTTAGGGATTGTATGCTAATATGAGCTAAAGTTTGTATGTACGTTGCAAGAAAAATATATCTTTTTAAAAATAATTCAACTTTGCATCACTTTTTTCTTTTCTTCTGAGGATTATACTTTAAATCAATATTTTATATAGGTTGAAATTTGTAACGGTTTTATGGTATATATTGTCCAAAAGTTCGGTTTATTTATTTGTTTACCCAATATACTATTTAATTTTTTTAGGTGTTTATTATTATTATTATTACTATAAGCTAAGAATTTTATATATTTATAGGTTAAAATTCAGAAAAAAATTTTTAATTGACCTGAAGATTTTTTTAAATTCTTCAATTTCGGTCATTATAAAAAAAAAATAATAATTCTGCATGTTATTTAAACTAATCTTCACAATAACGTATATAATCAAATAGAATCTGGCGCTTAGTTGCTGTTACGGTTCTTAATACTAAAGCTGCCCATAGGCAGCGCTGAGTGTCTGATTTTAAACCAAACAGTTGCACAACGAAAAAGCAAATAAAACAAGTTATAGCTCTTTTAAGTGTATGTTTATTAAGTCTTTTTGAAGCGCTTTAAAAAACGGTAAGCTTGTTATCCTTAAATATAAGAAATCACCGTTTTTTACGTATAAAAAAAGTTGCAGGCCCGATAACAAAACAACATTCTTCTGGGTACGCTTTTATTTATTTTTCAACACAGTTACCATTAAGGTTTATATACTTAGCCCATCGATCTACAAGCTCGCTTATGCCGGTTCGGTAAGTCGATTTATCTAACTCCTTAAAATAATCATCTACGGCGGCAATAACTTCATTATTGGTCGAAAATCTCTTCCTTCGAAGCCATTTTTTAGATTAGGAAACAAGCGATAACCACTGGGACCGAAGGTGAATGTGGAGGGTTTTGGATCAATTTTAACTTTATTTCGTTGATTTTTGCTATAGCAATGACTGAAGTGCAAGTTGGAGCATTGTCTTGATGAAAAACCACTTTTTTCAATTGCGGTCGGTTTTCCTTAATTTCATCGCTTGAGATTCTACAATAGGGTTGCATAATATTCGCCATCTATTGTTTCACCCTTTTAAAAATAATCGATGAAAATTATTCTTGTACATCCCAAAAGACAGTCTCTGTAACTTTGTTAAAGGATAAAATCGTTTTGGCTTTTTTTGGCGTAGGTTGACCTTTTTTTGCTCGGGAGTGACGAACCGAAGTTTCATAAACCGTAAAAAATAAACGTAAAAATTCCCCGCATTGCGCCGAAAGAGCTCGTGGCAATCGCTTGAAATGATTTTTTTCACCACTGTTTTTTGTTGGGCGGGAGCAAATGCGGCATCCCCCTAGGGCACAGTTTGTTTGTTCACAAATATTCGTGCAAAATATTGCATACGCATTCTGTTGACGTGCCTACAGAGTCTGCTAACTCGTTCAAAGTTACTCGTCGATCTGCCGATGCGATTATGCGCATTTTCTGTCATTTCTGGCGTAGTCACTTCAGAAGGGATTCCACTGTATGGTCATCGCTCTTCGACCCGTTTTAAACCGTGGAACCCAACTTTTAACTGTTATATTTGATGGAGAAGAGTCTCCCGACGTCGTATCAAGCTCTTCTTTAATTTTCTTCTCTCTTAGATCTTTCAGAAAGTATTTCATCGCTGTAAGGATTTCCAGTTTTCCCGTTTTCCAAAAAGCGCCTGACGGACTAAAAATACTATGTTAAGTGGTACGGCGATTCCGTCGTCGAGAAGTTAAGCGCACTAACGCCATCTCTGTGGGAGGCCCGGGACTTTTCAACCCACCCTATCACTGGGAGCATCCTCAAAAAGTCAGAATGAATTTTCAAGATTTGTATTTTTCAGATCGTTGTTTGGCGCCTCTAAGTAAGTATTGTGTAGGCTGATATTTAGAAAGTTAAAAATGTTAACTTATCCTTGTGTTTATGAACGCGTAATCTTTCTTAAAAAGGACAGTTACTCATTCTTAAAAAAAAGAAAAATTAATATCCGCCTCTATCAAACTAGAAAATAGAATTGTTTTCGTATAACTCAACATCGTACTTAGGTTTATAAGAAAGGGCCGAATTATACTTAAATAAGTTACCGAACCGTTTAAAAAATCTTCCCTTAAATTTATTTAAAATACAAATTAAAATATTTAAAAAATTCCTGAACTTTTTGCATCCCATTAAACGTATATATATGTATATATATATACAGTAAATATGACCTCAAAAAATGTTTATTAACGGCTTCTGAATTTTGTGTTTATATTTACTACGGTCAGTATTTACTTTAACGTTATTTCGTGTGCAGATATTTCATATAATACGGACTTAACGTATATTTTTTTATTTTATAATTAATTTTTTTTTTTTAAATATTTTACCACTATCTCCCTGGTTTCATCCAGAGAAATGCCTGAGAACTTAGTTTAATTTATCCATGTAGTCTCGTATCTATCCGTTTTAGACGTGATCTATATAAAGCATTATTATGTACAGATCAGAATAAAAAATTTATTTATTTCTTTTATAATCGCTCCGGTGTTTGTAGGACCAAAATGAATAGTCTCACTTATTGGCATCTTGTTACTTTTGTTTCCAATATCTTCTCATTTTGCTCGAGTGTACTCGCCCTTTGCCAGATCCATTCTGTTCTTATTCTTTTCTTCTGGAATCCTTAACGTGTTTTGACTTTTTTCTCGACGTTTTCTATGTGTTTTTTTTTGTGTTTGTATCGTCACTTACTTTAGATTTTCTTTGACTGTTTGAACCTTACTGTTGTTTCCTTCGTCAAAAATGACCTCGGTTAGGTTGTTTTCGTGTATTCTCGTCTAGCGCCTGTAAAAGGTAAACCTGTGTCCCCTAAGCGCACCGATAATTTGTCTATATTCGATAAAGTTCATCGTTTTTTCAAAGTTTTCTATCGTTTTCTGCTTTTCTTAATCCCAGTATTTTCCTTACACCTTTCCTTCTATATTTGTAAGTTTCTTTATTTTTTCCCGGTTCAAGGTTGTGCATTCGGCCGCGTGATACATCGAGTTTTACGCCGTTGCTTAACGCTTCAGTTTCCCCATTCTTGAAATTCGTTTCACGTTATTCTCTTATATACGAGTATATATATTTACTTCCGTACGCTCTTTTTGTGTTTTTTGTGTTTTGCTTTTATCGGCTTATCATCTAGCCGATCGGGCTTCTTCGAAGTAGTTGTCAGGCTGTATATTAGAAAGTAGGTGTTTTACCGTATATTATGCTAAGGTGTTTAGGTGTATTTTATTTATTTTTTAAACTAAATTTGAACACGGCTTCTTCAGTACTCCGGGTGAGTTGGAACGACCGATGTGACAATAGAATTATTCCTAAATAATGAATTATTTTACTAGACGAATGATTATTTTTATAATTCTATCTAAAAAATTTCTGTTGACATTTAATTTCCTTTTAATTTAATTTCCATTTAAGTATATTCTAGCCGTTTAATTTTTTTTAGACAGCCTGTAATAATTGTGTTTTCACGTTATTCGGATAATATTATAAAATAAATTTATTTTGTTTTGTCACATAGAATAATATAAAATGATTTATGATTATATCGAATTAGCATTATAATGTTCAATATTTCTGCTAAGTTAAATCGCATGTTATTTATTACAATGACAATCTGGTTTATCTACTTTTAATACTTCTTGAACATTGCATAATTTTATAATAAGTTAAAATATATGGATATAATTTAATACGGTCGATTTATCGGTTATATTACAGTACTGCGTAATATTTATTCGTACTTTTAAAATAAAATATATTACGGGAAACCTCTTACTTCTTCTATCTTTATGGTGGTCGCGTGATTAATAAATCTAAACCGTGTCATATCTTATTCCATACAATATAACAGTTTGTTTGCCATTTATTTACTTTAGTTATATATATATTAGAACGGAAATATTGTGGGCATACCACAGTGCAGTTTTTATGTATTATTCTGAAGTTATTTTAAATGTAAAAAATAAAATATAGAAATTCTTTCTCTGGTTGCATGCATTGACTATTGGCTACTAAGAGAAATTTTCTGTCTGTGTGTGCTCTTATGCTTGCAATAGGATTAATTTTTTATAATAATAATAATAATAATAATGTCCGCAAATACTTTCTTAATAAAAAGTCGTATAAGATTTAACTTAACGAGTCGAATCGTGTATACAGTACAGAGAACACACAAACAATATAGTATTTCAGAGGATCTCTTAAACGACGTATAACTTAATTCATTTCCTAAGATACCCCGGTTAAGAAAAGATACACGTTTAATAGATAAGAAGAGTGTTTTTTAAAATACCCGGTTCAAACCCCGGTTTTGGCTAATAACGTCTATATCGCGTAAAATAACTCGGCTAAAAGAGTTCTTTTTGTTTTTCTCGCTTCGACTCCAGCACTTACTGGAAAGAGATGCCCCTGCTAAGACGACCGACACGACGGACGTGTAACCGATCCCAGAGGGATATCGATGAACGTATTTGTATCGAAGAGGAGACCGAAGATTTATTTTTAGTTTGTTATGAGCCCTGACTCGTACTGATAGCCCCGTTATTAAATTAGGTGTTTATTTTTGGTTTTCCACGTAAGCCTGAAATCATTGAAGAACTAACGGAGGACATAGAAAAAAGTCAAATACATATTTCCCGTACTTAATGGTATAAGAAAAGCGAATCAATTAATAAGGAGTATTTTTATGTAAAAAAATTGAAATAGGTCGGTTTAAAAAATAAAAGAGAAAAATTAATTTCGGATGACATCTTATAGATTGTTGATGTCCACTTCTGTAAATGATGTGCTCTCATTATTTTTCACCGATTTTGTTGAATTTTCTTTTGTATGGATTATAAGGGTGAAAACTAAACGTTGAACAAATATGAAGTACCTCTCTTTATTAAACAGCTTCTTACAATTTGAAACCTTTTAACTAAAAAAAAGGTAAATTTTTTTTTTATTAAAAAAGATTACTGACAAGTTTAGAGATATATCTTTATATGATAAAATTTAAATAAAGTACTAAAAGTGTAATTTATAAAAATTCACATTCTGGCAGGATACATTTTAAGCGACAACTCTGACGATTATATTTACAGTTCATTACAAGTGAACGGCTTTCTTTTTACCATGCGGAATTTTCTTAAGTAAATTTTCTCTTATTAAAAGTATTTCTCGTGGAATTTTTTTCTGAATATTTTAGGTCCGGCTAAAGTAATTTCCTCGATATATTAAGGAAGAGTGAATTAAAATTTCACTTCATTTAAATAATCATTCCTTCAACTTTAATTAAATGAAGATTTGATTTGTTTAAAAACGCCATTAAATTTCTTTAACGTTGGTAAGAATGATTTCTGTTTTATGTAGTTTTTCTTTGTTGTGTATACGTATTTGTTAATGATAAAGAAAAATATTTCTATTGTTAAAAAATTAATGAATGTATGAAAAAATTAAAAATGTACGGTTAAAATTTCAAATAAATCGAGTGAAAAGGGGGTGAATTTGTACGAAGAGATTTGATGTACTAAAAAGTACTGAAATGCGATATATACGTATGTAAGCTTGTACGATTAAAGGTAAACTGTATTTGTATTCTTCATTCAGTGTGTATTTATATATTACATACTTTATAAAACGATCTCTTTAACGTTGAAAACACTATTATCTCTTTGAAACGAAACTGTTATTATATTCTTTCCCCTTTTTTCTTAAAAAAAAGTGTACTTCGTCTACGTAGAATATAAATTTAAAATAATGAAAATAGTAATATTTTTACATCAAAATAGCAAAAAGAAAGAACAGTAATATAAGATGTAAAAAATTTACTACCTTTAATAAAATTATTATTAAAGAAATAATTTATCCTCCTTAATGTTTTGTATAAAGTTTTCAGTTATACGCTGTTTTCTAGATTCAAATAACATCTATTTAAAAAAACGATATAATAAACACATTATTGCATATGAAACATAATAAACACAATCGTATGACTTTTTTTCTTTTTTGTTTAACCTCCGAGACCACCGTTTGGTATTGCTTCAGAGGATGAGATGAATGATTTGTAGCGTGTGTGAAAATGACATGTCTGACCGGGATTCAAACGGGGGACCTCCGGATGAAAGGCCGAGACGCTACCAGTTGCGCCACGGAGGCCGGCACAATCGTATGACTTTTCTTTTTTTTTTTTTTTATCTTATTAAACACCCCAAGTCAACCAGCCTCCGACCGTTAGGACATAGCATGGTCACCTTGCAGTGTCGTGGCAGCAGTCTCTGCCTCCTGCCGGAGGATCTCCCGCCGGGGTCCCCAAAGCCTCTTCGGGGTGAGCCAACCACCTCAATCGGGCAGCTAACACCCCCTCCTCAATGGGGCTACCCTCCCCGTCCCTATCCTACCTGTAGCCGGCACGCCTTCCGCGTTCCGCTACCTTTACATTCTGGTTGTGTTAACCATAACCATCAGCCTATTTCAATTGGCTGGTCCGACCACCCTTCAATCGTGCCCGGACCAGAACACAAAGACATATTTAAATACACAATATACAATTTATAAATACACTATAACAGTATGACATGTACCTGAGTTCCCAAAAGTGGAACCCTATCCCTTCCGCTAGTCAGTGGCAAAAATACACACAAACACAATATAAATCAATATTCACAATAATTAAGCACATACATTTCACACGATTCACTATAGCATTCACACTGATGTTACGGGGCTTAGCCCCGTATCCGGACGACTCCATACCACTAACTTGGCGCCGTTCAACTCCATGTGGTACTGCTATCCCCAATCCTTCTTACCATACATAACATTCACGCAGATAAAATAAATCAAAATAAATAAAAAAAAACAAAAAAAACTTAAAACTATCATCCTTGCGACGCCGACCATTTCTCCTCAGAGGCGTGCACGCAGCCGAGGGGGCTCCTCCTTGGCCTTTGTATCCATTATGGCGTGAGCCAGGTCCGCCATCTCTTGCCACTCCTGCCGGCTCTTGATCATCCGCCTGACCGCGTCGTCGGGTGAGAACGCCGCCACCCTTCTCCTTGCGGCGTCCCACCGGACACAGTCGAGCCAGGTGTGCTCGACCGTGTCCACTTCGTCGCAGTACCTGCACGCCGCTGATGTTCTGCGTTTAAACCTGTGCAGGTAACTGCCGAAATCTCCGTGACCCGTGAACAGCTGGGTGAGGGTGTAGTTCACCTCGCCATGCCGTCGCCCCACCCAAGCTCTCACGTCCGGGATCAGGCGTCTGGTCCATTGGCCTACCTGACTCGCCGCCCATCTCTCTTGCCAATGCTCCAAGATCTGTGCCCTCGCCTCTTCCTTGGACCCCACCGAACCGCATACACCGTTTTTCTACCAATAAGTCGATTGGTGGGGACCCCGCGACGACACAGATCGCGTCGTAGGAGACCGTTCTGTACGCACAGGTCGTGCGCAAGAGCAGCCTCCTATGAATTGACTCAAGCTTTGTCCGATACTTAGCCACCTTCATGGCCCTGCTCCACACCGGGGCGGTATAGAGCAGTACCGAGGTCACCGTCGTCGCGATGACCTTCCTCTTCTTCTCCGTCGGCCCTGCCGTATTCGTCATGAGACGGGAGATCGCTGCCAAGAGGCGTTCACCCTTCGCCACCGCTTCTTCCACATGGGGCCCGAATGAACAATCGTATGACTTATATTAAGATTACCGAACTATTTTAAAAATCACATTATGGAAAAATACAAAGAGTAAAACTCTTTAAATACCTCGGAGAAACTAAAGGATGAAACGGCCGAGGTAAAATAGCTCTAAGACATCGAACCGACAAAAGAATCGCCTCTCTTGATACAAAATTTACGAAAAAAACAATTTATCTCTATAAATCCAAAATTAAGGCATTTCAACAGGGTGATTCTAGAACATCTAGAAGGGACATCTAGAAGTTACGTTGTACGTATCAGAATATTAGATAATAATCAATACGGGCCTTTAAAAAAGAATTAAACAGATTTTTAAGAAAAATATTTGGTCCTATATAAAATAGGACTACACACTTAAAATACTTAAACTCCGTCTCCATAAAATGCTACTCTTTGACAGAAATCTAAAAAAATAATGCGTGGGAGTGATAATAGAATTTCTCCTTTTGTAGAAAAGAAACTAAAAATTTATAATATGATAAAGTTAACAAAGATTTAAACTAAGAGGAACAAAAATTCCTGACTTACAAGATCTGGAATTAATTAAGAAAAAGTTAAAAGAAATCTCGGATAGAAGGATATTGTACCAAGACGTTCCAAAATAAAAAATCGGTTTTAGACACCACATAAACTTCCTTGTGCGACTATTCAATTGCATATACACATTTTTTTTGTTTAAATGAAAAGTACGTAAGACTTTATTTCATTAATAACTTCTGATATTTTTTTACTTCCTTGCACAAAGTAAAGGAAATATTGCGATCACAAAAAATTCGGTTTTCAGATTTAAACTGAAATATCCATTTTGACCACCCTGAATCCATTTTGACTAGTTTTTATTTAATTTAAATGTTTTTATTTATTAATAATTATAAACCTCTGATTGTAAAAAAAAATTACGATAAATAATAATTCAATAATAACAATAAAAAAGATGAAATATTGTGTATATGTAATTTAATAGGCGTACAAGGAAGTCATGTGGGCTCACATGAGATTTTTTTTTATTGTTATTATTGAATTATTTATTGTAAACATATTTTTACAATCAGAGGTTAATAAGAACGGTCGACCTGAGACTGTACAAGACTACATTCATACATATCGTCCTCTGAAGTAATACCTTACGTTGGTTCCGGAGACTAGACAGAAAAAGATATTAAAATACCGTATCATGTTCCTTTCTTCTTTTTGATTTTCACGAGATAAACTATGTTTGTGCTTATGAACTACAGAACCGTGCATCAGTCAATAGAACTATTTTCTTGTAACTCAGCTGAATTATGCAGTACTGAATTATGCTTACACACCTAAATTATGTCTACGTTCTCATTTTTAATAAATTACTAACCGTTTCAAAATCTTCACACCAGTTTATTTTAAAAAACAATTATAAGATTTATTTTACGGAAATAATATTATTTCTTTATTAATGAATTTCTAATAACACTAAGTAAACCGATTTAAGAAACCTTGAATTTTTTGCTTCCCGTTCAACGTGAAATATAAAAAAACATGTGCACAAATAATTTCCAATCTAATCTCATCTAGGTTTTGCCACTATTTATAAAATACATATTATTATGTACCGACCAGAATAAATGATTTATCTATTAAATCGAAAAAACTATTTCTACCGTTAAAAATTATATCGTTCAGATTTTTGACATCCTTGAGATCACAAAAATAAAAATATCGGTTGAAAATAAATTTTTATGGATTTAAGCATTAAGTTATCGTCTTTTCTTTATTGTAATCTGGGTGACGGAAAGCCGGATATCGATTTTGATAGGGGTTTTCGATATTTGTATATATATATATGAAGTAATAGCGAGTTGGATGAGATACTTGAACGTATAATTTGCTTATCGTGAAACAATAAAATTGTTACAATTAAAAAAAAAAAGCAATCTAATTTCTACAAATTTTACTTCCACCGATCTTCGTGGAGGAGTGGTAGAGTCTCGTCCTTTCATCACGAGGTCCCGGGTTCGAAACCCGGTTAGGCGTGCCATTTATCGCACTCTACAAAATTCCACTTCCATATCCAACGCACAAACTTCAAGCTTATGCGGGGATGTCATTGAGCGATAAAATAACAGAAAATGTATTTATTCATTTATTGGTACCGATGACTATAGATAGTGTAACGCCTATAGTCATTCTAGTATTTTTTTTTTATGACGTTCAGAATTGTGCTGCTTATAAAAAATTGTAAATCTCACCCGGATTTGAATCCAAAATCTTCCCGATAAACCTCGTAGTGCTTCATTTACCGATTACAGTTATCTTTTTTTAAAGGAAGTTTAATAAGTTATAATATGCTTTTCAACTTTTATCATTTAGGTAGAAAATTAATTATATAACTATATATATACTGTATATTCTTACACGATGGTTATTCGATAATTAGACACAAAGTGGAGGTAAAACTGTCGCTAAGAATGTTATGACCGGAAAGCCGGTAACCCTCTGATGACTTTGATCAGCTCTTGGATTAAACTTTTTTTCTATAACTCAAAATTTCACTTGACGACGTCGAGTCCTATTAAAGTCAGCGAATTACTTGAAAGGCGCACAACGATCCGTTTTTTGCTTTCCGAAAGTGAACATTCACTTTTTAACGCGTAGAATTACCGTTAATGTTTATTCTCATACGATCAAACGATACGGATAAAGTTGTGTTAACCGCATAAAGTTTTACAAGCGGGTAGAAAAATTTAAAGGCGGTCGATCTTTAAATCTGCAGCCTGTAGGTCCAATTGAAAGGCGGTTGAAACTCGCATAGACTCTATCATCCGAGCAGACCGCGGATAACGGTTGATATTATAGCTGAAAAATTACAAGTAGTCGGTACAATTCTTAAACTTATCGCCGACAACCTTAAGTACCGGAAAACAAGCGTAAGATGGGTTCCAAGAGAGTCGACGGATTGCAGTAAGGAGATGAAACTTAGCGTATGCGCTGAGCTTAGGAAACGGTACTTAAAGAAAGGCGATGCTTTTTTGCGAAGAATTCCAACCTGTAATGAGACATAGTTTCATCGCTACAAACCAGAATCAAAAAGACAGAGCGTGGACCGCAAGCGCACGGGTTCATCTGTTAAGGAAATATTCCAAATCCGACTTTCAGCGAGAAAAATCTTGATGATAATCTTTTAGGATCTTTTAGGATGCAAAAGAGCCAGTTTTTGTCGATTTTCTAGAAATTCTACGAACGATAAACAACCAATACGACCAACTTATCGATAAAATGAGGCCGACAGTGTTGAAAACAAACGCCCTGGATCTCAGCGCGTTCTGTTTCACTAAACATCCGGCCTCGCACAGCTCTGATAATTCGAAAAACCGTCGAAAAATTGCATCGAATTGCAGCTCGCCTCACATACAGTCCTGACTTAGTCCCGTCGGATTTCCACTTGTACGGTTCATTTAAGGAGGCGCTACACGTTAAGAAGTTTAATATCGGTGACGACATCAAAGGAAATGTACTAAATCTGCTCCGACATAAAGATAAAAGATTTCTTCGCAACAGGCATAAATACTCTGATTTAGAGGTGGTACAATTGTATTAATATTGCTGGAGATAATGTTGAAAAGTGAAAAAATGACACATCGATTAAATAAACCGTTTTAGCTCGCTAGCAATCTGTGTCCTTAATTATTGAATAATCCTCGTGTAATATATATATATATATATATATATATATATATATATATATATATATACGCATACATAAAAAGGTTGAAATTTTATATATTGCGATTCGGTATGTTTTCATCAAAATTCCTTTATACCTCTTGGTAAAGCCTTTTGACAAACCGTTCAATTTTTAATTTTTTTTCTGATTTAAGAAGTCCGTCTTTAATCGTTTTATTATTTTTACTTTCCCGTCTATATAGCAGCTATAGCGAAGCTATAACTATACAGAAAAGAAATTACGGTGCTCGGTGAAAAAATTGGGCACATCCGGTTTTTACCGAATCTTGACGAATTGACCCCTAAGGATCACAGAAAACCGAAAAATGATATCGAGATTTTCGCGACAAAATGTGCGTACGTATATGTTGACGTGTAAATCGCCATATATCTCCAGAACTACTTGATCGGGTTTCACTAAAGTCTGTTAAAATGTATAGTAGGAGCATTGATGCTATTAAATTCTTTAAAAATAAAATAATACGGTCAAGATAATTTTTGAAATTTATTACTGGAGAAAATTAAAATATCAATAATACGTACGGAAATTCGAGAAAGTTCAGCCACATATGTGCCAGTTTTTCCTCTTTATTCACTAGAAGGGATTACGATGACAGTAGTAATAGTAACTAATAAATACTGAATTCAGCTTATCTTTAAATTTTTACTATTTGATTATAATAATATAATTTTAGTAATATTTCGTATAACACACTTACAATAAATTCGTCGGACTAATATTACATTTGTAGCTTCTAGATAAGCATATTAAGTTAGCTATTATATAAGTATTTATGTGAAAATAATTATAGCTTAAAACTTTTTTACAAAGTAGATTTATTTATTACATTATTTACATTCAAATTACAAAAAAATATATCAACGTTCTCGTTGATCTTTTAACTGTTAATTAACAATAATACATTATAGCAGTAAGATTTTTCTCTTCAGTCTACCCATATAATTACATTATTATACCGTTAAATCACACGTAATTACTCTTAACTTCGTTACAACACCTGATTATAATCTTTCTTATTCTACTGATTTCTACATTAATTTAGTGTATCGTCTATATTTTATTTTTATCTTTTCTATATTTATCATTTATTACTTCGATTTAACTATATTAGTAAAAACCTGTTATTTATGAACATTTTTTTTTCAAGCGCTGTCGATTAATGATTCGTATACATTGTATGTTTCCTTTAAAGCTACAATATTTATTATAAAATTAAAAAAAGGCGAATAAGAAAAACGAATAAAATATAATTTAATTTGTAACTTCTATTCGTATAATCATTGTTAAATTAATTTCTTCTTACTGTTATTATAACAGCTATTAATAATTTATAGTCAACGGAACGTACGTAGCAATGATCGTTTAATGTCGAATTAAAAAAAAAATCTAATTTATAATAATTAATTAAAAGTTATATTTCATTATTCGAACGTTCATCTGTCTTTTTTTGTAACTGCCCTCTTGTAAATTATTTGTTTGACCGCAAAATTTATAAAAATATAAAAATTACAAATTTAAAAAATAATAGGTTCTTTTTAATCGAATTCAAGAAGGAGGTGTTTCTCAATTCGACCCGTATTACTTAATTTTGTTTGTTTATCCGGGTGTAATTTTTCACAAAGCGTACCATATTTTCTAAACTATATAGAACGATCATGCGGCAGTCCTACATCATTAACGTGGAATTTGACCGTTAAAAAAAGTATTAATTTCGTAATCTGTACTAGTGTACTTATAATTCAACTATAATTTGGCGCCAAGATTCAAGGAAATTTCGAAGATTGCATCGAGGACGCGGTGATAAATGATTTTTCATTTTCAGTGCAATTTTTTAAAAAGCTTTTTAATTTTATTTTTTGGAGTCGGTACAATTTAAAAAAAAAATTAGTTTAGTTATTAAATTTTAGATGTTAAAAATTATTTTAATAGCCCTTTAAGTTATGAAGAAAAATAGTGTTCTATTTTTTTATAATAAAGTGGATTCAGAAATAACACGTCTCGTTCGGAGCACATATTTTTAACCAAAAATCAATAATCGACATAAAATGCCGAACTCTAAAAATATAGTTATAATATTTGACGATTTTAAAACCGTTTAGCTCTGTCGATAGAGAAACTTTAGACATAATAATTCGAGAATTTTGTATTTAATCAAAATAAATTAACCTAATACGTGAAATTCTCACAAACGTAATGCCGAAATTTAAATTCTTGGGAGAAAATTCTAAGCTCTTTGAAATAAAAACAGGCGTTAGGCAGGGTGATGGCTTACACCGCTTCACTTTAATTGTGTATTGGAAAAAATAATAAGAATTTGGAACGAGAAACTAAAAACAATATAAAATTTACTCGTAAAATTAGGAGAAGGAATTAATCTATCGAAGTAAATTGTCTGACATTTGCAGAAAATCTAACAGACGGGGCGACACAAATTAATATTTTAGAAGAAATGGATAGTAAAACAGGTTTAAGAATTTCTGTACAAAAAACTAAATTCACGTGCAGTATTAAGAGTGCACCAAGATTTTCGTTAACAAATATGAGTCGCAAGGAAAAGTTTAAAAAATTTAAATATGTAGGACAGACAATGTAAGAAAACGGATTAGAGACATCCTCTATAGACGATAAGATCCATAACATGCAAAGAGTGTACGGTATAAGTATATCTACCACAAAAAATTCAAAAAATAACGCATTATAACAGTGAGATTAAAACAGATGTTTATGTGCATCTTAATACTCATCAATTATAAATTAGATAAATCGTTAGAAGAATTATTAGGAAATTATTGTGTCTACTAAAAACCAGTGAATGCTGGAAATACGCGTATATTAAAAAGTAAAAAACATTTCTGTAACGATGAGATAAGGAAGATTAATTTTCATAGGGCTCTTATATAGATTGAATAACAATAGGTTACCGAAGATTTTTAAGTACCTTTGGGAAAAGAAGTTGACAAGCGGATGCAAAAATCAAAGAAAAAAAATTAGAAAGAAATAACGTAAAAGAGAACGAAATAATAATGCGAAGAAATGTGTGAAAAATAGAAGGATTCAAAGTCAGGAAAGATAAGAAAACTGGAATAAAGTGGTCCGAGGAAAAACCCATAACGAAAAGATGAAAGAATACTGAAAAAAAAGGAAACAAAGGAAAAGAAAATGAAATCCTTAGGCGGTCATAATAAGCAAAGAAAAAAAAAAGTTAAGCCAAAAAAGATAATATGTTTTTTAGAAGCGAGGAATAAATTTTGAAAAATAAGCTTAAAAAAATTTCCTTATGTAAAGTTTTCTTTAAATCTAACACCTCCCTTCAATAAAGGCTAAAACAAGAACGTAAAAATTTTCAAAAATCCTTTTTGGGGTTAAGGTCTGGGGTTTATAATTGTGGAAAACTGTAGACATATCTTGTTATATATGATGTATAAAACACCAAAAAAGAAATTTTTTAATTTTAAAATCGAAAAGAGATTGAGAAAAGGATAAAAAAACATATATATCGATTTTAAGAAGTGCGAATTGTTTCATCGAAAAAAGTTTTTTTTGGATTACTTATAAATGCAATGTTGGTAATAAATTTACCCAAGTAAAGTTTTCCTAAAGACTTCTGAAGAAAATCGAAATTGATTTTTTCGCAATATCTCCCACACCCTGAAGAATTCTGTAAAAAAATTAATATGATCAAATGCCTTATATATAGAAATAATTGAGCCAAATTTGAAGAGTCGGTTCGGTGAATTCTGAGATATAATGTCAAAAGCGGTGCGATATACATACAATACGTACGTGTTTTTTTTTGTCAAGATGAACTAGTTGAACCTTAGGACGTAAAGATTTGTCATAAACCCGATACCCCATTTTTGACACGATCTCTTACTCTCCCTTTATTGTAGCTATTCTAGCTACATTCGCAAGGGAAGTAAAAAGAGTAAGTTTATTTATATATATATATATTGTATATAATATACAATATATAATTGAACATGTTTTACTTTTGAAAAGGTATAAATTGCTCCTGGGTTTAAAACCTATCTATTTTTTTAACAATTGCTTGCTACACTAATCGCTTCCACATGTTAAAAAATAAAAAATAATACTGCTATTGTGATTTAATTAAAACAAATTAATATAACCAATATATTTTTTTATTACATTAATATATCGACTTAATTATCAACTGTTTTATCAGTTTATTAATAAATATGTAAAACTGAAATATAACGTAAATTGTAAACAATGATGTAATTGGTACTTTGTTGTGGTACTGTTATTCAATATAGTGATTGCATGTTCATGTAAAACAATATATAATAGTAGTATTGAATCAAGAACAACTATTAGTAGCTGAAGCAGTAATAGTTTACTATTGCTACTACTACTACTACTACTAATAATAATAATAATAATACTATTGCTGCTGCTGAATAATAACAGTTTCTACTGAAGCTGAAGCAAAGGGTTTAGCATTAACACAATAGACCACAGCCAGTATGTTGACTCAGCCACAATTAACCTACTAATTGTCGTATGACACAGGTACCCGATGAAATAGTCTAGTAATTGTACGCTATTGATGTATATTAAATCTACTTTACGTACACAGTTACCGTACCATCTATTTCTATAATATTTTTATTTTATTCGATTTCAATTACAAAAAATAAAAATAAATTCCTCAAAAGATATCGCGATTGAAAGTAAAACAAGTAAATATTAAATAGAAGAAAGATCTGATGTTCTAATGAAATTGGCGTTGCTGGATAACAGATGGGCTTTGTTTAGGGAGAGAATTGAACCCTCTATATCGTACCTATTCCACGTTACCGTTCAACCCTAAAATATATAAGGGTTGAATGTCCTCAAACAACAAATAAGGAGGATGTTATTTTAAAAAAAAAGAAAAGAAAAGAAACTCCCTCAATTAAATAAACAAGCCATCTGAATCATTATTTTTGTTATATTATTCCAATTCGTACTTTTATTATTATTATTGTCATCGTTTAAGAATCAATAATATTATAACAAAAGATAGATAAGTGTTTCGCTTATTGTTAGCCAATTCATTTAGGTTAGTTAATTTTGACGATAGGGTGTAGTGTGTTAGTTATAACATTTGTTAGACACTTGACAGGACTACACTAGCATTTCAAACGCTCAGTGCGTCACCTCTTTTTGTTCTTTTATGAATTATTAAATGTTCATTTATTAATAAGTGTGTCTGGTAAAATAGAAAAATGTTTTGATGGAAAATCTTTATCAGAGTTTACTTTGATAGTAATGCAATTTAATTTAATTTCTTTTTCGTTTCTAACGACTACGGATCGTGTTTGTGACCTTTCTTAGCATCCATCTTATTCATTTCCTCTGTGTACTTTTATATTCTCTTTAGCCTTTTACCTGAATTCTTCTGCCGGTACTCGTTTTTGTTTTGTTACAAAATTTTAAAGGGGAAACTGACTTATAGCCTATCTTGAACATAAATATAATATAAGGATATACATATATATATATATATATATTATCGTCATCATCTTCTGACGCCAAGGATTAAGTTACTGACCTGTTCCGCTCATCGTAATCTTGGCCTTCCGATGTTTTGCCTTCCTTTTGGAATGTAGTCCAATGCACGTTTAGGTAACCTTACATTCATATGCACTCTAATTTCCCATTTTCTGGAGATGATCTCTGTGCTGTTTAATTGTTTCGTTGACAGGGACGAAATCTCCCGGATTTCGTCCCTAATTCTGTGATTCCCGTATATGTCCGACCTAGTCATTTCTTTCACTATACTTAAAAATCTCATTTTAGCTGTCTGAACACGTTTTTCGTTTTTTGACTCCACGTTTCACTCCCGTAAAATAGAGCAGGCGATGCTAATGTTTTATAAAACGTCATAATGGCATCGATTCGAGTCGTTTTTTTAAAATCTCTTATAACTGTTCCACAAACTTGTTGAAATCTACGAATCTTATTATCAATATCATTAGTTTTTAAATAAATAATATCGCATCTAAGTAATTAAAATTTGTCACTTGTTCCAAAATCGTCGCCAAAAAAAAAACGACTTTAGTTTTCGTGTTGGAAACTTTACAGTTGTATTTTCCAGCTATCTTAGTAAATTTATAAATTAGCAACTGGAATTCGTCTTCTGATCCACCTAACGTAACCGAATCATAAGCAATCAAAAAGAAACTTATAAAACAATTATTACTAACATGCACACCCATTCTGTTGTTAACAAAGTTAATATACAAATTAAAAAGTATCGGCGACAAACTGCAGCCTATATATATATATATATATATATATATATATATATATATATATATATCTGTGTATGCGTTCCCACGCGCGCGCGCGTGTGTACTTGAAGACATTTTTTGTAACATTTTGAAATAGAAAAATTAAGAGAAAATAACCTTTTATCGATAAATTTTTGGTCGACACTATCCGCCATTACGTAACATAATCAAGAAAAATAAAACGTACCGTTATTTTCAAAATATCAAAATATTAATTTTTCATTTTAATAAAATTAATAAGGATTTTTTTCCGTTTAATCTAAGTTCGAATCCTGGCCCTCTCCCTCCTTTCCTCCTAGTATTTTTTAGTTCTCTCATTGGACTTCTAAGTAGATTTCATAAGAAGATTCCCATTTACCTGTAATGAGTACCGTGATTTGACTTCCGGATAATTTCAAAATATCATCGCGTTTTCCAGACCCCAAAACCACCGTCAGTTCAAAAGTTTATATCATACGTTTGCATATATCTATATACATATAGATTATGCACTTCTGTCACTTTCTTGAGAACAGGATAACTGCCGTAATTTTGCGCCAATCGCTTTCAAATTGATACATAAAATATAACGACCCAAAACTCGGTCGATTTTGTTAATGGGCAAGATCGGACCATGAGGGTGGAAATCGATTTTTTTTCGAAAAAACAAAATATCGCTACAACTTTCTTATTAAGAAAATATCGAATTCATTTAAAGTTCCTACTATTCTTTCAATAATAGCCTAAAACTTAGGTAAGTAAAGTTTTTTGATATCACCAACCGTTAGCCCAACGGATGGAAAAAATGGGGTTTCGAAAACAGAAAACTCGTTCCTCCCTTAGTAGGCACAGTATCGAATCACTTTAAGTGGTCGTTAGTCCTCCAAACATTACCTAAAACTTTTGTCTGAAACGATTATTGATATGACCAACCCTTAGGGCAAGGGATGACCAAACCTTTACTGGAATTATAAGAAGATCGGGCTTATCGTATGCTAATCATGTGAAACTTGCAACCGTTGTCGTATTGAGTAAATTTGAAGTTTTCGTTAAATTCAAGGTGGAAATCTTTTTTATCCCCTACTTAGCACCGGTGAAATCTACCTCCACCTTCCGGCGTGCCGAAAGAGATTTTTTTTACAATTTTCGGTTTTGAAGCTTCTTCTTCATACAAAACCCTCTTTACGGAGATTTCTTTTATTTTTTTATCGCTTAATCCTCGATTTTTTAAGTCCGGAATTTATATTCTATGTTTATTTGTCTTTTTTAACTTTATAATAATATACGCTTTTAGTTTTGTTTTTAGATAAAAAAGAAAGATTTCTATACCACTCAACCTTAAAGCATGACCCGTGAAAGTCGATCTCTTCTCATACATTATATTTGTTGTTTTTTTTGATAGTGCATTTTATGGGGCCGATTTCATTAAGGATGTCTATAAAAACTGTTTCAAGAATTCAGGGGATAATTCCCCCCCATCGAAATAAAGAAAAAACGTTTTATCAGTTTACGTATGAAAACGCTCAGTTTACTTGTTATACGCCGTTTTGCACTTTTAACATAAAAATGTTTTGTTAGGAACGGTTAATCGGATCGAACATAAATTTCGGATACTGCTAGTGAATTTAGAGGTTTACTTGTATAAAAATAATGAATCTGATCTCCGGTTCGATTTGAAAATGGCGTCAAAAATAAATGTTTTAATCGTTAATAGCTTGGCAGTCGCTGATCTATTTAAATGTTGTGTTATAGAAAAAATGTTAACAATTTTATGACAAACAAAATGACACCTTATTTGTCAAAATATGTTCCTAAATAAAAAATGTATGGCAAAACTTCTTGAAGTGAGCCGATGTAGAAGAAAAAACCGGTTTTCATTTCCTCCCGAATGAATTTGAATAACTGGAAATAAAAATAACTCTATCGTATGATAAATTATAATAATTTAATACGAAAATATAAAGTCTTTTCTTTATTTCGATGCGGGGAACCGTCTTCTGAATTTTTAAAACGGTTTTTATGAACACTCCGTATATGAAGTGTGTCGTCCTTTAACCAGGACTTTTTTAACCGAATATTTTCCTTAAAACCTGTTTTCTTTCTTTTGGATTTCTTTTTAAAACACCCGTATCGACCGTTATCAAACACCGTACAGAGCACAATCTTTCTGGACTAATCACTTTATCCGAATGCCATAACATTGCATTTATGGAAATAAATTTTTTGTCGCGTATGTTTTTCTTTGACGATAAGCCGATTCCGTTTTGTCCGCCTGATTGTTTTAAGGTTATTTTTTATCGGTCATCCTGTTCTTTTGTAGTTTCTCCTAGGAATTTAAACCGTTTTAATTTTCCTATTTTTCCATTTAAAATGTTTGGAACATCGCTAACCAATATATATTTTTTTTTAAATATATTTGTAGGCTTGTTCTATCTGTTCTTTCTTGTAATAGATTTATTTTTTATCATAATAGATCGGTCGGTTTTAGTCTGGTGTTCATACCTTGCTGGTTCTATGTAATGTTTTTTTTGTTTTTATTTATTTTCCCATTTACAATTTGATTTTAGTAGCAAAAACTATGTAAGTAAATGTATTAAAAAAAAAAAAAAAAATTATTTTATAAATTATACTAATGTAAAAATTATGATGAATTTACAAAAACAGTTAAAACTTAAAGTTTCATGCTATAAAAAATCAAAAAGCATGTGATTGCTCGCAAAAGTCGGTTTAACAGCAAAAATTTTAGAATTAACAAAAAAATCCGGTAAAGTCTTTCAACTCTTACTAAGAATTCTCCCTCTTCGAAGTACTGGTTAGGAGACGAATTAAGCGGAACAATAAAATATATAGGTATAAAAGTAAAGAATTATCTAAAAAAAATATTCTTTTAATAAGATTTTGAGAAGCTCACAGTGATCTTATATTCCCACCCTATCGTAATTTTTAACCAAAGTTAAATGTCATCGATGACATCCATATTGTAACGTCGTCGTACAGCATTTTATAAAAATCGGTTTATTCAATCTGAAGCTATCACGTAAAACGATAAATGAAGAATAAAGGCCAAATATTTAGCCCCGCTCTTATTGTACCCCGCTTATTTATCCACATGTACCCTGTATTTATATTTTACCGTTGTATTTACTCAGCTGGTAGCCGTTTATTGTACCACACTCTGGAATGAAACCTCCCGCATATGTAACAAGTTACATAGTAATGTAATGGAATCGTCTGATTAGTAAAAGAATTAACTTGAGTTAATAAACAAAAAAAAAAAAACATTTTTTTGCCCGCGCTACTTTACGAGGGTTTTAATAAGACGGAACGCCATCAGAAAGTATATCTGCGCTACCTAAGGTTTATTAAAATTATGTAAAAAAATTCAATTATGTAACATTTTGAGAAGGGGATTTATATGGGTATCTCCCTGCCCGTTATAGCCGACTAATCGCTTTCTATCAAAATTAAATACCATTAATACCTCGTATACAGAAATAATCAATGCCAAATTTCATCCGGATCGGTCCGTGCGGTCTGGAGATGTCGAGAAAGAAAACAGACGCACTAAGTAGATATTTATGTACGTACATTCTTCCGAAATTTTTAAATGCTAAAATTGTGTGTTTTCTTTATTAACGTGTGTCACGAAACGTCAAGATCTGAAAAACCTGACGTGCAAAATTTCATTCGATTAGCATACGTTTGCTTATGTAGTTTACTATAGTTAATAAACAGCCGGAAAAGTAAAAAAAAACCACTTAATTTCAACTACTCGTAATTAATTTTGCCAAATAATAGATTCAAGATCTAATTAAATTATTTTATTAAAAATATTTATTTAAATAAAATACTGACAATTAATATTACGTTTAATTAATATTCCGTTTGAAATAATAAATTAATGTTTCCGCAAAATTTTTATTCTGAATGACGAAATAGTAGCATTACAAAAGAAAAGAAACAAATACGTTGTTTCAGAAAATTATTTAAAAAATCACAACAGCTATTTCGGTATGCAAGTACCTTCCTCAGGTGTTATAAACAGAATAGTAAAGCTAAAAATACGTAAAATGAAAAAGTAAAACAAAACCTCTAAAGAGGTAAAATACACAAATATAAAGAGCAACAATAACAAGTACACACATGTATCGGTAAAACAAATTTAATTTTAAATATTATTAGTCGACTCAGAAAAAAGGGCGGTACATACAAAAAGATAAGAAGCCCATCTCACATCCATATGTTCAACAACGGCGAGCAATGCGAGTCTAATTAATTATTTAAAAGTAAATTACAGTTTTAACTTTTATTAATTTCCAATGAATATCGAAGGTTCGATTTCAAACCTTTGTTCTCAACATGAAGTACTTTGAATTTACCGATAGTATTTACTGTTAAATTTATTTTAACGATACATGTGTACACTTCCTATCGTACCTCTTAATCTTTGTATACCTTATATCTATGTTTAGGTTTTTGTATTTACTTTTTTCGTTGTACATACTTTTATTTTACTGTTCTGTTTGTAACACCTGTGGAAGGTACTGTGTAGGTGTGATTTTTTAAATAATTTTGAGAAAATAAAATATATATTTGTTAATTTTCTGTGGTTATGATGGATTTTCATCAAGTAACGGATTCATCCATCGATTAAATAGTAACATTTTTTGTATGACGTCTTCTGGTTGTAATAATTAAAAAAAAAAGTAATAAAGGATTTATTTAATCTAAAATATAACCTAAAATCAATAATTTTCCTTTTAGACAAATCGAATTCGGTATACCAAAATTATTATACAAATTTTTGGAAGAGTACCGTCTAGATTTATTACTCACAGTCTTGTAATAAAAATCAGTAAAATAATTTTAATGGACTATACAGAATTATATAGATATGAATAGTTACAGAATACAGCAAAAAGTCTTTGATATTATTTTTATTCAGAAAAAGTTTCAACGTATTAAAATTTTGAAAAAAAATTACGAACATTAAATTTCTTAATTTGTAAATCAAACTTTAAATTTCTATCGGGTGTAAATTCACGATTATGAGATATAAAGGTAGATTACGTATCGATTTGAAATTAAAAATCGATACGTAATCTGGCTTTTTACCTTCTTCATCACATATACTAAATTATCATAACGTGATAATGATGTAATGGGATCGGTCGACGAAGGGTAGAAGGACCTACAGATTGATCCCGGACTTCCAGAGATGGCCGCCAAACACGGGGAACTGAGATACGTGTTGACGCAGTTCCTTACCGGTCACGGGTGTTTTAAGGCATACGTTTGTAAAAACTGAGACTCCACGCACGGATCGGATTAATGCGAGAAGGAGGAATACGAAAAACACACGGTGTTCTTTTCAGAACGGTTTCTGCAGCATAGGGAAGTATGCCGGAGAGAATTCGGCACGCTTACCCCGTGGAGTATCATTAGACTACGCTGCGGACCATAAAAAGCACGTGAAAGAAATCCAGGTGGTCAGTCCCGTATGTTCTCCTTTCCTCTTTATTTTTAATATTAAGATGTTTATTAGTCTTTTCTATAAATACAAACAAGTTTATTATTATGTTCCTGGCACGGTTACCAGCTTTTTATATTTAGCTGTGTTTAATATATATTATTGCATTCGGTTATTCTTTAGATATGAAACTACACAGACACAAACAGTAACAGCTACAAACATTACACATAAAACCGGTAATCGTTAATAACGAATATACTCGAAATATCACTAATTGTCTTCTTAATTGACATCTGTGAATCAGTGTTACGATCTAATAAAAAGTTTAATTATGTGATTCAACACCAAGATTGCGGAATCCTCCTGAATTTCCCTTGAAGGCTGAACACAGCCTTGGGGCTGTGTTCATATCAAAGGAGGCCCGGAGAAATTAAGTGTAGGACTATCTGTTCATTTACGTGTAATATTAAAAATCTACCAAACTTTAACTATTATTTTAAGCTAATTCTGTCCGTTACTTTTCTGACGATCTGAATTCTATTTCTTTGATTTTTTTTTAGGGCGAAAAACGCTTGCGCGTTATCATCGCCCGGAATCTTTTTTTTTTTTTATATATAAAAAATAAAAGGATTTAAAACTATTCTAAAAGATGAATAAAACTTACGACTAATATCACAGATAAAAACTAATATAAAATCAAGAGTAAATAGAATTTTACAAAGTCCAAGATGGGTGTAAAGGGCCCATTCTTGGATAACTAAAAACCATAAAGGGTCTAATATAAAACTTAAAACTAGGTTAAAAACTAAAATAACAAAATTAAGTAAAACTTAAAACTAACACTAATTATATAATTAAAACTAGGTTAAAAATAAAAATTAAAAAGGAGAAATAAAACATAAAACTAACATTACTAAAATCTTACAACTAACATCACAGAGAGTCTTTAAAATATAAAAAAAATAACTATATAAAATTTAACAAATTCCGATAAGAAGTGTAAAAGGCTCCTAATCGGATAAAAAAATCAAAAACTCTGAAAAAAAGAAACTTATTTAAAAACTCTTCTAGCATTAAAAAATATACGCAACGATATTAAATTTTTTGCATTAACCCAGCACTTCGAAGAAATAAAAACAACCGGGTTAAAATTTCATTATCATTGCACAAGACACCACGGATGTTTCTGGGTAGATTAAATTTACGACGCAACGCCGCATAACATATGCAATCCACGAGTATATGGTGCACAGTCATGGGGCAGTTGCATCGTGCGCATAGGGGTGCTTGTCCTCTTATCATCAGGTAATCGTGTGTGATCCTCGTGTGTCCTATCCGCAATCGACAAAGGACTACTTCCTCACGCCGAGTTTTTCTGTATGAGGTGTCCCATGGTAGCACAGAATCTTTAATCTGTCTGAGTTTATTATCAGCGGTAGCCGTCCAGTCACCTTGCCACCTCGCTCTCAGTGATTGTTTTACACAATTAATAAAATCAGAGGTAGCAATTCGGTTGGTGAAAGGAGGCTGATTACATGCTTCTTTGGCAGCAGAATCTGCATGTTCATTACCTGGAATCCCTACGTGGCTAGGGACCCGGCAAAAACTTAATTCTGTGTTGCGATTATTCAACTCGGCGATTGCGTTATAAATTTCAATGACGATAGGATGTTTAGAATAAAAATTTTTTAAGGCATGGAGAGCACTACACGAGTCACTGCAAATAAGAATTTTTCTATATTTAGGGTTAATGATGTTTAGAGCCTTATTTATAGCGTATAGTTCAGCGGTAAACACACTCGTAATACCGGGGAGACCAAACATATAAGTTCTCTCATTGACAACAAAAGCACACCCAACTGTATCGTTTTGTTTCGATCCATCAGTGTATACAACCGCGTCTGGTTTCGTCTTGGAGAGAACACACTGAAACATCTGCTGAAAGACGATAGATGGTGTTGATTGTTTATTATATGTAGTCAGGTCAAAATTAAAATTTATGAGGTTTATTCTCCATGGAGGATATGAGCAAGGGTACATAGGAAAGAATGACATTTCTTTGATGTGAATGGAGGTAACAGAGTACATTAATTTGTCGCTTTTTATTACTTATCGAAATTCTTCTTATGAATTTGATGCAGATGAAACGTACGAGGTATAAACGAATGTACTCAGCGTTGCTTTCTTTAAGAGTAATAATGTACACTGTACAACTAGTCCTTTATGAAGAAGTATATCGCTTATAAGTCTGTATATTGATTCCACTGCGGTAGGCTTGGTACACTGATGCACAATAGAGTAGTGTTTCCGCTCAGGAAAGAAAAAAATTGGAAACGGCTGCATTTTTCCTCAATATAAGACTGGGAGGGTATTATTATTCTTGAAAATGGCTACGATTGTTGTTTTAGTTATGACTGATGACTCGTGTCAGGTTCCTGTTATCGTTACGGTTACGTCACTAAAATATATCCCTCCGAATTAAGTTTTTAGTTTTACTCTAATTTTTCTCTATTTATTTTATAAGTTTTATCTGTTATACTTACTTTTAGTTTTAAATTAAGTAACGATTCTCTTTTAAATAATTCTTCATTAACCTTTATAATTTATATTTTATCTATCCATTTAATATTTCAATCGATCGACACGAATTGAAAACTCGAATTATAAGACACTACTGTTAACATACAGCACGAATAGAAACGAGGAAATTTTTGGGCCGGTGAAAGAAAATAAGAATCGATAAATTATAGATGAAACAAAGAATTATTTAACGAACAGGATACTGTAGCTGCAGTAAACAGTAGAAGAATAGGATAGTTGTAGAATATCTTAAGAACAGAAGAATATGTATAAGTTAAATCTGTACTAACAAATCGGTTTGATTCGTCTACATTATTGTAAAGACGTAAAAAGAGGTTGTTTGATAAATTCAAAAAGTACATATATATATATATATGTGTACAGCTTTTTTTTTGAGGTTGAGGAATTCCATTTACGGGTGCCGAAGCAGTGTCGGATTCCCTAACAGGTTCCGTAAGGTGTTACAGAGAATGCGTATGTATTCCTGCGCACTACCGACTAGAAACACCACCCCTGGCGACCCCAACTCCTGGGAAACCGCTAATAAAGCATTACTTCAGGAGGGGGAGTAAGCGCCCCCACACACACATTCGGTCTTCACTAGCAAACATCATCCATACCAGACCACTAACGCACACACTGCAAACCACAACATCCAGAAAAATAGTCCACCTTACAGGTACACATATACATTCATACAATCAAGCCAACACAAGACAAGCGCATAACAATCACGAAGACACGGCCACAAGACATAACTTATCCAGCAAAGCACACTCAACAGATAATTAAATTTCCACAATCTCACCCAGAGTACACAAACATACACCCACCATCTAACACACACACAACTCAACTACTTATCAACTTATTACTTACCCACGACAGCTATAATTATTAAAAAAGTGAGCAACGCCCTCAGGCACCGGCAGCGGAGTGTCCACTATACTGGCCACGATTTGCTAGTCTAAGGAAGTAGATCTAATTTTGAAACATTTTTCATTTCAGATTTAAAATGTTTCTATTTTTTGTCCTTTCATTATTTAAGTTTGGTTGCCGCATAGTAAACTGTAGGAATGTTTTAAACAATTTAGTATTAATTTCTAAACCTTTATTTAGTTATAGGAAAATTATTTTTTCCCTAAAATCCCTTATTACTTATGTCAATCTTTTTTATTAAAAAAAAACCGGTCATTATATGTATTTTTTTTATTTTTGTTTTGTTTATGTATAACAGAAATGAAAGAGTTATGATAAATTTCTATCGAAGTAAACTGGAATCGCTTTCACAAAAATTTATTTAAAATCTAAAACCGCATAACCATTTCAATAAATAATCATCATCAATAGTTGATGATTGCGGAAAAAATATGTGCATCAAAGTATGTAAAAGAGTTAATAAAAAAATAAATTATTTTTAAAAAATAATAAATTTAAATAATTAAAGATTATAATCATATCAAATATAATAATAAAATAATATTATAATCATATCAATATCAAATAAATAATTCTTAAGAAACATTATAGAACGAGTATTTTTAGCAGGAATGTTAGATTAAGAGGGAAAGATAATAGAGCAACCAATAAAAAACAAGTGTTACCGTTTCAGGCTATTCAAATAGAAAGTATAAATTTACCTTAACAACATCTGAATTACTGGGACCCCCCCCCCCCCTAATCGCTTACTACAACTTAATACACGTCTCTTATATTGGTTGTAGATTAAAAAGAACATGAAGCTTAAACCAATCAAAGAGATATCTCCTTCCATGAACGAATTTTACGGGAGGGTACAACCGTTTAATGTTCTTACAATTAAAACATTCGCAGAAGTATTTTTAATAAATTTAAAATTCAAAACGGTTACTAGAAATTTACCAAGTAACACTGTTCAACAATAATGTTTCCGCTTCGCAATCGATAAAGTAAATATCATAACTGTGTAATTCCTGATTATTAGGTGCTTTTTTTTTAAATTATTGTTTTTAATAAACGAACTTTATGATCATTACAAGTTAATCATATTTATTCGTGGTTTTTTCGGAAGTAGAAATTCGTTAAAAAAAATTTATTTAAAAATTATTTCAAAAGAGTTCATTTACGAACGAATCGTATAAATAATAATTTGTTTCAATTTTTTTATTTAAAATTGTTTATTCTGTTCTGATATCGGCATTTCTGGATCCATTATCTTAAAAATTGAATAGTTACGTTTTTTTTAGCGATTTGTAATCCAGGTATAATTTATCAATAGATAATTATTTTGCACAAATCTCGGAAACAAATAAACGCACAATCAGAAGTAAGGATTTTTACGAATTAAATAATAAATTCGCTACACAAAAAAAAACTGTAATCTGTAATTAAAATAACCTATTATATAGTTTTTTTTCATATGTACATATCGCAGAAATATTTTTTAAAATACAGATTTAGGGATTGAAACAAGGAAAGGCAATTTTTTTTTAACATGGATTAATTAGTTTTTTGTTGACGTGATTTTACAATAAACTGTTGCTTTACTATAAACTGATAAAATGAAACTTTGAATGTTAATTTATAAAACGGGAAAAATTCGGTACTTTTTAAATGTATTGTTTTACCAAAGAGCTATATATGAGAAGCTGAACTGTATTAATAAATTTAGTTCATATTAAAGTTGATGTTAAGTAACACTGGCCCTAATCTATCCGTGGACGGTACCATTATTTAAATAATATTCTATTGACATCCTTTGCTAGATTAAATTCAAATAAGGGTATCCATTCCATAAAAAAACAATTAATTCTTCCTCTTTATGCCCAGAAAAAACTAGGAAAAATTATTAAAAAGATTAAAAGTTAAAGGTAATGTATTATTTTAAACAATTTCCGGGTCGGTTAATTTTTTTTTTTTTTTTTTGTTAAATATAAATCTTAAGTTATCGTAAATCTGCCTGGTATACACAGGCTGATAATTTTCTGCCTGTTCTATTGTTTATAATGATAGAAATTATCCTTAATACAGTTAGTATAAAAAATGAAACAGGCACATGCATAATTTTTGAGATCTACTTTAACAATCTCAGCTTTTTAGCTACCGATTTGGACAAATGAACTGTTATTTTGTTTAAAATAAAGACTTACTATGTTTTCTTATACAACGATTTTTTTTCGGACCTATTAACGATTAAAAAAATGAAATGTCCATCATTTTGGATTTTGGAAAAGTAAATTTGTCAAGATTATTTATTTTGTAGAGGATGTGTTTTGGTAAATTTACACCGGATTTTATTAAAGTATTTCAATGTTTTATTAGGAAATAAATTTTTATTTAAAAAACATCTCGGACAGAGGGAAAATTAAGCGAGATTAAGGCTTTGTTCGCAAGAACCTTTTTTATTTATTTTAGTGTCCTGTTTAGCCAACACCTCTGGATATGTATAAAATGTCCTGGATGTCCTGTATGAGGGTGTCTCGAAAAAAAATTTAAGACACGATATACAATTGAAAATAAAAAAAACCGTTCATATACACATCGGTCTGGAAAGGAATCCTTTTCCATTTATAGCTTACCAAACATTTCCCCCTGATTTCTCCTCCAAGCGAACAAGTAAAATAAAACTGTACTGAAATTCTTCGAACTTCAACTAAAACTAAACGATTAATAAATCTAAAAAATAAAGAAAAAGAAAAAGATTATAAGACTACCTTTTTTTAAAAAAGATGGAGGAACCCCATTTACGGGCGCCGAAGCAGTATCGGACTCGCTAACAGGTTCCGCAAGATGTTATTAATTGCGTATGTATTCCTACTACCGACTAAACCTCCACCCTTGGCAACACACCCCTCCTTTTATTTTTTAAACACCCCTAAGGCAACCGGTACTCGCCGTTAAACAGAACACAGTTACCTCGGAGTGTCTTGGCAGCAGTCTCTGCTCACCCTAGCTAGCCTCCTTCTGGGGCTTTCCCACTGGGGTCTCCTCAGCTTCATCGAGACACTCCGACTCCCTCATATCGGCTCCCAGCCGATATGCTCCCAGCATATCGGCTGGTGAGCCGATATGCCCCTCCGCTGAGGAGCTACCCTTCCTGTCACTACTGCACCGGCTCCAGATGTGCATTTCGAACTTCGCCTCGCGACTCATTCTTATCTTGAGAGTTCTCTATGCCATCATCGGCGAGTTCCGACCCATACACTCTTGAAAGTCAGTAGGCCAAAACACCCTAAGCTTAGAAACTGCCGCCCTGGCCCTAAACGTCACCACGTTTCGTCCCCCATTTTTTTAAATTTATTTATTTTTTTTAACAACACTCAGACTCCCGTTCGTACAATCCCCACGTCAGAGTACCCTCACCGAAGCACACACTGTTACTCCGCCCGCATTGCACCACGGGACCATCGTCATCCTTACCATTCACCAGGCTGCACGTCCACTCCTTCCCGGAAACCGAAACACAATCCAGTATCAATTACTCACACTAACCTTTATGCCAATCGCACTCGGCCCGACATTAAAGATTTGTTCTGCACAACTTCTTCCAGGTCTAATCCGCCTTGATATTCTCCGATTACTTTTTCTATTGTCGATTGTATTTTATTTAACAATATTTTGAACAAAACTTTATATGAGACTGACAACGGTGAAATTCCTCTGTAGTTGATGTTTGTTTTACTTCCTTTTTTGTGGAAGGGATGTATTCTACCATTTTTCCAATCTTCAAGAATGCTTTCTCTTTCTCAGATTTTTTTAATATTCTTTCCGGTTTTCCCTCAGTTCATCGCTTGTATATTTCAGCATTTCTGCAGCTACACTATCTTCTCCACACGTTTTATTAATTTTAAGTGATTTTATTATTTCATTTATTTTCTCTGCGAGAAGTTTGGGAGTTTCGATTATTTTTCTGGAAGTTAAAAGTTTACTTAGGGTCGGGGCAGATCATCAAATTTCAAAATATTAGATAATTGTATTAGATATTCTTCATTTTTCATTATTAGGTCCCCTTTCATTCTTAATGTAAGTACAAATCGGATTAAAGCTTGATAATTAAGATTTAAAAATTTGGTAAAAATCTCTTGTATTATCTTTAGCAAAATTTCTTCTAAAATTTTACATTGTTTTTATAATTTATTTTTTGATTTCTAGTGATTCTTCTCCTAGAATCATTTATTAGAGTCCGATGGATTTTAGGTAAACAATGCGGTTTTTTTTTTAATTCTTAATTATTAATTTTTTTTTTTTTTCTTTTTGGCTAGCGCTGCAAAAGTAGGGATGTTTAAATTATATTAATTATTCGACATGTTGTTTATCATTAATATTTTATAGTAACTATATATTGATTAATAACGTAATAAATTTACAAGGGATGTTGGCAAAGTTTATAAGTTTGTAAACAAATACTTTGTTGTTAATATGTTGTATATTATTTGGAAAAAAACGAACTGTATTAAGGTAGTATTTTACAATGGAAGTGCATTAAAATATATGTGTACACGGGTTACAATTATTTATCTCGCACTTCTTTAAGGTTATTCGCCAGTGTCTCAATATCAACCGACCATACTTCATGCCAACATGCGTGCCACGTTTGTATTTTACTCTTATGTCACGTGAATAAGAACAGAAACAGCCGTAACTGGTTGTGACTCGATGTTCGGATATTTAATATTCCCTCCTCCTCTCCTTTTTCCGGAACGTTGTGAAAGGTATTGATTTCAAACTTCCCCTCCCGGTCATCTCTTTCTTTATCTCTTTCACTCGTTCACTGCATTTTCCTCTTTATTTTTACTCGCCCTCTCTTTTAACCTCTACCTTCTTCCTCGTTCTCCATCACATTTTTACCTCGTTTTACTTCATTCTTACTTGTTACTAGTTACGACTTCAATCGTAAAACGATATAAATTTGCAGCTATTAGTTTACCCCAGCTGTAGCTCTTTAACGCCGTGAAAATGGATTTATCAGTTAATTATAGTATTACATTAATTGCAGAAGTAGTAATAGTAATAATAATAATAATAATGTAGTAACACAGATGTAGTGTAATATTTTTCAAGTCCCATAATACTTTGCTTTTACAATCCCTAAAGGGGACATCAAATTTGACAATGCTAATTAAAAACGTAATAGAAAAAATATATGTAGTCTGCAATTGTTAAACTTTAAACGATTTATAATCCGCGTAGTTCTACATTAATTAACAGGACTATACATTTATTACTAGTTTATATATATATCCCAATTGTTCACCTAGTAATAAATTCGTATTTTTTTTTTTTAAAGAAAAATTCCACGGTAAAAATACTCCGAACAAAATCTTTTAGGTGAAGTGATATATTTTAGGTGTTTTTTATCTGGAAGGTTTAGGATTCAAATCCCAGTTAGGCTTGATATATTTTTTTTATACCCTAAAAAGTAGTTCATTTCTTAACATAAACGTTTCGTTAATTCTGTAATGTTTCCCTTTACCCTGATATAATTGCCGGAATAAATAAATAAACAACATTTAATTTCTTGCACACGCGCGCGCACGTACAGAGAGAGAGAGGAAGAAGACGTAGAGAGAGAAAAATCCATGATTTGACCGTAGCGAAAACAGTTTCACAAGCTTATTTTTACGAGAAAAGTTTTATATAATCGATGTATAAAGTCGTATTTTGATCAAATCCTGACCAACATTTGAAAAACTAATCTTGTCGATGTTTTTTGTAAGTACTTCAAAGCAGCCGATTTATTTTTACAGATCCAGCCTTTTATTTGTATAGATATTGTATGTTTACGGGCAGAGATGTTTTACATGATGCCTTAGAAGTTTTATTCTACGCTTATCGAAAGAAAGGAAATTAAGTAACCGTAGTAATAAAAAAATAACTATCCGTTTTGTTGTAGCGCATCTATTTACTACTTTTTTATGTTTTTCTTTTTCATTGTGATTCTTATATACGCGTATTTATTTTCTGCGTGGATAAAACAATCATCGGGCTGACCTATCGTTACTATCATATACCGGTTGTTATCTCGGCTACATTGACTAACCTATGAGTAGTGATACTATACTCGTGTGTACAAGAGCAGGAAATTTCAATTATTTTTTCGTGTAATTAAGTCGATATGCTTAAATCGATTCAAATTTTTCATTGAAAGTTTTTTTCAAATCGTAATATTTGCCTACACAAACACCAATGTAAATATTGTACTCTGTTGTTCACAACTTCACGTTATACAGTTTTTTCTTATAAAACATAATATTTTCAGGGTGCATTCATTTTTTTAATTTAATTTAGATGTTTAAGATTATAACTGAAACTTTTAATGCCAGATTCTTAAATTAAAAAAAAAAAAAATCAAAAAAATGTATTTCTATTTTAATTGCTTTTCTTGAATAAAGCACGCACGCACACAGTAACGGAGTTAAAGAACGATGTTCAAAACTCACCCGTTATTTGTTTAGACTATAAAGTCGCATATAATAGTAATAATAATATGGAGTGATTAATTATATTGTAATAATAATAATAATGCCGATCTCCCCTGGCGGAATGAAAGCTTCTCAGACTTCCATCCGAAGGACCTGGGTTCGAATCCCGGTCAGGCACGGTACAAATTTCCATTCTCTCTCACAGGGCAAAATGATCACATTAGTGGATGCCCGTCACGTCAAAAAAAGATAAAAGTAATAAATGAGCTGTTATCACAATATAGGCTTCAGTTCTTTTTTTTTCTTGAATTTTTACGGGCATCGACTACTAAGGTCCTTAGCCCTCGTCACGTTCTTAGAAAGAAATTAGTATCACCATCAGGATCGTCATATGTAAGGGTGTAACGGGCCCTTACATTTTATTTAAAAGCACAAACTACACAGAACATTAAAACACAAATAACAAAGACAAGCACAACACTTACACTGTAAAGGGCCCCGATATTAAAATTTGAGGTAAGGTTCTCAAAAAACCATGAAATTAAAAATACAAGTTATCAATACCATTATCTTCTTCTACCAGTCTCGATTATTTGTTAATTTTAGCACCCCCGGGGCGACCAGAACCGCCGTTAAGCAGAATATCAGTCGCGCCAGGATGCCGTGGCAGTTGACTCTCCATATAAACAGGCTACAGGCATGCATTGCGCGCACCCATAGCCTCGCGCCCTCAGTCCACCCTTGAGGGTCCCCCATACCATCATTGGAAACACCCCGACTCACTGCTCTTGAATGCAGACAAGCCAGGGTAGCCTAGACAAGAGGGCTACCTCCCGTCACTATACGTGCCACGCTTCGAGACTCCCATATATGGATGAAACTACCTCTTAGAGACTCTTTAACACCGCTTTAAAATTTCCATTTTTATAGACTTTTAAGAAGTCCACTGGCGTGTAAATATGCAACTATTGTTCTTTCATTTCCATTAGCTAAATCATCAGCAATAATATCATTTCTTAGACGGAACCTCTTTCTGAGGTCCTCATATATTGTACACTCTTCTATTAGATGCTTAATTGTAAGTGTTTTATTGCAAACACCGCACATTGGTCTCTCATCGCCGGTTAACAAATACGAATTTGTTAATCACGTGTGACCGATTCTAAGTCTGGTCACAGCTACTTGTTCTCGGCGAGTCAACTTCACGTCGCTTTTCCATTTATATGGAGAAGTTTTTACTGATTTTAATTTTGTATTTAAACTCTTCCATTCAGTATTCCACTTGTTTTTTACGACGTTAGTTAGACAATTTTTAACATCTGCCACTCTTACAGGAAATGGATCCAAATCATCGCAGATTGTTGCCTTTCTGGCAGCTTCGTCTGCGCTCTCATTACCTGTAATACCAGCATACCCTTGAGTCCATACAAATATGCATCGCTGTCCTCGTTGATTTAAAACGTATAAAATGGATAGGATGTTTGAAATTAAGACATCCTTAATGTTTTTGTTCCGAATTGCAACAAGTGCACTTAGAGAATCGGAACAAATTAGCACTCTCTCTTCTCAATAATGTTCTGTGAAGCGAAGAGCTTGCTGAATGGCAGTAAGTTCCGCCGTATAAACACTGGCCATATTTGGCAGTTTCCAACAATGGGCTTCTCCATTTACATATATGGAGCATCCAACACCATGTTCGGTTTTAGAGCCGTCAGTATAAATTCTGATATGTTCTTCATAGTTACTGACGGTGGCTAAAAATTCCTGTTGGATGATCATTGCTGGCTTCTTTTTTATTTCTCCCTGAGAGAGATCCAACCTTGTATTTACCACCGGCAAGAGCCATGGCGGTATTTCTCTCGTGGAAATTGCTAGTGTCTCAGGAATAGCAATTTCGTGTTTTCTTCTTAATTAGTTCAGTTCTTATCCTTATTAATTGTTATTATTCTTCTTAATTCTTCAATTCTTCAGTTCTTATCGTAAAATAATGTTTATTATTTTAAAATTCTTTTAATCGTTTCTATAAAATAATTGAAAACTTTTAACGACAGTGTTAAAATAACAATGCAGTACTAGTAATAACAAAAATGGATGACGGATAATTTTGTTGCGGTCGTAATTTTGTTTATTAAATTTAATATACGCATAAACGTTTTGCGTATCTCACCCTGCAAAAAGTTATGATACCGTTTAAATGCATTTCAATCAACCGTGTAAGATCGATCAGACTCTCATGCCACGTCCACAGTACATTTATTTTCGTAATTCAGATTTTTAAATGGTTAATTTTTACGTTTTTTTTAACATGTATTTTGGGCATTTTTATTATCTTTTCAAAGTTTTAGTTCCCTTATTTTTACATCATTACATTCAATTACTTCAAATTTTGTAACATATTTTACTTTCCCGGTTACAGCAACTATAGCTATTACGGGAAATTATTACGGCGAAAAAAATTGGCTTTTTTAAGTTTTGTGCCTTAAAGAGACATGTTTTTTTTAAAGAATTTAAGATATAGATTTAAGTAAGTTGTAAATAATCTGCGAAAAAAAATTTTTCTCCAACGCTTTCGAGTCCAAAAAATCTATTTTTGTTACACGGACGTTTGTGCATATTTACGTGTGTATGTTAGCCTATATTTGTTCTTATAAACTCAGGACCCCGTTGATCGATTTTCTACAAAATTGATAGACAGGTAGTGAGTGCCTTCGGGATGGAAAGAATATACAAATTTTTTTGCAAAAAATTGAAAAAAGGGGTGGGACGTTATTTCCCCGAAATAAAATTTTAAATCTTACTGCGGTATGTTAGCAGAAAATATTCCTAAAAGTTGAAACTTTTTTATCAAGATCATAAATAACCGTAAGGTTTTATTTAGTATTCATCCCCCTCCACAAAAAATGATTTTACGTAATTTTTAGTAATTTCAAATTTTTAATGAACAAAATATATTTTTTTAAATACTAAAATCACTTAAGTAATTTAATACCACTCTCCAGATGGGGGAAATCCAAAATTAAAAAAGAAAATCAAAATATTTTTAATGTACTTAAAATAAATTTTAGTGAATATTTTAATCATTAAATATCCCCCTGATGCATGTCGCATGAGTCCAGAATTTTTAAAAGTCTAAAAATATATTTTTGGAAATTGTGATAGTAAAATACTAATATTAAAAAATTTTGATTATTGCTTTATTTTGTTGAGCGTTTTCATTTCCAAAATGAATAGGACACCTTGACCGGTGTAGCCGGGAAAGTTGTGCAATTCATTGCCGGTTTTTTTTTTTTTTGTTATTTACCCCTTCTTTTTTTTGTACGTTAAACTAAATAAAATATAAACTTGTGAAGCATTGTTTCTTTATCTGTGTTCAAGGAATTATAATCTTTCAGATAGAATGCGATTATAAGTTTTTTTTTTTTTTTAAATTGAAAACGGTGTTACTAAACTTGCTCGGTGTTTGCATAGAGCCTAAAATGTCCTTCTAGTGTCAATGTCAAGAATAATTATTTCCCTTAGAACTGTATTTATTATTATTATTTTTTTTTTTAAATATATTTACTAACATAAATTAAAAATCGTGATGTATTACAAAAAAAAAAAAAGAAAGAAAAATGTAATTACTTCAAAAAACCAGATTCCATCGTCAGGCTTACGACTAAAAGGGACAAATAACTCGGTTTCCTACAGTCTTCTTCCTCGTATCAAAATTTTTCAGCGTATTTGCCCGCCAACTTACTCCTCTGAAATGCAGTAATATACAACCCTATAAGTAATACCTTAACGCTGTTCCCAATCGGTATCGCCTGTATAACAACATTACTCTCACAGAAAACAACTATTGCCGCTTCTATTAATCCATGTCTCTGAACGGGAGATTTTGGATTATAAAGTTATTTTTTTATCAAAAGAAAATAATTTTAAAAACAGTTCTCTAATGTTTCTTTAAACCGGTAAATTATTACAAATTATCATATAACCGATTCTCGGTAAGGTAATTTGTACTAAGACTTGATGAAATGTATATAATACATATTTACGACAAACGGTTAATTTGTTTTCTAACCGACTGGGAAATTTCAGAACAGTTCCCACACCGATATTTCAATTAGAGAAAATTTGTAAGAAAAAATTGCATACGCTTAGGTTACTACAAATAAAAATTATTGCTGTTTTACAGGCATGTATACCATTCTCGAGGAGAAACTTTTTTAAAATTATTTTCATTATATTTTTCGGGTTGTCAACTAATGTAATTAAATGCTATCATTGGTATTTAGATTTTTGAGTCTGGGTAGGTGTTGCGGAGTGGGTAGGTTCCACCCCTTTAAAAATAATTTTTAAAAGGTTTCCTCCGAAAATGGTGTACGTGGCTGGAAACAAAAAGGTATGACGGGACTGATAACTGTTGAATAATAAACGTGGTAATAATCTAAGATCCGGTAGCTGATTTCTGCAGGCATCTGTTTTTTAATGAAACTCTAATTGAATGATTAATGATAATTTAATTCATTACTGCCAGGTTGCGTAACAAAAATTAGGCGCAATTACCTTTATATTGTAATTAATTTATTTTAACGAATTGCAGCTATATTTTTTTTAAGTGAATAAACGTCATTTGAAAGAAAATGATATGAAGAAAGTTAAAAAAAAAATGGTTGCCAGCTCTCAGTTAGCCGCAACTTCCAAGTTGCCAGGTGTAAACAGGTACGTTATTGTTAATTATTTGCGTTCATCGTGTTATTCAAAAAAATTATATACTAAATTGAAGTTTAATTTTTTCTGTACACGTTTACACATGGTTACCTGTCAAAAAATCTCCAAAATAGTGATTGCCATAATTTGAACTAATTACTAATTACATGATAAATAATGGAAACGGCAAAAAAGATGAGAAGTCTAAAATCGATTGTCTACGTCTTTATTCGAAATGAAACGACGCGCGCATTCTTTCTCTCTCGTTCACTCTCATCCAGACTGAAAATAATTAGTTCAAATAATGGCACCGCTAATTGCGACTAATTTTTTACAGGTAACAATGTGTTATCGTGTTCAGAAAAAATTAAACTTCAATTTAATATAATATTATTGAAAGTCAGCAACATTTTATTTTTACATTCATCACATCATTTTCTTTCAAATGCACATTAAAAAAATATAGTTGCAATTCGTTAAAATAAATTAATAACAATATATTTAATTAAAGGTAATTGCGGCTAATTTTTGCTAATGTAATGAATTAAATTATCATTAATCGTTCAATTAGAATTTCATTAAAAAAACAGATACCTGCAGAAATCTGTTGCCGATCTTGTACTATAACTTTTCAAATTATCACCCGTTATATCGTGTTTTTATAAAATACTTTCAGTGAGGTATGAATGGCGGCGATTTTATTTCTTATAAATTTTTTTTCTTCTTAAAATGGCACGTGAAAAATTTTCATAAAGTTTTACCGCTTTAAGATACAGGAAACTCTCGACATCTCCTAGCATAATATAGCCTAACCTAACATCTCCCAATTTTATGAAAAAAAATTGATAAAGTTCATAAAATGTTTTTAAAATTTATAAGATTTGATCCTTCTAATACATAAATATCACAGAAAATAGTACGGTTTTCAGTTAAAACGTTCTCGAGATAAAAACTTAAGTAAAACTAAGTGCGTATTCGTAAATACAAAATCTTCTAATCGTGATTTTAATTTTATTAGTTTCAGCTTACCTAAAAAATGTAAAGAAAATCGGGAGATATTTTACTTTTTGATCTGTTGTCTATCATAAAAGAATCCTCAAAAACATATGAAAGTATTCGTAAAATTTGGTTTTCATTTTTGATTAAACATTTATGTTATTTTCCGATTCGGTAAAAATTCGCGTCGATTCGAAAAATTATCTGAAAATATTATTAGCTGAAAATGTGTTATTACTGATGGAGAATGAAAAAAAATACTATTCGTTATTACGTATTTAATATTTTCTTTTTACGGTTTACAGTATTAAGTTTAAATGAATTACGTATTTGAGTATTCCACAAAATTCATTATTTTAAGTAATATGAGATGTCCACTTCGTTATTACACCTGGATATTAATGGAGTGTTATTAACATCATCCTATTTAGAGAGCTTACATTTAAATAATTAATTATAATATAATTTTGAATTCAATTGCTCATTTGGAGATTATGTTGGCAGTGCGTGTAGGCATACGCTCATGTGCCTCCTGCACGTACACGCACGTTTGAACATTTAAAATCAATACGGGTGACGTAAATGTTTTTGTTTAATATTATTTATTTTTACTATTCAGAAGTATATTAAAAAAATGTGAAACAAAATTTTTTTTTTAAACCGGTCTCTTTTCGATATTATATTTTACTTTCCTGTCTAGATAGCGCTATAGCCTTTGCTAACAATATTTGCAAAAGAAATTTTTCAGAATTGCATCCCACCCCAAAAAATGTTGTTGTAGCCGACTGCTATGTTGTGACGTCACAGGAGAGCGGTAGAATTAAATAAATGAACAATATTTAAAGTGTAAAATAGTAACTCGATCTGGCCGGATCTCGAACACTATCGCCCGGTTAACTCAGTACCTCGTTCGATAATCCTCGCGGCTACACCGGCCTGCCTACCGCTCAAGCGAAATTTGTTCTACATAAGTTGAAGTGAAAATTATATTAGTTTTTTAGTTAGTGCCGACCGTCGCCGCTAGTACCGCCACATCCGCGTGAATTATATACGGTATGCGCGCGCGCTTTAGTAGACTCGTTGAATTAAATTTTCGATTTTTCTTTAATTGTTTATCTTGTAACGTTTACGATTAGTTGATTAAAGCAAATTGTAGCGTAGATCTATTTATTTCAATCCTGAACAAGTAATTATTATTTTTAAATAGTCTTAATAATCCCGTTCACGTCTTCATGAACTAATTTTTTTTTTTTTTTAGTTTGCAATTATGAATTTTACTATAAAAGATAATAATAATAATAATATTACCATGAGAATTAAAATTTATGAAACTTTAAAAAATGTTTTACGTCATATTTATGAAATTTTGAATAGGGCTGTCACCCTTCCCCTCGTTATGGAGATTGAAGTAATACCTGTTGGTACTTAGTCATTATACGAAGATTACGTTGAATTTTTTTTGTACCTGTAAGTAATAAACCGATTTACAAATTTATTCGTATTTACACTTATACTGTAGTTTATAATCGGATAGCACGTAGATGAGAGAAAAATTCTATTTGCAGGAGCGCTGAAGCAAGAGACGACCTACCCGTAGCGAATGAAAAGCTAATTTACTTTTTTATGCTGAATTAAAAGATACAAATCAACGAGAATTTTTAAGAAACGTTTAAGTCCGAGGTTTAGTCGGAATTATCAGAATTATGTGTCATAAAGAATCGAACATTGTATTTGCTTATTTTTTTATTCTTAATTTAATTTTTTTTTTATTCAATTAATGTAATTTTATTTATATTTATTTTAATTCTTTTTTTTTATCACTTTTATTAACATTTACTTTTAGGTTTATTACAACGTTCAGTCTTTCATCGTACAATTTTTATTTTAATATTTTATTATTTACAGTTACTTTATTTAACACCTGTTATAGTACTAACTTATTACGTAATCTGTTATTTAAAATCATATCGCTGCATCTTTTTACAATAATGTGTATAATTTGTTGTAAAAATAAAATAAGCATTATTGTACGGTTGTGTTAATGTATCGGTATTACTGGACGTTTACGTAATTTCATTAAAGCAGGAATCTGTCGTTTGTTGATATTACCTCATTTCATTGTACGACAAAAAGTTGGAAAAAAAAATTATAATTAAAGTGCAAGAGTAAAATTAATTTTTCCGGAAAATGGGAGTATTGATTGTGAATTACATCGCTCGCAATCGAGTTACCGAGCAGTTATATTTATTCTTTTTACATAAAAAAGAGTAATTATAACCGCTTGTAAATCTGTTATTTGTATTTTTAAATACTTTCATCTAAGATATCGCTTTAAGCATTCTTTTTAGTGAGGTTATTTATCCGTTATCGTGATACGTTCGCGAGTAGATGGTTTCTTACCGATTATCCAATCCGTTCTCTCTTTCCTCATAGTTTCTTCGCAAGAGATAATCCATGGATTTTTTTATAACTGCTCACTCGAGTTACGTCAAAGTTATGGGAATTGTTTCTTTTTTTGCGCTTCATGATGCCGCCACATAAGTTTGAAACTTGCGGGTGGGAGATGGAAATGAACTTTTGTAACGCGTAAAAATGCCATGCCTAACCGGGATTCAAACCCCGAACCTCAGGATGAATGACCACTCCGCGAAGGAGATCGGAGTTTTCGTTTAATATGTCTCTGGTATTTCCTAGTTTGAAGGAAACAATGCTACCTATAGTTGAGCTCAATAGCTGTACAAAAAGTTCTAAGTGGGGCTTATCGGACTCTGATATATGTCGGATAAATTCAGGATTCTGATCATTCTTATGTATAAATATATATATATATATATATATATACACATCTTATCAGAATTATTTTTTTGTAATGTTTCGGTACATTTTTTAAATTCATATTTATTTTCAAATAAATTATTCGGTTTATTTCATATAAAATTCGTTACAAAAGAAAAATATGGTCTTTGAAGAATTATATGTTAGAAACTATGTAGGCTATAAGAAACAATGTATACATCATTGAAGTCTATATGATGTATGAGTGTCTACATGATGTAAAAACTATGTAGGTTAATAAACTAACCACCGGTCGGGTGTAAGAAACAACACGGTTTCCATCGCAACAAACGCATGCCCCGTAAACATCAACTAAACTTAAATATTATCGTACGTACAGTCGATCACCGTTTCTCTCTTTACTGCTCGACCAGTACGTGGCAAAATGTAGAGACGGTTGTCGCGAGGTACGTAGAAGTGTGTTGCAAGCGGAAGGAACGTCTGCAGCTGAGATATAATTGGCTGCGTTGTTTAGGGTAAAAATGTATCGAGCGATGGTTCTGGGAAAGACTGGTGCACGGAATAGCGAAGGAAGAGTGTGAAATTCCATTGTGAGTGATGAACTTGAAAATTTTGAACACGCTGTTTGTTATAAACGTCGCTTCATAATTACCAAACGTAATGAAACTTTCCTTATATTTCAAGTTCCAGTCTTTACGCAGTGGTTACAGGCACATTGGATTTTCGAAATACTCTCCACGGTGGGTACCGATACGACTTACAGATGTCCGGATAACAAAAAGAACGGGAGCAGCATCGACTTTACTTTTGCGATACCAGAATAAAGGAAATGAATTTCTTGATATTAGAGATGAGACGTAAAATCGATTCATCAGTATTAGGATAAAAATGATTAACCCACCGAGTCGGTTTAGTGGTGAACTCGTCATCGCAAATCGGCCGATTTCGAAGTCAAGAGTTCTAACATTCAAATCCTAGTAAAGGCAGTTTTTTATACGGATTTGAATACTCTATCGTGGATACCGGTGTTCTTTGGCGGTTGGGTTTCAATTAACCACACGTCTCAGGAATTGTCGACCCGAGACTGTACAAGACTACGCTTCATTTACATTCAAACGTATCATCCTCATTCGTCCTCTACAGAAATAGCTTACGGTGGTTCTGGAGGCTAAACAGAAAAAGAGATAATAAAAATAGCAGTCCAAACAATAGATGAACACATGCTCACCAAAAACATTCAAAGAAATTTAAAGAAAAAAAAGATTGCTACCGTATTTTGGGACTGTAGAAGAGGATCAGTTTTATTTCACGACAATGCACGGTCGTTAGCACTAAAAATGTACTTTTCTTTTCTGTTCAGTCTCCTGAACCACCGTAAGGTATTACTTCACAGGATGAATGAGGATGATATGTATGAATGTAAATGAAGTGTAGTCTTGTGTTAACATATCCCTGAGACGTGTGGTTAATTGAACCCTAACCACCAAAGAAAAGGCGAAAGATTTATGCGGAATGAAAAGGATCAGTCCTTGGGCCTATACTGTGGAATATTTTTTATGACAAAATTTTTAGATTAGATTATCCCGAGGGGGTTTTTGTTGTTGGATATGCTGATGACATTGCTATCCTAGTAGAAGACAGAGAAGTTAATAACCTAGAGGATAAAGCAAATCAGGCGTTACGAATAATTGATGAATGGCTGGTAGGAAGCATGCTACAGATATCCCCTAACAAATCCTGTTGTTTGGTGTTTTCAGGTAGAAGACCTATTAGAAACCTCAATATAAACATTAAAGGGGAGAGAATTAAGGAGGTCAAAGAAGCAAAGTATTTAGGGGTTCTTTTGGATAAAAGCCTAAGATTTAGCAAACACGTAGAGATGATTTGTAACAAGGTCACCCCTTTGATTAAGGCATTGAAGACTCTTTTCCAGAACCATGGTACACCGAAAATGGTAATAAGGAGACTGATAACTGCGGCTACCACGTCAGCAATTTTATATGCGGCCCCGATATGGGGAGATACAATGAATATTCAGAGAAACAAAACAAAATTAAAAAGAGTACACAGGCTTGCTTTACTGCGTGTAGCCGCGGGATACAGAACAGTGTCATACGACGCGCTGTGTATACTAACGAAGGTTCTACCCATTGATTTACAAATTAAACAAAGAACATTTAGATATAGGGGTATGTCCAAAGATGAGATTGAACGGCTAATTGATCAAGAGTGGCAGGATACATGGACACACTCTAGAGTAAGGGATTGGACCAGGCGACTAATCCCCAACATAAATATGTGGACTAGTAATAGAATAGGTAATGTAGATTTTTATACGACACAACTGTTGACGGGGCATGGCTCGTTCGGCCATTATCTGTTTAGAATTGGAAAAAGACCTACCCCACAATGTGTGTACTGCCCAGAGACTGATGATGCGGAACACACTGTGTTTGTATGCCCAAGATGGGCTCCAAATAGAAGAGAAATTTCGGACAACGGACTTACACCTGAAAACCTCTTAAATTGGATGGTCTATAGTGACGATAACTGGGATTGGTTCCGTAGGTTTGCCGGGGAAATCTTACGCACCAAGGAAGAAGAGGACAGAAGAAGGGGTTTATGAAATTAGGGTAGGGAGGACAGTCCCTCCGTGGAGGGCCCGTACGCCGTGGTGTGCGGGTTCCTGAGAAGGGGGGGGAACTCCTGGGGAGTGTGGGACAAATAAAAGACCGAGTCCCGGTTGGCGGTGCCGCTCCTGCGGGTGCCTCGGCGCTTAGTGGGGGCGGTACCGCTGATTAGAGGCAAAGACATAATGACCGAGACCCGGTTCCCTGCTGAGGGGATGGGAGGTGGCGTAGCCATACCCCGTCTCCGAGGCGGGGGATTAGAGGCAGGCGAATAAAATAAAATTAAAGATCCGAGACCGGGGGAGCTAACCTGCCGTGCCGGGTGTACAACCGGTGGGCGGGGGACACTCCCTTAGAGTAAAAGGACACTCTCCCCGACTGAGTATACTTAAATGGATATCCGGTCGGGGAGAGTAGGGGAAGAAAAAAAAAACCACCAAAGAAGAGCGATATCTACGATCTAGCATTCAAATGCGTATAAAAGTGACTGGCTTTACTAGGATTTGAACCTTAGAACTCTTGACTTCGAAATGAGCTGTTTTTCGATGACTAAGAGTGTACTAAACTGGCACTTCAAGCGGCAGAATTTTCACCATCCCCTTAATACTTGATTTCGCATCTTCTAATTTTCAGCTTTTACAAAATTTAAGAATCGGGTGGCTGCTCGGTATTTCAAAAGTAATGATGAACGCGTGGGTGGGTATTTTGGCTCCCCCATTGTTTAAAGAGGGAATAGACAAGGTGGTGTTACGATGCGCAAGTGCTCGATTTAGTGCGGGGACTATGTCGAGAAGTAATATACTAAGTATGTATGTAACCCTTTGTGTATAGTAAACTTTTTTAAATTTATTTTTTGTTTTATTTTAGTTCTCGATCCGTGGTTAATCTATAAATAGCCTCGAAGAATAATTAGTTTTGTTATACTAAAATCTAGTTCAGCTCTTAAAGCCGTGTTACCGTAGTGTATATTTGGAATTCCGCTGGCACTTGCACGACCACGGTGCACGGAAACGGTAGATCCGCATCGGCTTTGAACAGTTTATACGTTTTTATAAGTTTTGGTAAATTCTAAAATATTAAAGGCTCTGGTTCCGTTGATTCTTCTATACGGGTTGGTCTGTTATTTTAAAATAAAATACGGTTTAATACATTAAATTTACTTTATCAAAAATCGTTTTTCTGAAGAAGTGGATCCGAGTTCGACCACAGTTTAACGCCTGACAATTTAATCGTTATTATATTCAAAAAAAGGGAATATCGTGTGATTTATCATGAAAACAACTAGTTTACATATGAGTCTTAAACGAACTGTTTTTTTGTTTTGTTAAATACGCCGGCCAAAGCTAGGCGTATTTATTTCAACATCTTATTGATCCAAGTGTTATTTTCAGTTTTGTTAATTGATAATGTCCTGCCACACACACCACAATAGTATGTTTCATACTATTGGATATCCAATTTCAGCAAGCTGTATTCCCGATCAGAAGATGACGAACCGAGGAAGAAATAAAGGCTCGTTAATAAACAGAAACTATTCGCTCGCGTTTTATTTTCTTCAGTAAACAAGTTTCTCGCGTTAAAGCTAACTATTTACATCGTGCGAACGGGATAGACGTACACGTACGCAAGCCGCTTGTGTACGTGGGACTTGCCATAATCTGTCAAAACAAGTGCCGTGGAAATACGAATTAAGTATGAAATATCGTAAAATTTTCTTGTAGTCTGTACGTCTGTATTTTAATGGGGGATTTTTAATAGAAGTTTTTATTCCTGTTTTGATAGCGGTTTTAATGAGAATTCGTCTTTCTTTCCTTTCACCTTTTGTAAATTAAAATTATGAAATTATACAAGTAACAGTACCGGTAAAATGTATTTTCGGGCAAATAAAAAAATTCCCTATACTTCCGAAAGCCAAAATAGCTTTTTTTTTTTAAATAAAAATTATGTAGAATCTGACACTTGAAATATTTGCTTAAAAATGTTTCACGACAGGAAAACCCTCACTTTATATGTACCCTAACTTTATATGTACTACTCGCTATGAAGGTTTCTGTACCTAGAATATATTACTATTATTGTAAGCGTAAAAAATAAACAACTATAACGGATATCGAACACCGCAGTAGCATATAATTATACTCATCCTCCGCAAAAGTCAAAATAGTTCTCGAATATTTTTCTGTGACTGAAACGCAAGACCATCTAGTATTCCTATCTCCCTCCTGAACCTCGAGAACTAATCATAATCCGGTGTTGACTTTAAATATTAATATACGACAACGATGCATGAGAGCCGAACCCTCTTATTATCTCTATTCCTACGTGACTTTTTACTTTTTTTTTAACCTCCTGGACCACCGTTAGGTGTTGCTTCAGAGGATGAGATGAATTACGATTAGATTTGTAGCGTGCGAAAATGCCATGCCTGACCGGGATTTGAATTCGGGACCGCCGGATGAAAGGCCGAGACGCTACCACTCGCACCACGTGACTTAACTTGTACTAGGCTCCTATGCGACTTAACTTGTACTAGGCGCACTCACTAACATGCTCTTTAACCGATTGAAAAGCGTATTGTTGAGTGCATTTACGCGTCCCAAGTTACTGGTTTATAGGATATTCAACAACACTGGTTTTCACCGGTTCATCTTATACGGTTAATATTATTATATTTATTTTCCTAAATCTCGAAATTTTTATTTCGTTTAACCTAAATTAGGCTGAGATTTTGTCAAGTTTGATAATACATAAATGATTTCTGGATATATTTAATATAATTTAAAAATGTAAATGTAGTAAGCCGATTCTCTCATTAAAAGATCGCTTTTAATTCGTGAAAATCGATTATAAGATGATGAAAATATTCGAGGTCGCGTGAAACATGTTTTCTGCTTCTGAATATATAGGTACATTGCTATCTGTATCTTTAATACAGATTCTTGAAATCGGTGTACTACAAAAAAGCGAATATCGGAGTATATTTATGCATAAGTTTTCTTTAATTCCGACCGTTTCGGTTAAATAAATCGAAACGCTTACAAATTTCGTAGATAAAAACACGATTCGATACCATATAAAAGGCAATTTTTTTTGTTCTCGTGGTTCATAAAATTTAGATTTTCAAATACCAGCTCTTTCTTCATAATCGCTACCGTACATCGATTAGTTATTACTTACTACAAATTTGTTTTTTGTTTAGTTTATATTTTTCTTGACGAACAATGTTATTAGTAAATTTTAACATCAGAATCTGTTAATAATAATTTAACTATAGTGTTTTTACGGTATAATTTTTTTAAATTTATTACAAAATTTTAAACCGTATTATTAACGATACGTTTATGTAAAATATATCGTTGGTTATTAATGAATTTTATATTATTAAATAATAAACTTTCGTACAGTGCATTATTACCCGATTTCCATTTTTTAATTAGGAAAATCTATTTATTAAATTAATTGCATGTTTAATAGATTAATAATCGATAATACAATTAATTAATTTCTGTCAATAAAATTAATTACCGGTTTAGAAAATAGCTTACCGGGATATTAATTTTAATGATAAATTTAGCGTATGTAATTCATTATTGTTTTTATTATTTTATAATTCATCCTATAATATGTATTTTTAATATCGTTTTGTAATATCTTTTTTTTTCTTTAAACAAATTAAAAACATTAAAAAAAAAAAAATAGGATTTTGCAAAGATGTTGCCAGATACATTCAATAAGCGTATACAATAGGTATTATGTAACAATTTTATTCTTTCTTCGTCATAAAAACATGGAAGAATAGCGAGCAGAACTTAGTTTCTAAAGATCTCACTTTTTAGAAGGGTTAAATCGGTAGTCGGGAAGGTTAGTACAATGTCTTTAGTTATACTCGATGGCAGTACTTCGGTAGGGTTGCACTAAACGCACACTTAGCTGTCTATATACGCTTTCCTTTCCCTTAAAATAGGGAGTAAACCTTTTTTACCTCCTTTCGTTCCTTCTTTTACCGCTAGCATATTATAACAACAAGCAAGCCGAGCTGTATACATTCGGATGCTTAGACTATATACTCGAAGATAAAGTGTTAAAACTTTCGAGTATAAGAAAGGTTAAAATAACCCTTTACACATCGACTTGAATATAAAGTTAAAATAATAACGTATAGTAATCTCATTTAACATCTTGTAACCGAGCTGCTATGTGTATTATAAGAAATTTGGTTTCCTTTTTTGTAAAGAAATAAGTTTCTCGTTTAAAGTTATTTATTATAATTTATAAAAGCGTAAAATATCAAGACAATTTATTGAGTTTTTATTTAATTATTTTAACCGACTTCAAAAGTTGGAAGTTTTCCATCTTTTTTTCTATACTCACAATTCGTACATTATTTAATCGGTTATTAAACATACATATTAGTGCCAAAATTTTTCTTATCTACATTTATTTTATTTAAAAAAAAGGTTTATTCGATACGGCCGACTCCTCTTCTCCATCGCGACATAAATGCAAATAAACATGACGCGTTTTATATATGGCTATAAAAATATTATTCGGTGCTCTTCGCAGCTTCGCCCGTGCTTATGGTTACTTGTGTTTCCCGTAGCGGTCAATCTTTTTAATTTATATTTTTTAGTCAAGATACCGGAGGCAGGTGCAGCCAGTCACACGTACAATAACGGTGGCAATGGCTGTTTTGGTTGAGCCACAGCGCCGCATAACTTTGCACCTGTTAAAAAAAACCGGAATTAAAAAAATCCGAAAACGGTTTTTAAATATCGATCTGAAGAGTATTTACAAGCCCAAGTCTACTAAATACCTCATTTACTATAACCGGGATTGGTAAAATTTACAATCACTGTTCAATTTTTTTTTACTTTTCTTCATCCCGTTTCAAGGTCGAATTAAAAAAATCTAGAAATCGGTTTATCGATATGATTATTACACGCACCAAAAGTCAGGTTTATTTTTTTCATTTGTTACTGAGAGATTAAAAAAATAACAGGATTTCAAAAAAAGATTCAAAAACTTATTTTAACCCTTGAAACTCGGAATTTCAAAAATTTAGAAATTGTTTTTTAGATATTCATAAGCATTCAGTTCAAACCCAGCTCACCCAGCGATAGACACTTACAGTTCATTAATTCAATTCATTAAAAGTTGCGCTTCAACCGGCCAATCTCCACTACTACATACATATATATTTATTTATTTTAGAGATGAAGTGTATCGAGAAACCTTCTCAGTTATGCCAAGAAACACGGGTAGAAATTTGGTTGCAACTGATCGAGTAGTTTTTTCTTTATCTTGAACAAACAAAAACCCTCTTCCACTTTAGTATCGATAGATTATTTTATTTAATGTAAATTTAATTCTATTATTACGCAATATTTTTCATTCGATTGTTCGAATAAATAGGTTCAAACCCTGTTCGCAGTTCATTAATTTAATTCATTAAAGTTTGTGCTTTTTATATTTTTTCGAAATGTTTCGAGATGAAATATATGCAAGAACCTTCACAGTTACGCCACAAAACCTGGGTAAATATTTAGTTGCCGTTGATCGGTTAGTTTTTTGTTTATCCTGAACAAAGAAAAACCCTCTTCCTCTTTATATAATTATAAGTATAATTATTTTACTATTAACAAATAAATCAATTTTTTATTGTGATGGGTACATAATTATATATCATACAGATAATGTCATTATAAAATAAATTATAAAGATAAAAAATTTTAAGATTTGATTAACAAATTCCAATTAATTATTTAAATAAAAAGCATATGAAATAATGTTAAAATAATTGCGTTAAATATAAACGATTACTACATTTCACAATCAAATAGGCCCTTTTTGAAAATTAACTTTGAGCAGATATTTACGTGAACGATTTTAATAAGAATTTTTAAAATTCTAGTCTTATTTAAAAATTCATTATGACCCCTTGGGGGAAGACACCCGCCTTGGGACAAACCCGGTCGCCACACCAACCCCTCCGTTCCAAGCCCTGATGGGCTTTACCGGGGGTCGTCTTTTACACTTTCTAAATTTGATAAAACAACACGGTCATCGGTTTGGCCTCTGTCAGAATGTACCGATGCAAATGCCTCGGCAGACATTTCCATCAGCGTATTTACTCCACTTACGATAGTAAGTAGGCCTTCTTATGGCCTCTTCTGAACGCGACCACCTACCGTAACTTACGACCCTCGACTATCAAAATATCCGATTTGCGGATGCTCGATCCCAGCGTCTTCCTCTATCAACGATGGTTTTACAGAAAACCTTTTCGTATATCTAACTTCGATTAGACTATGCACTCAGATCAATACTGGAGTCTTTAAACATCAAAAACGCTATGCTCACACCAATAAAACAAGTATTGATCGCTAACACGACAATTTTGAAAGTCAGTGACATAATAATACTTTTTATGTAAAAAGTAATCTTTTAATTATGTTTGAAATAAATCGGTGGGAAAATTTTTAAATAATCTGGAAATTTATTTAAAATAGCAAGAAAGCATAAGTTCTTTTCTTAACCCGGAAGTATTGTGCTGAGTTTTACGAAAACAGTTCCTTTGTCCGGTTTGATACGGGTGGATATTTTTATTTTGTAAAATTAGTGACCGTTCTTTTTAGAAAAGTTTGTACATACATAAATATAAATGCTAAAAATGTAATATGAATATTAAATTACTTTAATTTTTCATTATTAAATTAATGAAACTTTATAAATCAGACCAACGAGAGTAGTGCTGACGAATACGCATACTTGACAGGGAGAGGTAAAAGCATGCGTATATATACGGGCGTCTACGTCATTAGTAAAATATTATTACCTATAAAGGAAATTTGAAGAAGGGCACAAAAGTTCAGATCTGTATTCTTATTTTAAGTATTACTCGTCCAAATTTTGAAGCGTAAGGAGAAGATAGATTTCTGAACCGGCGTCTGGCTTCTTGCTACCGATGATGTTGTGGTATTACATCTCCTCTATTAGTGCTGGCAATGCCAATACAACTTCATACATCCCAGGTAGAATCATGTTAATCTGGGATGCGCAAAGTTCAAAATCGTCCACGATTTCTGAACATAGACGACTTATTGATGTAAGAGAATTTTCTAAATTTTTTGCTGTTTCACTGTTGAGCAGTTATTTAATATGTACGAAAATCAATCACTATTGCAACTTTGAAAAACATTAAATAACACCTGTTTGGTTTAGGGTTAACGAAAAAATGTTTATTTCATCGGTTTTTAAAACCAGCCTCACAATCATACCCTATTAGTTTATCATTTTTGAGTTTTCCCCTCGTGGTCACCCTGAGTGCTTAGGATTATATATACATCGTACGGTTTCAGAAGTACACGAAAATATCCTCAATCAGATGGAAGTGTCCAAATTTGACAACCGTTCCAGAGCACTCGAAGTCATTTGATGTAGAGTCTCCAGATCACCGTCAAATCCTCAAAGTGCGCACTCCGTAACAATACATTCTATTGTCTGCTCCTCCGCTCCGCAGTTGCAGTCAGCAGATGGGCGGAAACTCCACCTCTTCAAGATATAATCATACCTCTCATGACCCGTCCTAATGCGGATCAGCCTTGACCAGGTTTGGCGCGGTAATTGGAATCCCTCAACCTTCTTTGTTGGATCGTGAACCAGGTGAGCATCGGTTGGGTGGACGTTGATTCCAGCGTTGCCTCCACTTAGAGGCCACGTCAACAGAATTGATACTTTCTAGATCAGTCCAGGGCGGTTCGCGTGACCTCAGCCGAGTTGCTGGCAGATCTTGTAGGGCATCGTTTAAAGGAGAGTTCTTATGAGAACTGATCCTCGTGAGCAAGTCTACCTTAGCCGCTTTCCTCCTCAGATCTTGCGGAGCAATATTAACCGGGATAGGCAACCGGAATGGAATGGAATGCAAAGTTGGCAGGGGTTTATTACTCCCTACTCCATCGCAGAACCTGGACAGAGTCCCTTGCTGCTGGATCATTCTAATCGGGCTTGTTTTTTTAAAAGGGTTATTTTTAATCTCGGATCTAGTTTTTCAAGTTTTGTCTATTATTAATTTAGTGAATTTAAGACGGATTTAATTGCATTCCAATCCGTTGTTAAACCAGCGTTATCGAACCCATTTCATGGGCCGACCGCGGAAGGTTAGGCTTATAAAGCCTGTCCTCCCGACGTAATTCCCCTTCAGACCGTCCACTGAAGTCCTTTCGGTGCTAACTCTTAATAGGCTAGCAGGAATACGCCACAACGGGGCACTACCTGTAAGGAGGGAGCAATGCGTCCCCATTTCCGGAGGAGTCGCAATTGCTGGGTTATTTTATCTTACTGTAAGTTTTGAAATAGGAGAGGTTGTGTAGAAGCTCTTCATCCGCTTCTGGTATGGCTGCCCTTCAGGACGCATCTCTGCTGGGCTCTGTTCCGGACTCCAGTCCGTGATGTTGAGGCGAGTGGTTGGTCTTCCTTCTTCTTCTCCCTCTTCTTCTTCCGAAGACCTCTTCGTTCTGATAGGCAACCTCTGAGTGGGAGAAGATCTAACAGTACTAGTGATAACCTTCATGCTTTCATTGAGCTGCACATCAGTCTTTGTTGTGCAGACACTGTTTTTCCACACAGAGGCACAATATTTACCAACCGAATACACAAGAGCGATAGCAGTAGAGACTAAAGTATTGGCGTCCGCACCCCAACTGCTTCCGGCATCTTGCAAAGTAGATTCACTTAGATAGTAGATTCTTAGATAGCCTGATGCATTGTTGTACTTAGGATATGATAGTCTCATTCCAAAAATAGATGGCTTCGTGGTACAAACTTTTAATGAATTTCATATTTCTACGTTAATCAGTCAAACCCAATTTCCGGACGAAAGAGATCGGACTTGGCCGAAGTGATCCTAGCTCTTTTTTAAATTCAGCCAAGTCGCTTTTAATTTGTCCTGACATCTTCGCATAGATTGAAGGATAAACTAGTTTGACGCATAGCGATACATTTTATTCCAGGTTGTTGAAAATTCAACAGGCTGTTATCGATTTGGCCTAATCAGAAACTGATTTTTCAAATGTGATGGTTAGAATGAAAAAAAGAACACGTAAATTATCTCTCGACCGATATTATTTATTTCGAAAAATTGCTATTGTTGTTTATTATTACACGAAGAACTGTAACATTTGCGATTACTAAGAATGGATTTTTTTTATTTGCAGATATATTATTTTGTGATATACTTTGTCTTGCATCTGCAGCGAAACATCCACGTCATATCCCAAAAATTATAAAACCGCTGCCGCGGTTTCCAAAAATATTTCTGTCTTTATTTAAGGGACCTTTAGGTTTATTTTCCTTCTATAATCCTTTTGAATGGTTATTTCTATATATCTTTTGAAAAAAAATAATAATAAAATGTTTTAATCATCTGTACTGGGAAAAATAGTTTCTTTATTTTGGTAATGTGCGGTGAAATAATTGAAAGGTAAAAAAACCACTCGACATAAAAAAATGCATCAACACGATTTTGGAAAGAAGTAATTTCTTCGTAACATGAAATAGTGCATTTTTTTATAAAGTTCGGCATAACTAAAAATACATTTTTTCACTCGTCTGTTTTTTCCTCATTAGCGACGATATACTGTACAGGAGGAAATTTGAAATAAAGTTAAAAATTGCGGTTGGTATTATTATAACCAAAAACGTTAGTAACGGTTAAAAAACCAGAAAATATACCTGCAATATAGTTTTTGTGAAACACCATGTTTAATTCCGATTTTGTACAACCCGTTTACATCTATTATGTGTAGAACAACTAATAATATTTCAAAGATATCCTTCTGCACTATTCTCATCGGCGATGGAAAAGTAACAGTATTTAATTGCAGCCGTTGGATGTGGCTTAGACATCTTTTTCATCTCTTACCATGTATCTTAAGATTTTTCTTGAACCGCTTTCCTTTCCCTCTACTCCAATGTTTTTCCTACGCCGCGCCGTCCTGTATCGATAAGGGGACATGATCAACGATTAAAATATTTTCTGATTTTTCGTCCTCATTCTCATCGACATCCGGAACGATTCTACGAAGGTACTTCGTCTCCGGATCTTCTACGTCTTGCAGTAGTTCTAAAGAACTCAGCAGTAATTCAGTAGGATTTCAACAGTAGGATTCAGTAGTTCTATGGATATTCAACGAGTCCCTGTTCGATACCAGACTCGCATTTTAAATAAATTGTTTACGTCCAAATGAAAAACTCTGTCTCTCAGAGACCGGATACAGCGCAAACTTTCTGCGATTAACTAAAATTTATCGGCCAAAGTCATATTTATTACCTTTGATTCAGGAATTAAGCGTGTTTTCAAGATTTCAGTTACACTGTGGATGTGTCTCATATTACGATGGACTGTTTCTATCTCAGGCCATTTAGTTGTAACCCACCGGGTTGGTCTAGTGGTGAACGTTTCTTCCCAAATCAGCTGATTTGGAAGTCGAGAGTTCCAGCGTTCAAGTCGTAGTAAAGTCACTTATTTTTACACGAATTTGAATACCAGATCGTGGATACCGGTGTTCTTTGGCGGTCGGGTTTTTAATTAACCACACATCTCAGGAACGGTCAAACTGAGACTGTACAAGACTACACTCATACATATCATCCTCATTCATCCTCTGAATTATTATCTGAAAAGTAATTACCGGAGGCTAAACAGGAAAAAGAAAGAAGAAAGGCCATTTAGTTGTGAGTTCTGATTTACGTGATTCACTAACTCCCGCCTGTTATCATATTGTAACAGTCAAGGGACTTTAATAGTTAAAAATAGATAGATGATAGACCGCTTCATTAGTTCTCTTTGATTTTAATGCGGCGGCAAAAATCACATTAAAAAACATCGCCGACAACTCGAAATAACACATTAAAATACACTAGGCTGAAGCGTCACGTTCCACGGCCAGTTAGTGCGGGATGTTAGCAGTATCTGGGAGCACAAACCGGTTACATCAATTTACATCAGGATATAACATTTATTCTATTAATTTAATCCTAGGTTGAATCTGATTATTCAAAAAGAATTACGATGTATTAGCATTGTTTAGTCTTATTTAGGACAAATTGGGATGGTATAGGTCGGGTTTGGCCGATTACACTTACGAACGCACGCGCATGTACGTATGTACATATTTTTTTTGTTGTAATCAATCATTTTACTGGTTTGATGAATTATATATAACTTTCTTTTATGTACTAATCTTTTAACCTTAATTTAATAATTGCTCGTACTATATCGTAAATCCTTTATTGTCCCTTTCATATAATCTTTTCTTTATCTCCCTCTATAGTTTTTACTTTCTACATTCTCTCCATCTCCATTAAAAACAACTTAAGTCCTAATATATGAACCGTCGACTAAATTCCTCAGTTTAAAAACTTTTGCCAAAATGTTTCTCCCCCTCATTACGACTTAAATCTTTATTTTATATTTTATAAGTTTGCCTAATTTTCATCATTCTCCTGTCACACCGTATTCAAATGAATCTGTTATTTTCCTGTCTTTTTTTACGTTACCATTTGCAACAACAGAAAGTCCTGTAATCAACAAAAATATTTTCCAATATTTTTTTCCAACTTTTAGCATTATATTAGACTTGCAAATTATTTTTTTAAAATAGGCTTTAGATATTTTTTTATGTCGGTGTACTTTAAGACGATATAAAAATAAAGGATATTAGTTAAAATTAGTAATTGAGGCCTGATTTTGTGCTTCTACGAAAAATTCCTTCTTTTTTAGACAAATATATGTATATATATATATATATATATATATGTCATGCGCGTGTGTTAGATAAACAACTGATTTGAGAAGATGCCTGATGTTTTTGTTTCTTTTCTAACCCAACATTCTCCTTAAAAGTGATAGTCTCTAGACATAAATAACTCGGTATGCCTAACTTCACATGTAATTTTTTTTTCACGAATTTCCATTTCTTCTTTTAAGATTATATCTATAATGCAGTCGTTCGCATCAATCTATAATATAATTTCAACGAAAGAAAATAAAAAAAATATATATATTTTATTAAAAGAAAAATTTATTCAATTAATTTAGAAAATAAAAAAATCAATTATTAACAAAAAAAATAACATTTTAATTTTTTTTATTTTTATTTAGTTGTTAAGTTTAAATTTGAATGTACTTAAAATAAGCATTAAGATGACGAGCTATATTATTTGGCAATACAGAACTGTAAGTAGATATTATAATTTCAAATAGTCACGCGGCTAAAGCCGCGTTCCTGGAGTTCTACAACTGTGGGTTGTTTCTGATGCACGGCGAACGCATACATATACGCACAACTTAATTAAAAATATTTATAGTTTTATTAAAATATAATATTTTATCGTTTATTTAATTCATTGATTCTAACTAAACCCCGCGCGCAAACCGTTTTAATTCACTCGGCTGTGGCGGTAGTGGTGACGGTCGGTCGGCAGGCCGGTGTAACCGCGAGCCTTAAAGCACCAGGTACCGAGTCGACCAGGCGATTTACTTCGAGACCGAGTTACTTTTTTACTCTTTAACAGTCCTACCATTAACTGAATTAAATAAAATAAATAATTCGTATTTAAAGTGTAAAAAATAATTTGGCCGGCAACTCTGCGGAATTTCAAATTTCCCGGTCCAAAATGACGAGGAAAAGGAAATTTCACACTGGGAAAAACGGAAATTCCAAGATGGCTGACTGTGACACGCGCTTCTTGTAGTGACAGGGGATACTTGTGTGGACGCATATGCCCACGTAACCACCGTAATATCTCGGCAACCGCTCGTCCCATTTTCACGATTCAAATAGCGTGTGTATCAGAAGGTCGGGCGCTAACCGTTTAACGCATTCGGTACACTCTTGATCGACGGATCTTGGTTATCCGGAAATTAAATCGTTTAGCTCTCTATTTTTGTTGCACTCACCCACCGTAAAACGTACCGATCCGATCTTTCACTAAATGCGCTCAAACCTCTGCGCTAGCGCAGCTGTAAAGTATGAACTTATGAAGACTAAAAAGTAGAAAATAAAAAATATGTAAAAGAAACTTTTTAAAAACCACTCGTTATAAACTCATTAAAAAGTAGAAAATAAAAAAATATGTAAAAAAAATGTTTATAACACCACTCTTAAATTAAACGGGCTAAAAGGTAAAAAATAATTTTAGGACGGTATCTGAGAATGGATTTTACAGACAAGCTTTGACGGTGATATGTACGATTAAGTGGAAGTCATAGGTTCAAATTAAAAATTTGATATTTTTGCCGATTTTTTCATATGCGCGATGAATGGCCTAAAGTGCGTGGCATCCCACTCTTTAGGCCATTCATTTATTTATTTATGCGATTGTTTTTCTTCATAAAATAATGAAGTATAAGCAAAAAGTAGGCGCCGGAATGTACCGATCGCTAGCGGAAATCCCTAGTCGTTAATATCAATTTCTAGAGTTAAATTTCTAATTTAACTTTCCTTATATCGATTTTCATCGTTCAAAAAAAAAAAAATACTTTTACACAAGACGTAATCAAATTTAAACGCCTAATAATCCCATTCCGAAATGCCGCCCGCCAGGGCAACCCGCCTGGAGGGCCTAGCTGCGGAGGCGTGCCATAGGCATGCCTGCAGTTAGTATTTATAAATCCATATTTTCCCCGTATTTTCAAAAATTTAATCGTATAATGAGCTGTAAGTGATCTAAAATATTTTTTTAAACAAAAGGACTTCTTGATTTTTGTGTTTTTCGGACAAAAGGGGATTTGAAATGTCGACTAGGAGGATATGAAAAATCTCATAATGGGGATAAAAATCTCGACTAAGGGGATATGAAAAAAACCTCGATTCCAACAATTTTTTCCGATCGCTAAAACCAACTTTCCCTTTATAAATACCGTTAAAATTAAAAATTACGTTACATAACGATGAAATTACAGCGGTAAATTCCCTGTCGTATATTTACGTCGGACTAAGGTTATAGGCGACCTAGCAAAAGATAAATTAGTCTTAAGAAAACGACACATTATTCCGGTAAAAGGGCAAAGGGACTACCAGGAAAAGGGAGGAATAAGCGATTTCCCGCTCTTATCTTCACTGATCCGAGAAAAATGCTGCAAATCAACATAGGAAGCGCACCAAAAATTTAGGTATATTCAGCCTTACATATGACACCTTCATTCGCTTAACCGTAGTGATCGGCTACAATATTACTATCATTACTTTCAGAGAAATCGAAACACATCGATGTTCTTGTATTTCACCAGAAAGAATGGAGATAATAGATTATAACGATCGGATGAACTCCCTTCTCTTGGAAGAAACAGAACATTTATTTTAAAATTTTACAGCATCGGGAATAAAGTAAACATTTTTCTATCGTTTTCCGAGTAGAAAAGCGACCGGTTTTACATAAAACGTAATAAAAGTAACAACAAAAAATTAGTCGCTTTCTTTTCATGTTTATTAATTTATTTCCTAGTATTTCATTTATGCCGTTTCTTTTCGAATTAATCAAATTCTGTGTATCGAAACAAAAGTATTTAGTTGAAAAAAACGTTATATTGACAAAAAGTCAATCGTATAACTACAATGAAAAGTATTAATAACGAGACTGCCAAATACTTCCTCGAGCAAAATTGAATTACGTTTAATTGGTGTTGTTTACTTTTTTACAGGTTGGAATCTAACGTAATTATTATTACATTAAATTAAATTTAATAATAAATTATTTAAGAAAAAAACGTAAAACAAATAAGTGCACTACTGCTAATACACAAACCGCTTAATTCTTTCTACTGTTTTTATGTAACACAGCCGAAAGGGTAAATACATTTTTGTTATTCTATTCCACTGCAAAAGAATATTTCCGATTATTACCGCAAGGAGCGCTAGTAATATTCCCTCTCAGCTGACGGACGCGTGCTCTTCTCACCGACTCTATACTAGTCAGTTGTGTCTTGCCTGCCCTCGTGTGTAATCGTTACGGTTTATAAACGAGAGATGTGTGTTGAAGTCGTACGCCGCGTAGTTCTTTATACACGTTTTTGTTTATAAACGAGTGTCTATTCAATTATTAACATTACATATTTTGTGTTGTTTTACAGCAAATTTTTTTTATGTTAAATCTATTATAATTATATTTGTGTTGTTTAAACTTTTTTTGAAAACAATTTATTAAAATTATTATCAGTGTTTGTTGAAACATCAGTTTAACATAAAAGTTACAAACTTCATTACGAACTGTAAGTAATTTTATTTTTCTAGGTTACGCGTAACTTCTAATAATATTTGAAGTAGTTTTAATTCGTTAAAGAAAATAAAATTCAGTACCTGGTTATGTAATTAATTTGTATATACGATTGGGGCTGTTTTATTTATTAGTATTATTATTCGTAAGTAGATAATATAATATTTTTATTTAACTGCCGTTCTGTTTTAATTTAGGTTTTACTTTACCTACTGCAATACGTAAATAGTGTATTTTGAAACAACAGTCTACGAATATGTTATTAATGCATGTAATTTAGTTATTACCCCTTTTCAACTATAACACGCGAGTGGATTTTATAACTTTTTTAAAATTTATGTAAAAGCTTTAAAAGTTACATAAGCTAGGTACCGTCATGCCGACTAATAATTAATTATTGTATTATCGATATAAAAGTTGTGCGCGAACGTTTAATACGGCAACATTTCGTCTGTTTCATAATTTATTCCCTGTCGGCAAAATTATCGAACAGATTATTTTAAATTGTTTACATTAATTTAAAAAAGCTTTGCGGCAGTGTATATTGTAAAAATACAACTATTGATACTAAGCGGTAACAGAATACGTCGGCTAACGAACTCTAGTTTTATTTTTGCGTGTTTTCATATTAGATTTATTTTTTCAAAAAGATTTTTTATTGTTAAATTTTAAATCTTTACAAAAACCCTTACACGAAATAAATGTATCCTTTGAATTATTTATTGGACTTGACAAAATTATCGTTTGTTTTTAACGGTTCAAATGAAATTTATTTTTTTCTCTCTGCATCTAAGATTAATGACTGCCGTAATAGCAGATAAAGAAAAATATTTTCTTCTTTTAACTTCCGGTAGTTTCGTTCTTAGCGGTTTTTTTTTGTTTTCTTACAGTTTTGTTTTTATTGTAAAAATATATTCTTTGTAAATGAAGAATTTTTTTATTTTACATTTACATTTTATAGTAGGTTTCTTATTTTATCCGTATTAAAATGAAATTTTTTTACGTTTTTACATCTTTTATAAACCCGTTTATTATTAATTTTAGCGTATTCTTTTAATTAACAGGTGTATTAGGTTGTTAAGCAGTTTAAATTTAAAAATAAAGTAATGTATGTGCTAGGTACAAATATTTTTAAATCCAGAATAAGTTGATTTTTAAAAAATATTTACCGATAATATATTATTTTCTTCTACATTTTAGTTGTTTTTTTGAACATTGCTTATGGAGTGAATAATTAAACAAATGTTACGTCGAAACAAACATTAGAGTTTTGTTATTGTTACAAGGTTTACGTGTTTGACATTTCAAATGTTACTATTTAAAAAAAAGATAATTATTTTTGCTTTTACTTAAAATTATTATAAACCAGTTGAGGTGTATTGTAGCTGTAAAATAAAAAAAAACTTCATAATTTGCTAAAATTAGCTAAACGGATAGGAAATTTTGTATCTCCATAAGAATTAAATAAACTCGATTTATGCAACCCGGCAGTGCAATAATACAACTTATCTTGAAAATAAAAATTCCATTATCTCCTTTTTAATTCAAACATTTATTTGTATTTTTTATTGAATAATTATAAATTTAAATTTATAGAATATATACCTAATTACTTATGTAGTTATTTATTTCAATTCTACTTAATTTATTTAATTTCCAATATGTAACATGACATTTTATTCCGAGTAGCTTCCAACAAATCTTTAAAAGTTTTCACGAACAAAAATCGACTGTTACATCATCGGTTGGCACCCGTAAATATCTGTTCTGTTATAAATTAAAAATTCTAATTTCTTCACGTTTTTATACTTACGAATGTACTATAAATTTTGTAGTACTTTTGTTGTTTAAAAACAATTACCCATTTATTTATAAAAAACATAATAAATAAGTATCTTTCAAACTAGATAAAATATCTTATACAGTACAATAATTCGCCTGACGTTAAGGCCCGTAATAAGTTTCCGTTGATGTATTTAATGGATTAAAAAGAGATATTTCAACCTTTTTTCCATTAATTGTTTAAAATTAAAATAATTAATCTTTTTTACAACAAAAAAAAAATCTTTCTGATAATCAATAGGCAAAATAAAAAAAAGATAAAATTTTTATAATCTCGTTTAACGTGTACAAATAATTAATATGAGTTACTTAATTCCAGTTAGCGCCTTATAAATTGTATTTTATTCTGTTTATTAATCTCACATACGCTGATTCTTATTTTTTTTGTTAATATGATTTTAAACCCATTTTCCTCCCACCGACATCATCATTGCTTATGTACATGATTTTTTTTAAATTTTTGTATTCTACAATACTGGTCTGATTTTATCGCGGTTTTGCCTTTTTTTCCCAGAAAATATTCTGGAATCCTTTTTTTATCAATAAATTACAAGTAGCACATTTGTCCATATTGATGTGTTCTACGCAGTATACCAATATAAATATAATATTTGTTTAATCTAGTAATTTTGTAGAAATAAATTTTACCTATATATTTTTTTATTTCGCTGTGTACAACACGTTAAAGTTATTTATTTGAAACTTTTAAATATTTATCATTTTTATTCTCTAAATAATTATTATTATTATTAACTATTATGGTCAGGTTCGCCTAATTTTATTTTAGATTATAGAGTATTATTTAAATTATTATTAGAATCATTTATTAGGGGAATTTTTTAGTTTTTACTTCCTCCTCTGTGTGTAATCGGTTACAATTGTATTTCCCTTCTGTAAAGCGGGAGAGTTCGAAGTTTATTCTTCTTTCCATTACTTTTGATAGAACGAAAACTTCATAATTGGAATTAGGATGCAGTTAAACTTTTATAACTCGATATTTTACGCTAATATTAACAGATATCTGTAACTCGAACTGAATTATATTCTTTAAAACGAAAGAAAGGTATTATAACAAATAACATACATCCGTTAGGTCATCCATCAGTTTGAAAGTTATTAACGATGTTTCTGCCACATAAAACCTAGGTAATACTCTCAACACGAGTTGTTTTCATCTTCGTGTTATAATGTTGATTTTCATGCTATTTTCTTTTAAGAATTATACAGTTTTAAATATTTTTATATTGAGCAGATAAATATGCATATATAATACAGAATTAATAAAGTATGTCGATAATGTTTTTTTAAATTTCAAAGTTTATGACCTAAAGGAACGTTTTTTAAGTATAAAATAGTTCTAGTAATAAATTAGATTTCTCCTTGTTAAACAGAATCATTTTTATTTTCTGCCGTAACGTATTGAATAGAATTACTAAACATTTACTACAATATATATATATACACGTATGTGTGTGTGTGTGTTTGTTAAACGGTAGTGTATATTCAATAGTAATTTCAGTTAGTATATATATTTTTTCGTCAACAGCGTTCCGAAGTTGAGTTTCTGTTATGTCCTGTTTGAGCTACTGCGACTCTGTAAAAGACTGATCAGTTTAGATACCGTTTTTACTAAATGATTAATGCTTTCTTGGAAATAATTTTTGACGTTTCTATAATAAAATGTATTATTTTACGACAAAAAAGGAATTGTTCAAATATATTAATAGTTAGTCATTTTTGAATCTATTTGTGGTCATAATAATATATAATTATCTTTTTCTGTTATGCTTTTTTATTACAATTAATTTGCAACTAGTTGTACTTCCTTTTTAAATAACTGCCTTTGAGTTTTCTTTAATCCGTGTATCTCTGGATTTTTAAATTATTAATAATATTTTTATTAAGATTTATAACTTATAAAAGGTGTTTTATAAGTTTTAAAAAATATTTCTTAACCTTAATAATTTTAATGAAATCTTTTACTTTGCGTTGGCTTACTGTTTATAAAAAAAAAAAACCTTTTTCCATAGTATGATAAAAACGTTTATTAGTACAATTCTGTACCGTATGAAAAAGTATAAGTTTTATGTCCGGCAGCACACAAGCGGGTTATGTGAATAGTAACCAATTCTGTTACCTGTAATATTTTGTATCATAGACGATGATAATTGCGTTAGAAATGTGAGACTATTCATTATAATATAAATCACAGACGATTTAAGCCGTAATCGAACCGGCTAATCTTGAATTCAATTTCGAAAGATAGTTTTCTGTAACTGAGCTATCATCGCTTCGCTTATGCTGTTAAATTAATTAATCGATCTAGCGTAAAAATGTATCTTCCGATTGAATTAACGGTATAATTTTTTTTAATGTTCGTCAATTTTTGATAAATTTGGAAATTATTAATAAAATAGTAAATTTCGTATAATTCTTAATAGCTCGATTAATTTGCGGGAATTGTTTTTTAGTCGATAATTTGAGCTTCAGCCTAAAGTTGTGTCGTGTCGGTTAATTTCTAAAATAAAAAAAAAATTATTTCATTTTACTCCGATAGTTTATTTCTTTTTACTTCAATTTGGGTGATGGTCTTCATCCGCTTATGTTTTGAATTTATTTGCTCGTCGACTTTTCTTTACTTATTTTTGAGAAACATTTCCTAATATTTAACCCGCAACGTAACCGACTTCTTATCGGAGATAGAAATGAATTTTTCGAAGGAGTTAAGAGATTTTCAGTTATAAACCGCTTTAGCATTTTTATAAAAAATATTATCACCCGTACTGTTACCTTATGATAATTTCATCGTTACCTTTGGCTGTATTATAAAACGGATTTTATTTAAATAATGTTCATTTATTTCCACAAATTTTCTTCTTCTGTTTCTTGTTTCATTATGTGTGATTTATTTTTGTTTTTCAAAAATTAATTCTTGCTTCGTAAACTTTTATTTTTAATGAACTTCCCTATTTATTTTCTCCCTCTGTCTTTTTTCTTGTTCATCGTGTTCTTATGAATATTTTTTTCAAATTAATTACTGTAATAATGTAATGAAAAAAATAAGTACCGATTTCTAGAAACTAAGTAATTTTAAAATATCTTACTAATACGTTTAAAATAATCGATTATATTAACATAACATAATATTTAAATTTTGAATTTCAGTCGTTTTTATATTTACAGAAGTTCTCTAATTACTATATTATTTTTGTTACTAATTATATATCAAAGGAACAATTTTAGATTTGTCGCTCCTAAGTTATTGTGTTCTTAATAAATAAATAACTCGTGACGCGAAACGTTATTAATTTTTAAAAAGATCATGTAAAGGTTTACGTTATCTTATTCCCTCCGTGTTTCTGATTGTTTTCTTCTATAAGAAAAGTCTTTCTTAATTTTTCTCTGTTTACGATCTCTAAAACAATATTGAGTATCGTATAAGAGAAATTATTATGATAAAATGCTCTTTTTAACGGTGATATAGAAGTGATACTTTAAAGTAAATTAATATTTTTATGTAATATTTATTATTTAACGTACAATCTTAAGGATCTGTTTGTGATCGACGATAATAAAAAAAAAATGTATTATTAAAAACAGGGTTAGTGTAGAGCAAAATATTTGATATTATTGTTTTCAGATATAATCTACACGACCGTTTAAAAAAGATGAAACCAAGAACTTTATTAATGTAATAACTATCGTGATGCTAACATTGTTTTTTCTGGGTGGTATAATATTGTTTTGGTTTATATTTCGTTGTTTAGTATCTAATAAAATTTAAATCTTTTTAATTTTTTTAACATCAGTCGGTGGTATTTAACAGATTATTTCAAAATTAAATTTTCCACGAATACTGTTGCAAAGTTTAAGATTTTTACTGCTGATTTAACGAAGTTATTGTTGGTCAAACCTAAAAAATTTATTTTAAAAACAGATTTTTTTTTACAATAATGCCGAACCGTTTCGGGACCCGTGCTTACATGATTTTTTAAAAACTTATTATCACTTTTAGAACGATCCCGAAATTTATCTCATTTCTTCACGAGATACTCTGTACGATAAATAAAAATTTATTATAATAATCTTACTATTTTTCACTTTTTTTACTTTCTTGGCATCATAGCTGTAGAGCGATGCTTGAAGAAGAACTGTAGGTATCGTTCAAAAAATGGGGTACAGAGGCTTTTTTTGCTTTTCTTGAAGTTTTATAGCCTAGGGACCACAAAAAACAAACAAAAAGAGGGGGGGGGGATAGTTCGTTTGTACTTACGTACTATTGTTGGTGTTCGAAGTTTTGAATACGCCAAAAAGTTAAAAGTTATTAAACTTTTGAGTGGATGAACTGATTTTGATGAAATGCGATGCAGAGGCTGGAGTATCCGGGGCGATTTGTTGCAAAACGTTTGGGGTTAATATCTCCAGGGCGCGGGTTAGATAATTTCTTCGGGATAAATTTTCTCAAAATTTTTGAAACGTAAACCTACTTTATATTAAGCTTAATATAAAGCATGTACTGTCCTTATCTTAAGGACAGTACATGCGTACGTCTTTATTTAAAAAAAATTCTGCTCCCGAATTCGCCCTTTCCCCAAAAATCGAAAGATCTTTTTATTTATTTCATTTAACAGAAATTTTTTAATGTCTTGTTAGTATTTCTACGCGCTTCTTTGACTTCCTTGCCGCTGAAACAAATAATTTCGGGTTAATATTGGAGGAGGGAACATCAATAAGATTTTTAAAATATCGGTTTTTTTAATTTTTTAACCTTTTTTTTTATTTTATTTAATGTTTTAATTATAACATTGCATAAAGTTTCATCAAATTCACCCCGTCTCCAAAAAAAACATCTTGGATAAGTTTTTATCGATTGAACATTTTTAGTGGATATGTTTCTTTCATTTAATGTAATAAATGTAGACAAATCTAATAATTTTCTTGGTTGGTGATTTCGGGGGTGAAGGAGCAGAAAAAAAAGAAAAAGTGATTTTTAAAATTTTGTATACTTTTTCTTGTATCATTTTTTTCCACCGCCGATTCCACAAAAACTATTACAGCTCTGCGGTCAGCTTTTTGTAATTTTGATTGAGTATTTTTCCCGAGATTGTTACTTCTTCAGAACAGAGATTATTTTTAAAATAAATTTCTTTTATCTATTACAAATCGGTTATCTTACGCCGAGTGAAGTAAAGAATTTTAGCGTTTGATCTCTTAGTGATCATAAAAATAAAGAAAAAAGTTCTTGTAAACATGAGTTCGGAAACGCTTGGTTTTTAAGTTATACTTTGCAAAAGATTTCGCCCCGATTTTTTTCTCCAAGGGTAAACGAAATCGTTTTGATATTATTGAAATTAAAAAATAAATTTGATTTGAAAGATAGAATAATAAAACCGGTTCCAGAACTACTTTTAGCAATTTTTCTGTAAGATTTGATTTGTGTACTGATAATTTAACAAAGGTATTGTATGTCAAGCCTAAAAAATTGTGTTTTGCGACCAAGTTTTTGTGTGTTCTACAGTAATTATATCTTAATATTATTAGGGATACAGTCCAGTTACCTATTTTATTCAATATTTCAGCTCGAAAACCATACAAAAAAATCAAATTTAATCCTAAATTTAAGTTTCAAATTATAATTTAAACGATTTCCGGATCATTTATATATATATATATTTTATTTGTAGAACGATTTTAATGCGCTCTGTGTGATAAAACACCTAGTATTGATCTTGAGCTACCCCGGTTAATGTATGAATAAACAGGGACCAATAATTTTCAACTGATCGTTCTATCTCTATAAATTGTTTTTCATTTATAAGACGTGATGTAACTTATGACCTTATCACTATATAAGCATACGATACAAAGCTTTTCTAACTTATTTGTTTTAAAAAGAAGGGATCCAGAATTATTATTTGTAAGTAATAATAATAGTAGTTTTATTATTTTAATACGCTTCATACAAAATAAAAAGAGTTTACTTGAATATTTAATTATAATTCAGAAGTTTTAGATGTTGTTTATTACCTTTTACAATTCATTTTCGGTTTTATTTATATATTTAATTGAAGTTTATTAAATTCCTTGTTTTCAATTTTACAATATATTTGTATACTCTTTTGGTTACTTGTGATACTGTTTTGAAACATATTTAATTAACATTAATTAAATTTATTTTGCATTATTAAATAGTAATATCAGAGTAACAGAAAAAATGTATATATCCTGAAAATTATTTACCTCAGTTTTTTTTTTAGAAAACCGTATTTATTATTTTATCTTTATTAAAAATTAATTTTTTTTTAAATTCAATATAATGTATTTTTATTTATTTACATATATTCATTTTTAAACTGTAATTTGTTTGTAAATCTTTTAAAAAAAAAGTAAAACGGATGGATTTTTACTGGAATTTATTTCATTGAAATATCAGAAGGTTTGTCGTGTTTATAATTCAATATAGTATCACGTTTTTTTGTTATTCAGATAAAAGTTAATTTAGTACTGAAAATTTTCCGGAAAATTATTTGATTATCTACTTTGTTCAATTAGTTTTACGTATGTTAGTTTAACTTTCGTTAAAATTATAAGTCAACGCATTATGTTTTGAAAATAATATTTAATAACTGCAGATAATAATTATTGAAATAGTATATATTTTTTTCATTTTCATTAATTTTCTTGAATTTCTTCGTTATAAAATCAAATTACAAATGTTATAAATTTATTTTTTTAGTATTACGTACTCTTCATTACTTTTTCTAATCTTTTATTTCTTTATTTTTTGAGCCACGGGTTATTTGATGTTCCTTTCTTTCTATTGTATACGTATCTTTAAAGATCGAGATATTCGATCCGTATCACCCGCCTCTATTTGATAAATTTCGATCTTTTTTCTTCGACTACACTTTTAATTTTCTACACATTCCTCTCTTACCAAATTAACTAAAATTAGTTTAGTTAATTTAACTAAACTAACGTATAATTATTAAATTTATATACATAATTTATTAAACAGGTTTTTCACAATAACCGTTTGATAAATACCGTAGTATTTTCTGAACCCTCAATAGCATGCGTCATCTGACTAAATGAAAACTACGCCTGCTTCTAGTCGGATAAAAATAAAAATAGCGTTTCATTATACTTGATGAGAAAAGAATAAAAAGAAGTGTCAGTTAATGAATATTTAATAGTGAAAATAGCTTTTATATAAAGCACGTAAAAAAGCGATATTACCGGTTACCGTATGTTTTATTATGAATGAAAAGCCGCGATCTTTCATAAGAATCTTTATCACTACTGTAAATAACTCCCGGTTGTCGTTTTATTGCTTATTTTTCACTCTTATTTTTAAGTTTTTGGCGGAGATTGACTCGACTCTCAAACGGGAAGTCTTGATTTTGCGTTAAAAAATCCAAGATGCCTTTTATTCATCGGCATTTAAAAACAGTTAATTATACGTTTAATATATTACGGTTTACTTTTTTAAAGTTTAATATTTTTTTATTTTATTTTCTTAACGACTACGTTGCAATCTGCCCAACTATTGAACGATAAGCAAGTCCCCTTCACGGCCCGACGAAATGAAGTTACGTATGACCTATAAATGAGGTTTAGTCTTGCACAGGCTCCGGCCGACCATTCCTGAGACGTGTAATTAATTGAACTCCGAGCACCAAAGTACATCTTATTGTAATTATATACGATGTACTTTTTTAAACACTTATGTACTAAAGAAACATTTTATATTCAGATAGGTAATGGATTATAAAAAAATGTATACCGCATCAGAAACGGGATCTGGTTTAAATCCATCCGTTAAAGAAAGAAAATAGCTTTAGCATTTGTTTAGAAGGATAAAGAGTACCCGTGGGAAAATTGATCGAAATGATTTCACAAAATATGAAATTAATAATAATAATCCAAAAAACGCGATTAAAGTCTAGTGTGATATGTAATACTAATAATTATTTTAAATAATAGTATAGCTAATAATTAAAGATAATTAATAAAATAATCTAGTCGGAGATAATTAAAATTATCTCTGTTAATTTTATTTGTACGCGCTAAAAGAGAATAAAGAAATCTCAAAGGTTTTATTTTTTTTTTAAATAATTTTATTTAAAACATCTATCGACAGGGTAAGCCTTAAGTATTGGTTTTGTTCAAGAAAATATTTTAGCTTAATTTAAAAAAATGACTAGTCGGTTAGTAAGCGGATAAAAATGCGACGGAAACCGCGTTTAATTATAATCTTTAGTTATAATAATAATTGAAGATTATATCAACGGCCAAACTATACAACTACGTTAAGAAAACATTTTTTGATCTTATAGATGGATATTGAATACTTTTTTTTTTGAATATTAAAACTTTGTTTTACAGAAAAATTGCAGTATGTAAAAAGTTTCCGATAATTTAAAAAGTTTTATATAATTTTCTTAAAAAAATTGTTTATTTTTTTGGTCAGCTCTGGACCACGTTTAGTACTTATTTCCCCCAACACCACTGAGGATGGTCCAGCAGTTACGCATTGCGCATCTTCAGTGGTTGCCCGTCCTCTAACCTCCCGGGACCCCACAGGATCCGGCGATGCCGTGCCCTGCGGGGGTCGATCACCCAGTAGGTCGGGACTTTGTCTTTCTGTGTGCCATGCCTCCAGTTCTCCTCCAAGGAGGGGATCTAGCCGGGTCTTTCCATTTCCCCCCCGAACTTAAGGGGTCCCCGGTCACTAATCGAGAGCGACCCACCTCAGCAAACCGCCCTCTCATGAGCGAGGCTACCCTTGTATTTTCCTACCTTCAGTATCAGTCCCACTCCCTAGCGTCTATCTCCTTGATTTGTATTATTCTGATTACCAAAGAGGCTACGTTATCCCATTCATGTTTCCTTTTTAGCATGTACTGCAACATGTTTTCCTTTACGTCATTTCCTTTAACTTTATTTTTAAATTTAAATGTATTGATTTATTAATAATTATCATAAGTTATTGGTGAAATAAAATTTTATGTACTTTTAAAAATGTGTGTATGTGTAATCTAGTAGGTATTATTTCATATGTGTATATGTAATAGATTTGATGAAACATCTGATTATTTAATATTAATTGAAAATTATAATGTAGAATTTTATTATTTTTGGAATTTCTAGTTTAATTTCTGTTTAATGTAATTTAATTATTCTGGAATCTCTCTTTAATTTTATTTACATTGACGTTAACTACAGAGTGACTAAAAAACAGACCCTGCTGGCCTCCGCGCGGGTGGTAGCGTCTCGGCCTTTCATCCAGAGGTCCCGGGTTCGAATACCGGTCAGGCATGACAATTTCATACACGCTACAGATCATTTATCTCATTCTCTGAAGGATTACCTAACGGTGGACCCGGAGGTTAAAAAAAAAAATAAACCCTCACAAGAATAACACATACACGCCTGATCTTTACTAAATTGCAAAAAATCCTCTGTATTTTCGGACAATATTCTCCCCAAGCCGGAATAGATCATTAATTTATTTGTTTTTTGATGCCAATCATTTAATCGCTCTTTGGTTTGATATAACTCTTCTGATCTTAATTTTCTCTTTATATTCATCATCCTCTCTTAATCTTTTTATTCTTTCCTTGGTTTTAACATTTTCTTCCTCTAGGAAGATGATATTTATCATCTTCCTAATTATTTTATTCATCCGTTGTTGTTAACAGTTTTTTCCTTTTCATATTCATCTTCTTGTTTTTTTTAGATATATTTCTTCGTGTTATCTTTCTTTTTCTGTATGATTGTTTATTTTTAATTTTTGATTATTCACCAAATAATCCAATAATAAAAATCGAATATTTTATACCGTAAGTTCGAAATTAACATTTGTAACCAGCATAGAGGAGTTCACTAAACGGAATAGTTTAATTATTATTAACTTTTATTTATACAACACTCTAGAAATCTGAAACTTCTCTTAATCAGTAACTCACGAAGATACTAATAATACTGATGTAATAATACGAGTAATAAAGGGACTTTTACTCTCTCCTAATATTTCATGTAAGATTGTTGAATTAATAACTGTATATTTATTAAATGTTAATAAAAACTAATACAGTAGTAATTGTGTAACTCTCTACTTTATTAAAGAATTGGAGGATCGTATCTCACTTTCAAATGAAATAAGTTTAAATGAAGTGCAGAAAAAAATGTGTATATGTAATTTAATAGGCGTACAAAGAAGTCATGTGGTGTCTACATCAAATTTTTTTCTATTTAGTTTTATATGATTTTTTTTATCCTTATGGATTTAATATAATGTAGGTATCAGAACAAAATGTTCTCCGAGTGTCTATCTTAGTGCAGACAACGACTAGAGGACGTTAAGATAAATAAATTATAAACGATTGTTTTTTATTACCGTAATTTGTAAATTATTATTTCATTGTAATTTTTTTTAAAAACTGGATACAAGCTAGCGATTCCACGAAAAATTATAGACCGTTGCGGATTTTTTTTTACGACTGCAATTTCTGTCGGGTTAAATGTTTTAATTGCTTTTGGGGTTCAGTTTATTCAGATTTCAATCGATGGAGGTAGTTTCGAATGAAAAATATTTTAAGAATTATAAAATAAATTAACAAGAAACGATAAATGTAATTATTTATTGTATATCTATTCTTATCAAGTGATTTTATTTGAATCATTTGATTTCTTTAACATTAGGAATCTTAGTTAAACTTCTTAATGTTAACGAAACATCTCCTTAATCCTTGGAAACATCCTAATGGTGATACATCTCTTCAAAAGACAGAAAGTAACATCGTTATCCTTGTTTACGGTTATAAAATCCATATATAAAAGTATACGTCATTAAACTACAGTCTCATTTTATTATTACATAGTATCATCGATGGCCTATTCAGCCACCAGACTGGAGAAAAAAATCGTGAATTACGTATTGCGTCAATAATTAATATATTTCAGTAATAATTTTGATATGTCATTCCGTGACATTTCTGAAGAGTTTAATGAGTTCTGATAGGAATTTTGTACTTTGCAGATGTTTAATATCTGCTTCGTCGATTTGGTCTCCCGGGTACATTATGTGCTTAACACCACATCACTTGGCGAACCGATATTACGTTGTCATTTCATAAATGAGGTACAGATGCCTTCCACCCGTAAGGCCTATTAATTGGTCTTGAAGGAGATGAATCAAATAAAATGCGATATATAAATGTATAATTATAACGATACATATATACAAACACACTAACACGCACGCTGGCGCCGGTTTTGTACAAAGGAATGGAAATAATTTCACGGTATATTCCGTTGATGAAAGTAAAGGAAAACGTTCATAAATATACATGGCAAAAAAATTGTTTCGGAACTACGGCTACCGAAAAATTTCGCCTTCATTTCTGCTCCTACGGTAACTTTTTTTTTTTTTTGTGAAAAGTAAAAGACCAACCAAACTAAAATACAAGTAAACTAAAATTAATTATCACCCAAAAGATATATTTCACACGTTTTAGTCGTTAAAAATGCGAAATCAGTCCCAAATTCCAACTTTTAACCTAATTATTCTTTTGTAAAAAAAACCTTAAGGACTAACTTAATACCTCATAAAAAATGCAGTTCTGACTTTCTTGGGACAACATTGCAGGTTTAATAAAGTTTTGGATATGAAAAATATAAAGAAAAAATTATTCCCAGAACTCTATCACTAACTCTGAGGATACTAGTTTAAAGCTAAAAAATTTGAGATTGAAAATCGCAATTTTCTATGTTTGAGATTATTTGTGTTTTTTTTAGGTAAAACTTTTTTACAAAATTTTTGACTATTTAATTATTAGAATTTTTTTGTAAATAAAATAAAATTGACGCGATAAAATTTAAGAAGTCAGACTTAAATTTGTGACAAAATATAGGAGAAAATAGGTTTTCATTTTATACAATGTCGTACGATGTACGACATTGTACATATTTAACTCGATATTAAATAATGTACAAAGTTCTGTTTGGGCTTCATTTAAAGACATTTGCAAAACAAAAACCCGACAATTACCGCGATATTTTTAAACTAATTCTTACTTCATATAGAGCTATAGGATTTAATATGTCTTTGAAAATATATTTCCTTCACATCTGGATTTTTTCCCGGACAACCTCGAAGACGTAAGTGAAGAACACGGTGAACGTATCCACCAAGACATTTCGGTGATGGAAAGCCGCTATAAAGGGAAATGAAATACTAACATGCTAGCCTATTACTGTTGGACAGTAATTCCGAATGTGCCTGAGGCTATTTATAAAAGAAAAGCATCAGTGAAATCATTCTAACACAGGTATGGCCATGCAAATTATAAATTTTACAGATTTTAACTATATTCTCCCTTAATTTTTTTTTGAAGCGTAATTTATTGAAAACTAAGGGTGACAGAAAAATTTTATTTACTGATCTGTAATGTACGCAAAAAAAGTAATTCAAAAAATGGTATAACATTAAAAGTTTATTTTGTCAATCAGTGTAATCGACCAAATCGATTTTCTTCAAATTTAGCTCAAATATTTCTATATGTGGGGCATTGTTTATATTTATTTATCCAAATTCGTCAAGGGGCGGATGATATCGTGATAAAGCCAATTTTATTTTCTTATTTTAGCCTCTGTTGAAGTGGGCGTTAGATTTAGAGAAAACTTTACTTAAGAAAATTTGTTAAGTTTACCCTATATTTTAAGAAAAAAAATTTCTTAAAATTTATTCCCCGCCTCTAAAAAATATATATCTTTAATTTAATGTTATGAAAAAAAAGTTTTTTTGTATATTTTTTTTTTATGACTAAAAGGGTAATTAAAATTAAAGTAGCTTTACGCCTATATTATATTCCGGGCCGTAACTGAGGAGCGATCTTTTTTATTAGTATCGTAAAAGTTATTCTTTACTTTTTCAATATTTTTAAACGGTTTTCTTTTAAATTTTATTCAGTAGGGATCACTCTTTTTTAATTAAAATTTTCCCACAGAATAAGGAAGCCCCTATTACCAAAGATTCTTTTTATTTGAAATTTGGGAATTCTTTTTGTCCGACTCAAATTTTACCTGTTAAGTATATAAAGAATTTTATATCTAGAAGTACAGGTCTTAATCGCTTTCCATGAACGTAATGATGGCCGATATTCACCTATTTCCTGTGAGATACGTAATTACGCTGTAAAGGTTTAGTATATATAGACGGTTTTTTTGTTTGGCGAGCGAATAGCATAAGTTTTTTAACCGGAAGCCACGTTTAACAAATTATTGTAATATATATATGAACTCGGGACGATTCGGCTAGGTAAAGAAAAACACGAAACCGCTTGATCGTCATATGTTTACTGGTTAATGTAGTGCTAGTTATTTTGTAAAATTCCAGTGTTATTGTTTAAATTAATCTTTGTTTCTGACATATTTTACACTTTATATTAATCTATACGTATCGTTCAAATAAACTTTAAGATATTTTGCTTCGATCGAAATAAAAGAATAAAAAATAGGTTTTTTGGAATCAATATTTTAATTCACGATAAATTAGAAATACAAATTTTTCGATTATTTTTGTTTCTTCGCTGAAGAAAAAATTAATAAATCGTAAGGGTATTGAAAGAACGGGTTAAATACTTTACGGTTTTTTAAACTTTAAATGGAAAAGTTATTTTCAATGCTTCCTAAAGGTAATTTCAATAATTTTGAATTGGAATATTTAGAAGTTATAGTTAGGTAATATTTATAAACCTATAATTTTCCGAATTTCCAATAAAGGATTATATAAACAGTTCGGTTTGTTTGTTCGAATAGGTACCTACTTTATGTGAGAACTTAAAAGTTGAAAGATTTTCCTGGATTTCAACTATACTGTTATAAATTTTTAAATAGAATTTGGATTTTATATGATTTCTTTTCAAATTTATCCTCTGTTTTTTAACTGTTAAAAATTACAGTTTGTTTTTAGGTAATGAATATTTTTTTTTAACAAGAAAATATTAAATTTGAATAAATAAAGGTATTTTGTGTCATTTTTGGTAAATAGTAAAACTAAATTGATTTAACAAAAATAAAGTTTTTGATCGCATATTACTGGAATGCGGTTGCTTACTGTTATCGTAAAACAGTAACATAATTAAATTCCAGCGAGCAAAGTTTGGAAACATTTATAACAAGAACATTCAAAATCAAATTAAAAGTAAACATCCCTTTAATTGGATTTGAACCTAGGTCTTGCTACAATTTAAGATACTAAGATTTAAGATAATCGTTATAACATTATAACGATTACATTAAAGTTAATTTAGTTACCGATAGCGTAAAATAGTTGATCATAAAAATAAAATTATATATAAAGTAAAATTTGTAATTAATATAAAAATTTTAAATAAATATTAAAATTCAGAAATGTAACAGACATCGCCTATAATTTAAAATTGATTAAATTTATGCGTTTATTTGTTTAAACCTGAAATCACTTATTGTTTGTACAACACAAACATTTTTTTTTTTAAATCTTAAAAAAATATTGGGCTAAATAGTTTCAATATTTAACGATGGACTATTTATATCAGAAATACAACGTGGATCGGTAGCGATCCTTTAACAAGCAGGCTTATCGGATTGTAAATGATAGGTTATAGTCCAGTTTCATAAAATAATAAATTATATATTTAGGTTTATATTATAGAAATTCATTCATTTTAGTAAACAATTGTGTAAAGTCCAAAACTACGTGATTTCTTGTTTTTATCGGTTTGGTATATAGCTTTTATTTTATCTTTTTTAAATATGATATTCTCTTGTATTGTTCGTTTGGATGTATTTTTAAGTTCACTTTTTCTCAACTATTGCAATAAATAATGAAATAAATTATCTGTCAAAAATGACCCATCGATGTGCTGTATATGTATTTATATACACATTTTTTTTCTCACTCGGGAGCCGTGAAACCTCGAGTTTCGGCAGAAAACCAGTTAAAGATGTGTGTGTGTGTGTGTGTGTCGACATTGCTTAGTATCTGAGGAACGAGTTCATGTAGAAATTTTTAATTTGTTAGGATGACTCTGCGCATGGATCACTGATTCCATTAATTGTTTTTTAAATCCGTTGTTAAGGGTTGGTGATGCGGTTAAGGAGTGTTGTATCTCGATAAAATGCTGGAAGATTAAATCTTTTTTTTTAAAAAAACACCTCTTCTCTGTAATATTTCAAATATATAAATTTCAGTTAATTTTAGATTTAAATAATTCTATAGTAATTTAATAATTAATCATTCTATAATACGTTTTACGAGGTGAAAGCCTTAGCAAATAATGTACTGGCAGATTTAATGCGGTGGCTGCGGACGCGAGGTCTTTGAAGTATCTACGCGTAAAACCGAAATTTTTATTCCAAGGTTTTCGGTTAAACTGGATGGCACGATGACACCTTGGTGTTTGGCTCGATAGCACGAGGGGGTTTACAACACACGTAACGAATATATGCCAAAAGGCCTAGAGATTGACTTCAGCTGTTGCCAAACTCATGGGGAATGTTAGGGGTACTAGAGCCTCCAAAAGAAGGATTATTGCGGCTACGGTTACCTCCGTAATCATTTATGCAGCACCGGTGTGGTGTGAAACCCTTAAAATTAAGCGTAATAAACGTAGGATTAATAGTGTCTATCGAAGGCTTGCACCCAGGGTGGCGCAGGCGTACAGATCAGTGTAGCTGGAGGCGGTGCTGGTGATAACGGAAATTCCACCGGTGGACTGCTGACGGTTGAACGTCTGGAAATATATGAGGGTAGAGACGCCGCGGTTGCCAGGAGAAAGTTCATCGAAAAATCGCGAGGAGATGGGGCGACGCGGTTACCGGTAGGTGGACCTTCAGGTTGATACCGCGGATCAAGACCTGGATCTAGAGGAGACATGTGGAGGTGGACTTTTGGACGGCCTAATGGCTTACGGGTCATGGATCTTTCGAGGTCTACCTCCATGCCAAGGGCAGGCGTAGCTCACCTCTATGTTGCTACGTGACGACGAGGATGACGTAGAACATACTTTTCTCAGATGTTCAAGATGGGCTTCGGAGCAACCCTTTGATAGGGCGGTTTCACATGAGGAGGTGATTGAGAGTATGATCGGCTCGGATGTAGGTTGGGACAAGTGCTCGAGTTGGTTCAAAAGAGTTTTCTCCGTGAAATTACAAGAAGAAAGAGAATAGGGTAGTGCGGAGCCCCGAAGAAAAGACGCCTTTTCTTCAGGTTTTTAAATCCCAATCTACATTTCATTATCACTAAATTATGGTCGCTACCAATGTCTGCTCCTGGATATGATTTGCAGTCGACGAGTTGATTTCTAAATCTTTGTTTAATCGTGATATAATTTATCTGATATCTTGCAGCATCCCCCTGCTTTTTCCACGAGCATATTCTTCTTTTTTTATGATTTCTTAACTGGATGTTTGCGATTACTAAATTCGTGCAAAACTCAATAAGCCGGTCCCCTCTTTCATTTCTTTGCCCAGCCCGTATTTACCGACAATATTTTCTTCCTTGCTTTTTCCTATGCTTGCATTCCAATCTCAAACTATTATTAAATTTTCACCCCCTTTTATGTGTTTAATTGCTTCATCAATTTCTTCGTATACACCTCAACCTCATCATCATCGTGGGCACTTGTAAGCATATATTTAAAAAATCATAACCTTTTTGAAATACTCTTCCCTATCAGCTTGTTCATTACGAATCCTACTCCTGCTTGCCCTTTATTTGACGGTGAGTTAATTACCCTAAAATCATCTGACTTCAAGTCGTTTTTCTCTTCCCTCCGAACATCGCTAATTCCTACTAACATCTACATTTAACTTACCCATTTCCTTCTTTAAATTCACTGACCTTTTTTAGACATCTAACATTCTACGCTCCGACTCATAGAATGTTATTTTTTTATTATCTGGTGACCCTTCCTTAGTAGTCCCCACTCACAGATCCGAACGGGGGACTAGTTTACCTCCGAATTATTTTACCATCTTTGTTACATGAAAAAGCAGAGAGCTGCATTTTCTTGGAAAAAAAACAGCCGTAGTTTTGAATGGCGTTCAGCTGCTCAGTACTCAGAAGATTGAGTGATGTTGATATGGCCGTTTAAGACCTCCTGACCTACGCCCTCAACTACTGAACAAACAGCTATTGAAAGATCTGCTCCTCTTTCAGGAATCAATCGTAGTCTTGCTGTCAACAGATACCTCTCCGATATGGTTGCACTTCGGTCCAGCTACTCTGTATCACTGAGCACTCAAGCCCCTCACCATCGGCAAGGTCTTAAGATTCATAGAGAGAGTATAATTTATATTTATTGTAATTAATCGTCTCTGAACTAACGATGGTATTATTTTAGATTCATTTGTGTAGCTTCATTTTGTTTTGTTTTTCACAAATTCTTTTTTAAATACAGTAATACCGTGTTTACATTTTTACCGTTATAAAATATCAGAAAAAATAATGAAAACATGAAGAAAAAATGTCAGTATGCCGAATACTATGTCAACAGATCGGCTAGTTCTATGAATAACTAAATAACCTAATAATGTTAAGTTATTTTATATCAACGTTTTGTATTTTAGTATTATGATTTAAATCTCATAATATATTACAATTTCTTGATTATTGATTTTTATTTTATTTTAATTACGTATTATAGACATAACTTATACATGTAAATAAATATATATTTTATCAAAATTAGCATATTTGGCGATAAATACAAATTTTTTTTTGAAAAAGTTCGAATATCTTTCCATTAAACCGCTGTCCTTGTATAACTGGTTTTATTTCAATGCAAATTATATTAAAATATATATATATTTCTTTTATATTCATATTATTTACTCAAATATTTCCTTTTATTGTATAAATTGTGAAAACAGTTGATGTGTTATAAAAATATAAATTTATATAAAAATTTTGTTCATTAAATGATCGGCTGTTTAATTTAGTAGTAATACATTACCTTTTGGAAATACGAGGTCTGTAAATAAAGTAATGAGACTGATTTAGAAAAACTTTTATTTAAAATCCAGTTATACATGGACTCAACCACCTTTTCAATAGCCTTCACTCAATCACCTTCTTAATAGTTCTTTATGGAAAACCACGCAACGCTTCAAACGGTTTTCCCAGTCTTCATAAGAGTGTTGGAACTTAGAAACCGGAATATCCTTCAGATTACATTTTTCAGGTTACATTTTTTTAATGTTTTATACTGTTCCAAAATGGTGGTCTTTACGGTGTTTTTTTTAAAGTCAGGAACAGGAAAAAGTCGGAGGGACTCAAATCAAGTGATTAAGGTGGTTGAGGAACTACAGGAATGTTTTTCTTTGCCAAAAACTCATTAATTGAGAGTGCAGTTTGACAAAGTGCATGGTCACGATGCTGCATCCTGTTGCCGTTGATGGCTCTTCTAGCGCCGGCCACTGTTTTCCGCAGTCTTTCAATAATTTCTCGGTAAACATTTGATTTACAGTCTGTCCTGTAGGCAAAAATTCCTTTTAGACAATGCAATTACTCTCGAAGAAACAAATCAGCGTGGTTTTGATTTTTGATTTGCCCATTTTTACTTTTTTGGGACGTGGTGAGTTTGAAGTGTGCCACTCCTTGCTCTGGCGTTTTGTTTCTGGGTCGTACTCAAATATCCAAAATTCATACCAGTAATAACATTTTTTAGAAAATCAGGATCGGTTTCAATTCGCCGTAGAAGATCGCGGCACACTTCTTTCATGTTGTTTTTCTGTTCAATAGTGAGGTTTTTTGGGACCAATTTTGCACAAATTTTTTCATGTCCAATTCGTTTGTCAAAATTTGATGGACTGTGGTACGATTTAAATTCAATTGTTCTACAATCATTCTGACAGTTATTCGCCGGTCGTACCGTATCATGTCTCTGATTTGCTCAATATTATTGTCACTTTTTGAAGTTAACGGTCTTCCAGATCGTGGATCATCTGCAACTGATTCCCGGCCATCTGAAAATGATTTAAACCACCTAAAATCTTGGGCTCGTGATAGAGCGTTATTTCCATACGCCTTTTTCAATTGTGAAAATGTTTCAGTAGTATTCTCACTGAGTTTACCACAAAACTTTATTGTATAACGTTGCTCATAATTAGTATCACTCATTTTTGTAACGCACAATAAAAACTCGTTTCACAAAAAGTTTGTTTACGTCTCACACAACTATAGACTAAAAATATTAATATCCAATATAAATCAGCTGTTCATATAACCGTATGTTTACCAGTAACTTTACAGTGTTGTTACTATGGCTGCCAAAAAAAAAACAAACTAGTCCCATTACTTTATTTATAAATTTTGATATTTTTAATTTTAAAAATTTTGAAAATTATAAATTTTCTTCACCCTCTCTAAATGATTAATCTTTTTTTTGTTTACTTGCCTGTGCGGTTCTGTACTAGATTTAAATAAATAATTCTCTGGAAGAAGAAATTTAACCAAATAAAAGTAGATACTATTTATTTATTAAAACAACTTTTTTTTTGAGTATGTTCTGGATGTTATATAAATACATTTTTTTGAGTTAATATCATTAGAAGCTAAGTTTAACGTGGTATTATAGAATAATGGATTGTTACAGCGTAACAGGAAGTCCTTTTGATATTCAAAGTATTTTCTCACAAATATTTATGAAAATTTGAAAAACTTGTGGAAAAGGACAATACATATTCCTCATTTCGTATAGCCTTTGCTCATGATCGGTAGTAGTCAACGTCTTCGTTTTTCTACCCTCATTTTTTTATATTTATTAAGACGCATTTCTTTATCGGTTTTTCTTTGTTTTACAAACCGGTCTTTTTTCATTCTAGCAGTATATTTTGTCGGCTTAATCCTTTTTTAAATATTTACCTGCTCCGTTGAAACTACGTTTGCAAATTAGCTCCGTAAAAGATAAGTTATAGTAATTTATTTCTTTACAATATTTTTCCTACGCTTTACTATCGTTGTTGCGCTTATATAACCCTTAAATTAAAAGAAGTACGCGCTAATAGTTTTCTTTCAGAGTAATGATGTTTGATATACGGCAAACTATCACTCTCGTTGCGCTTTGCAAGCCGACATAAGATTGTGCGTTCGACTAAGTAAATAAGATAACGGGGTTCCATTTCGGTTCTGATTTTCTGTGTTAAACCTGGTATTAAATAATTGTTATTCCTGAAAACAGTTTGTCATTTTTAGGAGGGTTCTGATTTAAGTAAGATCGCTTAAAACATTACGAGGTTATAAAGTGCATAAGAAAACCGGTTTAAAAACACACAGACCGGTAAAAAACAACAATATTTGAAAATTAGATTTTCGAGTCGTTCTTCAGTTAGGCGTAATTTAAGATCGAAAAGATTTGAGCCGAGCAAGTTAGAAGCGCGGTTTTTATGATACTGCAAATTAGATCGTTGAGGTTTCATTATGTGCGGTATCTTCGTAAATAACAACCGACTTAAAAAAATATTAAAATGCTAAAACCCAGATTAAATTAACAAAAAATCTGTTTTCTTGCGCACAACTCCGCAAGATTTTATTTCTTTTAATGCGTTTTGTTTAGATTTTTTTTGTTTGCTGCAAAATAAAATAAAAAGCGAGTTAATGAGAAAAGACAGGAATATGAATGATACAGGGGATTTATATGTTGAAGGAATTGGACATGTTATTGTTAATTTTACTGTACGATTTTTCAGCGTACCGTAAAAAAAAATCCACATCTGTAAAAATTAAATTTTATTTCTGTTTGCTGTTCTATATCAATTTCAAGTTATTTTATACTTTAAATAATTTATTTTCAGGGAAGAAATAGCTATCAACCCTTATTACTCTGATAGGAGGGGGGGGAGTAATATTTTAGATACTTAAAAATCAAATAGTTAATCGTTATAATATCTCAAAATAATACCACTGGAAGTTTTTTTTTTAATTTTTAATGATTTTATAAATTTTAATTTGAAATTTTAATGAGTGCATAAAAATTTGAATTTTTGAATAGTTGAATTACGTTTAAAAGGGTTCGATTTTAATAACAAATCGTTAACGATAAAAGTAATTTTCAATTTTGTTTCTGTATGCATTGTTACGTTTTAAGATCTGCACAAAGGAGAGAAATTTCAACAATAACATTAACATTTTTACTGCATTTTTAAGATATGTTTCAGAGTTCATTTCACGCTTTCATAGTCAATATATAAGAAATAAAATATGTAACGTATTGATTTATTTTTTTTGTTGGTTTTTCTTTTTTTGAAATACGCCGCTCTACATTATGACCGCTACAATTGTATCTATATACCTGAATACGCCCCCTTTACTGTAATCTGCATTAGAATTCGTTACAGTTGGTAACAAAAATCTGTTGCAAAACACCCATGGGTGCTAGAATTGTATAATTATAATATTTTGTATCGAGGCGATACAAAACATAAAATAGTACATATACGGAACAGCTTAAGGGTTTTATTTTCTTTTTTGGCAAACAGTTTTCAGTCGAAGCGTTCATTAATTTATTATTTTCTGTTACGGTTTTCAGTTTTAAAATAATTTTGTTGTTGGCGCGACTTAAAAATGCTGTACAGTGTTACATTTTCTATGAAGTATGATCTGTTTCATAATGTATTTGAAATTATTAATTTTCTAGTTAAATTTAAAGAACTTTTAAAAACTCATTTTTTTACAGTAAATAAAAATTTATTATTAAATAATTTACACTCTTTTATACTTATTTTATACACATCTTTATCGTTATTTAACCTAAAACTGGTTTTTAAATACGACCCCGTCGTCTTTCTTTGTTGTTTTACAACGTTTCGTTAAAAAAAATAAAACGCTTATAAAGAAGAAAAAAGTAAAATACTAGTCCGTTTACTATCTTCTAAAAAAATTATCATCTAAAAAAATTATATATATTAGTAATAAAAGATATTTGCATTTAATATTCCTTTTATATTTTATAAAAACTGGGTAATTTTTTTTCTTTTGTTGTCGGATTTTAAGAGTATATTTAATGACGCGGTTTTTCTTTTCATAATATAATTTGTTACACATCGTAAAATTTTAGATACTCGAAGACTTAATTAAAATCAAAATTTACTTATTTTTCTACATCAAGTTTTAGTGCGCTTTAAAGATCTTTTTTTAAATTAAGTTACAGTTTTAAATATAAATATGAAGAATGAACTTTTAAAATAAAATATTTTATTTTCCTTACTGTTTTTATAAAAAAACTTACTAAGTAATCGACGATCTTCTAAAGCTTATTGTTATAAATTTGTCATTTTACACTTACGTATACGTACGTGCATGTTTCGTTAAGAAAACGTTTGATTTCTACAGATAAATTTTAAAACGTACAACTATTAAAAAACAAAAAGGAAACTTGTTTCTATAATTTTTTCTTATAATAAAATAATATAAGGTTACAAAATATATTGTCAGTAACATTAACTGTTAAAAAAGAGCTAAAAAGAAAAAAATAACAAATTTTTATTAAAGTTTTTTACATTTCGGCTCATTGAAATTTGAGCCGAATTACAAAATAAATGATGAATGCACGTTTTCAAAAAGTGTAAATATATAAAATTAAAAAAAATGTTGATTTTGTTATATTTAACGTTTTTTTTTTCATTTGAGTTTTTTTATATTATCGGCGAATTTTTTGAATTTTCGTAATTTTTTGTACGAAAATCTTTTCTCGGCATACAGCTAGCTATTAGGATTAAAATTAAATTGAATATTAATATGTAAAATTTATTATTATCCTATAAAGAAGAATTATATAAAAAAAAATTCTACTCTTTTAAGTAAATCTTTGAGATAAGGAACATTTATTGACCGTATAACCCCACCCCTTTCCGATTCGAACCAAAATTGAATGAAATGAGTGTTCGGTATTCAGAATTTGTTGTATAAAATTTCATAAAAATCGATTAATCGATTTAAAAGATTTGAAACAAAATTACAAATGAAAAATGCAAAAAAACAAAATAGGCTAATTATCCCGAACCCTGAATAAGATACTTCTAAAGTTAGTAAAACGCGATTATTATATTAAAAACTTTGTCTTGATTACAATTTTAGTCGTTTTAAGAGACAATCTGTAAGCAAAAAATTACATCATAAGCAGGAGGGCAAAAAGGGTCAGAGTTTTTCATTTTAACTATATTTTATTTTAAGGCTCCGGTGGGAGAAAGCATGAACCGAACTCGCATAAGCCTCCTGAGGATTATTGAATTATGTAAAAAAGTTATTCTACGCTTTGAATGAAGTACTGACGTACAGGACGCACGGTGACCGTATTTCCTCATACCCTTTATTAATTTTTAACAAATTTAAACGGCGTTAATTACCGTTATTCAGAAGTCATCTTAAAGGTTTCATAAAAATTGTTTTTCCGGCCTGAAGATGTCAGTTAGATAGTCATTCCTTTACGAAAACATCTCGTATAGTTCCGTATACTTATATAATATGCAGTACATTGTCAGGACCCACCTGGTTGGTCTAGTGGTGAACGCGTCTTCCCAAATCAGTTGATTTGGAAGTTGAGAGTTCCAGCGTTCAAGTCCTAGTAAAGTAATTTATTTTTACACGGATTTGAATTAGATCGATAATTGGTGGTTTCAATTAACCACACATCTCAGGAACGGTCGACCCGAGACTGTACTAGACTACACTTCATTTACATTCATACATATCATCCTCATTCAGCCTCTGAAGTAATACCTGACGGTGCTTCCGGAGGCTAGAAAGAAAAAAATTATGAAAAGTTACATTAATAAATAAATACAAAAATTTTACAGAAAACGCAATGTAATCCAAATATGTACAATACGTTAGCTAACCAGTTTGCCCCTGGTCGACTGCTGTGTCTAGTTATAGCGGGCGATCTAGTTATAGTATTCAAATCCGTGTAAAAGTAACTGCCTTTACTAGGACTTGAACGTTGGAACTCTCGACTTCGAAATCAGCTGATTTGCGAAGACGCGTTCATCACTAGACCAACCCGGCGGGTTAACTTTTCATTCTTAAATTCTTTTTAGATAACTAAGCAAGGTTTCGCCTTTTTATGTCGCAATTATAAAAGGATGTAAAGAATGTTATAAAATTTGCCTTTGTGTTTATTAATGAACATATAAAACTAATAATTTGAAACTATAATAAACTTAAAATTAACTTTAATTTAACTTAAAATTAATTTAAGTTTAAATTTAACTTAAATTTAAACTTTAATAATATAAAACTAATAATCCGTAATTATTTAGTAGTCACTGAAAATTGGCGTTCTCATAAAGCGTTTTTCTTCTAAACTTTTTTTTTCTTTTCGTATTAACAGTATAATTAATCGACCCTGTTAAATAGAAAAATATTTATTTCGAACCGAAATAATTAATTGAAGAGTACAGTGACTTTTTTCTTTATTATTCGTGAAATTGTAACGTATACGAGTAGGATCGGCTTAACGCACTAGTTTAAACCTGTACAGCTGCTATTGCAGACCGACATTCCGTCGTAATATGTACAGTGAAAAGAACAAGTGGTAAATTAGTATCATTTCATATACTTTAATCGATCTTTATTTTTGTTTTAGAGTTTTTGAATTTTATAGTCTTTATCTATTTTTTTTTTTTTTGTCTTCAGTCATTTGACTGGTTTGATGCAGCTCTCCAAGATTCCCTATCTAGTGCTAGTCGTTTCATTTCAGTATACCCTCTACATCCTACATCCCTAACAATTTGTTTTACATATTCCAAACGTGGCCTGCCTACACAATTTTTTCCTTCTACCTGTCCTTCCAATATTAAAGCGACTATTCCAGGATGCCTTAGTATGTGGCCTATAAGTCTGTCTCTTCTTTTAACTACATTTTTCCAAATGCTTCTTTCTTCATCTATTTGCCACAATACCTCTTCATTTGTCACTTTATCCACACATCTGATTTTTAACATTCTCCTATAGCACCACATTTCAAAAGCTTCTAATCTTTTCTTCTCAAATACTCTTTATCTAAACGACCTGATAAGTTTTAATGTATGATTTAACAATTTGTTCTTCTCATTTTCACCGAAGATTAAATTTAGGAACAACGACTTTATTTCAAAATATTTTATCCGAGAGAAAATAACATCGTATTTTAAGGGAATGGAATTTAAAACTTTATTTACAAAGCAAAACGACAATAATATTATGTTGATTTTTCGCTGTTTATATCTCAAAGATTTAATAATAGAAATGTTTTATTATAGTTAGTGATTTGTTATAGATTTTCAATATAATTATACCTGCCCATTTTTTAATGTATTTTATACTCGTGTAACCTTGGGTGATGTTTTACAGATACGCAGTGTAATTATTTTAATTTTGATGTAAATATTCTGTAGGTTATTTCTTCGACGATTTTATATCGTAGCTATTATTTATTTTGGTAACGTTAACTCAAAATTAGTAACGGCCTGGTTAATGGAATCGAGAATATATGAAACGAAAGGGAAAGAAATACGTTAAAGATACGTACACTAAGTATAATATTTGAGTCGTATTGTAAACTTTTATAATGAAAATGAAAAGCATACACATGAATCGCGTCTCTAATTGGTGTAAGGTCAGCAGGTCAAGTGATTTTAACAAACCGGTTTTTTCCTAGTTATGTACTAAGCACGTCTTCTTCTACAGTATACTATGTTATTTTAGTTTGGTTTTTATAGATTACGATAGAGAATATATAAAAATATAAATATATATATGTAGTATCTATATAAGATACATTTACGTGACGGAGTCATGTTATATAATGTTTTTCGTTTAAATCTTGTTTTTCTAGCACTGACTTTTTTTTTGTACGTGCTGTATATCTATCGCAGCCTATCTGTGCGACATGCCGTCGACCAAAAGTGGAAAACCGAGGTCTATGTCAGCGTTACTTGTACCTTATTTATCTTATTATTTTCTTTACCGTTATTTATACAAATTCGCATTCGTCTCGTTGTTTTTATGTTTATTACAAATCCTTATTCACCTAAGTTTCCCGCTAGATTCGATTTACCTTATCTGTTATAAAACCGTTTTTGTGTACTATCCAAAATCGCAAAATATAAGTAAAAGACTTACATATATCTTTTATGCTTTTTTCCTTTTTTTATCCATTTTTTTTTTTCATTCTATCATTACTATAATAATACAGGTTAAACATTTTTATAATATTATCTTTTTATTTCGCTTTATGATTTGCGGCAGTATTAAATATTATTATAAGAATCTTGTAATATGATACTTATAAAATAAAAATAATGATATATCTTGAACAAAAATTTTCTACTTCTAAGGAATAATAAACTGGAAAAGATTTTGTTGCCGTCTTCACTTAAATTATAATGTTTAAAATCGTGAAATTTGATAAAAGCGACTTTTTTTCTTCCAAATTTACACTTTAAATCATAAATAGAAGTTTTTATGATATGAAAATCTACGATTATTGTTAAATGCCGTCGTTCTTTTATTTTTTTAAACAGTTCATGTTGAATAAAAAATAACAATAAAAGTAAGGAAACGGTCGTAAAATGTTACTTTTTATCTGTTCAAGGTTTTATTAAAAAAATGAAGATGATTTATTTATAATTATTAAGTCGTCTTGATAGACGGGTCAATGTCGGAGTTTGTGCAGCAGTTAAAATCTTAACCCCGATCGTTTAGATTGATAAAATAATAAGGCTTTTTTCAAACCGTGTAATACTCCAATCTTACATTTAAAGGTTGACTATAAACCTGGTGATGGAAATAGAACAACGGGGTTTTAAGAACGAATATAGTTTCTGTTTTGCAGTACTCGATAGTATTTTACGTGTAATCTTGGCAAAACACAATTAATTTTAGTTCACGCATTCTCCGTCAGATAGCAGTTGTGTTGCACAGCCTAAGTTGCTATGGACCTGGGCTTCAGTTCTGCGGCGTTGTCACAAGAGAAATTATTCGTGTTTGGGTTCGTAGAAACAAAATCAGACTGTCGTACAAAGAAATTAATTACGCAAACACGTAATTTTTCTGTTTCTACACGATACATCGGAGTCTATCGTAGAAATTCTCAATTGTGACCAAAACATACGTAAGCGGTGTGAACAATTTTTGAAACCGGAAGCGTTTTGAAAGGGCGCTTCTCGTCTAAGCCTGAAAAAACTACCGAAAAACAGAAAGAATTCGAACGTCTTTGCAACGATGTCCAAAACATCAGTTCGAGGTGTTAGTAGTTAATTAAACATTTCTAAAAGTATAGTCCACGATGTTGTTCACAAGCGATTGAAACTTATAAATTGCAGCTACTCAATGAAATTAAACATAACGATAAGCCACAGAGTTCGATTAGTAATCGCCGTGTTAAATTTCTTTTCTCTTGATGAAAGCTACTTATGCGCATTCTCTTTTCTAATGAAGCTATATTTTTTGGTCATGAAGTCGTGAATCTCCAAAATTGTCGGGTGTAGGGTTCAGAAAATCTACACAAATCGAACGAATTCTTCTGCAGCTGTCAGAAAGTGAGTGTCTGGTGTGGTAACATGCGTAACGGAATTTTAGGCCATTTTTTCCACAAATATTAGGGCATAGAATAACGGACATGTTAGAGAAAACTTTGTGTTTCTGCAGATTGAAAATACGGAGGGCCTAATTTCCGAACAGGATGAAGGATGAAGCCCCCCCCCCTGGTATCGTACGAAGTGTATGGATTGCACTCGACGACAGATTCCCAGAAGGCCGGATTGGCAGAGAAGTTCCTACTGCTTGACCACTGCGAAGTTCCAGTTTGACGCCTATGGTTGTCTTCTTTTGAAGCTGTATAAAAGGCATCGTATACCAAAAAAATAGATAGTAAAGAATATATACAAGGTGTTATAATATACTTTTATATATAATATTGTAATGTAATGTATGAAATAATGTAATATATTAAATATAAGGGCTGTGTAATCAGCTGAGTTAAAGTTCAAGTTCCTAGGTGTTTTGATTGATGAAAAGTTACTCTATAGCAACCACATCAGGCAAGTAGCGGCGGACGCATCTTAGTGATGCACAAGTTTAGGAGAATTGCTCGGAAAGATTACGGACTGTCGGGCCGTCATTTGTACGTGGTGTAGCAGGGTGTCTTCGAAAGTATGACCTCTTATGCTGCGTCCGTTTGGGCGCATAGGTTGGACAGAAATCGAGAACGTATTCAAAATTTTAGGAGTACGCAGCGCAGAGCCTTAATTATATGCACTGGTATTTTTAAAACAATCTCCTACGAGATTACCACCGTATTGGGAAAAAATTTCCCAATCGATTTAGTGGTGACCTTGCAACTTAGAGGTCAGGGGAAAATTGGCCACTCACAAGCGGCGAGCCAATGCGGCGAGAGCCACACTGTCGGACCGTGTGGCCGTCCGTTGCTTTGTTCAGCCGGCATCAATAGTTTATCTAAGGAAAAACTCCTACCTCGCTGCTATGGGAAGCTATCCGAGAATTACGGCTAGCCATCAGCCAACTAAACTCCAAGCGTTTTAAAATGATGGACAGGTACTTGCTGGTATTCAGTGACCTACGCGTGGCAGCGAATTGCTGTCTTGACAATATAAATTTATTTATTGAAGTTATATTTATATTTAGTAGTTGACTGGGTGTACCTACCTATTTTAGTAAATACATGACAAGTGAGCGGACGGAACACGTAAGATTGTGGTGTATGGCACCGCGCTTAGTCCGCTCACGCTGTTAGGTAAGCTCTAGGAGCTATGTTAGCATACTGGTCGCTGAACTGTTCGAGGCTCAGTAGTCGTTTGTGGCACAGACAATCGGTCTTATGCTTTAGGGCGACCGAATGTGGTGGTGGCTGCGGCGGCGGGAGAAATGTTAAGCAAACCAATATAATAATATTCAAAGAATAGTAGCAGCCGGGAAGCAATTCCTGCAGACATGTTTGCAGATTGTGGAATGAGGTGGATTTTTGGTCTCATATCTGTAAGGCGTCTAAGAGTTTGTACTTTCATGTAATACAGCGTATACTTTTGTAATTGTAAAAGTAGTCTACTTAATTGTAAATCTACTTTTGATCTTGTTATGTACGTGGTTTGATGGGAGGGACAATTACCACCACCAGTAATTTGTGATGTAATTCGATTTAAGAAGAATTAAAATTGTAGTTCGATGGGATAAATTCACCGGCTTCACCTTCTCGCTTGAGAAAACAAAATGCGTAGTTTGTCTCGCCTGCAAGACCCTTTTATTACAAAAGTCTTTCTTTTTTATCACATTGCAATCTCTTCTGTTGTTAAAATTTTATGATTTCTTTTTGATAGCCGTCTTACACGGGTCAAATACATAGAATAATTTAAAATGAAATTTTTCAAAATTCTGAATATGCTGCGAGTCCTTAGCAACGCCAAGTGGAGAGCCGATCGATCATATATGATTCGATTTTATTATTTTTTAGTTCGGTCCCGTTTGGATTACGGTTGCATCATCGACTTTTCAGCAAGTCATTCCGTGCTTATGATACTGGATGCTGCTGTCCTTCATATCACGCTTTCCTTCGTCTTGCTACAGGCGCCTTTAGATCAAGCCTTGTCACAAGCGCACTTGTTGAATGCGGAGAGCCATTACTTTGGGATAGAGGACTAGCATCTTACTCTTCCTGTCTTAAAGGACAACCGAATCGCATGGTTTTTAAAGCAGTCCTCGTGAACCCTCATTTACGACTATTCGAAGACAATCCGTGTTATACAGCACCGATGGGTGTCCGTATCTGGCGTTTACGCTACCTTTCAAATTTTGACACACCTATTTTCCCAACTTATTTCTGTGCATATCCTCGTGGAAATTCGCCCCACAAATTCTAATTTCGATCTTATCATACATAAAAAAAAATTAACAACTTCTATCGCCTTTCAGCAAATGTTTTACGAATTTCTCTCCAAGACAAACTCAGACGCACTAGTACACACAGATGGGTCAAAACAGTATGTTACCGTTGGATGCGCATTTATCGTTAGCGACAGAACCTATTTGTTTGATGTACCTAGAGTTATTAGTGTTTTCACTGCTGAACTGTACCTCATCAAAAAGGCTTTGAATATCATTAACCCAAAATATTGTCATACCCTCATTTGTATAGCATTCCAAGCTTTAGAGGATTTGTATTCTAGACGTCTTATCGTGACCAAAATATATAATGTAATCGCTGAGTCGAACCACCTCTACACACAAGTGAGCTTCTGCTAGATCCCTAGTCGCTTGGGAATTCCGGGTAACGAACGTACAGATTCCGCTGCTAAAGGCACACGTAGTTAACCGTCTTTCATCACTCGTGTTAGTTCTGTCGATTTTATTAATTCTGAAAAACACGCTCTTCGAGCAAAGCGGCAAGGTGACTGGACCGCTACAGAAGGTAATAAACTCCGATACATCAAGGGTACTATGCTGCCACGGGACTCCTCAAGTAGAAAAATTAGAAAGGACCGCCAAGAAGAAGCGGTCCTCTGCCACTTTCTTAGTGTTTCCGCTGAAGTCTTTCCACTTCTTGGAATAATATGGTGTGATAAAATGTCAAACCGAACTACAGTTGTGTTTTGGTAACTCGGAGGATCAGTATTGTCAAAAAACAAAAATCTTCTTTTACATTTTAACAAAAACGTAAAGATATTCCATTACTGACGCATTGCTTCCATTCTGGATGAAAATGGTTCGAGATCTTTCGAGGAATCGCCACTGGAATGGGCATATACTGCCTGGAGAGAGGCTGAAATATCACCCAAGTGGGTTTATTTATCTCATAATTCGGTTTTTTCATACGTAGATCGTTCTTTCTTGTCATTAACTCTTTTTCTTTTTTCCTCGCCTGATACCTTTACGGTATATAATTATCCGTTTTCTATTATCTATTATTTTATACTCTTGCGTTTCTTTTCTTCTATCTGATTATTTTATTATTCCATAATTTTCCGTCGGAAATTTCTTACTTTTCTTATCATTTTTCCCTGATTACTAATTTTTTGGTTATGAAATTTAGATTGACAATACATTGATTTTTTTTTTGCTTCAACATTTTTTTTTCTTTTTTAATTGAAAAAATACAATATCATTAGAAGTCTAAAATTTCAATTAGAACTTTTTTTTTTATAAAGATATAATCTGGGGGGGGGGGGAAATAAATATCTGGAAAAAGAGAAACGCTCTCCAATTTTTTTTCCAAAAATTGGAAAAAATGTAGAAAAGTTTTATTCTAACAATATAAAAAAAAAATTCACTTCTTTTGTTAATATATTAGCTAGTGGCCTAAAATAAGTGTTGGCTGTATGTTTTTAACTATTTTTTGTAATAGGTAGTAATTATTTTAGATGAACATTTAAGCCGAACGTCTGCGCATTTAATGGAACATGTTCTCTTACTATCTGGATGTTACTATAGAAATTGCTATTTTTAGGTTGTTATAACGGTATTGCTACTATTCTATCAGTATGATTTATAGAAATAATGGAATAAAGTTGTAAATTTTACGTATTAGATAAAAAAAACCGAAAAATAAAACATTACTACACGAAATCAATGAAGTATGTTATATGATCATTAGAGAACTCACATTTTATTATTTTAAAAGACTACACATTAGTAGAAACGAGTGAGATGGAGAAAGGGAGTATTGTTTAATACTACAGAGAAATGCTTCTGAAAAATAAATGTAATTTTTATGGAATCAAATTGAAATAAATCGTACTAACGAGAAAAGTGCGTGTGTAGTTTTTATCCCTACGTCAGTTTTGAAGGCGGCAGGAAATGGACGAATGTATTGTACTCTACCGTACTAACGTATTGTAGCGCATAGTGCACGACGCGTACCGTATAAGTATGTCGCTTTTTATAACTAACTGCCTATATTCGATAGGCAGTTACATTATAGCAGTTCACGTACGTACAATCGTTATGTTGCTTTTATATTTTGAATGGACAGTACAATACTGCTACTATTAGTACTATTACTAATAGTAATAATAATAATAGTTTTTGAAAATACGTGTACATGGTACAGTCAGGTATGATAACAAAAGAACCTTATGCGACACGAACACCTAATTCTCCACTTTTTCCCCCATAATCATCAACTTCTTCTTTTTCATATTCTCTCTCGCTCTTTCTCTCTTCAGTTCTACTTTTACTTTCCAACCCCGTTTATAATGTGCGCGTTGTACATTACTACACGCAATCTCTTTTTGTTATTCAGTGGTATATTGCTATACTGTACGTGTAAGACGTCTCATTGCTTTTCGTTATCTTGATTTACATCATTCAAACTAATTTACTCGCTGCATAGTTATCAATGAAATAATGTTTCCTTTAAGAGTTTATGTTTATCGTAATATATGTATATATATATATATATATATATAAAATGAATATATTTTAATTATGTTAACATACGTTTCGTTTATTTATCAGTTATAGCTTAAGATAATATTATTGAAAGGCTACACTATTCTAACATTTTAATAAAGAAGGAAACGTTAAAAACTGTTTATATTTATAGAATTAAATTATTAAACATTATTCTTACCATCAAAATAATTATCCTAAAAGAAAGCTGGCAACAAAGTTGTTATATTTTCTTGGTATTGGTTCTTTATTCTTATTTGGTGGGAAAATACTAATGCACGAAAAAAGTTAATTAAAAAATCTAATTATTTTTTCTCTCCCACCCCCAAAACTACTTCTCAAGAATTTTTTTTTATTTTCCTATGTTTACTATATTACATTGAAGAAATTGATAAAATATTTCACTGAAAAATGTGAAATTATTTATTTTTTGGGAGTGGGAATAAATTATGACGCGTCTTTTTTGTATTATTGTTATTATAAATTTAAAAAAAAATAACCAGTTTTAAAAAATTAAAAAATATTATATTTTTTGAATTTAATCGGTTCCCCCACCCATAATTTTATCCCCAAATTATTTTTTTGCCACTTGCTTCTTTCTACGCTTAGAAAGACGTAAAAGAAATTTGGTTAAAACATTCAATAAATAAAGAGATAGGTTTTCGATTTTTGGGAAAGGGGAGAATTTGGAGACAACAATTTTTAAAATAAGGATGTGCACATGTACTGAGCTTAATATAAAGTGATATTATGTTTGCAACATTTTGAGAAAATGTATCCAAAAAACTATCTACCCCGGCCTCTGGAAATATTGACCCCAAACTTTCATTAAAAAATTGCTTTATATACACGAGTCTGTGCCAGATTTCATCAAAATTGGTCCTGTCAAAAGTTATTAAGCTTCAAACACACTTACGTACGTACAAACATAACCCCTCCACGTTTTTTAGGTGGTCCCTGGGTCACGAAACGTCAAGAAATGCAACAAACTTATAACTTATTTTTGACGATTACCGTACTTTTCTTCTTGCAGCATATCTCTAGAGCTATGATGCCAGGAAAATAAAAGACATCATTTTTAAAAAACCGGAAAATCGTTTGCTTAACTGTTGCCACAATCTTTTTACATACTATCCGGCTCACCGTGAAAGATTTTCAAACCTGGGTATTGAAAACTTCATCCTCGATGGATGAAGTCTTCATTCAATACCTGGTTATTTGCCCAGAGTCATGTGCCCACAGTAAGTCGTGGACCAGCCTGCTCCTGTTGGCGTTTAACTGTAGCCACTCTATTATCTTTTAATCCTTTTACATATCAGGCCACCGAACCTGTGTTCCAGCACGCCGCCTACGATGCAACGCTCGTAGGCGGCGTTGCATCTGCACTGCAGAACTCAGTGTAGTGGCATCGGTGATGCCACTACACTGAGTTCTATGGTGGCCCTGCCCTCCACAGATAACAGTCCCGTCGGGGCCCTTGCACACCGCTGCCTTGTGACCTCGATCTCAGCATCGAAAGCTCCCATTCTCTTGATACCTCCTCTCTACTCGTCAGAAGTGCCACCCACCGGATCAAGATTCTTTTCTTGTTCTCCATCTTCCTAGCACTTCCTCGGGGGACGAACACTGTAGCATTCCTCATCCCCCGTAAGCAGGTCTTAATCGGTTACCTTGACTGTTACGTCGTCACCCACCTCTTTTTTAGTAGCTACTATCACTTCATATATGGTTATATTTACATAGAGGTCTGTAATGTGTTACGCCTCTTCTCGGCCTTCAAGACTCCTCATTACCATCTTAGCTCCTTCCAGCTTTGCCACTTTTTCGTGAAGTACTTGTGTTCGTTCTGAATCCTTCTTCATCTTTACCTCCGCTGCGTCTCCTCATCCCCTTCGTACTGAGAGGATTTGGTCGGCAAGTTTCTCCCCAACCGAGTTCTTAACTTCCTGTAGTAATTGGTGCCCTCCTTATGGATGACCCTTGTTGTCTTGACCACCTTCTGTTGCTTAACCGCTGGTTTCAACTGCTCTTTGGACAGACATATCTTCATGTTTATGTTACCCCTCGTTGCCCAGTACTCGACTACCTTATGTGCCACTACTCCAGCTGTCCCTCCTTCGGCGGATAGTAGGAAGTCATTACCCTGAAGAAGGCTTATTTTACGTAAACGTACCAGTATATGGTCAATCATCTTATTTTCGCCCAGATCCACGGCTAGAACATAAGTCTTCCTTGGTACCTGGTCTTCGTCGTGTTCTCCCTGGATGGGACCTACAGAGGTCGTTCCTCAGACTTGCTTCTAAAGATACTGCTACCTTCAGCAATTGTTGCCTGCCTAGTTTCAATGATTCTCCTCTTGAGACTAGACGCCTGCACCTCCACTGGCTGGTCTGTTAGTTGCACTCCCTCTATTTTTTTTCCGAGGTACTTTGTTTGTCTCCCAACTTACTCAACGTGGCCTGAGGGAACTGTGGTTCCATTTGTTTCTGCCCTTCAGCAGATCCAACTTGCTTTCTCGCTAATCTCGGGTCTTTCTTTGCCTCCAACTTAAAAAGGACGTCAGCACTGTCTTTTACGTCGAAAAACGCTTCTTTTGATCCCCACTCGAAAAAATGAGGTGCTCAAATTTGGGGGGAGTCTAATTTATTTTTTCGATGAAAAACGAAAAAACTGGGTTTTGGGGCTGTAGGATGATTTTTGGGGGGTCAGATGAGCGTCAAACTCCATCTGACCTCCCCTTTGATTTGCAACGATTGAAAAAATTTTGGGGGGGTTTGCGGTGAGGGGCCGGATTGGGTGCGAACCCAAAACGGATACAATACCAAACAGATCCGGGATTGGTAAAACCGTTCCCGAGATATAGTACATTCCTAAAAAAAAAAAATAATGTTAATAAATACCAAACCCGATTGATTTTCTAAATTTTCCATTTTCATGTTTACGATAATTTCTTCTAATAAATAAACCAATTATAGCCTACGTGTAAAATCTTCTAAAAGAAATCCATTTCCCTTGAAAAATGGTTATTTATAAAAAATCTTCCTAGTTTTAACTGATTGTCAAAAAGTCGATAAAATTAATCTGTTATACACACAAATTATCTCGACAAATTTTAGGCAAAATCTTTTTTAAGATGTTCTTGTATATAATAAAATAATACCGATACTAAAATCAACAAAACTTTAAAATTAAGAAAAATATGATATTTCGGATCGTATATTAACAACATTTGGTGGTCGTCGGGAAGTCCACCCGACGACCACCTAACGAACACTCCTATTTCCTTATCGGGTGATTTTTTTTTTGCAGCCGCATGATATAAAACCAATGTATACGAAAAGTTGTGTAGGTAGAGTTATCTTCATAAAATTACAAAAATACCAAGGAGGTAATCTTTAGATATCTACATCTTGAGCACGAATTTATTGAACCTTTTACAAAATCTCACAGTACACCACTACCTAGGAAGAATTAATCGAGGTTAAAAGGAATAAATAGTGATTTAGGAATGAATTACCCAAAGAGGAACTGTAAGATAAGACAAACCCTATCTAAAAAAAAAGCCGGCAATAATTTTAATTTCTATTTATATCTTTACGATAAAATAATTTATTTTTATTGAAAAATTACGAATTCTTATTTTCCACACTTATACATAAAAAAAAATGTATTTCTAATTTTATATTAAATAAATAAATACAAGAAAAAAGTGATTATTTCTGTACTTGTAGAGGACTTAATAAACGGACTTAAGTACTTGTAGAGGACTTGTTAAACGGTGGGACTATTGTTTTGTGCTCCTGAAATATTAAAAAAATCCGTTTTTTCATTTTGGAGATCCCATACCCAAGGGGAAGCATTCGGGTAAAATTAATTTTCAAAGAAAATAATTCCTAAGCGGTGCTAACAAATTTAAAAAGAAAACTTATTAAAATCGTTTAAAAAATATAGATGCGTAACCGTAATTCTAAATATACAAAGTTGTAATTTTCTAGAGAGCGGGTGAAAATTTTTGACCAATTTTTTTCAAAAAATAATAAAGAATAAGGGCTGTCAAAAATTATGATTTTACGTTTTAAATGCAACCGGTAACAATCGAGAGGGATTTAAATTTAAAATTAATTTTAAAAAGTTTTTTAAAAATTAAATAAATATTGGACCTGTATGGGCAACAAAATTTTTTTGCGGTTTCAAGGCCTATCGATTAAGAAAATATAGGTGCTAAATCAAGATGTAGCTAAACATATATACGAATATATTTTTAAAAAAATGGCTTTATAATATATATATATATATATATATATAAAGCCATTTTTTGTGAGGGGATGAATATTATTATATAAAAATTTTTGGTAATTTGTAATTTCGTAATTTTATCTCGACAAAAAAATTTCTACTTTTCTAAGAAATTATTTTGCTAAGCGCCCCAGTAAAGATTTTAAATTTTATTTCGGCTCACACACCCACCCCTTTTTCCAGTGTTTACAAGAATTTAATACATTTTTTGCCTATGAAAATAGTACCTGTCTACCGAGTTTGAAGAAAATCTTTCGACGGGATCCAGAGTTACGAGACTAAATACAGGCCGACGTACAATACATAGGTACATATGCACCAAAGTCCGTCTGACAAAAATAGATATTTGGACTTGAGAGCAACGTAATAAAAAAAGTTTCTACACATTATATACAATTTATTTATTTTTTGTAAAAAAAAAATTAACATCTCCTTAAGGCACAATACTTAAAAGCCAAATCTTTTTTAATTCTTTCTTTTTACCGATCTCTATACTTTTCCGTTTAGCTACTGTAACAGCGTATATCGCTATAGGCGGCAAAGTAAAAACGTTCTTTACGTTCGGATAATGGACATCCGTTTCGCCAACAGTCGTACGAATGATTATCGATCAGTTACGATAATTATTTTGCGTAGACCGCCTTAAATGATTTCTGCTCCGGATACTAAAAAAAACATCTACGACAGTCCAAAATAATGAGAACCTTATTCGTACCTAGAATCGCGTGCTTATGAGATTATCCGATCGAACTATATTAAAATGTTCAAAGACATTCTTGATACAACAAACGTTACGTCGTTATATATATATATATATATATATATATATATATAAGGCGTAAAAATAAACTTATTTAGACATTTGGTCCTTACATAAGCTAATAAACACCCGATATACCCGGTCTAATTTTTTGAAATCAGGATATTTCTAGGGTTTTGCATCGATTTTACCCGCACTTCTCAAGAAATTGAAATTTCTTTACTCGAGATAGAAACAATACATTACCGACATAAAAATTTTCATCGTCTAACTCAAATATGTTACTGTATAAGTAAGCGTATATTACTTTTCCTCTTGAAAAAGGTGTGGATATATTAAGAATTCTTACGATGAGCCCAAGCTTTGATAGATCCCAAGAGACAACCTCGCTCATCTTCAGAATTTTTGACGTATTAAAACATATACCTGACCTAAATAAAAATATTTGAAATCTTAAGTAGTATTTATTATTTTTATTTATTGTAATTTCTTTTTCTTCTATAAGATACATACTTATACGATTAAACATTACATCATGTATACTGAAACATTATTAAATTAAATAAATAAATCAAACTTAAGTGTATTCACGGGTTAAATACACGCGTGTGTACACACGATTATTTAAATGTAATAATATAAAATGTATTTTTTTTATAACTTACATTTTTACGTTTACATGACGAGTTTATGACTTGAAAAAAATAAAGATTAATTTATTACGTGCACGCAAATCGTTCGGTGTATGGACATACACATTCACAAACAAAAATATATATATAATATAAACTAATCGTGTTAAGCGCAAGCTTTATATTCGCACGGAAGTGACACGAGTACGTGAGTCTGTATACTTTACTGTGACCTATATCTTTGCATTATCTTATGTTACATTTAAATTATGTTCAGCTGTATGACGTAGGCAACTAAGAATTTGTATTCTCATCTTACATTGATAATGGTTTATATTATATTATATTTATATTATGCGGGTTATAAACTGCAGGCTAAAGGTTAACTTACGGTGTAACATTTACTATAATTTGTAATTAATTTACTGCTGTAAACTATATTATTTATTTTTATTTATATTATATTGTAATGCCGTACGTTTATTTTTATTACGTTTAGTTCATCTATTTATTTATTTAGTCCATAACTGAAGATAATAATCTACAGTAAGTGGTTTTTATTATATATACTAAAACTCATCTTTCAAATTATTTATTTATTGCAAAGTTACGTTCCTACTTTAATTTAATTTAATACTACACTTGCAAGTCTGTTTATATATACCATATATACAGATAAATTACCTTATTCATTTTAATTTAGTCAATTTATTTTTGTTTCTAACGTTCTAAAATTTTATGCGATAAAAATGACTCCAGTATATCTGAACGTGATTACTCGTGCACTCTGTTAAGAACCGTCTTCCACCGACTCGACAATATATTCTATTAAAAAAATGCACTGTTTAGATGTTAATCGTAGATGCGACTAATCCTTATGTGAATTGTTAAAATATTAAAATAATATAAGTTAAAACCACTGAAATATAGAAATACTGGAATGGGCACTGCCTATTTCCAACGTGAGCGGAAAACGAACGTCAGACAGATAGATTTAGAGGTATAGTTTTCATTGTCGCACAGTGCAGCGCATGCGCATTGTACCTAACGTACCGTCCCTTCAGAAAGTGATTCCATAAAACTTAATTGTAGTTGATATTAAGTGATAAAATCTCATAATTCGATTTAATTAATAGAAAGATTTCAACGAATATTAAATAAATGTTGAGTTAATCATTGTATCATATAAATGTTTTTATAAAAACTTTCTACAATAACTTGAATTATGAAAGATAACTTTTTGAACGGACTGTAGATAAAGAGAGGTGTACATCTAAATCAGCTATCTTTGTTGGCACGGATTTCTAACGCTAGTGCCATTCCAGTATTTCTATATTTCAGTGGTTAAAACAGGTCCGGAAACGGTTCGTTTTCGAGTTATAGCTTGCGAAAAATTTCACCCCTATTTTTATATAACGTATCGTACGTACTAGAGATACGGTATTTATATACCGTATCTCTAGTAATATTTGAAACATTTAAGTAATAGAAAAATTGTGTTTTGCGACACGAAATTTTTTTTGTCTTTAATACGCTTTAAATTGAAGCCATGTTTTTGGAACGTAAATTAAGGAGTAAATTTGATGGTTTTTTTTATATTAAATATTGTATAAAAGCAAGTCCTACTAGTGTATCTCTAAGATTTTTGTCGCGAAATTCTGCCTATTTATCGGCAATTTAACGTAGTTACTGTACGTCAAACGTTAAAAAAATCGTGTTTCTGACACCAATTTTTTCTTTTACTCTAAATTTCTTAAATATAACTAGATCTCTTTTATTATACACTTCCGGTCAAAAATTATATAAAACAATTAAATTTACCCTTTAATTTAAGTTCCATAATTTCAGTACTGGTTGATTTTAAAAAATAACGGTGAATTTTTCGGCAAGCTGTAACTGGAAAAAAGGCGTTTTCTGACTTATATGGACTTCAATCTTTATTTTCACTTGTAGAAAATATCCTGAAATGTTCCCTTTTCTTCATGAGACTCCGTTTATTGCTGTTATAACCAAATTTCAGTCTTTTCAGTGTGTCATTAATTAATTTGATTAATTTAAACGATACAATAAAATATGAAATATTTGTTTTTATTGGGCACAACTACTATTGATCTAACCTTTACTATTTTCACTTCTATTTTCTGCATCTTCAGTTTTGATAATTTCCTTTTCCCAATCTCCTTAACTTCTTTAAACCAGTTTGTTATCGTTTTCTGTTTTTCAAAGTAGTCCACTAGCTTCTTTGTTAATCTATCTTTATTCATTCTTTTAATTTGTCCTTTTTTTTAACCTTCTCTTCTTAAATGTTATCGAAATTCTTTCAATTTTATTGCTTCTTAATTTACATTCTCCATTTTATTTTATCGCTTCTAGAATCTTCATAATTTTCTTTCCTTTCTTTTCAGTTATCTTCATGGCCAATTTTATTTATTTATTTTTTTTATGGTATTTACGTAGAAATAATATTCTATTGAAATTTCAAGAAATCCTTTATAACATAGAACTGTGATTTTTTTTAGCGGATTTCCAAAGGATTAGTAGAAATCGCTACTGCATCCGGTCAGATTTTCTAAGGGAGTGTCGGGAGGAGAAGGGACCGACTTTTCTTTACGTTTTGAATATATGCATACATATGTATTTATCAAATTTTTTATAAACCTTAACCGATTTTGCCAAAAATTGATGGGGTGATGTAAACTTATTGGGAGTAGAACAGTATTGATTTCAAGTAAATTGCTTTAAGAAACCAGAGTTAAAGTAAAAAAAATGAGGTTTTGGGAACACTCTCAGCTTTTCTTCGTTCTACTGGGCACAGCTTTTAACCGATTTTGATAAAACTTGATAGAATGATGTAAACCTTGTATAAATAAAACCCTATTGAGTTTAAAGCGAAAGGTTTACAGGAACTGAAGTCAGAGGTAAAAAACTGGGTTTTCGGGTATATTTTCAAGATTTTCACGTTGTAACTTCAAGGGTGATTTCTTAGAAAGCCAAAATGAGATTTTTTTGAGCACCAGCAGGTGAGAGCTTGTTTCCTAATGGTTCCAGGACAATAAGTTTATAGCCCAAATCAAACTTTTGTGAGCAACGCCAGGCGGGAGCTGGTTTTGCAAGATTTAAATTAAAAATATCATTTTTGAAGTCAAAATCAGATTTTGCGAGCTAGTTTCGCTATAGTACTTTAGTTTCGCATTACTTGAAAACGCGATCTGATATAAAGGAATGGGGTCGGTTGGAATGGGAATGGGATCAGTTTTAAAGTTTTAATCGTTTGTTGCCGGTTTGAACCTTTACTTTCTTTTGTGAGCCCGGCTCCAAAAACACGCAGATTACGGGTAACAGTACTGAAGCGGGTCGTCGGTAAGTAGCAGTGTTAACTGATCGATGCAGTCGCAACTGAACTATTTGAAAAGGAGGAAGAAAAAATCGAAATATACATATATAATATATTTATTAGAATAATACACACTACTTTATTTATATTATAATTTTAATGATACAGTCATTTTAGCAGTGCAACATTCTTTCTTTCTAAACTAAAACCGGAAATCCGTCCTTCTGACGCACTGCAACAAAGGTTTTTTATTATGCTCCTTTTAGTTTATGCGCTCTAAAATTGTTTTTCATAAATTCATCGGAAACGAACAAAAAAAATTAATTAATTAGAAAATTAATAAAATTTATTAATTAAATTAATAAAATAAAATTAATTTTTAATTCTATCAATAATAAAAAATAAAAATTATTAAGTATTTGATTGAATTGTGATCGCTGATAAATCGGATTACAAAATTATGTTACATTATATTATAATACTCTGTAGTCTGTTGTCTTTAAAAAGAGGTATTTGTATTGTTCCCGTTTGAAAATACCCGATATAATTTGAATAAAATTATTGCACTTTTTTTTAATTATTTTTTTTTGGAGCTATCTGTGGCACCGCTAAATTATATACCGTAACTTAACAACAAATAGGTGTAGTAGGAAAAATAAGCAATAATTTCATACGAAAAATAGTTTATTAATTTATATAAAATATAAAAATAAATAACGCGTGAATGTCGTACATATATACTGAACCCGTTGAAATAAACTAAGTTAATTCCTGATAATACAGTTGAAGATAGATTATTTGAAATATAGGTTAAAACTAGATGTAAATATATTAGTTCTCTAGTTTTTATAGTCGTCCACCTTACAATGATGTGTTGAACGTCAACTGATATGAGAGAGGTTTGACCTTTCTCTGTCATTCAAATACTATGTAAATGTACTGTTAATAATGTGATATTATTATTAATCTATTTAAATAAATAAAAGAAAACAATTATAATCAAAACTAAAAAATAAACTTTGGTAATTAAGTACTATGTATTCTGCTGTGAACCTCGGTTAGATCTACTAGACTTGTGTTGAATCGACTCGGTTAACAAACATCAAGATACCGGTTACTTACAATTAAATATAGGATGATTAAAAGTTGAACTTAATCAAATTCCTAAAAAAAAAATTACTAGTTATTAAGGGGGAGATAGAAATTGGTAAGTAGAATGGTAACATATTGCATTTAAAAAATTGCTTTAGCCTCTTTTAAAAAAAAAAAAAATTATTTTCACATATAATTTATACATAGTAACCACTCCGAGATGGAGTGCTAGCTTTTCATCGTAATTTGATCAAAATATATATTGTTACTTAAAGAATGAACTTCATTAAAATCGTTGTTCTATCTATTTTATTTACTCCGATGCTGTTACTTAACTGTTTGTTTTGTATTCGGGTAGCATTACGATATTACGTATATATATTTTAATTTTTTTCCGTTTTACTTCCGGTTTATGTATTATATATTTGTTTTTGTCTTTAGTCATTTGACTGGTTTGATGCAGCTCTCCAAGATTCCCTATCTAGTCCTAGTCGTTTCATTTCGGTATATCCCCTACATCCTACATCCCTAACAATTTGTTTTACATATTCAAAACGTTCCCTGCCTACACAATTTTTTCCTTCTACCTGTCCCTCCAATATTAAAGCGACTATTCCTAATATGTGGCCTATAAGTCTGTCTCTTCTTTAAGCTATATTTTTCCAAAAGCTTCTTTCTTCATCTATTTGCCGCAACACCTCTTCATTTGTCACTTTATCCACCCATCTCATTTTTAAAATTCTCCTATAGCACCGCATTTCAAAAGCTTTTCTCAGGTACTCCGATCGTCCAAGTTTCACATCCATATAAAGCGACGCTCCAAACATATACTTTCAAAAATCTTTTCCTGACTTTTAAATTAATTTTTGATGTAAAAAAATTATATTTCTTACTGAAGGCTCGTTTTCCCTGTGCTATTCGGCATTTTATATTCTCCTGCTTCGTCCATCTTTAGTAATTCTACTTCCCAAATAACAAAATTCTTCTACCTCCATAATCTTTTCTCCTCCATTTTCATATTCAGTGATCCATTTTTTTGTTATTTCTACTACATCTCATTACTTTCATTTTGTTCTTGTTTATTTTCATGAGATAGTTCTTGCGTAGCACTTCATCCATGTCATTGATTGTTTCTTCTAAATCGTTTTTACTCTCGGCTAGAATTACTATATCATCAGCAAATCGTAGCATCTTTATCTTTTCATCTTGTACTGTTACTCCGAATCTAAATTGTTCTTTAACATCATTAACTGCTAGTTATATGTAAAGATTAAAAAGTAACGGGGATAGGGAACATCCTTGTCGGACTCTCTTTCTTATTACGGCTTCTTTCTTATGTTCTTCGAGTAATACTACTGTAGTTTGGTTCCTATAAATGTTAGAAATTATTCTTCTATCTCTGTACTTGAGCCCTACATTTTTTTAAATTCTGAATACTTTATTCGAAATCTACGTTATCAAATGCCTTTTTTAAGTTTATAAATACTAGTATTTGGGTTTGTTTTTCTTTGATCTTCCTTCTCCTATTAATCTGAGTGCCAAAATTGTGCCCTTGTCCCTAAATTTGGTTCCTGAAACCAAATTGGTCTTCTCCTAACACTTCTTCCACTCTCCTCTCAATTCTTCTGTACAGAATTCTAGTTAAGATTTTTGATGCATGAGTAGTTAAACTAATTGTTCTGTATTCTTCAAATTTATTTGTTCCTGCTTTCTTTGGTACAATAACACTCTTTTTGAAGTCTGACGGGCTTCCTCTTTTTCATAAAATTACACAGCAGTTTGTATAATCTATTGCTCTCTCATTTATACTGCGCAGTAAGTTTCTGCAGGTACTACCACAGGAGCCTTTCTGCTAGTCAAATCTTTTAATGCTCTATTAAATTCAGATCTGAGTATTTTATCTTCCTTTTCAACCTCTTCGACTTCCTCTTCTTCCTCCTTTAGAAAACACCAGTTTCTAATTCATATCCTCCGTATAATTCTTCAATATGTTCTACCCACCTATCGACCTTTTCTTTCGTATTACAAATCGGTTTACCATCTTTGTTTAACACAATATTAGATTTCAATTTATGTTCCACAAAATTCTTTTTAACCTTCCTGTACGCTCCGTCTACTTTACCAATGATCATTTCTCTTTCCACTTCTCAACACTTTTCATTAATCCACTCTTCTTTCGCTAATTCAAAGTTCTTAATTTCTTCTATTTCTTAATTTCCGATAGTTCCTTTTTACCTTCTTCATCACTAGCATTCTTATACTTTCTACGTTCATCCATCAGCCCAATATACCGTCCGATATCCAAGGTTTTCTACCAGTTCTATTTTTTCCGCCTAAGTTCGCTTCTGCTGATTTAAGAATATCCTTTTTAACATTCTCCCATTCTTCTTCTACATTTTCTGCCTTATCATTTTTACTCAGACCTCTTGCGATGTCCTCCTCAAAAATCTTCTTTACCTCCTCTTCCTCAAGCTTCTCTAAATTCCACCGATTCATCTGACACTTTTCTTCAGGTTTTTAAATCCAATCTACATTTCATTATCACTAAATTATGGTCGCTATCAATGTCTGCTCCGGGGTAAGTTTTGGAGTCAACGAGTTGATTTCTAAATCTTTGCTTAACCATGATATAATCTATCTGATACCTTGCAGTATCACCTGGCTTTTTCCAAGTGTATATTCTTCTATTATGATTTTTAAACTGGATGTTGGCAATTACTTTATTATACTGTGTGCAAAACTCAATAAGTCGGTCCCCTCTTTCATACATTTTACCACCCCGTATTCACCCACAATATTTCCTTCCTTGCCTTTTCCAATGCTTGCATTTCAATCTCCAACTATTATTAAATTTAAATTTTAATTCCCTTTTATGTGTTACTTCATCAATTTCTTTGTATACACACTCCACCTCATCATCATCATCATGGGCGCTTGTAAGCATATAGACGTTAACAATCGTTGTCGGTTTAGGTTTTGATTTTATCCTTATTACAATGACGCTATCGCTATGCATTTTGAAATACTCTACTCTCTTCCCTATCTTCTTGTTCATTACGAAACCTACTCCTACCTGCCCATTATTTGAAGCTGAGTTAATTATTCTAAAATCATCTGACCAAAAGTCGTTTTCCTCTTCCCACCGAACCTCACTAATTCCTACCACATCTACATTTATCCTATCCATTTCCCTCTTTAAATTTTCTAACCTACCAACCTTTTTTGAACTTCTAACATTCCACGCTTAGACTCGTAGAATGCTATTTTTTAATTTTCTGGTGACCCTTCCGTAGTAGTCCCCACCCGGAGATCCAAACGGGGGACTAGTTTACCAATATTATATTTATGCAATATTTTACCAAGAAAGGCGCCTCCATCATTGCTGTATGAAAATGCAGCGCTACATTTTCTTGGAAAAAAAGCAGCTGTAGTTTTCTATTGCTTTCAGCTGCGCAGTACTCAGAGGACTGAGTAATGTTGATATGGCCGTTTAAGTCGTCCTGACTTACGCCCTTAACAACTACTGAAAGAGCTGCTGCCTCTTTCAGGAATCTTTCCTTAGTCTGGCTATCAAAAGATGCCTCTCCGATATGCTTGTACCTTCTGTCCAGCTACTCTACATCACTGAGCACTCAAGCCCCCTCACCAACGGCAAGGTCTCATGATTTATAGAGGGAGATGTATTATATATTCGACTTTAATTCTTGTTTAACTAAAATGAGGCTGTGCATTTAATACTTTGGTGAACAAAAGAAAGGGTTGTATTAATTCTTTTCATTGCAAATTTATTCTTTTTATTTCTTTTTAACTGATTGTAATCCATGTAAGCCGGGGTATATGAGGATTCTTTGGAAAGTTCTCGGTCGGTAAGAGTTTTCTGAAATTTTTATATTTTTCAACGTATCACCTTATATTTCGATACATTTAGACCAACGTCTTTCGAACTTTTAATATCCTCAGTATAATGCGATTTGTCCAACTCTGCAAGATAAACGTTCGTCTCAGCTTTGACCTCGTTATTTAAAGTGAATCTTTATCCGGTAAGCGATTTCTTCAGATTTGGGAAGAGGAATAATCGTTAGAAACTAAATCCGGCGAATCTAGCGGATGAAGATTCACTTGTATATTTGTATAGTCTCTTCGAAACGTAGGTCATGCGGTTTTGCAGCGACAACCTGAGGACGGTGTGCAAGTGCATTACCGTTTTGAAGAGCATTTTCTTTTCGACGAGATGTGAACGTTTAGCCAGAATAGCAAACTTCAGTCGATCTATTAGAGAATCGTAATACTTCCCGAAGATGTTCCTACATTTTTCCAGGAAGTTATGAACCGCTACGCAAGAATCCTACCAAAAAAAAACTGAAGTTATGACGTTTCCTGCAGATGGAACGGTTTTCGCTTTCTTTGGCGCACTTTCACTTGCCCGCCCCGTGTTTGGTCTCTCTGGCTTGAAATAGTGAATCCGTGTTTCATCTACTGTTTTAAAACGTCGAAGAAACATAACGGAATCGCGTTTAAATACCCTCGAGAGGTGTTTAGTTGAACGCGTTTTCGATCGACTGTTAATAATCGCGGCAACCGTCGAGCGGAAAGCTTTTTCATATCCAAACAATTGTGTACAATATTTCGGATACGGTGTACAGAGATGTTTTTAAATGTCGGTAAGATCGCGGACCATCAGTCGGCCTACATTTAATAGGGCATTGTGGATTTTTGACGATTTCGCTGGTCTTTGGACGTCCCAAGTGTTATTCATCTTGAATCGATGTACGACCGCGTATAAATTCAACAATTTACTTTTTACCGATGAAACTGAAGAGGAAAGATTATTTTAAGCGAAATATAACTTTTTGTATGTCCGTCTTTTAAAACTGTACAAAACCGGATAACTTTGTAACAGCTCGAACTTCAAATTTATTCATTTTCTAGAACACGTCTAAACTCGTTTGCTTTATACAATCTCCCTAAACAAACGACTAAACGTAGGCGTCTGAAACTTCTCAACAATTCACCTTAAGGTTCATACTTGACAAACTTCGTAGTCATTTGCATACCCGCTCCATTTCTGCGTCAGGCCGAGAACTTTTCGAACAATGTAAGAGTTACCGGTCAGAGTCGTTTCCCTTCTGAATAATAATGTTCGTGATACCGGCTAGTCTCTGTGATGGATAGAGTTCGTGTTTCAAATGTAAGGCTGAATATCAACCGCATTTCAATTCGATTTTTATGCTGTTGTAATATTCGGCTCGATGAAAAAGGTAACCGGAAACAATTTAATACTTCATCTTCCCTAGTCGGCCTGGTATCGGATGCTTTGTTAGTCTCGGAGAATTTTTAAACCGTTTTCGAGAAAGGCTTTTGAAGTATATCAGGTCGTCTAGGAACTTAACGGTTGCGGCTTCTAACACTAAAATTAACCGATTTAATTAATTTTCACAGACGTATGATTCTGCATTCAGAACTAATTTGTTATATGTAAATAGCCGTATAAAAGATTAAAGGTAAAAGCTAGGCGCATTCCTTTTATGAGTTTATATGTAGAATAGAATAGAAGATATTTCGGTACAGAAGACACCGGGGAAGGGTAGAAGGTTATACGTATAACTTGGTAAATGTTAATTGTTTTCCAAGTTACCGGGACGGTGGAATTGTAACATCGTGTTATATTACGCAAGAAGGAATGATATTCTGTTAATGAGGATTGTTTAGAAGTTATGTTCTCCGGAGTTAAACTGCATGTTCCTCACTTTCTCACCCTTTCTTTTTCCAGTGCGAGAAACGGTATAGGCCAAGAGATGTCAAGATGAACGTTCGCAGTCGTATTAGTATTGCAGTATGTAAAGCTGAGAATAGTTGATCTAGATCTGTTGTGTGAGTCGAGTACATACAAACGTACAGCAGGCGTTCCATTTCTTGTTCTCCCCGTGTATTGTGAAGCCGGTTGCCTTCTTGATGCCCGGATGTTACTTTCCTTCCTTCTACCCTATTAAAATCCCTTTATCATTGCTTTTCAACCCTCCCTGTTTCTCTTTATCTGTTTCCATCCGTTCATTCTTATCTCCGTGTCGTTCTTCTTCCTCCCTCAAAATTACACTAATCATATTTCGGAATTTGTATTTAACTGAATATATTCTAGTAATTAATCTCTTACGTATATGAACATTTTACGCCTTCTTATTTTATTTACCGATATACTTTTTGTTATATCTTTTGATATTAGTTATCGTTTAGAAAGCTTACAACATTTTTAACTCGATTGTGGTGAATTAACACTATACGGTTTTGGTATTGTAATATTAAATACCTGTTTAATTTATCCATCACCAGACTTCGTTTGTACATTGATTATTCTTACGCTATGAAAGTATGGATTCAACATCAGACGTGGATCGCTTGATGAAAGTAGTGGAAATATTGATATTGATAGTTCTTATTTTTGTACATAATTGTTAATAATAATAATATTTTCATACGTTTCTATATACATTCCTACACGGGTTTTTAGGTACGTATTGATTTATATCCGATCAAATACTTTTGAAAAATTCATATTGAATCGATTGTGTTTGTCAACGGGACTATATGCTGAGAGTTATTGATTTAACAAACTTTTCATAGTGACTTTAATTTCATATGATGATTTTTTTTTTAATATAAACTTTAGAATTACAGAGACTACATCCCCTCTCAGTGAGTAATCGTTTAAAACTAATTGATTATTTTGCTGCTATTGATCCTACAATCTATCACTAGAATTAAGAATTATTTATTCAGGAAAGATTTCGAACCGGCTTCGTAAAAAAAAAGAGATACACATTTCGACCCGTATGTTTTTGTTTTTTATTTCTATGAACGTTCAAACGTTTAATTAAATCAAATAATCCAACATTTTTGTTGGAGTATTTGAGTTTTTTCCCAATTTAATAGAATTATTTAAATGATTATTTTAACGAAAAATTATAGTTATATTGACAGTTTTTTATTTTTTATTGTCGTCATCGATTAGTTGCATCGGGGTGGTATAGTGGAATGATAAATAGCATGAAATAATGCTAATATTAATAGTATTGTCGCGTGAAAATAAAAAACCGCTGCAGGATTAAAGGCCTCTTCAGCAAGTTTCCAACCAATACGGTCTTGTGCTATCTTCTGCCAATCGGGTTTAATGTATTTGATGATATCACCGATCCGATGAGCCTTTGGTCTTTTTCGTGGACATTTAACATCTACTGGTATCCGTTCGAGTGTTAATTTAGTCCGTCTGCCATCAGCTCTTCTTGCTGCGTGACCTGCCTACCGCCATTCTAATTCTTTAACTTTCATGATGATATCGTGTACTTACATCAGTACTCTGATCCATTTACAGATTTTCTATCCCGTGTGATAACTCAGGCGTGCATCGTTCCTTATTTATATGTGCTACCTGCAACTTCTGTAACGATTAAACGGTTAATGTCCAAGTTTCGCTTTCAAAGGTAAGGACCGGCAAGATGCATTGATCGAAAACTTTCTTTTTAAGGCAAAAGAGGGATTTGTTCTTGAAAACGCCGTTAAGTCTCCCGAATTCCTGGCATCCAAGCTTAACTTGTCGTTCGACTTCTTTGATCGTATCTCTTTCAATTGATATATATGTAACGATCTACCCGTTCGAGTTCTTCAGAGACAAAGATCTTTCTTTCCTCGACAGACTTGTTGAACATGACCTGGCTCTTTTTAAGGCTCATCCTTAAACCTTAAGGTTCGCCAGTTACATGCAGTTCCTGTAAGCGTCTTTCTAGTTATTCTGGTTCTTGTGAAGAAATCTATATAATTTGTGAATCTCAGGTAGTTTAGATACGCGCCGTTTATTCGTATGCCTTGTTCTTTCTATTCCAGCTTTCTAAATATCTTCTTCAGGCAGTTTAAAAGGAGCACAGATGGTATAGTGTCGCCTTTTCATATAAATTTTTGTACATTTATTTCTATATTATATTCATTGACCCAGATGGTAGCTTTTGCTTTTTCGTATATCTATTGTAACAAATTTACGTATACTGTGCTTACACCCTAGTTATGTAATGCAGCTATTACGGCCTGCTTTTTTACCTAATAAAATGCCTTTTCGTAGTCAATAAAAGCCATATATATATATATATATATATATAAATAAAATTATTATTATTACTAGCCGCGTCGGAGGTCTAGCCAGACCCTCACAGTTGGTCGCATCCTCATTGTTGCGAAAATATTAAATATTTTATAGATAGTTATTAAAGAAAAAAGAACTAGTCATTTTATTTCACATTATATTTCTGTTGCCGTGATGATATAATGGTGTAAAAGGATTCGATTTCTTTCTTTAATAATTTAACCCAAGCGAGCTAGGACCTCGATCTGTAGCTTAAAACCTTTCTTGGGATAACGAGAATGTGTCCTGAAAATTTGAAAGCAATCGAGTCGGTTGATTCTCGCATGATGCTGTTGCAAACAAACAGACAAATCCACAAACATTCGGATTTATATCTGTTTGCTTGGCATTTCTCCCGCCACCATCCCATTCGGTCGCCCTAAAGCATAAGACCGAATGTCTGTGCCAAAAACGGCTACTGATCCACGAAACAATTTAGCGACCAGTATCCTAACTAGCTCCTAGATCTAACCTAAAAGCGTGAGCGGAATAAGCCTGGTACCACCGCCCACTTGTCATATATCACTAAAATGGGTAGGCGCACCCCGTCAACTACTAAAACATATATGACTATCAATTCGCATATATATATATAAAATTTGGTGAATGTATGACCAAATGATTCTGATACTTCTCAAGTGTGATTCTTTAGGTGACGTGCTACGAAGTTTATGACACGCTTATTTAATTGCTTGTTTGTGACGCTCGAGTAAAACGGATAAGTTTTAACATTTTCTGAAAAATAAATAAAAACTGAATTTCGAACTTTTATAAAGTCTTTTGTTTTAAAAGTTCTAATCCCGACGAACATACAAAAAGAGTTAGATTCCATTTTAAAGGTAACTGGACTATCCGTCCAATTACATCCGCTGATGATGAATTTCTGCGACGTGTGTAAAATATCAAGCACCTGGATTGAATCTTTGGAGGATAAATAGGAAGAGACTTTACCCCTCTGTTAAGGTGATTGCAATTAATGATATATAATTTATTTATTCTAAAAGTAGCAATAGATTTACGTCAAATTGCATTTTACAATAAAATTTTATTAATTGATAGTCAGCTATAAAATAGTATGTTAGGTAATGTGTCTATTGTTACGTGCAAAAATTGATAGTTTTCGCGATCAAACAAATTAAATAAAAGTTAAAATACTTGCTATTAACAGGTGTGGAAATTAAAAGAATTCAAAATTTACCTGTTCATTAATAAATGTATGTTTTTATCGTCAGTATTGTTTACAATCAGAAAGCCGACAACTGATTGTTATCGTTCTCTCTTTCATAAAAAAATTTAATCGTATAAGCTTTTCTGACTGAAAGTACGTTTTCGTAAATGAAAAAATATTATTTAAGATACTGATGGAATGAAAATTGTGTTCGGCTACCTAATTTGTATTAATCTTCATTATTATAATTTTTTATAACGTATATAAATTATGCATGCAAAAAGTGACAGAACCTGCAGCTTTAATTTAATAGCTTAATTTATGTGTGATTCCGAATCAACCGGTTTGTTTGTTTTTTAATTTTAAAACACTCCCTCCCCAATATTGTAACGTAGAGAGTTTAACGGATTTAAAATGTAGGAATGAATAATTTTGGTCGAACGTAATTAAGATCGGTCCCGTGGTTTTAAAATTAAAATTTTATTTTTTTACTTTCCTGTCATCGTAGTTCTAGAGCTATGTTGCAAAACGCAAAGTATTGTAATCGGTCAAAAAAGTGGAATATGGGGTTTTTTGCATTTATTGACCTTTCATGACCCAGGGACCCCAAAAAACAAAAACAAAAAAATGGAGGTAATATTCGTTCATGTGTTGGCATGTTTGAAATATAACTTTTGACTGGATAAACCGATTTTTTAATGAAATTTGTTACAGAGACTCGTATGTATGGGGCAATTTGTAAAGGTTTGAGGTCAATATTTCCAAGGAGGGAGGATAGATAGTTTCTTTGGGGTCAATTTTCTAAAACTTTTTCCAACATAACCCCATTTTATATTAAGCTCAGCACATGCAAACATGCGTATCTTAACATTAAAAAAAAAATTGCCCCCAAATTCTTCCCCAATTCCCCAAAATCTAAACAAAACTTTTTATTCATGGCATATTCTTAACCGAATTTTTTTTTATGTCTTCCCAGGTGTAGTATAAGTACAAACCCAAAAAAAGTTTTGGGACGATGTTGTGGATAGGAGATACGATCAAAGTTAAAAATTCAAACTTTTTGATGATTTTTCCTTGACATAAGAATAAATAACCGATGCCAGGAAAGTACAACTTTGTTGTCAGCTTTTTTTTTAGAGTTTAATTGGGATATTTTCGAGATTTTGAATGGTCTCAAACTCATCCATTCATCAAATTTGGTCGGGCAGTTCAAAGGTTAGTCTAACTGCAGACTTTCTTTGTTATCAATACAGATTTCTATCTTTGTAGATTATTTTCTATATTTGTTACTCTGTAGCCACGGACCATGAAGTGATTTATAATATTGGAAATTAATTCTTTTATTTTTGTACATTCTTAAACGTTCTAAAAATCCTTCTTTATGGACAGATTAATTTTGGGTTTAATATATATTAAGTTTAAAATCATTACAAATATTTCTAAAACTTTGTTAATTTATCTTGTGTGTCTGGGTTTTTTCAGGGCAATTCAGACCACGTCAATATATCTACTTTTTTCAATTTTCTTTAATCCTTTTGTGAAATCCTTTCGTTCTCTCGAAAGAAGATTTTTTTTCTGTTCTGACTATTTAGTTCCAGTACGTTTTGTCTTAACTTTATCTTCCTGAAAACCTTTGAATTTGTTGACTTCTACTCTGAATTTATTACTGTTGTGTTGAATCTCTAATTTATCTAATTTGCATTTCTTTTATTTCAGTTTTCCTGTCTGATAGTTTTCCTGCTGTCTGTTTTTATACCTTGGAAAAAAGTGTGTGTATCTCTTTTTTTTTTGTTAATCTATCTCCACTAATTCTATCTAGATATCCGTAAAAGTAATTAGTTTTTTTAATATGTTTATTGGTTATTTTAGGGCAAAATTAATTAAATTATTTTTCTTACCTCAAAATATAATTTGTTTTTTCATTTTAAATAAGAATTAAGATTTTTTTAGAATTTATCTCTTTCTTTTTTTCAAGATTTCCTAATGTTAGTTTACATTTAAATACAAGTAAGCTTATGCCGATTTCAGAACTGCACTAATCTCACATCTTTAACATTTATTTTTTTTTTTGTTTTTTTGTAAATTTCATGTAGGTTTTTTCAGTTCTGATTCTGATTGATTTTTAAAACTAATTAATTTTTTGGTGTTTATATTTTCACCTAGGTATTTAATGTTGTTTGTTTTTTTATCTCTTTTTTACCGTTGAAATTATTTATTGATTTATAGTATTTTTTCATTATTCTAGATATTTACGTTTAAAAAAATACATTTAAATGGAATAAACCTCTTATTTAAAAAAAAAAAATTAAGCAAATATGTTATTAGTTATATCAACTTTAATAATAATAATTAAAAAAAGTTAACGTTGTTATAAGTAATACATTTCCTAGTTTAAAAAAAAAATATATTTGTTATTTTTCTGTAAAAATAATATATATATATAATACGTTGTGGCTAGCGTAACCAGTATATATAACGCTGGATGCCAGAATTGAAGCCTCCTCTAGGGTCGTTGTACAGGGGCGGATCACTTATTTCCTTAATATAAATTATAATCAAGGCATTTATAATTATTACGTCACAAAATATTGTTTATTAATAATAACTAATTACATTAGTAATAGTTATCACTAATTATAAAGCAGTTGAAAAATATTATTTGCTTTTAAGTTGCATGCGATACGCGTTTCTGTAAGCATGTTGGTAAATATGAGCCAGCGTTAATTTATGTTCTTGTTTTAAGCTCTGTATGTGGGTAATTTTAATATAATTTCTTAAATTAACTTGTTTTAAATTCATCTAACTTACGTTATCTGTTGTTAATAACGAATAATTAACTTAACGAGTATAATTAATTCTTTTTTTTATTTTGTATTTTATATTTAATGTATGGTTAATAATAACAATAACACGGAGTAGGATTATTATTTTAATATTGTATGACAAACAAACCTACAATAATTATTGTGAATGCGTCGAGGTTATTTAAAGTGTAGATTATAAATAGAATTGATTAGTTTTATGCAAATTATTATTTTTATTTCTTATAAAAGATTCCGATCTATTTATACATAATGATGTTATAAAGATGTAAGAATTTGTAACAAATTTTTATTTTTTGTGTTTATTATTAGTTAATTTGGTATTTTTTTATTAATAACGATTATTATTTAGGTGATTGTTTTTTATGAATTATAATTTAATTTTTAATTTATTGTTAATAATATTATAGTACGTGATTTGTATAAATTTAAATATTAAAGGGACTAAATTAGATGTAACATATATATTTATCTGTGTGCTTGTTATTTTTAAAATAGTTGTTTATTTAGATATTTTAATATGATTTTTAACACCGAGTCGAATTTGATTTCTTCTAATCAGACGTTGCATTAGTGTTCCGTTCGGTAGAGGTTTTCAATTAAATTTTCAGAAAAAGAAGATTCTCTCTTTGACTTCTCATTGTTCTTTCGCACAGTCTCTTACGGATGTAAATTTATTTATTATTAGGTAAAATTAAAATAAGTTCTTTTTGTTTGGTTTTTTATTTTTTTTTTCGTTAATTCTTTCTTAGTTTTCCTTTTTTTATATCGAAATATTGTCGAAAAAACAACGTAATTTTGTTTTTTTAATCGATAGATCTGTTTATTCGTTATCGATTAAAACCGCTATCCGGCGACTAAACAAGGTGATGTTTTAAATTCAAAAGATCGAATTTGAATTTATTCTACTTTGAATTTCCCGGTTTTTCTTCTGAAATTTAACTCTCTCTTTAATTTTTAAACGATTAGTTTTTAATGTTGAAAACATCATCTTGTATACGGAAACTGAGTTACCGTCAATAAAATTCAAATTATTTAAGTCGCATCAGAACTTCAGCCGAGTAAAAGTTTTCCTTATTTTCCCGTAATTTAACTGTAGAATAATTATTTTTTATTACTGTATTGAATCGGTGTGTTTAATAAATTGTTTTACTATATAAAAAAACACATCGGTGTGTCGTTTTACACAATTTGTTCCGATGTTACTGATGTCTAAAACACAAAGCACCTGAAATACTAATCCGACTGGCTTTTTCTGACGTTAATAGTATTAATTGTACAGACAGTCTCTGCGGTGTACAGAATACGTCACTTGTTAGGCTGAATTTTTGAAGGCTTGGAATGCCGATATACAACTATATTTGGGTCAGTAAAGAAGCCGACGAGTAACCGTTTCACTTCTCATTTTCTTTAGTAAGCTTGGCGTGAAATATTATTTATTCTTAATGATGGTTAGGCCATTTTTGGGAATTACTTGTGACTGATGTCAGATCACCTACAACAGTTACTGTTACGACAATTGACACACGCACAATTGTTTACCGTTAATTATTTTCCATAAAAGAAAATGAAACGTTATTTGAAATTTACAGAAATTATCAGACGATCTTTTACAATATTCACGTAATTTAAGTCGTAAGGAAATCTAAACCGGTTGAAAAGATTTTTGCAACAAATTGTTCTTTCAAATTAAATTAAACGTGTGTTTTCTACGTTTTATTGATTCCACCGCTCGTTATTCTTGAAAATAATTATGCCATTTTTTAGAATTGACATGATTTAAACACCTGAAAGTTAACGAACAAAAATATTATTACGCATACAAAGCGTAAAAATTTCAATTAATTTAAATTCAGTACGACTTTGATTGAATATTACATCTGATAATTTCTTTTAAAAGGATGATCTAAAGCGATCGTTCTTTGTTTTAGTTGGCGAATAACAACACCTTTTTTGTGAAAAATAATTACGATAAAAAAAATTTCCGATAGAGTCACGGGTACGATACGAAAAATTATGCGATAATAAATAAATACGAAATGTTGAACTTCATCTGCAGATAAATTTATATTATTTTTATTTGTAATCGTAATCGGTACGTTTGTAAGCATTCTAACGTAAGTAGTTGCACACTATTAAAAATGATACAACAGTTCTTAAGAGTAATTATCATCTTACGTTAGGAATTTTAGGACGGTTCCCTTTGCCGGCTTCGTCTCCATTGTAAAGTTTGTATTCTCTTACCGATCAGATTTTTTCTAATTCTTTATATTTAAATTAAAAATAATAACATTGTAAATCTTTTTTATTAAATAAAAATTACGTAACGGTTTCTCTTTTTGTTTTATTGCATAAAAATAAACGTGCTTATGCAATTTTTTCTTCTATCAAATATTTCCTTTATTTATTTTTTTTACTATTACTTTTTTATAAAAGTTGGGTAATAAAAAGTTTTTTGTTGACGAATTAATTACGTCAGATACCGTATTTGTATCGGTTGTTTCTAATATAATATGACAAAGGTCGCTGCTGAAATATATCATAGCCATTTTCAACAAAGGATCTCATTCTGAGGTTACCGGGGCGAAATGAAGTGTTTACTCGTGTTTAATGCACGAACTGCTGTGTAATGAGCATTATTATTCTACGAGAAAGCAACTTAGATTGGTGGTTCTTGTACCTCGGTTGATTTATATGCGTCATAACCAGAATAAAAATTTGGACGAATATTGTAGAGGTACAAATTTATTTTACTTTTTGTTGTGAAACAGTCAAAACCTCCCCTTAACAGTAGGGAATTTAAAAATAATTAATTAGTTGTTTTAAAATTTAAAGTAGTTTTTATCACTTTTTTTACTTTATCACTTGTTATAGTATAACAAAAAATATAAGTATATCTGAAAATCCTATACTTGAAAATCCACCTTCTTCTTGATTAAAAAAAAAACCGATGACTGTTTTGAACTTCTTTTAATTCGAAATATAAAAATATTGATTATAAAATTTTTTTTTGCCAATTTCTTTTTTAAAAAAAAAACGATCATTAAATATATTTTGGTAATTTTTTTGTTAAGAGGATGATTTTACGAGAACTTATCTCTAAAGTAAAGTTCGGTTCATTGTAAAAAAATTTATTCTGAAAACTTTATCAGTATTTTTTATTTCTCTTAAACTACTACATACCTTATACTACTACTCTATATAATCGCCACATGAATTAAGACATCTATCGTAGTGATGATACATCACTACGATCAATATACTCTCGTCGTATTGTACTGCCGCCAGTCCGTTTAGCCACTGATTAATAGCATTTTATGTTTATCATCGCCCACTAATCGCTTACTGCTCAAAAATTCTTTCAACTTCCCAAGCAAATGGTAATCAGCAGATGCTAAGTCCGGACTATATGGTGGGTGATCGTAAATTTCCCGTCCAAATGTTCAAGTAAACCACGTCTCAGACCCACAACATATGTGGACATGCATTATCGTGCAGCCGGACAACGCCGTCGGTCAGCCGTCTACGTCGCAGATTTTGAATAGCGTGCCGTAATTTACGTAGTGTTTTGCAGTAGGCATCTGCATTTATAGTTGTTCTATGCGGCATAAAATCAATCAACAGTATGCCAAACCGGTCCCGAAAGACTGTGGCCAGTTTGCGTCCAAATGGCTGTGGTTTGATCTTTATTGGTCTGTTTGGTGATTGAGGATGACGCCATTCACTTGACTGCCGTTTTTTCTCTGCGTGTAATACGAAATCCATGTTTCATCGCCGGTAACAATTGAATTAAGGAACTCATTACATTTTTCTGCGCAGCGCATCAAAAATTTTATATCAGATCCCGTTTGGACGTGTGGCAACCAACGTGCACAAATCTTTTTGAAGGCTAAACGGTCGTGAATAATGCGACTGATAACAGCTCTTGAAACATCAGGACAAAGAAGGGCCAGGTCGGAAATCGTTGAGCGACGATCTTTTCTGATCATTTCATCATCGACGCGTTTCAAAAGGTACTCGGTGATTATCGAAGGCCTCCCCGAACGCTCTTCATCGTGCACATTAATTCTGTTATTTCTAAACCTTTCAAACTATTTTCAGACGTTTCTTTCATTCATTAGATTGTCACCGTACACAGCAACCAACTGCCTATGAATTTCAGCCGGCTAACGTTCTGATGGTTTAAAAAAAGGTATGACTCCACATATTTCGGCGGCAACATCGATTTTCCTATTCCTTTTATAACGTAATAACTCACACGTAATCAAAAATACTACAACACGACAAGTTACAGACAACAATGCGGTGTGTACATTACTAGCGTGGCCTTGAACGACACTGGTTCGTCAAGCTTAAGGAGAGAAATTTCCCAGCGGTCTTTACTATAGAGATATCCCTCGTGATTCAGTTATTCATATATTTTAATTTCTTGTACTACAATCGGGTTTGGTGCCGAGTATAAATAAATAATAATCTAGTAAATATAATAAAGTTGTAACTAGTCGGCGAAAAACAACACAAAAAATAATTCGCTAAGTTATTACATTTCGAAATTTTTGAAGGCGACGTTTTAAAAATTGTTTATTTTGTAGAACAAGACACTAGTTTTAGTTTTGCAAAATTTAATTAATGTAGATTTACCCGTTTCTGAGAAATAATTTTTGGTTGAAAATGACAAAATGGCGTCCATTATTAAAATAAAGTAAAATAGAGCTTATGTCGATTTAAACTTTTTTGCTCATTTTGGTGTCCTGAATCAGTACTTGAAGTTCGAAGAATTCGTCCCAGAACACTTTGTGGTCTCAGATCGACCATTTTTGAGATGTGTGGTTAATTAAAACCCAACCACCAAAGAACACCGGTATCCAAGATCTAGTATTCAGATCCGTATAAAAGTAACTGCCTTTACTAGGACTTGAACGCTGAACATTCGACTTCGAAATCAGCTGATTTGCGGAGACGCGTTCACCATTAGACCATCCTGGTGGGTTACAAGACTATTAGTAAGCACCGTAGGCCACTTGTAAAAAAATATTAAATTACCGCTTTTTGTGTAGGATTATCATAACCAGAAACATTTTACATCTAATTTTTTTGTTTTCCAATGCCAGTATTTAAAATAATATATCACAATCAGCAGGAAGTGAACACAGGTTTTCTCGAATGTTTTGGGGAGCAATCTACACGGATAAGCTAATCGAGCCTTTCTTTTTGCCACATAGATTGACAGGTGACTCGTATTTGGAATTCATAAGAAATGACCTACCTGAAATGCTAGAAGACGTTTCATTGCAAAGCACAATAAACACGTGGATCACGCATGATAGTGCGCCCACCCACTTTGTAGTCGGCATCAGAGAAAAATTAACTTATCGTATTCAAGGAAGGTGGATCGGTCAGGGCAGTCCCATTCGCTGGCCTGCACGCTCCCCAGATCTGAACCTGTTAAATTATTATATATGGGGATATGTAAAGTCTCTTGTTTATTCAACACGAATTGTCGATGTTCATCAGGTGGAAAATAGAATTGTCCTTTCTCATCGTACAATCAGGAAGCAGTCAGGAATTTTTAAGCGTGTACGTCAGTCACTAAATGTTTGGATTGTTGTGTTAGTATGAATGGAGGTCACGTTGAACGTTTGTGTGATTCTCATCCGAAAACAAACCAAATTTCTCATGCTTTTATAATAATTATTATTAATTATCCATAATGTTCAATTTTTAGCAATTTTAATCAGAAAACTTTATTTAGTTGTCGAGTGAGTAACGATAATTAAAAAAACAAGATGGCCGCCATATAGTTCAGGCTTATTTTTTGCAATAACTCTGTTGTTTGTCGTCAGAATTTTACGACTAAGATGTCGTTTTGTTCACAAAAAAATGCTTCATAGATTTTATAATAGAACACAATTTGATATATCTAATAATTCCTAAGATACTCAAGATTGAAAAATTGAAACGACCGCCATTTTGAAATTTTTTGACGGAAAGTATCGTTATTTTTTCTCTTATTAAAAAATGTTAGTTTAAAATAAAGTTCAAAATTTTATTGCGTTATCTCAACCGTTCTTGAAAAATAATTTATTTCTTAAAAAACACGAAATGGTGGTCAGACAGAAAAATATGCGTTTTCGGACCTTTTATTTTCTTTTTCCTATTTAGCCTCCAAGAATTACCGTTCAGATATTACTTCTGAAGATGAATGACGATCATATGTATGAGTGTAAATGAAGTGTATTCTTGTACAGTCTCAGGACCACTCCTGAGGTGTGTGGTTAATTAACCCAATCACCAAAGAACACCGGTATCTACGATGTAGTATTCAAATCCGTATAAAAGTATCTGCCTTTACTAGGACTTGAACGCTGGAACTTTCGACTTCCAAATCATTTGATTTGGAAAGATGCGCTCACCACTAGACCAATCCTATGCTCACTGGATATTTTTTCTTCAGTATGTTAAGTAGAATCACTTCCTAGAATTTGGCCTCACCTTTTAAGGACACTCTGTACATATATATATATATATATATGTGTACATCAGGCATTAGCTAGGATTTTTTTTCGGGGGAGGGCTAAGAGGGCTGATGATGATAATAATAATAAAAATCATTTTATATTGTAATGGATTTTTATACTTTATTGCGTTTGAAAAAAACAAAATATATGCTTAGATTTAATATATCATTTATTACGAAAATAAGAATCATAATGAAAGTCTATAATTTTTTCATAATCCACATTTATACTTCTCACTCGCACATTTATGCTCCAATAAAAGTTATGAATTATTAGAAAGCTAGTCGTCGATTTTTCTTTCTCGCCATAATATCTAAAACCTCATCATAATTAATAGTAACATCTCTATGCACTGACAAAGAAACTAACGAATTTAATCTTCCATTCCCCGACTTATTACGAGCAAATGTTTTGACTCTCTTCTTTGTGGAGAACAAGCGTTCATTAGTACATATTATTACCGGAAGAGTCGCGAAAACTTGCTAGAGATAATGGATATTCACCAAATATTCTTTATTGCATCGACCAATACTTCGATCACTTCTAGATCGCATTTAAAATTTAACGACCTTATCTCCTCGCACCAAATAAGGTACTCCGCTTGGAGGACAGATTTAGAACATTTATCGTCATAAAACATCGCAAAAATTTTTAGTTCATTCACTTATCCAGGACTAGCTGAACCTGGCAAAAGAACCTGAAATTTTTTAAGAAGATTGCATCGTCATTGAATTTACTTTCCAAATGTTCCTTCAATGTATCGATGCAGGGGATAAAACAAGATACTCGGTAGTATCCTTCTGTTATCGTAGTATTGTGATTTTCTCTATATCCTTGTTTATTGTTTATCGGCGGAGTTTTTATTTCAGCGACAATTGTTCGGCAGTTACAAAAATATTTTCTGCATCATCTCTTATTCCTTGCAATAATGATAATGTTGATTTAAAAAGTTAAATAGCGTAATTCAAGTCGGTAGTCTTGTTTTGAAGTAGTATTGACAGCGGTAGTGTAACATTAAGAAGTTTTTCACAAACCGATGAAATAATAAATTCACTTTTTTCTACTGCTGCGAGAAAAGCATAAGCTTTAGTCGATGCAATTGCTTTTGATTCTTGCGAGATTTTATCTAGACTCACTGAAATACATTCAAATAATTCAACGAACACATCAATACTCGTATGACACTCGATAAATCTAGGTTCACACAAGCCTGTAAGTCGTTTTTTTGATTTCTCATCTGGTCCATACACACTCACTGCTTTTTTTAGCATATCAATTGCATGTGAATTACTGAGAAAAAAACAGTTATTTCATCAACAATATTCGAGGGAGGGCTATTGTCGACCTGAAGCGGTCAGAGCGGGGGGGGCCCCATAAGCTCCCCGCTCGCTACGTGCGTGTATATATATCGTCGTAAAAAATATTCTAAATTTATTTTTATGATACCATGAATCATAAAATGAATCACAAAATTCTACTACCTTAGCATAAGAATTCAAGTTGTGCAAATTTTTATAAGTTACAAATAATTTAACAATAAAATTATGTTAAAACTTTTTATTAATTGAAATTAATTTATTAAGGGTAAACGTAATTTTTATCGTTATTAGATAGGAAAAGTTAAGTTATAATTCTAGCAAATACCAGAAAATTAAAAACATTGTCTGTGTTTTTTTAAACATTTCAACTTACGATAAAATTTATCTTATTTTAAATTTGTAAGTAAATATCTCTAATTATTTATTATATAATGTATAAATAGTGTATAAAGATCAATTACTAATTTGATTTCGTTTCATTGTATGATTTAAAATTTACGATAAAACCGTAATAAAAGTAAAGTTTAAAATTACTGGAGTGTTAATAAAATATTATAATATTTATAAAACTAGTATGGCCTGCAAGAAATGAGAGAGACATTGATTTTTCTAGAGAACTATGCCATATACAGTGAAAAAAGGGCATAGTAAAAAGACTACACAATGAAGGTACTGAAGCTCTACCTGGTCGCAGAGCAAAATCGATGTATAGTTTCGAGAGGGGTGGTCTCGTGTCTTCTTCGCTAAGCCGACAGTGTTCCTGTCGTTGACTAACTCTCCCTTTTGTTCCGTAATTGGTTGCAGTTTTAAAATTTAAAGTTTTCTTCTTCAACCCGTCTATATTTTGGTATTATTCCTTACAATAATGACTTAATATGTATAACGTTACAATTCCGACCGATAAGGTTCTTTATTCTAAAGTAAATTCCTTTTTTGTTAATTTTTTATTTCAATTCACCCCGTCAGTTAAAATTTTTTTATACTTATGTTTACCATAATTTGTCTTCCGTTTTAGGTTTACAGAAAAAAAAGGAATTATGTAAATTCACGTCACGCAGCTACAATTACTCTGAAGAAAAAAAGCTGCTAAACTAATGATCTCTCGTTATCTATCCTTAGTTTTATTTGGGCGCTTAAGAATGTTTATTTTATAACTGAAATTTAATTTTTTTCTAATTCTTTGAATCAAAAGGACGCTTATCTTTTTGTAGTAGTGCGATAACGTCTTTTCATCTGTAAAATTCCGATTTCTAAATCCGATTCATTTTTCACCCGTAGCATTATTTTTGGTACCATATACTCACATAAAATAGTTTGTTAAATTAATGATAAAAAAAAGCAAAAAATTCTTCCCCATTAACGCGTACCTCAATTTACAGCCAGTAGTACAGGAACGTATAATGGATAACTGGAAAACATTTATAAATTACGTAATAAACTGTTTGATAAATTCAAACTAGCAACTTTTTTTTTGAAACTACGCTGCCTACTACGAACCTTACACGGATTTCTCTCTCTCTTTCTTTCTTTCACTGTCACTCGCTCTCTCTCCCTGTCTCTCTCTCTCTCTCTCTCTCTCTCTATATATATATATATATATATATATATATATATATTTTTTTTTTTTTTCTTATTATTAATTTATTCAATTATTGTATCCAACAATAATAAACTGTTAATAGATTATATATTTTACTAGATTCGTTTAACTTCCACTTAAATTGTGAGTGTGATGGATCATAACTTTTTTTAATATACATCCAGAAAAAGAAGGGGGAAGGTGCTAATATGCTGCAATTTCAAAATTACTACATTATTAGTTTATTAAAATAAATTTTTAAAATGCTTTCGGTTCGATTTTTATTTTTTTATTTTTTCTTTGAGTACTTTTTCGAAGATGTCTGTTTCGTCAGAACGATAGTTCTCGTTCACATAAATCAATTAAAAAATGACATATCTAAATATGAAAATTGTAGAAATAGTTTTTATTTTTCATTCGTTGAAGTAAAATGGAAAAAAATAAAAATATTATTACTGAAAAGATAGATTGAACAATCCAGTGGTGCTGTTAGCTGGTATACTGCATTTCGCCAGTACTCTACCGGTGTGATAATGATGACTGTGTGCTTGACTTAATAATCCAAAATAACTGACCGCTTTATTTCTTTCTCAGAAATACATAATACTAACTATAATGATCGGTGAATTAGTCAGACCAGAAACGTGTATGCTATTTGAATTTATTTGTTATTACTCGTAAATGGAAGATGCTTTTTTTTCTTCATTTTATTTCAGCGATGGAGAATGTTAATATCTTTTTTTATAATTTTATAGTTTACTTTTGGTTTTAAGTAATATTTAATATAAGAAAAAATATATTGAAAAAGTGCACATTTCTGCGGGATTCAAAAACAAGAGGATCCAGTGGGAGGAACAGAAAAGAAAGAAGAATGTAGTTAAAAAAAAATTTTAGTGATTTTAATAAATTAATATACAGTGTGCCTAAAAAGGTGGATTCTACGGTCACAATTAACAAAAAATGTCCTACGAATAAACTAGATTTCCCCTTCGTTTTCCTTCTGTCTGCCATTTTGTGTTTATTAATGAAAAATTTATATTTCAAGATCGGATTAACGAATCGCAATAATATTTAATACACGCATTTTTATAAAAACATTTTCTAATAAATAAAAAAATTATCGTGTGAACACATTCAAAAATTTCAAAATTGCGGCCATATCAGTTTTTCAATTTTTTATGTCTCGGTAATCCTTAGTTTTATAATATTATCTGTATAACAGAAATGTAAAGTATTATCTTGTTAACAAAATAACACTTTAATTTTCAATATGGGTTGTCAAATAACCAACTTACGACTGAAAATGTACGACATAATTTTCTGCCGGTTATAACGTTCTCTTCTAAAACTGCCTGTAACCGGTTTCAAAGAAAGATTATCGAAGAACCCTTCTTCTCTACCATCTATTCATAGATGAAGCGTATTTTATAAGCAATGGTGTTGTAAATCTTCACATCCATAGTGTTTGGAGCGAGTAAAATACCCAAAGAGCCATCAACAATGAGTTTCCCAAAACATATGGACAGGAATTATTAACGATTATTTGTTAGGTCTTGTGGTTGTACCAAACCGTCTAAATCGAAGAAAATTACCTCGACTACTTGATAGAAAATCTTCCACATTTGTTGGAAACCCCTATATTTTAAGAAAAGAGTAAATATGTGGTTCCATCGTGATCTGTTATATTTCACTCGGTCGGTAACAAACTACCTGCGTGAAACTTTTTCTGAAAAATGGATAGGTCCCGGTGTGCCAGAATCGTGGCCTGCCAGATCACCTGAATTAAATCTTTTTTATTTTTGCTTTGGGTTCAATTGAAAAATATTGATTATTCTACTCTCGTCCCGGTATTGAAGACCTAAATCTAAGAATTCACAATGGATTTAATAATACAAGGAATATTCCAGAAATTTTTGAGCGGTAAAACTATCTCGCAGAAGAACAGTAGAGACTTGTGTAAGTTCTAATGGCTTTGAACTTTAGTTTCGATTGTTTTTACAACAATCGTAATAATCATTGCTATTAAAAAAAATAAAAGTTAAAACGATCTTAATTTTTGTTATTTTGAAAACAGAATTGTTGGAATATCCCAGGTAATTGTTTTTTATTTTTATCCCAAAACAATTATTGCGTACTTTGAATCGGTATTAATAATAGATCAAAATATTTAATAGTAAATCAATTATTAGCATAAGAGATCAACATCCTCATTTAATAGAATAGGAGGTGAGATCTGGCAGAAAATTATGTCGCACATTTTCTGATGTAAGTTGGTTATTTGACAACCCATATTGAAAATTAAAGTGTTATTTTGTTAACAATAGAACGCTTTATATTTTTTTGTGAATATGATAAACTAAGGGTTAGCGAGATGTAATGGATTGAAAAACTGCCGTGGCCGCCATTTTAAAAATTTGTGAACGTGTTTACAAGGTAATTTCTTTTTATTAGAAAACTGTATAAATGTGTGTACGAAATATTATGCGATCCTCAATCCGATATAAATTTTTCATTAATAAACACAAAATGGCGGATAGAAGGAAAACGGAAATTGACATTTATTCATAGGAAATGTTTTGTTCATTTTGACATACAGAATCCGAAAAAGTATTCCGGCTCACCGTTTTAAGTACATATGTATATTCTGGAGATAAATGCACTTTTACAATTTAATATATTGTTCTGTAGACGGTCACTGCCAGATCTACAGTGTTAAAAAATTGACGCAACCTTATAGGAAAAGGAGTAAGTTATAATTGTAGTTGAAAGTGGCCTCCGTTATGCGATTCATATAACTGAATACGACAATGCATGCTCTTAAAGACATGTAACATTTGTTGAGGAATTGCAACGAGACATCGTTCGATTTCGCTCTGCAATTCGGGAACGGTGTGAGGATGAGTTTTGTAAGCGGCATCCTTAAGGTATCCCACAAGAAAGAGTCAGGAGGGGATAATTTAGGAGACCGAGGGAGCCACAACCTCTTCGAAATATCACTTTTCCGTGAAAACACTGATCCAAGAAAGTCGTAGTATTGTCGGCTGTTTGAGCCGTAGCATTGTCCTGGTGAAACCGCGTGTACTCTAGCCGGTCTGCAGATATACCTTTTACAAATTCTTGCACCGTTTGTATGTAGTGCTCACTCTTCACTGGGCTGTGAGAGAATGTCATGAAGATTCACCTACGCGACATCGCACACCAAACACTTTTTGTCTGGTATTTGTACACCATCTGTGAAAGTACACCGCCGATGTGTACTTTCCGTACACCAAATCATGAATTCTGTGCATTCACGTATCCATCAAGGCGGAACCGTGCCTCGTCAGACCGAAACCGATCATCGAGTTCCTCCCCATCTGGCGTTACAGGTGGCGTAAACCGCTGACGGAAAGCTAAACGTTTTACAATGTCTGCTCGTTACAACTCATAAACAACACGAATTCTGTGCAGGTGGACATTTAAACGCTTGCGCGATGCCGTGCGGGCACTACCGACGGAGAAACCAGACTGACTTGATAGGCGTCGTACAGACTTCTTGGGACTAACAGCATGTGCAGCTTGTACGTCGATCAACTTTTCTGGTGTTAGCACTTTCGGTCATCCCTTTTGATGTATCTGCCATATTCCCTGCCTATTGGAACTTGTCGAACAGCCGCTTGAAAGAGGACTTGTTTGGTGCATCCACACCGTACTTTTCTGTGAACGCATTCTGGGTTTGGTCATAATTGGCACATCTAATGTACGGGAAGAAAATAAATATTCTCTTCTGCATTGTGTAACCTATTTTTCCTTAATTTTTGCTCAATTAAACGTGCAACAAAAAAAGGCAAACATACTTCAATAAGGTTTCGTCACTTTTTTAACGCTACGTTAAAACGATTTGGAATAACAATAATTAATGAATATACAGAGTGTATCACAAAATTTTTGGGACTTTCTTAACCTATTTTACTCATGAAAATAATGAAAAAAGTTTATATAAACGTATGTCCTAAAGTGCTTCGTCTGCAATTTACGGCTAGTAAAGGTTTTCTCTCGGATTTCAGCAACCCCGGTGAAATTAGCTCGTACTGACATTTTTAGAACTTTAATTAAGCGGCTTATTTATTGATCTCCTATAGTTTTTGACCCGAAAAATTAAATAAAATATATTCGTCTCAGAGACGTATCTGCAATAGGTTTTGAGAAATCTGGGGTGAAAACCAATAAATGAGGTAAAACACCCTCTCGCTCTTTTTCCTGTTTAGCCTCCGGTAACTACCGTTCAGATAATACTTCAGAGGATGAATGAGGATGATTTGTATGAGTGTAAATGAAGTGTAGTCTTGTACATTCTCAGTTCGACCATTTCTGAGATGTGTGGTTAATTGAAACCCAACCACCATAGAACACCGATATCCACGATCTAGTATTCAAGTCCGCGTAAAAATAACTGGCTTTACTAGGACTTGAACACTGGAACTCTCGACTTCCAAATCAGCTGATTTGGGAAGACGCGTTCACCACTAGACCAACCCGGTGGGTTGAGGTAAAACACCCTGTTTTTTTTTTATCACTGACGTAAAATAACGTTGTTAAATTGGTAATAAATACGTAAAAAATTTTAAAAAACTTGTAGGGAATTTAATTCTGAACAAAATGGTGTAAGAAATCGTCAATAAAACAAAGAAAAGTTAGAAAAATTTAAATTTTATTTAGAAACAACATATTACTACATTTGTCAGAAAATTATTTGTTTAATGTAAAAACGAAATTCTTTTTTTGTGAAAAATTTGTAAAAACAAAATTTACTTTTAAAAGTTGTTGTTAAAAAATTAATAAACTGGAAATTACACAATTATAAATTAAATATAAATGGTACTTACGTATTAACGGCACCGCAGCTACAGATTTATTTAAAAACAAAGTAGTCAATCGGATTTCGGTGGAAAATGTACAGTCTCTTTATTGGTTTTAATAAATGGTTATTTATATTTATTTATTTTATAAATATAATTTAACCAAACTTAACCTACGCTCGCTAACCTTGACTAATTAACACCGTAATTTTTTGTGTATTTATTTAATAAATTCAGTAATTATTGCAATTATTTATTATTTAAATAATCAAAATACTCCTGTTAATATTAGTCAAGGTTAGCGAGCGTAGGTTAAGTTTGATTAAATTATATTTATAAAATAATCGAATATTTATAAAATAATAATAAAGAGACTGTTTTCAATCTATGTTAAACTCTAAATCGTCCCATTTTCCACCGAAATCCGATTGACTATTTTGTTTTAAATAAAGCTGTAGTTGCGGTGGCGTTAATACGTAAATACCATATAAATAAATAAATAAACAAAGATTACTTAGGTAATAATTTTTTTTTATTAATGACAGAAATACAATAAATTATTTGAAAAATTATTATTTCAAAGTTAGCAATAAAATAACGGCGCTGATCAAAAATTCACAGTACTGTATTAGTCTTAAATCATTCTGTAAGATATATTAATTATATCTGGTATTGTGAACGGTGCTGTCGTTAACGATAAAAAACGTTTTGCTTTGTTTTATTCAACTTATCTTACACCATTTTTTTCAAATTAAATCTCTAAAAGTTTTACGAGTTTACTGCCAGTTTAACAAAGCCATTATACGTCAAATATAAAAAAACCAGGGGTTTTTAACCCCAATTTATTGGTTTTCAAACCAGATCTCTCAAAAGCTACTGCAGATACTGTTCTGAGACCTATTTTATTCGATTTTTCAGGTCAAAAACCATACGAAATCACTAATTCTATTCTTTAATTAACAATCTACAATTAAGTACGACCTCATTTCACCGGGGTAGCTGAAATCAGAGCGAAATCTTTCACTAGTCGTGAGTCGCAAACGAGACATTTTAGGACCTATGTTTATATGAAATTTTTCCATTATTTTCAAGACTAGAATAGGTTCTGAAAGTCCCGAGAGAACTTCGTAAGATATTATGTATATGTATCCCTTTAGAGAAGGAAAAAAAATTCAGGTTTAATTTTTAAGCTACTTAAATCCGTTAAAATATTTCTGTAAAAGTAAATTTCTTAATTTAATTGGTCGAAAAAAAAATTTAGATCTTTAAAAAATTTATTAAAAATACAACTGATGCGTAATAAGATTCTTTCTCATGGACCTACTATTACTTGCCTAAAAAAAAGAACATCTGACAAACAATTTTTATGTTTTGTCACGATAGCTTCAAGGTGTAATATTGTATTTTACATGAAAGTATGCGTAGGCATAATAAACATTTAATAATAACGAACAGTTTGATTAAGATTTTTAAAAGGAACATTTGATCGTTTTGCAAACGCGATTAATTTGGTAATCCTATAAAAATTCATCAGACGCACATAAAATTTTACATTAAGGAGAAAAAAATTAATGCCATTATTATTATTATTAATACGAAAAGTATATTGAGTTAAGCAATAGAAATCCGTTATTTTTTTTAAAAATCTTCAATAATTCTATAGAAAAATTTAAAATAAATTTTTGCGGTGTAATTTGTGTAAAGTTCTTTTGTATCGATTTAAAAATTTAAAATACTAGAATAGTAATTTAAATAAAATAAAAATATAATCAATTTAAAATACTTAATTAGAATATCATGTTTGTTTTTTAAATTGTTGTCGGATTGTCGTGTAAATTTCGTTTGACCTAAGTAGCTTGATTACTTCGTTTCGTACAAAATTTATTGAATATTTTTTATCGTTTCAATTATTGTAAATGGCATAACTCTTAAAAGTAGCAATACTGCAGTTTGAAAATCTTTTTAATAAAATGTTACTGTTTTCTATGAGCTCATTTTTTCTTTTATTCTTTTTTTATTAATTTATCGAGTTATAAATATTTATCTGTATGTTAATATTTTATTATCGTATTTTATTTTACTTTTTAATCGTTATTCAATTATTTAAATCCCAATTCTGTTTTTTAAGTGACGCGATTTGTTGCGGATTATGTTACATGCATGGCTGTGATTATTTTGCAATTTTCTATCTTAATTGCTTTTTCCAATACTTTTTTTTTAATTATACCCTTTTATATCCTTCATTTTTTTTTTTTTTGTTTCATTCATTATGTAAATATGTGTATACGAACTTGAGCATGCAGCTTTATTATTTCTTTTTAAATGCAATGTATAATTATAATGTAACGATTTGCTTAGGAGTCCCCCAATATAAACAGCTTGGCCAATATAAACAATAATTTTATTTTTATACTCGCCTGTCGCCAGAAGCCTCCATTCGCTGGAGCTCCTCTGTGTTCATTATTCTCATGTTTGTGAGAATACTGATAAATAACGATTAAAGGCTGTTCGATTTATAAAAACCTGTAATTGTAATTTCTTCAGTGTAACAGTTCGATCGATACAGTCTTCAAAACTTTCTGAAGTATGCGGGTTTCAGAACAGTCGGTTCTCATCTTAAAAATAGTAGTTATAAGCCGGTCGCCCGTCCTTCGTACGGGTACAAAAATATTTTACACTGTTCTTAACGTTTGCCGACAAACACCGCGAGGAAGCGACCGTACTTCGTTTTTTACATTTTATTTTATTTTTTTACGTATTTTTTTGGAAATTTACTTAATTTTGGGATTTACTGCTAAGTTCATTAGTCATATATATTTTGTACATTTTTCTGTTTTAACTGTTTTTTGCGGAACAGTTTGCGAACAAGATAATCTAAATATTCGACTTGTATACGTTATTTACATCTTTTCTCTCTTGAATGTATATATACAGGTTATTCCCGCAGGATACTTTTGAGCGAGCCACATATATTGGCCCGACTGAGAATGGTTCAGAGCGGAGACCGTTCGCTTGAGGAGGCTGCCCTTGTGACTTATTTACTGTCATCGAAAAAGCAACTTTAAGTGGAAACCGGAGGTTTTGGAAAATGAAGGGTAAGTGTAAAGAAATGTACGCCGAACACCGTCACAGATTTAAAGCTACTTTTCTCGACGACCGAAAAAGATTTGGAAAGATACAAAGCACTTTTTTTGTAAAAAATTTAATTTCAAATACCGCAAGCGATATGTGAATTCGATTTGAACAACGGTTTGGTCATAGTAAAATTGAATATCGGCAAGGAAGAGAAGAATCATTAACTGAATAGATAATATTCCTGCGTCATTAAATTTCGGTTTTATAGAGGATAGGATAGCGTATCCATCTTCAAATCTCATTGCGACTTTATAGTTAAAACTGCAGTATTATATGAGCATTGTTTACAGAAAACAAGTCGAAAACCGGGTGATTTCCACTTTGAAACAAATTGCAAGTTCTATTTTATCTTTTAAAGATTGAATAGTGAGCGACTAGTTCTCTAGTCTGTAAGAAATTCGCGGTAGAGTATTTCTTGTAAATCTCCCAAATGGTTGCTATTATTTTTCCGACCGAAATAGTCGCTGTTTCATTCCGTACTGGAAGTAAGCTTTAATGTTTCGTATAGTGATGTATTTTTTACATTTAATTTTGATTATTTTACGATTTTTATCTAAATAAATCGATTAGAAAAGAAAGAATGAAAGGAATAACAGTTTAGAATAATAGTATAAAATACAAACACGGTTGTTTAAGGTTATCCCAATCGAAAACGAAAATTTAGCTTAAAAACAAACATCAAAAGTACTGTATAACCACAGCACGACCTCTTGTATAGATTAGAAGATTTTAGATTTTTTAAAGTTTTATCCTGTAAGAAAATTCATCGAAGTTCTGTAACATCGTTATTAGTTTAAAAAAAATAATTATTCATCTGTTTATTAACCAAATAAACAGTCGATTATTTTTTACTTATTTTATCCTCTGATTTTCCCACTTGGTTTTTCTTCTTTATATCTGTATACGAGTGTGTTGCATGCGGTATTAGATCTGTTGAAGGCTCCACTTGAATCTCACACGTATATATAATAAACAAGATTTTTATACCGAGATGCTTCGTTTTTGCGTCTTGATGATACGAGTAACTAGTTGATTTTCATTTTTTCTCACTTGTATGTAACAGGTTGTACTTATATCGATCGATCTCCAGATGAATTAAAATCGTGTATATAATACATCGTTTCTTAATAGAAAGAACTTAAATCCTTTTATCTGATTAATACTTTTTTTTTTTTTTAACTGAATTTTTACGGGCATCGACTGCTAAGGTCATTAGCCCTCGTCACATTCTTTAAAAGAAATTATTATCTCCATCAGGATCGTCATATGTAAGGATGTAAAGGGCCCTTACATTTTATTTAAAAACACAAACTTCACAATAAACATTAAAACATGAAAGACAAGGACAATCACAAACACTTACGGGGTGTAAAGGGCCCCAACATTAAAATTTGAGATAGGTTCTCAAAAGACCATGAAATTAAAATTAAAATTAATCTTATCAATACCATATCTTTCTTTCTATCTTTCTTCTACGAAGTCTCATTTATAGTTTGTTTAAGCACCCTCGGGGCGACCAGAACCGCCGTTGATTAATACTTTAATCTGTTGTTCTGCATTATCTGTTCCAATATTTTTAATAGTTGTTAAGCTCGTAAAGCGCCTCAGTTGCGGATCGGTTTTCTCCGATATTAATGATATTTATTGTACACCCGATCCAGGAGATGAACGTAGTCAAGGTGTCTGTTATGAGATTGTATATCATCTCCGTTTCATTAGGCTTGGCATGCTGATATCCATCGGCTTATCGAAGAGGGCAACAGGTAACGGCTCCACTTGTCGCTTTACTCGGTAAGTTTAGCGTGAAATACTTGTTATTCTTTAGGTCGGATTTGTTATTTTCAAAACTGGCTTACATACATCGAATCGCCTGCGACCATTTTGTTTACGGCACTAATACACATAACACAACATAGATTATTTACGACGATATATCTTTTTGTGATTGTATGTAAATATCTGATAAAATTAATCCAATTTTGTTTACAATTTTTTTTTTTTGTTATTGAATGAATTCATTTTGTATTATTTTGTCCGACAGTATGATTCGTATTAGAAAAATTAAATAAGACCACCCTATTAGTTAACAATAAAATTACTTAAACCTACTTATAGTGATCCTATTTTTTATTGTTATGAAAATTTTGCATTTTACATATGTTACTTTATATACTAATTAATAATAAACATTGCAATTTTTTACTTACACACACGTATATATTTTGTGAGGTGATCTTTGGTTTTTAAAACCCTTTCAAATTCTAATTTTTCACCATCAGTTTATATAATAGTTAAGTGTATAAAAATACCGTTATTAAAAAAAAAAAACTTCCTATACATATCAACAATAATAGTAGAATTATTTGAATTACAGGTATATAGTTAATTTATATAGATAATTAAAAATTGTATCGTAGTTATTATTATGTATTTTAGCTCTAAAAACAATTTGTTACTTAAAAAAAAAAAAAAAAAAAATTGTATAACTATGTGAATCGATTAAATTATATTTAATTTTCAATTTTCCAAGTTTTCTAATGTTTTTTTAAACGATAACAATTACGGAATCTAAATTATTTTGTATATCTTTCTAATGGTATGTTGTTTTTAATTTATTTTTTTTTTTCTTTCTGATTATATTTCTTTTTATTTTATTGTTATTAAAAATTTTGGTTTTAAAGATCGTTTGTTTCACGTATTTGTAATTTGTTACGTACATAATGTTTTATCTTGTATGTACCTTTACGGCTGTTTTTTCCTGAATTATTTGTATTATTTATTAATAATTTTACTACTTGATACTTGTATATTAAATTAACAACAAGTCTGTATTAAATAGAATTTAACGAATTTTACAAAGTAAATGTTAAAATATTTAAAAAAACAGTATTTATTAATAGTAATTATTTTATTTTTAGGAATTGAACTCGTAACAATTTCGTTTTACTTTTATTTGTGTTAATGCCACACTACATACTAGAACATGCCCGTTTACGAATTGAACGAATTGCAATAATTGACACCACCGCTTTTCATTAACGCAAATTTGAATAGAACTGCAATTTATTTGTTACAACTGTACTTGTGTACGTATATAAATAAATAAATAACAAAAATTCACAAATTTAAATACTTTTACGTGTTTTAACATTTGAATAAATTAAATTAACACGAGCTTCATAATTAGTGTGCAACTTTTTTTATAATTAAAATTGGTTTGCCTTGTTTTATCCAGTTTTATTCCTATAAAAATAAAAAAATATTCCTTTTTTTATTTTAAATTAATCGAAGCGCTTTGTAAAGCATATAAATTATATTTTTTACTTTATAATATATATATATGTATGTATTATATATGTGCGATTTCTGTTGTTGTAGCTGTTGACTGAAATATTTAAAAAAATATTTACTCAAGGCTATCAAACGTTAAAAACTTTATTTGACACAAGTATTGTAATTTATCTATAAACATTTTTTAAAATCTTTTTTACAAAGATAACATTATATTTTTTTATTATTATTTTTATTTGTTTTGATATTAAAAAGCAACTGTATTATTTTAAACCAATATAAACTTATTTTTTGAAAGCTTCCTTGTTTTACGTAATATTATTCTTTCTGGAAAATTAAAAAAATATATACATAAAATTGAAAAATTGAACCGATGCGAGGTATTTATGTGGAAGAATGAAAGCCATGCATTTGGCTTTTAAATTGAAACATATAAAATGATCCTATTTTATAGAAATAAACGAGCATTGTAATGTTGATTATTCTCTCATTTTGGATTTTATAATTCTTAGTTTTTTTTTGTTTTTTTTTTTTTGTCTTCAGTCATTTGACTGGTTTGATGCAGCTCTCCAAGATTCCCTATCTAGTGCTAGTCGTTTCATTTCAGTATACCCTCTACATCCTACATCCCCAACAATTTGTTTTACATACTCCAAACGTGTCCTGCCTACACAATTTTTCCCTTCTACCTGTCCTTCCAATATTAAAGCGACTATTCCAGGATGCCTTAGTATGTGGCCTATAAGTCTGTCTCTTCTTTTAACTATATTTTTCCAAATGCTTCTTTCTTCATCTATTTGCCGCAATACCTCTTCATTTGTCACTTTATCCACCCATCTGATTTTTAACATTCTCCTATAGCACCACATTTCAAAAGCTTCTAATCTTTTCTTCTCAGATACTCCGATCGTCCAAGTTTCACTTCCATATAAAGCGACACTCCAAACATACACTTTCAAAAATCTTTTCCTGAGATTTAAATTAATTTTTGATGTAAACAAATTATATTTCTTACTGAAGGCTCGTTTAGCTTGTGCTATTCGGAATTTTATATCGCTCCTGCTTCGTCCATCTTTAGTAATTTTACTTCCCAAATAACAAAATTCTTCTACCTCCATAATCTTTTCTCCTCCTATTTTCACATTCAGCGGTCCATCTTTGTTATTTCTACTACATTTCATTACTTTTGTTTTGTTCTTGTTTATTTTCATGCGATAGTTCTTGCGTAGGACTTCATCTATGCCGTTCATTGTTTCTTCTAAATCCTTTTTACTCTCGGCTAGAATTACTATATCATCAGCAAATCGTAGCATGATATAATATACAAATAAAATTAATAAATTATTGGAAAATCGTTGAAATCTGCAATAAATTTTCATTACTTTGAATATCCTTTTGTGTACCGTAACACAAACGTTTCACTAACTACCTTATTTTTAATCAAGTATGCTGAGCAGGTTTTGCACCGTTTACATACGTGTATGTTACTTTACCTCGGCGAAGGAGAGTTAGTTACAAGGGAGTATTTCATAATAGACATACAATTTATAACCGTAATAATGTGTAACGATATAATTTTTTGTGATAATACAAATATATATTAGTAACGGTTTACTCGATATAGCTTTCCAGCGGATCGATTTATTATTGTTTGCAAAACGAGTATAACGATTTAAAAAAAAGCTAAGTTGGTAGTTGACGATAGATGAACCTTTTTCTGTGAATCGAAAATCGTCATTTATATCCGATGACCTCAACGCTTCGGATATAAATTCTCATCTCCCACTTGCGGAAGAGGCTTCAGAGCCTCGCGATGAAAGCACGGCAGCGTGAATGGAATACCACGACTTAAAGAAGGTCTTTGTATAATTTTATACAACACTTGGGGGGATAGTACGCCTCAAGATCATTTTTAATGGCAACGGGAACCCAAGTGCTCACCAACTACGTAAATTTGAAATAATACCTGTTCAGGTTTCGCCTGGTAACTGATGACATTTGTGTCTGCGGGGAAGTCCAGTCGAATGTACATATGATGTACGACTGCCCCGCTCTTGGGGGGACCAAAACTCGGGCCACCCTGGAAGTTAGAGGTCAAGGGGAAAATTGGCCACTCTTAAGCGGCGGATCAGTGTGGCGTGGGAATTCCTTGTTGCAGTCGCATTGTTCAACCGGCAACAATAGTTTGCTTAAGGGATGACTCTAACCGCATTGCTGGAAGAAGCTACCCTTCAGTTAATCCAGTATATTCAAAATCCAGTACGAATCGAAGAAGTACAAAATTATTTTAACTGATCGAGTGTCTGGTCGAATAGAAAATATTGCGGATTTATTTATTTTGAAGTATGTAAGCTTGTATATTATAGTAACTGTAACGTTATATACATAAAATATTAATAGAAATAATTATAATAAGTTTAAAGATGTTTTAATAAATAAATAATGTTCGTAATGTTTGTAGAAAGGTAAGTATGTTATTAGAGAAGTTATGTAAAATGTAGTGTTTCATTTTTAACTTCAAGAAGGAAGAGGTTCTCAATTCAATCCATAACTTTTTTGGTCCGGCCATTACTTCTCACCCAGTGCGTCAGTTTGGTGGAACGTTTTTTAAACATACAGGGTGATCTCAATTATTACCGAATGATACTTACAAAAAAATTGTCGGGCAAAATCTCGACAATTGATTTAGGCTGTAGAACGTATCTAGAACTGATCTAGGCAGTAGAACGTATTTATTGCTTTTCGAAAAGTTTCTTAATCTTGAATAAGTACCTTAGATCAGTAGGTAGTTGATAAATTCTCTGTAAACTAGCTTTTTTTTTCGTCGCTCTATCGTTTGTTCAATTTTTCACGTTGACGCTCATTATTAACAGTCAGTCTATTGAACGTTCGTCAGCGTTTCATTAAAAATACGATTACAATCGAAAAAATCTATGTGGTATTTGTTGAAAGGCGTTTGCGGATCAAATCACGTCAACGTTCCCTTTCAGAATGCGTTTCTTTCGAAATCATATATTTTATGTATTCTCGCATTTTAAATAGCCTCCTCTATTCACGTACGATTTCAGATTTCTGACTTTGAATCCTACTGGTTCTTTTCCTCAGATCTTTAAATCGTTTTGATTTGAGTCTGTTTTATTTCAAGAGAACCTTATTTTTTCTTACAAGTAGTTTTTTTTTATAGATCTGCCGTACTTCAAATTCGACGAAGTTATAGAACAAACAGAATAAAATAAAAATTATTTGAAAAAAAAATCACACAAAAAAAAATAAAAAATATTTTTTTCACTACGCCTTCAAAATAATTTTTTATATTTATCCTTTTTAAGTTTTAAATTTTAGAATTATCCTTAAGCCTAAATTCAAATAAATTTGAAATCCGTATCTCGTGCGCCTCAATTCATTAAAAATTTGGCGCAGACTTCAAGAAATAATATTTGACGATTATGTAGAGAGCGTATGGAAAAAGTGTATGTTCCTTTTCCGTGCGATTTTTTTTTGTTCTTTCTGGGTTCGAGTCAATCTTTTGTTCAAATGATTTTGCTTTTGTCTTTATAAGAACCGCTACTGCTTTGAATTTATTACCGTACTGTACATTATAATTTTTGAAAGCACCGTTAAATATTTTTGTTACCTTTTATTTTTATAAATGTTTAACTAAAAAACGTAAAACCTGATTATTAACATTGTAAGCATCCTATATCAGACTTATTAAGAAACGTTAAACGTGAAGCGGTTTCTTATTACCTTCTTCACTCAGACAAATATTGTATACATTTGAAAAGTCATTCCAAGCCCAGTAAAAGATAAATTTTCAGTTCTACTAGTGAAATCTTTACTCAGATCGCATTGAAACTAATTTTCATTAATCTCAGAGTAAGCGACTCTGAATAGTGCTTTTTTATCTGACGTTTCACACGCGTAACAGCAATAAAAAAATTATTGTAATACATTAATGTAACACTTTCATCGAGATAATTGTTTTTTTTTTCTTTAAATAAAATTAATTTGTTTACTCTTTTTATTTTTTAATTTTTAATATTCTCCAGCCTTTCCAAATGTGCTGGATTCAAATCCAGTTCTCTATCTCTCTCTCCCTAATAAAATAAATTTGTAATTTCATGAGTAGTTACAGTTTATAAAAAATACAGTGTTTTTATATGTACTCGTATATATAAATAGTTAAGAGTTACGTGATATTGATTAACTGATAAAAATGAAAAAATATTCTGGTATAAAATTCATAAAATATATATTTTGTTTTATTTGTGTATGCAAGTGTGTGTGTACGTTAATATGTTTTAAATAAACACGGAAGTAAATACGATAAGTCTGTGTAATATTGTTATTGTTTACGACACACAATAGCATACTTACATATTCTGTATTAGGCAACAATTTTTATTGTGAAATCACATTAAAAAAATATGTCTCCTCTTATAAAGAATCGATATGATATGATTATTTTTTATTTTTACAGCTTTGATAATGTTAGTATTTTAATCTTCCCATATAAAAGTTTATAAAACATAAGTAGATTAATGTAAGATAAACAGATAATCGTAAAAAGAAAATGTCTGTTATATTAGGTTTTCCATTTTTCTTTTATTCGTTAGTCATTTCCTTGGTTTGATGATGGGTTTTTTATTCCATTCTATTTCTCCGCAGTTTATATATATATTTTAAATATCTACATAACCTATTTTGTTTTAAATTTGTGTCATTTTATACCAGTTACTCTCTTTTAAAAACCAAATTAACCGTCTATTAATTTTGTGATCCGTTAACCTTATTTTTCATTGTAATATTATTTTAAACAAAAATTGTTTTTTCCTATTCGTCTTAAAACCTTTGATTTCGTATTTTATAATTTATAAATTCAATCCGTCTTTATAGGTTCATTTGTAGTATGTCGGATCAAAATATTTATCTACAACCCAGATCGTAGATAAGCTTAAGGGATAGTTCCAGCTGCACCTCAGCCTTTCCTACTAATTTTAAATTATTTATCGTACCATTTTTCTTCTTGCAACATCTTTTTTCTTACCTTGTTGTCGTGTAAGCTCGTAGGTGGAAACACTAGGCCTGTAATCGGATACAAATCAAATCGTATTACTAGACTATTGATATTTTAATTTCTAAAATTATATTTCTACGGATTACTAGTCAACGTTTTGAAGGATTATACACATAGATGCGGAGTATTTCTCCTTGGAGTAACTGTAGTAATTTTTATCACTACTAATATATAATGGAGGAAAAGTGTACCGTCACTGTTAAGAATGTCGTAGGTAGCCGGTAGCTGATCCGAAAATATGTCATCACACGCTTCCGCATAAAGCGAGTTTTCTAAACTCTGACGAGTGTACAGAAATAAGCAACTTGCTAAAGAATTGTGTAATGATGTAAACTATATCCGTAACATTTCGGTTGCCTTTTTGCAAAATGGTGACCTTAACATATTGCTTTTTTTTTTTGTAATCTAATCATTAAAAACTTATGAATTTTTTTAACTACAGAATTATTAAATTTAAAAAGACAAACATTCTCTATACTATAAACAATAAAATTCATTATTTTTATTATTATTATCACAATTATTGTTTTATATATATATATATATATATATATAATAAAATTATTTTATACTCATGACATGTTATTTGATAGGTACCTACAAAACAACATGTCGTGAGTGATTCAAAAAACAACGCCTGGCAAATACTACTAAAGATAAATTGATGAAAATTTGTAAATACGTTCTTCTACGTAAGTGAATTCTAAGAAAGGATTTTGAAATTTCGAGTTTAAAGGTTTAAAATGAGATAACATAAATTAATTTTTTTTTAATTCTCGATGGCATATGAAGATATAAACTTGATTTTGGTTTTTTTTAATTTTTTAATTGTGTACATTTATTTTTATATAATTATGGATTAGCTAACAGATAAAAGAGCCGACTATTTATAAAGACGTTTGTAAACTAAAATGTGATAACTAAACGTCTTAATGAAGGTAAAAAAATGGAAAGGAGAAAAACGACGAATAGTATTTAGTAAATACTATTGAGCGTAAGCTAAGGCTGTCTGGATTGCGGGAATTACACACACTTAAGATTTAGTCGAAAGTCTAAATTTGTGATTTCTAGAAAATCACAGTTTGATGTTTTAGAGACTATCTCAGTTGTTAAAAAAACTGTCGAATGTAACTAGTTTAGTCTATTTCGTTATTTCGTCCGCTGCTACTACTAAAATAGTTCCACAGATAATTTCGCGCTTTATTTTAGTGTACAGCAATATCAGATATTACTGGAATAAAATTATAAATTAATTGAAGTTGTTTTTTTTTAATTTCAAGATACGACAATACTTTACTAGAAAAGAACAAATTTCTGAATCGCTTTATATAAATCGCATTTTCTGAAAATTGATTTACGTCACTTTTTTATTGCGGATGGGATGATATTTGTTTTTTTTTTTTTTTTTTTTTTAATTAAGTCTTTTGAACTTTTACATAAAAATATTTTAAATATTTCTTCAAGCTATTTATATTATTACACTATAATAACGGTAATAATAGGCAAAAAATATTTTAATAATCATATTTTCATTAAAAATAAATTTATTTTACTAATATCATCTACTAAAAAAAAATGTAATAATAGAACAAAATCATTGTCGCAATTTGTGCATTTGGTAGAAATAAAGAATAATAAAAAAATGTATAGATTGAGTGAGGACAGACTCTTTTTATTTTTTAAATTGGTTGAAATAAATGTAGTCTTGTTCAAAAAAAAAATGTTTTTTGAGGGAATAAAGGTGTCAGATAATAGATAAGTTATACTCTAAAAAGAATTACTGTACCATTCGATTATTAACAAATATATCTAAATAGTACTGTAGTTTAATGTTTCTGATCGAACGTTATACATCGATAACGGTCGAGAAATATACCCACTTTGTTAGGGTTGAGTGCCAAAAACGTGGTGTCCGCTATCTTGTTATACTTAGCCAACTTTAGTTTTATGAATTGTATTTTTTTTAGTTAATAATTCTTAACAAATAATTAACCTATTTTGAATCGCATAAATTGCCAAAATTTGTAGATAAAAATAAAAACAAAAGCGGAAAAAATGATTGGCTTTTAAATATTTTACATGTTTATTATTTTAAAAAAACCTTTTCTTTTTTATTTAAAAATAATTTGAACTATAAAACATTAATGCACTTTTGTTAAATGCTATTCTATAGTTAGCTCACAATTTTATTGACAGCAGCTTTTACTGAATTTATTGTGATGTAGTATCGGATGTTTTCTGTATAACGCTTAGTACTTTTGTGATATTCCTTCCTTTCCTCGCTTCTACTAAAGGATTAGTTGTCGCGGTCTTACAATATTAAGCCTCCTTTAATACTAAACTGTAATAAATTATTTAATCTTTTCAGTCGCTAAATCGGAGCAGAGCCGCTTTACAAGCGCAGTGAACATTCTGCTTCCATAATACAACATCGTTAAAAATTAATCCTAGATTGTAACCCGATTAAACAAAGTCGATGTAATATCCTCGATGTAACTGTTTTCTTTTTCTGTTTAGCCTCCGGAACCACCATGAAGATGATATGTATGAATGTAAATGTAGTGTACTCTTGTACGGTCTCAAGTCGTCCATTCCTGAGATGTGTGGTAATTGAAACTGAACTGCCAAAGAACACCGGACCACGATATAATATTCAGATCCGTATAAAAACTAACTGCCTTTATTAGCATTTAAATGTTAGAGCTCTCGACTTCGAAATCAGCTGATTTGCGATGACAAGTTCACCACTAGACCGATCCGGTGAGTTGATCGATACACCTATAAGGGTTAATTGTCGATCTACATAGATTAAATTAATTTTCTGTATTCGGTAGTGGTGAACGGTTACGTTTCATCATTAAACAAAATTTGTTAACAATTTTTATTAACAATAAATTTTATTTATTTTACAGCTGATATCAAGTACTCATTAGGACATTAATCTTTATTTATTACCCGCACGGCAACCTTGGAGTAAATTAAAAAAAAAAGTTTAATAAAAAAATTTGACGTTCGCTACATTTATTTATTTTAATTCTTTTTACGTGAAATTGTTTTCTTAAACGCATTAACAAAAATAAATTAAAAAAGAAAATAAAAATTTTTTATCAGTGGATATAGGAGTACACGTATTTAAAAATTTTTAAATGCTGTAAACTAATCCTTCCAAACCTTTTTATTAAATATTTTTTTTATATGATTAAATCATTAAAATGAAAAATCTGCTTATCCAGAATGAAAGACCTGTATTAAGAATTTATAAAAAAAATTTTCAAGACGTTTTTATGTAAAATTAAATTATGTTTATTATTTCTTGTGTGAAACGGTCGTTATAATGTGTAAATGACAAAACATTGATATATTTAGGTGTTTGGAATCGTGTTTGAAAAAAAAATTCGCATCAAGGATGTTGTAAATTTTTTGGATCTAATAAAAATGAGGAGGAACTAACCCTCTTAGCAAATACCGATCCGATAGTTTTGGTTACCACTTAATTACCGGCAGTCTCTGGCTTTCTGGAGCCGAAGACATTCGGTTAATAATTTTTATAAACTAGGTGTTTTGTGTGTGTGTGTGTGTGTGTGTGTGTGTGTGTGTGTGTGTTTTTGTTTGTTTAAAAAATTTGTCTTAATTTTTACACAACTTAAAATTGTTTCTCTCAACATTATATGTTCTTTCGACTTTTATTTTTTTTATTCTATTTTCACTTAATGAGATTGAAAGCTGATGATTGAAAGCTACATTCAGTTCAAGAAATTTAGGAAAGTTTTAATAAGCATTAAAAAATGTTTTCCAGTCTTCAATAATGCTTGTGATAGGAGCCTCCATTAATTTATGATGTACTGTATTTGCAACATTATCTGTCATATGATTTCTTATAAGTTTGACACATGTGAAACATCTGATCTATAAGCGGAAGCAATCAGAATTTTATTTTTTTGAATCGATTCATAGCCAATATCTGCTGAAAGTATCAGTTGTAAGTGCTAAATATCACCTGTATTTCCTTATAACTGGCGTATTGATATATATGCCGACTGTATATTTGGCTCGGTGAAGAAACTAACGAGAAATTACATCATCTTATTTCTCAAAAGGTTAAGTTGGCGCATTATGCTTACTACTCTCGGGAATGGGGTCGCATTATTTTTGGGGAGTGCATTATCAGATTACTAACATTATCGGATTGCTAACACAAAGCATCAAACGTAATGCAACAAATTATAAATTTCATTTCCAATGTTTTTCTTTTTATTTACGCTCGTAGCAATGTGAAAACTTTGTCCAATGTATGTAATTAATAAACTCCCAAACAATATTTATATGAAGGCTGTCTGGCTTACGTGATATTTTTATCACTGTTCGCGCGTCTGATGTATTATATATATATACATTTGAATGAAGCTGTATTAAAGTTTTGTAAAGATTTACTCAAATTAATTAACTGCATAATACAGTTTAAAATGAGGAGAAAATTTGCTCTTTACTGGGTTTTAGTTCGGTAAAATATGGGAGGGGGCTATGAAGGTTGTGTTTTAATTGAGGATTCGCACGCAGCAACCGCTTTTTATCTAACGGCCGTTGAGTCATTATACTCTTGGTAGTAACTGCGTAGACATTATTTTACATCGGTCGCATTTTCGCTTGTGTACATTTTTTTTCCATGTTGTAGTTGTTTTTATTTTATTCTAGAACGTTAGATTACGTTTTGCGTTGTAAATTTAAAATTATCTTTTACTCGACCCTGATTACGTTATTTAGGAATGTTATTCGGCAACATGTTCTCTCTCCCGCAAGAAAATAACGCCGCATAAAATTTAATAATACTCTATATTTAAGTATAGGGCTGCACTGTTAATATTTCATTTTAAGTGTGAATTACAATTTAAATCGTTTTTCTCCAGTAACAAAGAGATTTTCTCTTATTCTCTACTAACGGAATACATTTCTAATAAAATTTAAAAGTGCCGTTTTCATAAATTTGCAATTTTTGTTAATCGTTTGTGTTGCCAAGCATATATTTGTAAATGCATTTTTATTTTTCCGCTGTTTACATAAAATTGTTCTCTCTTAGTTAGCATTATCGGATATTATTTTGAAACAATTTATTTAACCTCTGTACAAATAGACGTTGCGGTATGTACTATGCTTCATGTGTAGGGCTTACGGATCGTTTCCAATACGCTACTGATAGTTTAAAATCGTTGTTAAAAAAGCAATTAAAAAATTTTGGATCAGAAGCCTTCGTTTTATACACTTTTATTGTTAATATTTTTCCGTGTAGAATTTCTTTATGCCATTAATCGATTCTAAAGTTTATTCTCTAATAATATAAAACCTATTTTAATTTACGTTATCAATCGATAGCATTTATATTATTTTATTAAACAATTTTTTTTAAATGTTTAAGTTATCGAAATTTTAATATGTGATATTATCAGCTATGAAACTGGAAAAAAACTAGTATAGATTTACTGATTACGTTATAGTAATTTATTGGAAGTCTGAAATAAAAATATTGTTTCCATTAATAGTCTAAGTGGAAAGGTTGACGTATATATATATATATTAGACCTCTTTTACAGTTCACCAATAAAAGGAGTAGAGAGAGATGGAGGAGAGTTATCCCGTTTAGTTCATACTTAAAAATCATAACTGATGATCGGCTGTTAATCATGAAGCAGTCAGGTTAAAATACGAGTAAAAGTGTAACTGAATGTGAACATTTTAGAAACGATTAGAAAGTTCTGCTTAACTCGACAGGTATTTAAACCGTCATGCAGTTTTTGAACAGAGAATAGAATATCCGAAGCGTCACTCGACAGATCGTATCTCGAAGGCACGAGTTAAACTGTCACATCTCTACGTACAACAGATGAGAACTTACCAGATGAGGGAAAAGGTTCAAGTTTTTGTAAAAAATAAAATTTGGATGGTGAGAAAACATCTATCTAGCCTTGGAGGAATTATAGCGTGAGATGAAAACGATTCCCGAATCTTAGCTTTTAAGTTCCTCCCTTAAATAAAAACGCCTATCTGCTCATATCGGTCGATAAATTGATCGTAAAGAAGGTGGTATTTTAAAAAGATTCATCGTCCGCAAACGTTAAACATCGCCGATCAACAAAATCTGCAGTTTACCGGGATAAAGCCAACCCGTATAAACAATCTGACGAAACCAAAATCCTTGGTAAAGCGAATAGACTTATTTGTCAATAAGCCTGCTAAATCATCAACTTTTTAATTATAGTAAAATTTTGAACAAACATCGTTTTTTTTGAAAACTTATTCTAGGCGCAAATCCAAAATCCACGCGAGCGAACTGCGGTCCACTTTCTCTATCGTTTTATCGTTAAAATTCGATACGAACTAAATGTTGTTCGTTTGTCGCTCGATTTATTTTTGCGTACACGCGAGTTGTAGTTTATTATAGAACTACAAGAGAAACTTGTTTTCTGCCCGATAGCAACACCTTCTCAATTCCTCCTAAAATACGCGTAAATATAATTACTAAAATAGAATCATAATTTTACATTAATGAAGTTTTGCCGTTTCGTTTATAAAAAAATTATATAGTTTTTCCAGATCTATGTAATTCATATATTCATGACACATAGTTTCTGTTCGTTATAAAAAAATGTGATATTCTTATCAATTACTTATGTCGAATTGAATTATAAAATAAATAACGGTTTTTGAGAATTTATTATATTGTTATCGTGTACATGATTACATGTTTATACAGTATTATGTAAACAGCGATTGAAAAATAAAATGTAAATATTTATTTTTCTATGTTGATTGTTAATAAACAAAAAAAAAGTAAAAAATAAAAAGTTGAATTGTAGATCGTTCAGAATTGTTTAATTATTAAATTAATATCACGGCATTTAACACGATAAAGGTATTGCCTTAAGCAATAAGCGTTTATAATTTAATGATAATTTCAACCTTCAATTTTTTTTCTTTTTAGCAGTTTAGTTTTAAACCGATGAAAATGTTGTAATAAAATTTGCATGTGTCTTTTAAATCGATATTAAATATTTAACTATAATTTATCGTAACAGTTATCTCTTTGGACTCCATTTGCCCGAGATGAAACTTGTTAATTTTCTCGTTAAGTATAAATTAAATTTTACTCTTTTTATAATTTATTAGATGTAATAATTTTAAAAAAGAAACATTTTAAAATTAAACTTATTACCGTATAATAATCATCGAGAACAATTTTTTTCCTGAAACTCCATTTCAAAAGTATTTTAAGTCCTTGTATTAAAACATTTAGTATGAAGAAAAACAACGTTTGGTAACGTATATTTTGGAAGTTAAGATTTTATCCTGCGAATAAAGTTTTAAAATAGTCAACTAATATTCTGTGATGTTTCGTTATGAAAAAAAAAAAAATTAACATTTTAATTCAACAGTAAAACCTCATAGAATTCGTATTATTAAAGTGGAGCCCTACTTCAGGGAATAACCTACCTGGTAAACCTGTACTTGTTAAAATGTAAATAACATTTTCAAATCAAAGGCAGATATTTAAAAAAAAAAAAAACAATTATAAAATCGTATTTGTAGGGTTTGAGATTTTCTGTTAATTTTTTCAAAAGATATTGTTCAGTTTTATTATTTTTTCCTGGTAGTTCCGATAATTATATTTTTGATAATATAAAACGGTGCACCAGAAAAAATGGTTAGGAAGGTAATAATCCAACCCCCTTTGAAATACAGCACTAGAGAATTCCATACCGTCATCTCATTTTTTCTTTGCGTGTAGAATAGTTTTCCTAATAGAAATATGATTACACCAAATTTTATTATTTTACGATCTGTGCATCGATGTATATTTAAAATTAACGAAGAGCTGGTGCCGATGGATATTTTTGAAGTGAAAGGTTCTTTAGGCGTGCCGCGCACTTTTGGATGGTCATTGAAAAAGCCTGATACGACAGGCTGTTAAATGAAACGCTCGTTTGTGTAAACTCGGGCGACCCGTGTTTAGCCGAGAGCGGGTGACGTGAGAGAGAATTAGTATGATCCGTAAGGCATTTTTGTGATACTCTTCGGGTAAACACGGGGGAACCGAGTTTGTCCGAGCGAGAGAGAAACGGTCAGTTGTTCGTGGCTTCTGTGCTCGGTCGTGTTTCGTTTTACATTAAATATATTTATAATTGTTGTTCGATGTAAGGATAATTATTCTAAATATATATATATATATAATTATGCTAAAATATACTGCATATATTTTAGCAGATTTCAATCAAAAGTATTTATCTCGCGTTTTAGTTATCACAAATTCGTTATTACATTCGTAGATTATGATACCACTGAAAATATATTGATTTAAAAAATCAACCTCAGTAATATTCAGAATAATTGATACATAAGTGAACTCTAGATGAATTCTAGATCTAACGATTATCCGAATAAAAATAAATAACTTTATATATATATATATATTGATATATATATAAATGCGAAAATTTGTCTGTCTGTTTGTAACAGCATCACGCGAGAACTAACGTACCGATTGCTTTCAAATTTTCAGGACACATACGTGTTATCTCAGGGAAGGTTTTAAGCCTTAGCTCCCTTGGGGGTGAAGTTATGAATTAACTAAAGGTGTTCATTAAAAAAAAAAGAAAAAGATTAATCCTTTATTATATTTCTATCGCTTTGGCAATAGAAATATAATGAAGTGAAGTGATTAATTATTTTTACTTTAATGAATATCTGTAAAATATTTAATATCACGCTACTATAGTTACTACTATTCTGTCATTGTAACTTTGCAAGTATTTGTAGTTGGTATATCTTCTTCATAGTTTCCTTTTCTCGTTTTTTTGTACATAACGCCCCTTTCATTATTCATTTTTCTTCTTCCTTCCATGTAGTTTTCTTTCCTCTGAGGATATCAAACGCGTCAGAGATCCATGTAGATCTTGGCTGGTTAGTACGTATATAATATTAATTTATGCCTTGTTCGCGATTTGTCCGAGTAATGTCATCCATAATCTTAAGATCATTAATACGAGTATAATATAATATATATATAATTTTGAAACTATTACGATAGCCGTAGAAGTTTTCGCTTCGGCCTGAAAACCCCCCCCCGCCCAAAAAAAAATACGCTCAAAAAAAAAACGTACAGCCCGTTGCTTCAATTTGCACCCAATTTCATGTTAGTTGATTGTCTGGTTTTCTCCATTCTCTCTCACTCTCTCTCTCTCTCTGCGTGTGTGCGCGCATGCTTGCGTGTATGCGTTTTTGTATGGGTGAGTGTGGGTGTGTGCGCTTGTGTGTAAATAGCTAAAATGCTCTCACGTTAAAATTACCTTTCATACAAAACTGAAGAAAAGGACTTTTCCTTCAATTACCTTGAATTTGAGGTTCAAATTCAAGTAAAAGTTAGCTAATTTTATACGGATTTCAATACTAGACAGTGGATTGCGGTATACTTCGGCGGTCGAGGTTCTATTAACCTCGCTTATCAGGAGCGGTCGGCCTGAGTCTGTACAAGACTCATTTAAATGCCATTGGGCCTCGGGAGGAGTTTGCTTATTGTTCATTAGTCGAACAGATTGCAAAGTACACGTTAGAATGAAAGAATGAATAGCAGTTACTAATCGATAAAATTGGGAAATGTTGAGTAAATAAAGACGAAGTCAAGTATTATAAAATAGAGATGGGTAATACAGATATAATATGAAGTATATATTTTTAATACAGACTTAACTAAATTGTTAGGTTGGAAAATTATCAGATATAAAAATAACTGTAAAAATTATGTTTTAATGCAAAATAAATAATGTCCTTACTTTATAACAATATAATAATATAGCTTGAGGCAATTTTAAACATCGCAGTTTGTTTACTTATCTAATATATGTATATATATATTCTTGTTTTTGTATTTCATTTTATTAGTGCGTGAACTAGTTTTTATTATTATCTAAACATATTCCATTTTAAAAGCATAACCTGATATTATTTTCAAGTTACATTGACTAATTAATTAATTAATAACACATTTTTGAAAGTATTTGTGCCACAGTCATTTTAGATGACAATAATTTGGATGGTCCCTTCTAACATATTTTTCCAGTTATTTCTGGTTTATTTTATCGTATTTTTACAACTATTTTGTTTATTTGGAAAAAAATAATACTTTTATACTACTTTTTTACATTTTTATGTTTTGTTTAATAAAATGTTCTCAGTGATTTCAATAATGAGTTATGAATATAAATTTAAATAATTAAAAAAAAAAGACAAAAATGTTGATCCCAGTTTATAACGCAAGCTGGAATGTATTATGGAATGTAATGTATTATGAATGATAATAAATCGATGGATTTTTACTTCAACCTTATTTAATTGAGGAGGTGGTTAAAGCTTTATTTGGAAAAGAGGGAGGACTTCCATTCAAAAGATATTTGTTGAGTATTTTGATTAAATATTTCATTTATTTTAATTTCTTTCTATTTAATTTGTTTGCTGAAAATCATCCTTAGATTTTTAAGTCAAAATATTTTTCGCCTAAAGAGTAGTAAGTTAATCTTTTTCTTTTATGATAAACTCATCCTATGTTAAATTAGGTAAGGGTTTGTTCCAAGATCACGAACAAAACAAGATTGGTGGAAAGAATTTTCTAATAAATAAAATTTTACTTTACATTTTTTAAAATACAATGTAAATTATTATTTTTTAACCGTTGATGAATGCTGCTTTTGCAATCGTATTCTCAGTTTTGTTTCTTCTTAAAATTTTAAATCTTAATCGTCAGAAATTGTTCGTATAATATTTTTTATAAAATTTAATGCGTTTCTTTCTCGTAGAATACTAGTTTTTACTCGTAGTTTCGGTTGCAGAATTAGGTTTTATTTTTAATATTTATTTTCACTTATTAAAAAATTACAAATTTTTAATTAAAATACTTTTAAATAATTTTATAGGCTATAATTTTAATAATAATTAAACGTTTATTTATATTTGTTTGGTATAATAAATTCTTTCACATATATTACTTTTCTGGTACCATAGCTTGCTATGCTATGCTGCAAGAAGGGAAGTATAGTAATGTCAAAAACTGGAGTATGGGTATTGCATACAAATAAGTATGCATTTCTCGATGTTTTATGACCCAGGGATCCCAAAAAAGATAGCTTTTTTGTATTTCTTTTATTATTTACCAAATAATCCAATAATAAAAACTTAATATTTTACACGGTAAGGTCGAAATTAACATTTGTAACCAGTATGCTGGAGTTCATCAAACGGAATAGTTTAATTATTATTAATTTTTATTTATACGACACACCAGAAATCTGAAACTTTTGTTAATCAGCAATTCACGAAGATACGAATAATACTGATCTAGTATTGCGAGTAATAAAGGGACTTTTACTGTATCCTAATATTTTATGAATTAATAATCGTATAAATATTTGATGTTAATAAAAACTAATATTTCAGCAATCGTGTAACTGACCACTTTATTAAAGAATTGGAGGATCGTATCTCACTTTCAAATGAAATAAGTTTAAATGAAGTGCAGCAAAAAATGTGTATTTGTAATTTATGAGGCGTACAGGGAAATCTGGTGTCCGCATCAGATTTTTATACCGTAGACATCAGACACTTTTCACAAACTTATTGAGTAAAAACGTTTTTTCTTTTCATTTTAGAGCGGTTTATATTTTTTTGGTCTACAGTGACTTAATATATTGTTATTATCTCAATTTTTTTCTTACAAAAAGTTCAAAAGAGTTGTTATCGGAGTGGTTACACATTGGCTGCCACTCAGACTTATATACGCACCATCTGTACAATACGTTAGTTTCTGAACCACGCAAAGCTATTTTTTTATTGAAGAAAAAAAACTGATATTTCCAGATTGGACGAAAAATTAGTTGGTATTCGCAGAAATATGGGGAAGAGTTTTGTAGAAATGAATTTTATTATCATTTTTGGTATTGCAGAATTGTCCATATATATGTCATTTATTTTTTTGTTTTTATTTAAGTTGAGCGTTTTCATAGAGATTTCTGCTTTTTCAAAATATATGAATTTGTAAATTTCGGATTAAAAATGTAGTCATATATTATCCCATGTATCTCAGACATTCATATATATATATATAGGGGGGGAGAGAGAGAGAGAGTGAGTGAGTCAGAGAGAATTTTAAAATCAATAAGAGAGGGTAATTTTTTTTATTTCAAGCCAAAAATCAAAGGTTTTAAAATTCACGCAATCTGTGTCAAATAAAAGTGCTTTAAACAGGATTTCAAATGTACATTAAAAGTTTGCATATCAATATTGTACTTAGAGAAATATTTATAAAAGTTCAAAATATACATCGTTTTAGTAAAATATTAAAATTTAATAATTGAATAACGTGTGAGTGGAATTTAAAGAAGATTGCACTCGTACATTAAAACAAGGAAGTGCTTTTCTAGTTGGGTCGAAATTTAAATCTTCGTACACGACCTGACATGAAATAAAAGTTACTTCTAAAATTGACAAAAATCTGTTTCAGAAAAATAATTACACCATGTTTGATTATGTCCAGTCACGTGTCTGGATTTACAGTAACTTACTATGGTTAGTGAGGAGTGAAGTGGTATTCGAGTTTCTTCTTCAAAAAGATGAACATAATCGGCATACCAGCTCACCCCATCTCTATTCATCACAGTTTTAAATTGTTGTAATAGTGATTGTCGGTACTTTTCGGTAAAGGAATTATTTTGTTCTTTATGAACAATTTATTTTTATTTAACTCAAATTACGGTTTTAATGAGAAACGAATCGAAATTTTTATTTCTCAGATTTTTTTTTACACTCATTGCATTGCAGGGATATATTGAAAATAGAATTGGAATTGTTAGTGCCTGCCGGGTTGTAAAACTTTAGTTTTTTTTATAGTACATAGGAGAGTGAAGTTCTTTCCTATAAGTTCTTTGTTATAAGCTCGTTATTACCGGAACCGTTTTGGAAATTAATCGGATTTATTAAATGTTTATATTTTAAACTTTATATTTCAAGAACATTAGCACACGGGGCTGGTCTCGTCATCGCAAATCAGTTGTTTAACAGCTGTTTTTCGAATTCGAAGATTCTGAGGCTCAAATCGTAGTAAAGGTTAGTTGCTTTTACACGGATTTGAATACCAGGCAGTGGATACCGGTGCCCTTTGGTGGTTGGGGCTCAATTAACCACACGTCTCAGGAACGGTCACCCTAGGTCTGTACAAGACTGCATCTCATTTACACGTCATACATATCATCCTCACCTCACTGGTCCTTGTGGGGGGGGGGGGGGTTCTTATTACTCATTAGTTGAACAGCTTGCAAAGTACTCGTTAGGGAAAAATATATATATAAATTTTAATCTGTTTTGTAATATTGTTACTGAATCCTCTAGGAATTGTTCCATATTCTCGGATCGCCAGTAAGCTGTTTTTCCATAATATATTCATTATGATAAAATACATAAAACAGTATCGCGTTTCTTTAAGATCTCCCCAAATTCTAGTCGTAATTTAAATATGTAGCTGTATACATTATTTTTTACTAAAATACAAGCTAGTGCATTTTAAATTGGGTATCGATCGTACAAGATTATTATTTATGAAGCGAACATAGAATGTAATCGGTAAACAAGTGTGCGTTTTAAATCAAGTCTTTTTTTCATTCTTTTCAAAGCGTTGTTGATAATTGAGCATGTGGGTGGAAATGGGCGTGAGCAGAAGTGTTGTTACAGTATGTGAATTAAAGAGCGAGTGAGAATTTCTGTGTCGGTTGTCGGGAAGTATAATAATAGCATATTTTAGCCTATCTATCTCGGTTTGCTTATACTCTTATTCTAATAAAAATCTTATATACGTATTCTTTACTCAAACTCTCCCTAAGGCAATAAGATCATCCAGAAATTCTTTTATTAACCTTTTCCTTATCTTTCGTTTCTAACTTTTGATAGGTTATACTTAATGTAAATATATATACGTTTCGATCTTTTAAAATACGTTTATCGATTTTATAACTCCGTATGTTTATTTTTGTTTACATCTTTATCGGTTGTAAATTATTAATTGTTCATAGATAGTGAGACGCTTGAACTGTGTGATTAATTTAACGTTTAATTTATACTTCCTTTAACTGAAAATTTCAGTAGTTTTTGTCTGATTATTCCCTGATAGTTAAAAGAAAATAATTGTATTTTTTTCTTGTGGTAGAAAAGCACAATTTTCCAAGTAGGACCGCCGTATTGAAAACTAATGACGCTATTGTACTCTTACGTTGATATCTATCGTGGAATAGATATAAACTGTGGTGTAACGCTGGATATGATATAAGAAAACTTAGTCGATTTAATAATATACGTCACGAAAGAAAAAGATTCTTTTTGAAGAGTTACGATGTTTCTTCTATATTATACTGGAAGAAATAAATTTTTATTCCGGGCGAAAAAATTGTTACGCTACCGATTTTAAATGTAGGCATTTCAATTAAATCAAATGAAGGAATAACCTTCATCGGGTGAAAATTTATAGGGCTGGAGCAAACATTTATTAAAAAAAACGGATGATTATATATATGTTCTAATTTACCGTGGGCTATTGAGTGAAAGTACTTTGTGTTTTCTTAGAACAATAGTAATAAAATGAACATAGCTCTATAACTTCTGAAATATTCAAGTTTATACTTGTTTAGATTTTTCAGTTTAAATTTCAATAAGTCAGATCGGTATTACTGATAAATAATTTACTATAATTAAAGAAAATTTTGAAAATTCCTCAGCCAGCTAGATATTTTATAATTTATACTGTCAGACATATTTCGTAAAAATGAACAATAAAATAAATTACTTTTTTGCGATTTTAAACATTCAACGTAGTTAAAAAAAGATATAAAACTTATGTTTTAAATACTTTCAGGAATATTGCTAACGATCGTTTAAGTATTTTAAAATATTTTTTACCGTTGATTTCACAATTCGAAATAAAACGTGAAAAAATTTTAAATCACTGTAATGGATGAATGCGATGATTTGAATGTACAATATATTTCAAAACTGCGTGGTAAACTAGTACCGTTTCAGAATTTCATTCGTAAGGTCCCTGGATTCTAATCCCGGTCAGAAATGACATTTTTCCATACGCAAAAAAATTTCATTTTATATTCCTACATATAAGATTTAAACTTATGCGGTAGATTAGGCATCTATAAAAAAAACTCTTGCGCAGTCCTGCGTAAGTCCTGCGTAAGACCGACCTTTCGTTTACGACACCTTATTATTTCGCAGTCAGAAACTTACTGATTTTCAGAGTACACACGATCACTACATACGTTCGATTAACGAGTCGACCCTACATGTAAGTATCAAGTTTCAACTCGCTCACGACTGTGACGCGCTGCATAAGCGCATATGAAATATACACCTCTACACGGTCAATAAAACTTCAAATTGAGGGTTATGTTGTCGACCTTAAATTGAATGTAACGACTCGACCGATTCTTATGCACAACTTCAGATACACTACTACGGTATATCTAAATTTTAATGAAATTGATGCGTTACTTTTGGAGATTTTTCAGCCACAAATTTTACAAAAAGACATATATATATATATATATATATATATATATATACGTAAAATTGAAATACATTTTAAGTGATTAGTAATTCGTACTCCTCATATCACTAAACATAAAGAAAACTCAATTTCACCCCCAATCCTAGCGTTCGATCGAAAATAATGTCGTACTTTTTATCTTTTTTTTTTTTCCGTCTTCAGTCATTTGACTGGTTTGATGCAGCTCTCCAAGATTCCCTATCTAGTGCTAGTCGTTTCATTTCAGCATACCCTCTACATCCTGCATCCCTAACAATTTGTTTTACATATTCCAAACGTGGCCTGCCTACACAATTTTTCCCTTCTACCTGACCTTCCAATATTAAAGCGACTCCTCCAGGATGCCTTAGAATGTGGCCTATAAGACTGTCTGTTCTTTTAACTATATTTTTCCAAATGCTTCTTTCTTCATCTATTTTATTATCCACCCATCTGATTTTTAACATTCTTCTATAGCACCACATTTCAAAAGCTTCTAATCTTTTCTTCTCAGATACTCCGATCGTCCAAGTTTCACTTCCATATAAAGCGACACTCCAAACATATACTTTCAAAAATCTTTTCCTGACATTTAAATTAATTTTTGATGTAAACAAATTATATTTCTTACTGAAGGCTCGTTTCGCTTGTGCTATTCAGCATTTTATATCGCTCCTGCTTCGTCCATCTTTAGTAATTCTACTTCCCAAATAACAAAATTCTTCTACCTCCATAATCTTTTCTCCTCCTATTTTCACATTCAGCGGTCCATCTTTGTTATTTCTACTACATTTCATTACTTTTGTTTTGTTCTTGTTTATTTTCATGCGATAGTTCTTGCGTAGGACTTCATCTATGCCGTTCATTGTTTCTTCTAAATCCTTCTTACTCTCGGCTAGAATTACTATATCATCAGCAAATCGTAGCATCTTTATCTTTTCACCTTTTACTGTTACTCCGAATCTAAATTGTTCTTTAACATCATTAACTGCTAGTTCCATGTAAAGATTAAAAAGTAACGGGGATAGGGAACATCCTTGTCGGACTTCCTTTCTTATTAGGGCTTCTTTCTTATGTTCTTCAATTATTACTGTTGCTGTTTGGTTCCTGTACATGTTAGCAATTGTTCTTCTATCTCTGTATTTGAACCCTAATTTTTTTTTAAATTCTGAACATTTTATTCCAGTCTACGTTATCGAATGCCTTTTCTACGTCTATAAACACCAAGTATGTTGGTTTCTTTTTCTTTAATTTATTCGGAAACGGTAAAAAAAAGAAAAACAAACAAACATACTGGTTGCATGAACTGAAACTCCATCTTTTTATGTCAGTTAAAAATGAAGTTTTTTTAACTGAATGAAGGTTTTAAAAAATTACTGTTAATTTAAAAAAATATTGTTTATTTAATTGTCTGGGTTGAAATCTTTAAATTTTGTGTAAATTTTAAACACAACTAGGTTGAAATTAGTCATTTACTCTTATTCTTAATTGCAGTCGGTATTTCTTTTATGTTTAAAATATCTTTTGAATGTAATCTTTATTAATTAAAAAGTATGATAATTAAAAATAAATTAATTTTTTTTAAATAAATATTTTTAATGAATGTTCATTTAAATAATCGTTTCTGCGTGTTTTTGAGTGGTTGAAGAAATATTTAAAATTATATCGAGCGGTTATAAATAATATTAAGTTAAATGTAATTTTCGTATAGGCTTAACTTTCACGGAAAATGCTAAAAATATGAATTTACTTCTTTTTTTTAGTATTCTTTCCTTTGACAGCCTCTTCGTTTTAAACAATAAAAATGAAAATTATTTCGGTTCCAGTAATTATCTTGTGCATCCGTGGAGAAACCTTTCTTAAATATATTTTTCTGCTTTTAGGCATTTTTAAATTCACAATTCTTTTTGAAATAAAATTCTTATTAAAAGAATTATGATTTTTGAAAATATTTTAATACTTAAAAAAAAAATTAGACTCTAAATTTTTTATTTTTACCACAGTTTTATGTAGTTTTTTTTGCTCGATCTATTATTACTTTTATATATTTTTTTTGTACATTTTAAAAATTGAATTTTGTAAATACATTCTAGTTAGAGAAGAAAATGGATTATTACCGTGGAAATTCTGGACGTTGATTCTACTAATCTAACCATAAATTCTCATATTGCTCATCACCCAATTTCGTTATAAGTGTGCTTCTTTCTCTCTCAATAATCGCTCACTCTTTTTCACGAAATAGACAATAAACCTGATTTTTTCTTTCCCACTTGTCGTATTATGTAACATAAGAAAACTTTAAATGGTGTTGTAAATACAACTCCTTGGATTTTTGTATTTCCCAACGTTTTGAGATCTCCTGAGTAAAACATTATTAAAATGTAGTTTTAGTAGGTTACAGTAGTACGTATGCTTAGATGAACAAATGTTTGCTTATATCTAAAAAAGGATTTGATTTGCAATCGTAGAATTTTTAGCACAATCTTCCACGTTTTTTGGAAGCCCTACCTATACAATTAAGAGGAAATATTTGGTTTCACCTCGATGGAGCTCCAGCACATTTCAGTCAGTTGGTATCAGATTTCCTGCATGAAACTTTCCATGAAAAAATGGATAGGCCGCGTGATCAGTGCTCTGGCCTGCCCGATCACCTGACTTAAACCTTCTTGACTTGTACCAGCGGGGTCATTTGAAACGTATTGGTTATTCAAATTCAATAATCAGGATCTTAAGCAAAGCATTCAAAATGGATTTCAAGAAATTAGGAGTAGTCTCGGAAGTTTTGAACGGTTAAGACAACCTCTCAGAAAAAGACTGGAGACTTCTGTAATTTCTAATGGTGGTCTAAAACAACTAATGTTCTAAAACAATTTACATAAGATTGTTACAGGTATTTGTTTTATTTTTTAAAATTATTATGTGTATTATTGTGAAAAAATTATTACTTAATTTGTGACTAATTTAAAATACTAGAATTAACAATAAATAAAAACAATTAATATTTAATCGAATTGAAGTAAAGTGAAGGACGTGAAAACAGACACAAAATTACATCAATTTTCTGCCATAACTCGACTATTTGTTAACCGATTTAAAAAAATAAAATTTCATTTTTTCAATATAAAAGACTTAATATTTTAGCATATAACATATATTTTGATAAAAGTAATATTTATGTAGATATAACGGATTGAAAAATATACATGTTCGCCATTTTGTAATTTGCGAAGGTATTTTAGTCCTGATTTTTTGATAATTTTAAAACCTTATTACCAGGACGCTAATTAAATATTAAAGTGATTCCTATATCCGAACTTGAGATATACATTTTTATATTAAAATAACAAAATGGCTGACAGGGGAGAACGAAGAAGAAATTGCCATTTTTCCAAAGTTACTTTATGTTTAATTTTACAAGTAGAAACCGAAAAAGTGTGGCTAGCCCACCATTTTAGAAACACTATATATATATTTGTATTAAAGAACCTAAAATAATTATTTCATGAAAATTGTTTTAGAAATTCCTGGTAGCGTCTCGGTTTTTTATCTGGAGGTACCGGGTTAGAATCCTGGTCAGGGATGGCATTTTTAATACGCTACAAAATTCCATTTTTCTATCTCACGAACAAACTTCAAGCTTATGTGGCGATATCATCAAGCAAAAAAAAAACTGTTAAGTCAGTTCCTTAAAAGAGTCTGTAAGGTTACAATTCAGATGGTTACTTGATATTTTTATTTAATATTCTCAAATTTTTGGGTTAAAATCTGCGTTAATGATATCCCTTTTTTTAATTTGACTTGAGATATCATAATTAGTATAATTTTTGACCGTAAAAAAAGAACTGTTCACAATTTTTAAGCTTTTTTTTTGTTAATATATATTTTTTTTCTCTAGTTCGTTCTTCCTAGGCACAGAATGTCTTTTGTAGGACTATTGGTTCTCTTTCCTCCATTATTTGTGATCACGATGTTCATTACTTTTTTCTACTTTACTCGTATTTTGCCTGATTTTAGTTTGTATTTTGATTTATATATAAATATATGCGTTTATGTTTTATGTTCGTGGTAATGTAACGTTGTCTTTTTGTATTATTTTAAGTGTATAACTGAATTTATAGACGAAACTATTTTTCTCCATAATTAAATTAATTTTTTACTATATAACGGAGTGATAGCAACTCTCCCTTTTATCCCGAGCCCTTTCGGGTTTGTGTCCTTGAACAGGGATGACATTTTTCTCGCTATAAAATTCCAGTCAAGGATATTCCAGTTGTTAATATACCAGTCAAGGATAAAATAGTAAGAAAATTAATTATAATATTAATTATAAATATTTTATTTTATTATTACATTAATAAAATATTTTTAACACGTTTTATTAATTTTATTTATTTTTTATTTTTTTTTTGAGTTCATATTTGGTAATGAATATTGTACAGTGTTTGATTTGTAGCTGCAAATCTGATTTTCCCAATCACGAGTTGTCTTTTTAACAAATGCAAAAAGTTTACGCTAGAACATATTTAAAATAAAATACTCTCGACCAGGACAAGGATGAAATTTTGCAATATATGACTAGAAATAGCAAAATTAATGGTATTTTATTAAGACCACAAATAATAGTTGAACATCGATTTCCTACAAAGAAAATCAGTCTCACAGAGGATGTTTCATGAGAAGAAGGGACTGAATTCTCAATGACATTTTAAATAACTCGACCGAGTAAAGCAGTTGTTAATTTATTATTACTTGTGTTTACGTGAAAACAGATTATAATATGAACAAATACTTCATTTGAGTACGAATTATTAAGATTTAATTTATTATTGTACTTTAGTTACTTTTTAATTCGAGGCTAACCATCATCGACTGGACGACGATACTGAAAAATGCATGAAATGACCGTTCGGTTTTTTTTTCAACGAACAGTTCGTTATTAAATTCAGTATGCATATGTATAGACACTTTTTTCAGAATTTTGATTTCGGATTCAGATTAAGCATCGTTAGAGAATTACAAAATTACACGAATTGCCGTGATTGGCCTTCGGGTTCACCTCAAATAGCCGCCAAAATAAAAATTTTGTAATAGTTACGCGATAACGGTGTAACCTATCAATAATACAAGGTTTGCACATTTTTTTTTTTGTTATTCGTTGTTTCGTTTGTTAATTTGTGATGTTTTCTTTAGTTATTTCACGTTCTTGTGTATTTTTTTTGTTTCGTTACTTCGTGTTAGTGCCGTACTGGTAACTTTTCTTTACGGGCTAATTAGTGACCTGTATCGTTTGGTTGGTCTGTAATTTCTTACTAACTGTCGTTTTGGAGGTATTTGCCGTTTCGTGGTTTAATTTTGTTTTATTTTTGTGATATTAAACTTTATTTGAATACTTTAGCCTAGGGTAATTAAAGCTTGTGGATTAGTTATCCAGCTGGTTATATTATTTTTTCGGTTTGTTTACGTTCGAGTTATGGAGTTACCTAACTCGAACTTTACATGTTTGTAGACTCTCAGCTGTTTCAAGCAGGGAAATTTTGAGAAAAAAATTCCCTCACGCAGTGTTGTTTTATTAATGTATTGAACTTGAAATTTTCTTTATACTTAAAGACCTCTCTTTATTTTGTGTTTTCCGGATATTCTTGTTAATCGAACACTTGGTTGATTGAATTAATTTGAATCATTGACTGATTTAAATTAACTGATTTCGTTTATATATTTTTTTTTTGGACTATGGTTAAACAAGATCAGCCCGGGGATGTCCCCCTGGAGGTTTTCACTCCGGTTGGGGGATGGAGATCCGGTAGGGGTATGCCCTCCCGAGTTATCGTCAATGAGGTTGGGTCACAGAGATGTGAAAGTGACAGTCTTGTGGAAGTGGTCGAGGAGATCAGGCATGCGGAGCGGCTATTGAGTAAACCTCCTGGAAAGAAGAAGGGAGAGACATCGATCCGGTTTTAGTCTCTGGAGGCGATGTTGGTGCCAAGCCGCTTGAGAAGAATGCTCAGCCTCCTGCAGTGGACTCGGGTGATGTTATGGGTGTTGAAACGAAATTTTTAAAGCCGACCTGGAAACGACGACTGCGTCTTTCTCCCCCAGCTACGGAGGATAAAAAGAAATCAAAGACGGGCAGTAGGAGGTGCGGATGACGAGTGATATGACTTCTGTTCCTGGCAAGCGGAGGTGGTGTCTAGCTAATAATACAACTGTTATTCTCCGTTATGTTAGGCAGCTTTGTTCTCTAGTTAGCAAACATGTAGATACGAATGCAGAGATTAGGGAGTGTTCCCATATATGCATGGTATTGCTCGGATGGGGGAACTGTTCCGAGACGTGTAAGAGAATACATCTGAGGAGCCAAAAAGGGCACAGTAAACTCAGTTAGATCAAGTGGATGATGAATCTACGCAAACTTATTTCATTGTTTCTGATGTGGCCACTCAAACGACGGATGGAGGTACTCCTGGGATAGATGTGCGGAAGGCACTGGAGAGTGGGGTTGTTGATAGCTAATTGCCCTCCGGCTGATCCTTCAGAGGTGGCCCGAGGAAGTATTTACGTCCACTGTGGTACTGGAGAATTTCAGTGAGGCTGATGGCCTTGTGTGGGTGTTCGACCTGGCACGGGGAGCAGATTATTGGGCCACATCGGCATTATTGGAGGAGATGTCCTGGGCTCACTGCGGGCGGTTAGGTTGTTGCTAGCGATACCCGTGTGATGGATTTAGCCGGTGGTTGAGTAGACGTAGGCGGACTGAATTATTTGGTGTTAATGTACTCATTGGAGGGTGAGGAACGTTTATTCAATCGCTTGGTGAAATCAGCTCGATTGGTGTTGGGTAAGAATGTCAGTGCCTGATTTTGTGATCTTCACGGGAAGGTCGGACCTCTTTTGTATTGAGTGACTGAGTATGTAGCTTGGAGGCGCTTCGGGCGCACACAGATATGTCATCGCTGGGTACCACAGTGGGTAGGGTCTCTGTGAAGAGGCCGGCAGGACCCCCAACCGTGACAGTGGTGGTGACGGCGGCAAGTCGCACATATGCGGATCTCCTTCGCACTTTAAAGGACTCCGTGTCGCCTGGAGAAGCAGGTATACTCTCTGCGTGTTGAGATCAGTGAGAGGACCTTCACATCAGTGTTATGGACACTGGAGATTTCGCTGAGCAGTTACGCCAGCAAAATTTGGACAAGGTGGAGGGCACAACAGTTACGGCCAGTAAGGGCGTTCGACGTGTTTACTCGCTCGTAAAGGACGTAGACGCTCTTACCTCTGAGGTGGAGTTAACACGTGATATCCGCCAGACGACTGGAGACTCAGTAACGATAGATGTCCTCTCCCTGCGGCCTTCACTTGGGGATACAAAAGTGGAGATGGTGGCGGTTCCGCCTCTGCTCGCAGATAAATTGCTGAAGGATTCGCATTCGCATTGAGTGGGTGTCTTGCCAGGTTTCAAGGAGGTCAGCTGAGAAGTGTTGCTTTAGATGTTGGGGGATTGGCCACCGACCTGGGTCCTGCGGCGGTCCCAGTAGGCGAGGACATTGCTTCAATTGTGTGATCCCGGGAAATCTACGAAAGGTTTGCCCAACGGAAACTAAATGTACTCTTTGTAATTCTCGAGGGCATTCTCTCGGGGGACGCGGTTGTAAGACCTAGACCAAATAATGAGGTACTTTTCCCGTGTTTTGGAGAAGACCTGGGTTCGGACAGCCCTGTCCAGAAGGGGTGGGTCGCTGTCGGTGATTGGACATGGGTCTGACTCCCTTAGTGTTCCGGACGAATGGGAGTGGCAAAGAAATACCGTTGTCCTGGTGAGCGATCCCTTTGGGGTTCCTCATTTGAGTCGTGACGTGTCAAGACCGGAGTTCCTGTGGGGGAATCTCTACGAGGTCCCCTCATTAGAGGGATGGCGATTAATTAAGGATCGAGTCCCAGCTTTGTGGGGGGAGCGTCAGTTCTTGACTAGACAGTTCGAGGCGTTGGCACCCCCGGGAGCTGTGTTCATGCTTGGTTTCGGGTCTGGCTCCAGGGGATGGGATAAAAACTGATGAACAAAAAAAAAAAATTACTAAAACGCATAAAATACATAAGCATAAGACCCCCAAAATGGCGGAAAAACTAACTTTTATACAATTTAAAAAAAATTGAATATGCCATAACATGGCCAAAGAAGGAGATAGATAAATTATATTAATTTAGCTTACACAGAACTCCGATAAATATTTATTAAAACCATATACTCATTTGCACCACCTGGAGATTTTTAAAAAGAATTATAAACTTAAAATTACAAAAATGTGTATCTTTTTAATCGTAACAGTTACGGAAAAGGAAAGACGAAACACAGCGCAATCATTTTATCATGCACATCATCTGTCTTGAGCGCACTGACATTGAGTAACCGCGATTTAGCCTGATGAACGCTATTGTTACGTTCAACAAGACGAGTCAACGCGCCATTCATCCAAAAACACCGTGGAACTTTTGGAAGAAATGTTTGATGTTATTAATTTTTTAAATAACGTGTATATCGAGCAAAGCCGCCTACTCTACAAGACCTGGAACGAACCATTACTGCAGAGGTGAATTCCATTTGCCCGGATTTGAAGGGTTCGGGCCTTTTTTTATTTTTCCGTTTAGTCTCTGGAACCACCTAAGGTATTACTTAAGAGGATGAATGAGGATGATATGTATGAATGTAAATGAAGTGTAGTCTTGTACGGTCTCAGTTCAACCATTCCAGAGATGTGTAGTTAATTAAAAACTCAACCAGCAAAGAACACCGGTATTCACGATCTAGTATTCAAATCCGTATAAAAGTAAAGCCTTTACTGGGATTTGAACCTTTGAACTCTCGACTTCGAAATCGGCTGATTTGCGATGATCTCACCACTAGACCAGAGAAGTTCTCCATTAGACCAACCCGTTGGGTTGAAGGGTTCGGACCTGCGGACAAGGAAGGAAAAGGCGGACATTTGTAACACTTGTTATAAGACATTACCGGTCTTGCATAACTGAATTCAACGAATCAAATCAAATGCGAGTATCTCTGTATTATGATCCATATTGTATAGAATCTTGTTGTGCACGATAGAAGGATCAATAAAATGTTCTGTATAAGACTATAAATATAATTTGTGATTTACTAATTTGATCGGCCACCAAATAAAGGTCGCGTGACCTAAGGGAACTTAAACATAAAAATAATTCCTTAAAGACGTATGTAATCTTAATATACAATAATTCGTTTCTAAAATATTGTTAAATCCTCTTCAGAGTTATTTATATCGTGATAGTCCTGTTCAGATATATTTAATCGCGTAGGAAATATAATTAAAATTAAATTACAACCAAGTTCGCCTCCCCTCTACTGGTCCCAATCCTATCATTTAGTTTAGAAAGTATAAAATGAAATTTCAAAAGAGGATAAAATCAATGCTCAAATATTCATTCCGGAAGGTCTTACTAGACTTTTCATTGATAACTGGTTTATTATATATTTTAACTTTGATAAAATCATTCTGACGATGAGTTGTTGGAAGCGCTAAATATTAGATTATTAAGGAAAAAATCCCTGTATTTATCGTAAATTTAAAAAAAAAAAAGTGCTAGGGATATTCACAAATAACGTAACACACTTTCAACCTCTTTTAAACGTTCTCTTTTCTTCCTTTCTGTAACAATTTCACATTTCTTTCTATCCATGTTTCCGTAAATACAATGTAAAAATGGTATAAAATTTTAAAACAGTCGTTATAAATTTCTTTAATAATTTTACAATCTGAATAATAACGATGCAAAAAATAATTCTTATTAGAAAATTTAATATTTGTATACTCGTAGATATTAAATCAAAGTATTTTAGTAATGGCTTAATGTTGTCTGAATTTTAAACATCGAATTTGTTAATTATTTACCTCAACCGTTTTTGTAAAAGTTTTGTGCTACATGCATTTATTACTACCGTAAAATTTGAAAAGTTTTAAGTCAGTCGGTTACATCGTTTCACGATTTTTAATAGAACTCTTGCAATATCAGAAAAGACGTAACGAATACTCCTCAACCGGAAGTGTTATTTACACAAATAAATTCATTTGTCGGTTTGATACACATTTATGAAGTAAAGTAAAGGATAGATTGTATAAAATTACGTATTTTATGATGTAGAAATTTTAATTTTATATTAGTGTTTTTTTTCCATACAATTAACGTGAAAACTTTTTATGTACGAACTTGTAGAATTCATAAATTTTAGTTAACAACAGAGGTAGAGATTTTCCTTAATTATTCTTTAACGGTGCTAGGGATATTCACAAATAACGTAACACACTTTCAACCTCTTTTAAACGTTCTCTTTTCTTCCTTTCTGTAACAATTTCACATTTCTTTCTATCCATGTTTCCGTAAATACAATGTAAAAATGGTATAAAATTTTAAAACAGTCGTTATAAATTTCTTTAATAATTTTACAATAGCGATAAAACATTGTAGTTGCTGCGATGTCCTGAATTTTATGCAGTTTTTTCTTTCTGTTGTTGATCGACCTCTTCATTTTACTGTACTGTTCTTAACTCTTATCAGTCGTTGATTATGTCCATTTATTCTTTTATGTTATTGTCTTTCTACTAACATATACTATACTTAGATAAGATTTCCTTCTCGCATTATGCCCCATCTGTATTGTTAAAATCTCATATCGTAATCGTAATAGTAATAGTCATTATATCTCTGCATTTCATTATCTCTATCTTATGTCCATAACGTAGTAACTTTTTCCTTTATTCCGCTTTATCAAGCCTTCTAATTTTCGGTATCTTCTTTTGCGATCGCATTTCTAAATTTTAAGCTTTCTAGTATTGTTCTTCGATATCATGTATGTACTTTATCCATATCTCACGCGATGCAATTATTCTGGGCTTACAACTTTTTCTCGCATAACATTTTTTACAGTTCTTCCCCGCGTAAAGTTTTCTTCGTCTTTAACTCCTTCCTTACCTTACCGACTATCGTACATTTATTCTTTTGATATTTGTACCCTTTGAAGTGAAATTCAATTTGCTCACAAATCTCTGATATTCATTGGTTTTCTTTTGTGTTTTCATTTACTCTTATTACACATTTCTTGTCTTTTCTTTGTAAGCGATAGATCTTATCTTTGTTTAATACAGACTACCGTTTCACATGAAATTAAGAAATAATATTTTTAACTGTTCCCAAAAAGTTTTACAATCTTAAATTAAAATGCAGGCGACCGAGTTCGCTATATTTTCCCGGCACCGAGTAAACGAAGTTGTATTTCGAAGACCAGTTTCTCGAACAATTTCAAAATTCTTCTCTTTTTATAAATTTTCTTCATTTAAACACTTATTTAAAGAAAATAAATTAAAAATTTATTTTATTTTGAAAAAATTATGAGTTGCATTAAAATATGAACCGGTACAAGTAGAGTAGGTAGTGACTGAACTTGTTTCCCAAAGAATACGATAAGTTACGCTAATAGTTTTGGGATCTGGAATCCTGCGATTCGAAAAACGTACTTCATATACTACAGCAGTTGTAGCGCTACCATTACACACATCAAAATTAATCCCATATTAGCATAATTCTCTGTTGTAAATAAGTACGGCATTACTTCAATTAAAACCGATCGCGTTCAAACTAAAATTCACAAAAAACCTTTGCTAACGACAGAGTTCAAATTCCCGGTATACTTAATCTACCTTAGAGAATATTTTAAACACCGGTACAGTATGCGCATTGTTGATCAACTGTTATTTTATTGCCAGTAATGAAATAATAATTCTTCAAATAAAATTTATTGCATTTCTGTCATTAATAAAAAAATTATTATCCAAGTAATTTTTATTAGTTTATTTTAATTTTACAATTGTTGTGTTATTTCTAGTTTTTAAATTTTTTAACAGCAGTTTTTAGCGGTAAATTTTGTGTCTACAAATGTTGCACATCACCAAAAATTTGGTTTTCGTTTACGTAAAAATAAAGTAATTTTATGACAAATATAGTTTCTAAATAAAATTCAATTTTTTCTAATTTTTCTTTGTTTTATACAACTAATCTTAAACCATTTTGTTCAGAATTGAATTCCCTACAAGTTTTGTTTATAAGTTTTATTATGTGTTTATTATCCATTTAACAATGATATATATATTTTTTGGTATATGCCAAAGATAAGAACCGGCTTACACCGATTTATTGGTTTTCACCAGCTATTTCTCAATAACTGTTGCAAAACCCGATCTTAGACTTATTTTATTCGATTTTTTCAGGTCATAAACCATAAGAAATCACTAATTTTGTCCTTTAATTAACGTCCTAAAAATTTCAGTACCTCATTTCACCGGGGTAGCTAAAATCTGAGCGAAACCTTTGCCTAACCCGCAAACGAAGCATTTTAGGACATATGTTTTTTATGAACTTTTTCCATTATTTGCACGAATAGAATAGGATATGAAAATTTCGGCAGAACTTCGTGATACACCTGTAGAGTTTTTTTTTTTTTTTTACTTTGGAGTTATCTAAAAGTCGAAATTAAAATGTATGTTTTTTTTATTCCAGAATATTTTGTTGTCGTTTTTTACTTTTTAATTTAATATTATTATTTCCATAAATATAGCTTAATAAAAAAAAAAAATAGCTATAATCTAAAAAGGATTTCAAAGACGAGAGTTATCGAGTTCAAATCCTAATAAAGGTAGTTGCTTTTATTCGGATTTGAATACTAGATCTTGGATATCTATGTTCTTTTGGTGGTTGGGTTTCGATTAATCGTACGTCTCAGGAATGATCACCCTGAGTTTGTCCAAGACTAAACGTTTACCGGTACAATTACATTACATTGATAAGTTGCTAATGACTTTAATTGCTGATACAGCTGTAAATAAAAATATTTAAAAAAAAGAAAAAAATTATTTAAATTTCTTTTAGTTTGAATTTTCCTGTAAAAAGAATTATTTCTTTTCGTTTTGAAATTGATGTTGAAGGAATTCGACGTTGAATAATATATAAGCAAAAATATTGTTGGTTAAAAATACATAGTACAGTTAATTACTTTATAGGATAGTAAACAAGTAATGAAACACATACATCGTAAAACTGTAAAATTAAACGTAATTATACAATCAAGATATATCTTGATTTAAATTGGTAGTCTATATACTATTTATTTGGTTTTACTCTGGTTCTTATTCTTTTTTTTCTGATATAGTTATTGCCACAAATTGAACGTATCCAGTTGTTTCAGCGTTAAATAACAGTTATTCTATATTTCTCCAGTAGCTTTTTATACTTATGTACATTTTAAATTATGCTTTATTTAAAGATATTTTACTTTGGTTTATTTTTCTTTCTTTCTAACGTAATTTATATTTTGCTCACTGTAGTAGTCTTGTTTGGATTATTTTTTCTCTCTTTACATTATTATTATCATCGTCATCTTTTTAGATAGATATTGCTGAAAGATGTCTGTTGTTCTTGGTTTGCTTGTTTGTTAGTTAATACCTTTATCTACACATAAGCACGCACGCACGCTTACATATACTTGAATTTTATCCTTTAAATACAGAACGTTCGGAAAGTTGCTGTGCGCTGGAATTATGGAAGTGTAATCACAAAACTTTCTAAATTATTACGTTGTATTTTTATTTCGTTATTTTATAGAAATGGTTATTACAATAACCGGAATAGTCTATAAAAGGTGTTGAAAATGACTTCCTCCAACATCCAGTACAACACCGCACACGTTTCAATTTGTTTTCAAACCGGCTGACGTACTGAAATCTCATACGTATGCCGTTATTGCTGGTCATTAGTTCCTCAGTCGTGCGAGGTCTGTTGCGATACTTGTTTCGCTGCCTCTCATAGAAAGTAATCTGAGGGAAACAGATCGGGCTATCTTCCAGGCCACAATCCCCTCGAAATGATTCGTTCGCCAAAGACATTTCGTAAAAATGTCATCGACCTGTTAGCTGTATGCTCTGTAGCGCCATCTTGTTGGAACCAACCGTGATTGATTTTAAACTTCCGTTAACCGACTAATGAAGTTTGTAAAAACAGCACTATAACGACCACTATTAACGGTATTTTCAAAAAAGTTTGAACCCACAACGCGCGTTCTACTCGCACCGACCCAGACTCGTGTTAGGATTGTTCGTGTAATTCAGCGATTAGTTGTCGATCGTAGTCGTGCGTTTTGCGAGTTAATATATCTTCCCAGATGAAACCACGTTTCATCTTTGCAAAACGTAATATCGAGTTTACCTACGGAACTTCGGTCGATAAAACGTTTAAACCGTTGACAACAGTTTAGTGTTTCGGAATGATTTGTAGGTTTCAGTTCTTGAACACGCATTACTTTTTTTATTTTTTCTGTTTAGCCTCCGGTAACTACCGTTTAGATAATTCTTCAGAATATGAATGAGGATGATATGTATGAGTGTAAATGAAGAGTAGTCTTGTACATTCTCAGTTCGACCATTCCTGAGATGTGAGGTTAATTGAAACCCAACCACCAAAAAACACCGCTATTCACGATCTAGTATTCAAATCCGTGTAAAAATAACTGGCTTTACTAGGACTTGAACGCTGTAACTCTCTAGTTCTAAATCAGTTGATTTGGGAAGACGCGTTAACCACTAGACCAACCCGGTGGGTATAAGTGAACACGCATTACTTAGCAGCTGGAAAGTATCACTTCTTTTCTTACAGCTTTCTGTGCGGTAGCATGTCCGATATCTTGCTGCTGCGCTAACTTACGCGTTGACGTCGATGGATCTTATGGCCGTAACATACGAAATGTTAAACAGCAGTCTGTTCGACGAGTTTAGGTGGTCTTCCGCTTCGATGAGCGCCTCAACAGAGCCTGTTGCCCGAAATTTTTCGATAACATTTCAAACTGCATCGCGTTGAGGAACAGGAGTATTTGGAAACTTTTCTGAAAAGTTACGCTTCACTAAATCAGTATACTTGTTACCTTCCCGAATGACGGGCTGAACGAGAAAAATTCGTTCCTCTACCGAAAAAACCGTTACGTTTCTAGAAAATATGAATTCCGATAAACAGAACAACACGAAACGAAACGAATCACGTTCATTCACAACTTCACATCTGACGTCTTGGTTTATTACTGAACGACGCCTAACGAACCCACAGGGCAATAGACCTAACGCCGAAACAACAAAATGCATCGGATAATTCTAAAGCATACTGCACAGCAACTTTCTGAACGCTCGGTATGTCTGATTGATTAATTTATATAGTATTAAATAAATTGCATTTAACTATTTTAATATTTGGGGGAAAGACGTATATTTTAAACGTCGACGCAAAATCGTTGAAGAACCGTATAAAACAGGCTTCTTTATGAGAAAAGAGAGCATTATTTAGGTTATTGGAGATCTGTTGTAACGTTATACTTTATAATAAAACATCGACAAAATAAATTTAATAATTTTTTAGAATAATTTGTTGTGACGCAGTTGAACGTATCGTTTCCTTTATTTCAACTTGTGTGTAAAATTTTTTCGATAAATTTTTTTCTGTTATATTCTTATTGTTTCGTTTTTTAAAACGACACGTAAAATATTTCAATTATTTTTCTTTTTTATTGATAACTATAATATTTTTTCAATTTTATTTATTTAATTTTCAGTCGACGTAATCGATATTGCATATTCAATAATATTAGTGAATAATGATATAAATAATTATACTCTTTTTGTGTTTTTTTTTTTCCACTAAAATTCGATCAAATAAGATCATTCTATTTGTTACTGCCATTGTCCTAATTTTGAATTCCTATTAATTAGTACACATATTAGTATTTGTGCACTAGAAATATTTGTAGAATTAGTGTACTAGTATTAGTACACCAGAGTTAGTTTTAGTTAGTCAGAACTCTTGAGGAAAAACCTTTCATCTCCGTAATTTTAAGGCGAGTAAGACGTAACTAACTGAAATATAAATCAGCTCGGTTAGATGCATATCAGAATAGAGCCATTTTTTTTTTGTAAATGCCTGTATTTAAAGTAAGAATTAAATGTACATTTTGTTAAACTAGTGACAGTTTCATAAGTTAGCTTTGTTATATAAATATTCGAAAAATAATTTTTGTAATAAAAAAATAATAAAACTTAATTTATTACTTAAAAATCGATAAAAGACGCCAGATTTATTTATTTATTTTATTAAGCTACGAAGAATGAACAAATTTTAAATAAATAAAGAACTATACGTTACACCTCCGAAAATCAATGATTTATGCCGATTAGCGAGTATAATTAAATCCTACCTGAAATAAGAAACAATAAACACCTGTTATACGAAATAAATAATCGAAAAAATTTAATTAAACGGTAAAAGTTCGAAAAATCAGCCGATACAACAGTTTCCGAAAAGTTTAATAAAAAACATGTCACGGGTGTATCAAATGAAACTGTGCACAAATGTAACATTTAATTAATACATTAAATGTACAATTATAGAAACAGGAATAATACTTGCTACAATGAATTTTTATTTACAGCTGATCAATGTCGCCATTATTTGCCTCCAGATATGCTTGAATATGTTTGCAAACGAATGCTCAGAATATGAGGATCACTCTTATAAACAGAATGAAATACTTTCATTGTTACCCATTAATAAAAATCTGTACGTCTAAAATCTGGGGATCTTGAAGGCCAGATACGCTTTCAAATGATAATATTCCTGAAAACTGCAAGCAGTGAAGTAAGCTAAGTGAAATATCGGCTATGTGCACCGTTGTTCCATTTGTTGGCTGTAGACTCCAAAAATGTTTCTTCATTTAGTCGACCGATGAAAGGATAAGTGATTCCATTTGCAGTGACGTTTTGAGTTTACTGTATTCTGGAAAACCTCAGTGCCTATCGTTTTAGAATATAGCTCACCAAACATGCAACACACCAATTTACTTGTAGCAACCAATTTTTTTTATCATGTATCAGCTGTTCCAAGATTTCACGAGTATAATTCACATGCGATGTGATAAATGAAACTATGATTAATCTGACAAAAATATTACATCGATAATGTTTTCTTCATTTTACTTCCTTCTATGAAGTAAGGGAAGTATTGTGGTCGCAAAAAATTACGGTTTCAGATTTCAACGGAATTATCCATTTTGACCATACCTGAATCCATTTTGATTAGTTTCGGTGTGACATCTGTACGTAAATCTAAAAAATTTGGATTTTAGACTTTTTCTTAACTGCAGTAATAAGCCCTCATCGAGAGCTTTTCAACGCTATATCATAAGTGCTGTATATTTTTATCGGTTCCACAGTTATAGCCAAGTAAAACTTTAATTAATGAAATATTTGGATCTTACAAGGGGAAGGCACATCGGTTCTAATCCGACTTTATCTTCTTTTTTTATTAACTTTTTTTTAATTTAAACATATTGATTTATTAATTATTATTAACCTCTAATTGTAAAAACAGTTTTACAATAAATAATAATCCAATAATAACAATAAAAAAAAAAGAAAAAGTATCAGAAATTATTAATGGAATAAAATTTTATGTATTTTTCATTTTAAAAATATGTGTATATGTAATTTAATAGGCGTACAAGGACGTCATGAGGAAATTTGGCGTGCAGAATAAATAAATTGAATTTACAAAATATAAGATTAAAATATAAAATAGTAAAAAGACAAAGATAATTTTTTAAATTTAGGAAAGACAAAACCGTAAAATTTTTAACAAAACAAAATAAGAAATGCATAAACACTCAAATTTATGATTTTAAATTCTTCATTACATCTTCATTTAGACTTTAATATTTACCAGCACAAAATTTAACTTTTGACATAATAATATTAAATCCAATATATATTAGATATTAAAATTCTTCGATACATTTTACTTACAATCTTTTATACTTAGTTACCTAAAATAGAATATCGAAGGTTTAAAATTGATAGCATGAATCAAAACACACCCACACACACAAAGACAGAGAATGGAGAGTACTAATATTAATTTATGGTAAGCAGGCCATATAATAATGAACAAAATTTGTCCCGTAAGAATAACCCTTGTTATTCCTATTATTGTACTATAATTTAATTTAAACCAGAAGCAGATCGTTTAAATCTTTCATTATTGTATTAAGTTAACACGAATGTTTCTTTATAAGTGATGTAAATTTAGGAATCTGTACATGACAGCTATTAGTAACTTTTATAATAATAGTAAATAAAATTTCATTAATTTAAATCAGAAACATTTTTGGGTATTTTTACTAAGGGGGGTTTTCCTTTCCGACAGCTGATAAAAAGGAAGCATGGAGCAACGCCGGATAATTCTGTTAATTTTAGATCCAGAATATGAAACAGTATCGATTAAACAAAGCGAGCGTGCTCATAAAAATTAGCTATAATTTAGCTTAGCTCAAATTCCCTGTGCGTTTGTGGCCGAATAATATGTACATCACATAATACATTTTCATCGCCTCATTTCTTAGGAGGGTTGATGATTTTCCTTAAAAAATCTTGAGACTATTCTTAGATAGTTTTATAGTACCTTTCTTTTTCCTGTTTAGCCTCCGGTAACTACCGTTTAGATAATACTTCAGAGGATGAATGAGGATGATATGTATGAGTGTGAATGAAGTGTAGTCTTGTACATTCTCAGTTCGACCATTCCTGAGATGTGTGGTTAATTGAAACCCAACCACCAAAGAATACCGGTATCCATGATCTAGTAAGCTTTATAGTACCTAGATAATTGCATATGTTGATATAAGATTTGGTGTTTAAAAATTTATGAGTTTAGGAAAAATTAAATAATTAAATTTTTTTTGTTTTTTTAAATAGTATTATTTATTATTATTATTCAACAAGCTGTGGTGCTATGGTGTAATATTATGTATAAAAATTAGGTTTTGAGAAAAATGTTATTTTTTTAATTTTTAAGTAGCCAATATTTTAGTTATTAAACCTTAAATAACTGATGAAATTAAGCAAAAAAAAATTTAGAACTTAACACCAATTTATTATATGTTATCACCAAGTAAAGCTTTGTAGCGATATATTTTTTAACGTGTTTTTTTGTTATATTTGTTTGTAATAAAGTCTGTTTGTATCGTATTCGTTTGATGTAGATGTATTTATATTTGTACATTTACATGATATTGCTTTTGAAATACGAAGCGTGTTTCAGTTTCTTTATAAAAGTCTCCCATCAGCAAAGAATAATAAACTTGTTACCTCTTTTACTAATTGGTATCAGTTTACTTCTGTTTTAAAATCAGTAATAACACAACCAATTTATACAGACTAGTGAATCTTCATTTAACTTAGCGTTCTATTTATAAAGATAATAGAAGTATGAACTATATTTAAAATATATATTTTTTTTTATAATAACAGCATCATAATATTTTGTCACTTGGAATGTTAAAATACTTCCCCCCACCTAAATCCTACAACTCCCCACCTCATTGAATCATCAGTTATTCGATTTACGAATCGATTTTTTTGTAGCTTCGAGCCGGCTCAAAGTTTTGTTGTTAATTTTATGGGATAAAGATGAAAAAAATACTTGGTCGGAAATAATCATCGATTACAGTAACATATTCTACGTTAATCGTATTTACTGCATACTATTTTTGAACTAATCGAATCCTACATCCTATATTATTTCAATTATATAAACTTTTAGCTTTATACAATAAGGATCGTTGACTTTTTTTATTGTTTGATGACGTCATATTTACTTGGACATTCAACGGAGTGATTATTTTAATTAATGTATATTTTACTCTTGCGTAAATTATTAATATGTATATATATATTAATACATATTAATATGTTATATTGTTATATGTTAATATATATTATATATATATTAACATTTATATATATAAATGTTAAATTCGTTTGTGTACGGCTTCAAAAACTCAAAATGTTCTGCACCGATTGAGCTCAAATTTTAGCACGATATATAACCCGCATCAAAGATTTTGAATAAATATATCTATCTATTTTTAATTTGTACAGTTTTTTAATAAATAAAAGGCTAATAAACCAGATGGAAATGTAAACAAAGGAAAACCAATCAGATCAATGCAAGCTGGCCGCTGTCGAACACAACGACAAATCACAAAGAGCCCGAATGGCTGTTGCCAATGTAAACAAAATCACAACTGATTAAGTAACAAATTTCTTTGAATTATATTTAACAGCTAAAACATCTGTATTTTATTAAAAAAGAACACCAAAACAGAAAGAAAAGCCACCAAGAAGGATGACTTACAGTAAATAAATTAAAACACCCAACTTTCTTATAGCCCAAAAAGACTTAAGACTATGCAAACAAAAAAAGTCGAAATAACCAAATACACAGAAATAATATCCCTACATAATGACCAAAAATCCTTTGTTAGGTTATTTTTTTACATATATATGACCAAACAATCGTTTTTTGGTCATTTAGCGTTCTTTGCTATGCAAAAGCAAAGAACAAAATTCACAAATAGTAACACTGAAACCACACAACTAAGTATTCGTTTTTTTTTTGTTTTTTTTCAAACCTCCGAAAGCACCGTTATGCATTGCTTCAGATGATTATATGAATGATTTATAGCGTATATGAAAATGCCATGCCTGACCGGGATTCCAACCCGGAACCACCGGATTAAAGTACGAGACGTTACCACTCGCGCCACGGATGCCGGCAAACATATTCGGTAGGAGCCGAATAAAACCACGACTTACCAATATGGCGTTGTGTGACAAACCAATTTTATACGGACTATAATTACTTTTAATACGCAAAACCCTTTGCAATGATTGAACATTAACTTAAACCTCTTCAAAAATTATTCCTTTTGAACTAAGCCGCATTTTGATATCATTGTTTTTCTATAACACGGCTGGAATTCTTTCCGTTTATTATAAGAAGCGTTGTCGAAGACAATAACCGAATTCTCTTCCAAAGGTCATAATTCACCGCTAATCTATTTCTAAATAATTCAAATTCGTGTATTGTTTTTACGAATCGTGTTTTTATCAAAATCTCACCTTTTTCTCAATTGACCTGCGGGGTTTTGTTTTCTTTGGAGACCGTAATTCATTAGTAGATTCATACTCAAGAATCACGTTGTACACTGAAGCAGCACAACTTCTACTTACGTTAGCAGTTTATTAACAGCTGAAATCAACGCCGTTTGATTATTCTGTAATTTGTAAGCATTACTCTGCTTTTGTAAGCATCGACTTTTTCTTTGTTTGCATAGTCTTAAGTCTATCTGGGCTATAACAAAGTTGGGTGTTTTAATTTATTTACTGTAAGTCATCCTTCTTGGTGGCTCATTTGTTTTGGTGTTTTTTTTTTTTTGTTAATAAAATACAGATGTTTTAGCTGTTAAATATAATTCAAAGTAATTTGTTACTTAATCAGTTGTGATTTTGTTTACATTGGCAACGGCCATACGGGCTTTTGTGATTGGTCGTTGTGTTTGACAGCGGCCATCTTGCATTTATCTGATTGGTTTTCCTTTGTTTACATTTCCATCTGATTTATTAGCCTCTTATTTATTAAACAATTGTACAAATTAAAAATAGGTAGATAGATTTATTAAAAATAGATGAAAACAATCTTTGATGCCGGTTATATATCGTGCTAAAATTTGTGCTCAATCGGTGCAGAACATTTTGAGTTTTTGAAGCCGAACACAAACGAACTTAATATTTTTATATATATAGATTATTAAGAATGAGGAAAACAAAACGATTTTCTCAGCGATCGTAATCTATATTTAATTATTTTTATGTCGTTTGATCTGAACAAGGATGAAGGAAAGGATGGCAAGCACTACGACACAAGACAACTCCTCCGAAGTAGTACCTCAAGCCCTTTTAATCGCTTTTGAAGCGATTTCATCGGTCCTAAAGTGCCAATAGTCTCAAATGCGAATCAAATGCTGTCATCCATCACAGTTGCCCTTGAACGCTTATTGCGACTCATTTTCTACAGCTTCATATTCCTTTAAATTTGCTGACCTAGTCGTACAATATACGTGAGCTGAAAGTTTGACCCTCGCCAACTACTGTGTCTAGAGTTCTAGTCATTATATTGTAATAGTCTGTTGTGTTTGCAATTTATATACAAATTTTCATATTATTAATAATCGAATGATGTCATCCGGTTAGAGAATACAACAAACTCCGCTCGCCCGACCTACCTAAGCAAGCCGACAATTCGGTTGACAAAGACCGAATTGTGTTGACCTTTAGCTCACTTAATGTGCCCTAGTTAAAAGTTAGCATATTAATGATCATCACTCATACTGACCGATCTGATACATTTTTGTAACAGACGTTTTACTTTAGAACCGTTACTCTCTATTTGAACAACGAACAGCAATCCAAACAACTTTGTTATTCAAAAATATTCATATATATAACTAACGAGTAGGCTCTTTTTTACTTTTTTATTATCCCTGTCGTATCTTTTTTGATTTAATTTGAAGCTTAACATCTTGTTACATACTAAATAAATACAATCGAAGTTAGTTCTTATTTATGTTTTTTTACGATTTCTTATTTATGGTTTTGCCGGGAGTACCTCTTATTCGGTTGATGGCCCTGCATAGAAAACAAAGATATGAAGGAATGTCCAAGACGGATGCCGAGAAACTATGAGCCGCAGGAGTGGATCTGGAGTGGCAGGAGGCGTGGGAAGAGGCACGCTCGGGCAGATGGCCGAAACGGATGATACCTAGGCTGGAGAGGGGTCATGGTGACGAGGGTTATTATATTCTCAGCTTCTCTCTGGCCATGGGGAATATGGCGACTACCTTCATCGTTTTAGGTGAAGGGAGCTGCCCAACTGTGTATATTACGGCCTGATTGACTCGCCTGAACATACATATTATGAGTGCCAAAAAACCGGCGTGGATTGGAGTGGATTACACCGGATTCAATAGTAAAGTATATGCTTCATGGCATCACGGAACGGCATAAGATTGAATCGTTGGTGACAGAAATTATAAAGACGAAAGAAGCCGAATACAGCCGATGGAGAATGGTCTAAAAAGAAAAAAAATATATATGTCAAGACCGAGTCCTGGTGATGGGTCGGGAATCGAGAACGGTAATAGCCAGGCCCGGACCTCCCGTCCCAAAGCTTGAGGGAAGCAAAACAATTAATCAAGATCGAGTTCCGGCTTGCGAGGCGGGAACCCTTGGAACGGCATAGCCAGGCCTGGGTTAACCCCCGCTTCGTCAGTTAAAGACAGGCACATGAAGAAAGAAAAGATCCAGAACTAGCCGGGTGACCTGCCGTGCCGGACATCTGCCGGCAGGTAGGATGATCCGTTAGAGTCGGAGGATACTCTTCTGGGTTGAGTTATCCCACATGCTTGACTGTAGGACCAACCCGGAGAGCTGGGAAAATAAAACTTATTTATACTATTGTTAATTTTAAGCAATTTCAATTATATACTGAAATTTGTCTTCAGAAAAACGAAGAGAAATGTAAAACAATTCTAAAAATTTACCCCGTGAACTTTTTAATATTTTTTCTTTGTCCACGTCCAATTTGTTTGTTTTTGAAGTAATTTTTTTTCGATTTTCAGCCACTTCTTAAATTATTTCGCTGAGGAATGATTATTTGTAAAAATAATAATATAAAAAATAATGTATTCATTATGATAAGCGTAAGAAAATGTGAACAATGGTTTGTAATACCATTTATAAATATGAATAATTTTATAAAATTCTGATTTATATATATTATTGCATAATTTATGCTGTAATTAATTAATATTACTTTTTTTTTTGTTTTAGGTAAGTGTTGCATTACATATTTTGTCCGGTTAATAAAAGGTTTCATCGTGTAAGTATTTTAAACATCATATTTACTTTGATCAAAATATAAGTTCTGTAATAGTTTGTAAAAGCAAAATCATAAAATTATAAATTTATAAAAATATAGATAAATTCTAGTAAATTTTTTTAAAACGGTTTTAAATAACATCTTAGTTTTCAGCTTATTTAAATTAACCGTTAAATTAACTATTAATTTGAATTAATTTTAGCAGAAAAACGATTTGTTAAGGTATAGTTAAATTTTCTGGGGGTTTTGTTATCATTTTTCAATTTTTTCCAGACTGGAAACACTTCGAAAAAAGGGTTAAAATTCCGAAATTTTCTTTCGAAATTTATTTATTTTAATTTTCAGTGTGTGCCACTTCATTATTATTACTCATGTTTTGTAATAGGTAATCTTCAGGTAATCAATTATTAGAAAACGTTTTTGACAAGATGGTGTGAAGCCTTCGTTTAAAATTTTAAACGTGTTACTAGGAATTTATATTTTTGTTTATTTCCCTTCATATTCATCGCATAGTTTCCTTTATCGCATAGTAATTTCCATATTTAATAATATTTCCATATTCATCGCATAGTAATTTCCTTCGTATTTTTGTTTTTGTACTTTTCTTTTTATTACAATTTATTTTCCGATAAATTCAGTCTACTTCTATAAAAAAAAATATTGTTAGTATATAAACGTATAGACTAAATATCTTAACACTGAACCCGATTTGCTAATCTAAAGTCTCTTATCTCATAGTACGTTGTGGGGAAATGCTGCACACTACACAAACAAACCTGTGCATATATTTAAATGATTTTCGTGAAAGCAGAGCCTAAAATATATGATAATGGTTGAATGTTAAATTTTTATACAGCAAATTGTCTATGAAAAAATATTGTACTACGCACAGTAATACAGGCGCGCGCGCAAGTGTGTGAATGTTTGTGTTAATCAGTGTCCTCCAATGATGGTGCTATCATTGGGGGGTGGGCAAGTCAACAATTTCAAATGGAAAGGATAAATTATGATATGTATTTTAAACGGCATTGAAAAAAAAAGATTTTGATGTAGAAAATATCTGCCACAATTGCTGTAACCAAATTAGCGGGCATTTAATTTATTTTATAGCTAGTTTCAACAAAAGCTTATTACACCCCGAGTAATGGTCTCATACTGAAAAATAAATCGTTTCGAGGTGTGAGCATTTGATAAATTTCATTTTTCCATGTTAAACGGTTAAAAAAATATTTAAGAGTTGTCATACTTTTGTTATATTCTGTATATTAATTAATTTTCCGATGCGATATAAACAATCGCAAGTCTACCGTACATATAACTCAAGGTAATTGGCTGATTCGCTTCAGTCGTATGAAACAGAGCACGATGCAAATGCAAAGTCTTTATCTTGTATTATTTCAAAAAGCGAAAATGGACATTCGTTTTTAATTAAACAAAAACCGAACGTTTATAACAAAAGATAAAATAATTGATTATTTTTAATTATTCGACTTGAATATTTCATAAAAATATTCTGATAAAAATTTATTTTTCAAGTTCTAAGAAAAAATATATTACTCGGTGGCGTTAAATTATATGAATATTTTCATCATTAGTCATTAGTATGAATTAGAGTAATTTTTGTTACTAGTACATTTTATCATAGCGATTTTATTGTTTTTAGTAATCGATGTATTAAATTTTATTCCAGAAATTTCTATTTTTTCGGTTTATCTTCGTAACCCGGTCAAGATAATATCGTGTAAAAAATGCTTTGAAATATTTAAGTTGTATTGAGGAATTATTATGCAAATAGGCTGATAAAGTAAAGATTACGAATCCATTTTTCAACCGCAACCTGTAAGAACCCTTTTTACTAATGCGGTTTTAAAACAATATAATTATAAAATTTGGCTTTTAGAAAAAAGAAGTTTCGGGTTGTTAGGAATTGCAGTCGGCATTACTGTATTGGATTTGCAGTAGTACGACCAGTGTTACTAAAATAGCAACCGATGAAGTAAAACACTGACCTAAAAAAAAAATAATGTTTTACTTGTTTAATGAAAATTCTTTGCAGTTACTTAACTTATTCAAGTGTCCTGGAAGTACTTATTTTAGTTAATCTGTGAATTTGTAATAATCGTCTAATTCCAGAACGGTTTCGTTTTTTTTTCATGAAATAAGTATTAAATGATTTGTCTCAAAAAACTAGTGATAGCGTATAAATGTTCGATGAAAACAAATTGGCAGATGAAGATGCCGCTTTTTAATAGTAAACAAAAGCAATTGAAACTTTCAGCATATTTGATAAATAAAGTTCTTTTAAAATTTTTTGGTTCATAAACTAGACGACCTCATCAAATTTACCCCTTGTAGTAACAAGATTATCGATATTTACTTACTGGGAATTTAATGTACTACGTCAAACCTACAAAATTGTTTTGCGGTACCAACTTTACATATTTTACAATAATATTTTCAAAAATTATTAGAGATACAAAGTTCTAGAACCTGTTTTATTAAATTTTTCAAATCAAACCCATATGAAATCATCAAAATTACTCCTTAATCTAAATTCCGAGAATTTCAGTCCGACTTCACTAAATCTTGGCGGAGAAATCAGAGCGAAATTTTTCGCAATCTATAACTCGAAAACAAAGCGTTTACTGACCGATATTTATATGAATTTTTCTCTTTATTTTTATTTGCAGAACGATTCGATGTATATCCGATATATTTATATCCTGGAAATATACGGTATACATCCCGGATTGTATCAACACAATTATAGAGAAAGATCGAATAAAACATATTTACTACACTTAAATGTTTAAAATAAAGGAAACTATTTTTATTCTACCGATTTCGAAGTTTTCATCTAAACTAAATAGCGTACAAATTTCTGCACATAATTTACATAAGAATATTTTTAACTCTTCGTTTCAGATTTTGCTAACCGTCTCCTCTTAATCCATCGGTAATTTAATACGCAACTCTATATTTTGATAGCTGCAAAACGTTAGTGGTTTTTGTTTAAATCATTACCTTAAAAATTTATCGAATTTTTATGAACGTTTTATGTAAATTCTATTTAGTTTTTCCAAACTAATTGTCGGTCCTAACATTGAAAACATTTTGTTTCACGGATATATCTGTTGAAAAACATCTCATGACTTCCTTGTACGCCTATTAAATTACATATGCACACATTTTTTTTTTTTTAAATGAAAAGTACATAAACTTTTATTCCGCTAATAACGTCTTATTTTTCTTCGATTTTTTTTTTATTGTTATTGAATTATTATTTATTGTAAACTTTTTTTACAATCGCAGGTTAATAATTATTAATAAATCGATATATTTAGATTAAATTAAAAAAAAGGAAAGGAAGTCGAATTTGAACCGATGTGCTTTCCCCTTGCAACATCAAAATATTTCATTAATTAAAATGTTATTTGGCTATAATCTGCAACCGATGAAAATAAGTACCGCTTATGATATATCGTTGAAAAGCTTTCGATGAGAGCTTATTACTGCAGTTAAGAAAAAGTCAGAAAGCCAAATTTTTTGGATTTTGGGCTTTTTTGGACATTTTTGTTCAAGACGATTGCAATCAAAAGAGTAGGAGCACAACTAGATGTTACGAGAGTCCTAAATCCAAAATTTCAACATCCTACGGTTAATTGTTTTTGAGTTATGCGCGATACATACGTACGTATGAAAACCGAAAAATTTCGGTTTTCAGATTTCAACGGAAATATTCATTTTGACCATCCGTGAATCCATTTTGACTAGTTTCTGTGTGACGTCTGTACGTACGTAAATCTAAAAAAAAATTTTGTTTGGAATTTTTAAAACTGCAGTAATAAGCCCTCATCGAGAGCTTTTCAACAATATATCATCATAAATGGTACTTATTTTCATCGATTCAAAAGTTATATCCGAATAAAATTTTAATTAATGAAATATTGGGATGCTACAAGAGGCAAGAGGAAGACACAAAGGCACATCGGATCAAATCCGACATCATCTTCTTGTTTTTTCAACTTTATTTTTTATTTAAATATATTGATTTATTAATAATTATTATCCTTTGATTACAAAAACGTTTTACGATAAATAATTAAATAATATCAATAAAAAACAAATAAAGATAACAAAAGTTGTTAATGAAATAATATTTTACGTACTAATCATTTAAAAAAAAGAATCTGCGTATGAAATAGGCATACAAGGAAGTTACGTGGTGTCCACATCAGATATTTTACTTTCTTGTACAAAGTAAAGGAAGTATTGTGTCGCGAAAAATTTCGGTTTTCAAATTTCAACGGAAATATCCATTTTGACCGGTTTCGGCGTGACGTCTGTACGTACTTACTTATCTATGCATCTCGGATAACTCAAAACGATTAGTTGTAGGATATTGAAATTTTGGATTTAGGACTGTTGTACCATCTAGTTGTGCACCTTCCATTTTGATTGCAATCGAATGGGCTAAATCCAAAAAAAATTGTATTTTGGAATTTTTCTTAACTGCAGTAAAATAAGTCCTCATTGACAGCTTTTCAACGATATATCATAAATGGCACTTATTTAGATCGGTTCTAGTTATAGCCAAATAAAAGTTTAATTAATGAAATATTTGAATTTTACAAGGGACGGCACATCGGTTCTAATCAGATTTCATCGTCTTTTTTTAACTTTTTTTTAATTTAAATATATTGATTTATTTATTATTATAAACCTCTGATTGTAAAAAAATTCACCGTTATTAACAATTCAATAATAATAAAAAAAATATGAAAAAATATTAGAAGTTATTAATAAAATAAAATTTTATGTACTTTTCATTTAAAAAAAATGTGTATATGTAATTTAATAGGCGTAAAAGGAAGTCATATGGTGTTTACATCAGATTTTTAATTTATACTTCAGAAGATTCTGTTTAAAGTTTTTTCGATCTTTTCATATGATCTTACGATGAACATTTTTTTATGCATATTATTTTTATTACGCGTTTTAAATATTTAAAAAATAAAAATTTTATGTTAAATTAATGTGAAACAAATCGATTTGGACGTTTCAGTATGTATTTTATATATATTATTATTATAATTATAATATTTAAATACTCATGTGGTTATTTTAAGATTTTTTTCATTTCATTCATTAGCTATTACTAAAAGAAGAAAGGAGGGTTTTTAAATTTTATAATCTGTTACTGCCTTCCCACGCTTTTTAAACGTATAGGAAACGAATTATCCTTTTTTTAATGTGTGTGAGCGTTCGCGTCGTTGTATAATAATTTGTGAACTGATCGCTAATGTTTTATCGCGATTTAATTCATTTATAATGTGGCAGGTAGGTCAGCAGAAGAAATTCAAACTAAAATAAAATAGAAAAAAAAACCTGTACAATTGTTACTTAGTATCGGAATAGGAGTAGGCGCTTTAAATCGGAACTAATCAGATGTAACTTAAACTGAAACAAAACTAAATTGATAGCTTTTTAAATGAAATGCATGAACACACCGACACGCTCGATTTCTTTAAAGTGAATAATACTTCACACGTCATTGTCTAATTTATTTAATTTTATTTATTACATATTATATTACGGTATATTTTACATATCGTTATTTATTTATTCGTTCGTTCATTTAAGGTTACTGCAGGTACTTAAACCAAATTGCAGTCGCTTACGATGACGGATGGATAAATTTTTTTAGCGTGTAAAGTGTCAAACCTAATCGGAGTTGTATTTCCTTTTTGTTTAAGTTATATACTAAGTTCTTTGTACGTAGCCGAATAAACTGATTAAGGCGATCGTTACTATTATTACCGTACCGCAACATTTACATTTTGTGCACACCGTATTTCCAAAACCGCATTACCTAGAAAGCGGAAATTTATCATACTCAACTAAATAATGAATAGAGCTTGTGAATCACCTTATAAGAAGGAAATAAAAAAAGGTAAAATTATGTACAGTCTACTTATATGAAACAATGCAAATGTAAATTCCTTATAAATGGAATTCCTTTATATTCTTTTAATTGCAAATATAAATCTTCTTATACAAATATAAATTCTTGTACCGGTTAGCTGTGTTAAGGTCAAAAAAAATGTTTAAACACCATTTCCAAGCCGACTCATTAACTCTACTTAATTATGAATAATTTTTAATAAAATTCTTATTATAATATATATATATATATATATATATATATATATTAACTATTGAAGGATTTTTTAACAAAAAAAAAAAACTATTTTTAAGTTGATAAATCAACTTATTAAAAGTTTATGTATTTTCATCACAAAATCGTGAGAAGGAAATGAAATTAGGCGCAATTTTTATATTTGAATCTTTATATTCAAAATAAAAAATTAAATATTCTTGTAAAAGTTACTGTTGTATACGGTTTAAAGATCGGTTAAACGAGAGGTGGATAAATTACAATCCATAGTCGCTCAAAACTCGCAAATGAAAAAGATAATCGATTGAAAAATATATGTCATAAAGCTAAATTTGTTTATTTGCTACTTCTTTACAGTTACTTATCAATAAACAATTTTTTTCTTCCGTCGATGAAGAATGGCGGTGGTCTTTCTTGATCAATGATTTCACTGTGTCCTTCAGTTCATCACCTACGATGAAACGAAAACTCTTAATATCCCTCTTTAATCGCTGGGCTCAAATTTGATGAGCGTAGAGGGAGCGGAACGGGTTTTAATTTTAATACGAGTCTTGGCGGTCGCTCGCGAAACGTGCGGTGAAGCATTATTATGTTGCAGAATTATCGGCTCCGCGATCTGTCGAACAAGACACATCTCCTAAGATATCTTAGTAAGAGCGTAAGATGTATCCGACTCCATTCGGCGCTTCTGTCGTTTCTTCCTCGATATTCACTTGAGCAGCTTCTGACGGACGTAACTTTATTGCCCGCAGCCCGAGCATAGGACTTCGATCTATAGTTTCATCTCCAGAGACGGCTTTTAAACGACGATGAATGTCACTAGCGTTCACTTTTGTTAAAAATTCAATCGCTGCACGTTGTTTTTAACGCGTTGACATAGCAAGCGTAGTCGACTATAACAATGGCAGCTGACAGAAAGGAGAGGGAGTGGGTCAACGAGTTCTGGAATGTTACTAGTAGGGGAATGAAACTACAAGATAGCAGCAGCACCTATCTCTTTGTGCGAAAATTTGTTTTCCCGTTACGTTGTCGTGTGCATTACACAATTATTAATGTTTTAGTAATCGATTGTCGTAATTAACGATCAAAATGAATTTATACGAAATATTTAACTTTTAAATGAATGTTTGCTACATTAAAATTTTTATTTTATTGTTTTATATTAATTTTTATATCAATTTTTGATCGGTATAAAAGAAACTACAGTCCATTACAGAGTAATACACTGGAGAGTAATACACTAAGACTGCAGACCTTCGGCGGATAGTAAGATGAAGTATTTTTTTTTGTCTACAGTCATTTGACTGGTTTGATGCATCTCTCCAGGATTCCCTATCTAGTGCTAATCGTTACATTTCGGTATACCTCCTAGATCCTACATACCTAACAATTTGTTTTACATATTCCAAACGTTGCCTGCCTGCACAATGTTTTCCTTTTACCTCCAATATTAAATCGACTATTCCAGGATGCCATCTATGTCTCTTCTTTTAACTTTATTTTTCCAAATGCTTCTTTCTTCATCTATTTGCCGTAACACCTCTTCATTTGTCACTTTATCCATCCATCTGATTTTTAACATTCTCCTATAGCACCGCATTTCAAAAGCTTCTAATCTTTTCTTCTCAGATACTCCGATCGTCCAAGTTTCACTTCCATATAAAGCGACACTCCAAACATACACTTTCAAAAATCTTTTCCTGACATTTAAATTAATTTTTGATGTAAACAAATTATATTTCTTACTGAAGGCTCGTTTAGCTTGTGCTATTCGGCATTTTATATCGCTCCTGCTTCGTCCATCTTTAGTAATTCTACTTCCCAAATAACAAAATTCTTCAACTTCCATAATCTTTTTCATCCTATTTTCACATTCAGTGGTCCATCTTCGTTATTTCTACTACATTTCATTACTTTTGTTTTGTTCTTGTTTATTTTCATGCGGTAGTTCTTGCGTAGGACTTCATCCATGCCGTTCATTGTTCCTTCTAAATCCTTTTTACTCTCGGCTAGAATACTATATCATCAACAAATCGTAGCATCTTTATCTTTTCACCTTGTACTGTTACTCCGAATCTAAATTGTTCTTTAACATCATTAACTGCTAGTTCCATGTAAAGATCAAAAAGTAACGGAGATAGAGAACATACTTGTACTCCCTTTCTTATTACGGCTTCTTTCTTATGTTCTTCAATTATTACCGTTGCTGTTTGGTTTCTGTAAATGTTAGCAATTGTTCTTCTATCTCTGTATTTGAACCCTAATTTTTTTTTTTAAATGCTGAACATTTTATTCCAGTCTACGTTATCGAATGCCTTTTCTAGGTCTATAAATACCAATTAATAAAAAGTAGTAAATTATTTTTGTTTATAATACTACAGTAATAGTGTGACTTTGAATTTTGGTTGCATTCTGGTTGTTTCACGAGTACATCCTTCACATATAGCTTTGTTAACATTCTGTACGACTAGGAAAAATATGTGTTATTAAGTAGATTCTAATGGTGGTTTGTTTGCAGAACAAAAATACCTGTTACTCTAAATTAATACGGTTAGACATCGATCTGACAACTTTCAAAGTAATAAACTAAGAACTTACCGCTGCTTTGCCCCACCATAATGCGTGATAAAAAAATAGTAATAATACTAAATAAAGACCAATAATATGAACGGTAATAAGAATAAACCGTGTATTTTTTATTATATTGCAAACCTGAAAAAATATTTTCTTTGGGGTAAAAGATTGGATTTCTAGGAAATTCAAGGCAATTTAAGTTCGCGATGTATATATATATATATATATATATATATATATTTTATTATAATAAAAATTGACTCACTCGGTTGAAAAGTAATAATTTAATTAATGTTTAACGTCTCGTAGTCGACGTGCCTAACGTGAATCGTTTTCTTTGTTATCCAGGGGCTACTTCAGTGTTACAGTTGTAGTTAATCTAGCGACATCTGCGATTGTAAAAGAATAACGACGTTGTAAAAGAAAGAACTTAATGGCATTAATGCACGAAGGAGGTGAAGAAGAAAAAAAGAAAAGTCAGCGTAATGAAAATAAAAGGTGACGGGTAAGACTTGTATCGGTTAGAAGTAGGGTTAGAGGTCAGAACGGTCATAGAAAGGGCGTGAATTGGATCGGTACGACCTTGGCAGGACCACTTAAGCTAATTGCTCGGTCCTAACTAAACTGATGGAGACAAAATAGCTTCTGTTGTTACTACTATTGTTATTATTATTATTATTATTATTATCATTATTATTATTATTATTATTATTGCTACTATTTCTCTATTATCGAGCTGTGCCGGCTATCGTTAAAAGAAGCTGAATGAAGGGGGAGACGTTTATCATAACATTCGTTGGTTATACCCTCCTTTCTTGTCCTCTCATCATTAAATAAAATGGAATTATAACCAAGTAAAAACAGCTGTACCTCATAAAAAAAAAAAACAAACAGTTATCTTTCTTTAAGAAAAGATTATTGAAAATCGATATAATAAATAATTCCATTTTTTGTAATTAGTAACTGTCTTAATACTGTTTATATTGTCTCCAATGTAACATATTACATTCAAAAATCGTAATACATATAAAATTATAAAAAAGTTATCGATTGTTTGAAAGATTACTTTTTTTTAGATAAATGACGAACAGCGGTGAAAATGCCATGCCTGACCGGGATTTGAACCGGGCAGGCATGGCATTATAACATGAAAGAAAACGTAATTATCCTTATGCGCACCCAACACGTTAATTGATTGTACGTGGTGGGCGGGAAGTCCCTTTACTCTAGTTATGAGATTATTAGGAAAGCTGCAGCTTACCTTCTATTGATCAAAATGATCTGATTCTATTGATCTGTATGGGTTCCACCGTGTTCAAAGCGCAGCTTTATGCGCCTCCATGTTCTTTTGTTCATCCGCAATAGCATATCACGGGTGTTCAAGTGCTAAACGAATTGCGTCTCGGAGCCGCTCGTTGTTGACGTATCAGGGCAAGATGCCTTGAAGCACCGCCTTACGGAAATGTAATGATGTCAGCGATCCCTTTTGCCGTTAATTCTGGAAACGACCGCTCCTCGATCGTTCTCAGATAACTGTGTCGATTTACTGCGCCATTGAAAAAATCAGCTTTTCAGCAGCAGTGAGCGCTATCAGCGGTAATAATTGGTAGCAGTTGAGCCCGATTAAGCCGGTATGATAAACCGGTGTAATAGAGTACGTTAGTTATTGCTTTTTACTTAACCTTGGACTCTGACGGGGATAATTCTTTATGGGTTGCTATTTTTTGTACGGTTCTCATAGCAACAAAGTTACATAAAGTTTAATAGATACTAATGCTCTACTCGTAGTTAACTTTCGCAATCATCTTTGATATATTCCAACTAGCTTATATACCCGGCGTTGATCGAGATCATCATTTCTTCATAGGCCCAGCCTATTATTTTTTACAAAAAGTTTTACTAAATTTTTACAACAGGCGTAAATCTCCTTTGCATTCCTCCTTATTAAAATTAATCTTTTAGTTCTTATTTCTTATAAATCTTATTTATTACCCTATAGTCGTACGGCTTGAATAAAAACGCGAGGGGGTTTAAAGAAATAACATGTATTTTAAACTTTCAAACAATATACAGAACAGTAAGTAATGCAACTATACAAATATGTACGAATGTACAATATTCATTCAATTAAACACAGTTTTAAAACTACAATACAACAGAGTTCAAGTCGGCAACGATTTCGACTAAACGGATGCTTGCCTGTAAACATTTTTTGTCTTTTCTTCTTGTTCCAAAATACAATAATGTTCAAAAATATTCCAATAAATAAATTCCTGTTCAAAATATTCTAAATAATCTTAAAAATGTTCTAGAGTGTTTTAAAACGCTCGAAAATATTTTGGAAACTTTTAGGAAGTTCTAAATATTTCCAGAATGTAGTAGCGTTCGAAAATATTCAATAATATTTACAAATGTTCCAGAATTTTAACCTTTATAATGTTTTTAAGTTTCCCCCTCATCAGTCCCGCTGCGGTTGCTGTAGGGATATCTATCTAATTTCCACCATATGTTTATTCAATTTCATTAAATCGGTCGTACGACGTAGGAGGAGATATGGAAGGTACATGCATACGATGACTTTTATCTGTATTAAGATATTGTGAATGTTAGGGATGCTGAAATATTAGAAACGTGTTTATTAAATTTGAAAAATTCGTTCATGAACTGCTCGCCTAGTTACTTTGGGTTTGGTTCTTATATCTATTATCCAAAAGTGTACCATCGCTAAAAATTAAAAAAAAAAAAAAAAACGTTTTCTACCACTATTATTTCATTTCTCGTATTCTTTAATTCTTTTACCTAATTTTAGCAAGATATATTTTTTGTTAAAGGATAAGTTCTGTTTAAAGTTATTAAATAGATTTCCTGTAAAAAATTTGTTCCAGGTATTTTGGATCTTCCTCAAGCAACCAAATCATTAAAAATTATTTTTCCAGATCTTGTATCTTAATGCCAGGTGTTTTCGTTACTTAATCGTTAAGCAGTTATCTAACCGACTAAAATGAACTACTGTACATAAATGTGTCGTTAATCAATGACTGATTAATCTTTATAATTTGGAGATTACTGGTAGTGGCAGTTTGTCACGTACTTGTTTACTTCGTCCGTCCACTTTATTTAGTACCGGTTATTATGGAAAAAAGGTATTTTTTCCGTCACGTTTTTAATAAATTTTATTTTTTCCCGGTTTATTGTTTGCTGAAAAAAATATTTTTATTACATTTTATACGATATTTATTATATTCGGTCGCACGATGGGATCGGGAATGAATTAGAATTCTGTTTACGTTTTCACGTATGAAGAGTACGAAAAAACCATTCACTTTAAATGTAATTTCCTTACATATATTATTATAGGTCTTAGTATATAATTTGTAGCTTGAAAACCTCCAAAACTGCTAGATCAATTTCATTGAATCGTAGATATATTGTAGTAGTATATCCGAAGTTATGCATGTGAAAATTTGATGAAGATGGTTCGAGTCTTTCTTGAGTTACACTCAATTTAAGGTCAACAACAGGCATCGTAACCTCAATTTGAGATTATGTTGACTTTGTATTTCAGTATTTTTCTTACGCGCTATGCGTTGAGCCGTAGTGGTGAGCGAGTTTAAACTTTTTGTTTGCGTGTAGGGCCTACTCGTTAATCGAACGTATGTAGTGCGTTTCTGGCTGAAAACTAGTGTGAGCATCGGAAGGAAAAGTCTGTCTTTTTGCGCAATTGTTTTTCGTTGTTTTTTTTATTTAATCCACCAGACACCCGCGTACAACTTTTCAAAGTTTGTACAAGGGAATATGGAAATTGAATTTCATAGCGCATGAAAAATGTCATGCTGATCATCTCCGGATGAAGATCGAGACGTTATTACTCCGTTACCAACATATATGTAATATACGAAAAAATAGAAAATTTGTTACAAAACTCTTACTGGCTCGATTTCATTTATTGAACAAGAATAATCGTAAGAATTGTATTATTTCTGTAAATGTGATATGTTTTACATATAAATGAAATCGGCCTGTAAGAGTTTTTTAACAGATTTTTCTATTTTTTGCTTATTAAGTAGAACTCTTAAACATTGTTTATTATCTATTATTGTCTATTATATTGTCTATGACATACATTTAACACGAATTTTTTTTTTTTTTTTTTTTTTTATAAAATTGTAAATTAACAGTTTTTGACAATAGAAATTTAGTGTCTTACCTTTTTTGATTGTTAAAATTTGTATTATTTATAGTTTAGAGATTTTTGTTTTTTGAGGAAGAAATGATATCTTTTTTTTTCTTTTTAAGCACCCCTATGGTAACCGGCCCCCGCCGTTAAGCAAACGCAGTTCCCATAGGCATGCCGTGGCAGCAGACTATCAACCCCTAGCTTGGCCCTTCTACTAGGGCTTCTCCCAACGGGGTCCCCACGGTATCGACAGAGACCACAGACATCCCTCTTATGGCATGCCCATGCCCCCTCCCCCGCCGGGCTACCCTCACCATCCTATCCTATAATGGGCAACATGTCCTCTACATGTCCCCATTACCCCTCGAGACCCATCTCGTTACCTCGAGGGTCCCCAGTGCTTCATCGAGTAGCGCCGACCCACCTTCCTGTTACATGTCAGGTGGACCTGCACCCTCTCCACAGTAGGGAACGTCGCCACGCTTCGTCCCCATGCCCTGCCCACTGTTTCTTTTTTTTTCTTTCTTTTTTTTTAGATTAACCTTTCCCTCCCTTTTACGCAGTGGACCGGGCTTTTTCCCCCCCAGGGCGCGACTTGTAACCCCCCGTTACAAGTCAACGTCGATTGGGTGGAAGCAACTCGCTTAAATCTACCTTATATCAAGCTTAATTCTAATCACACATAATAGTGCAGCTCGCAGGCCGCCTAAATTAACTTATACTAACTTAACATAATCTTTGCTTGCCCATTGGTCAGGGTAGTTCACCTGACCAGCACAAGTCCTTTCCTTACACCTATACGAGCTCGCAGGCGCATCACCTAATTTTATTTAACCATGCCGACTGAGTATGGGTGATAAACTCCCTATCCCTATCCTCCACACCCAGCGCACGTCCAACACAGCACTCTTAACAACTACATCGCAGCACGCACGCTGCCTATGACTATCTGCTTACCCATTGAGTGGCAGTGAAAGGCATCCTTCCACTACCACTCAGCATAAGTCCTCAACTCCTAGCCTACCAATGACACGCAGGCTACGAAGGAAGTGCTTGCCAATTGGAAGCTGCTGAGGAATCCACACAGTTCCCAGCACAAATCTTTCCCACCCACATCTATCTTATGACTAAATGAAGCACACAGGCTTCCTAATTTAAAACTTAAACTAAGCAGCATATCCATTGGGAGATCCAGGTACCCCACCCTGTGCCTCCCAGCGCATGTCCTTTGCCCTAATACTAGACTTGAATCTAATACCACTTATGCCTATCCTACCTAAGGGTCATGCTCTAAAGCGACCCTGTGCGAACATGCTTCGCCCAACAACTAACTAAGACTGAGAAGCCGGGCTACCTACCTGCCCATTAGACCATGCAAGGCCAGTCCCACAGCGAGATTAGCATGGCTCTCGTAGAGAATCCACTCCGCCAAACCCGTTATTCACAAGCTAAAAACCCCATACTCATCATTCGCCTAGGTGAACACAGGAAAAATAAAACAAAGCAAAAAGAAACAATACAAACTTAACCTACAAATAACTCGCACTGCATATCCAAGATGCGTAAAACCCTGGTTAAGTGGGCGAAGCATGTTCACCACATTAATCTACTCACATTACATTATGTTACACAATGAGAGTCCGACTTCCACCCGTGCACCCTTCCTTTGGATCCGGAAAAGCCCCATTGGAAAACCATAGGGCCCTTGGACCATCCCACCCAGACTCCTGCCCGATGGCACCCCATAGGCAACACATAGACATATAAAAAATTCCTAAACCTAATTTACATCCAGCCTGAGCCTGGCCTCACGCAGATGTCTCTCATCTTCTTTAGTTCGCAGGATTGTGCATACCAGCTTCTCCACCTGGCTCCACTTTCTCCTTCCTGCCAACATGTACTGTACCGTGTTGTCAGGGGTGAGCCATGTCAAGCCCTTTCTCCTCCGGAAATGGTCCCACCTCTGGCACTCATAAATAGTGTGATGCACCGTGTCCACTTCTTCACAGTATGCACAATCTGCCAATATCCTTTTCCCGAACCTGCAGAGGTAGGCCTCAAAATCACCATGACCGGACAAGAACTGTGTGAGGTAATACCCTACCTCACCATGTCCACGTCTAATCCACGATGTCACTTGCGGTATGAGCCGTCTCGTCCACTCTCCTTTATCCGAGGCAGCCCATTTTCCTTGTCACTCTGCAAGAAGTTTCTCCTTCGCCTCTTTTCTCAGTATACCCTCCCAGGTTCGGCGTAGTTCGATGACTCGCAGCTCAATCGGGGGGATCCCAGCTATGACCCCGACCGAATCGCCCGATACCGTTCGATAGACCGAGGCCACCCTCAGCGCCGCTCTTCTGTGGAAGGCCTTCCTAGATCTTCCTGTTTCCAGCGCCGACGCCCAAATCGGCGCCGCATACAGCAGCACCGACGTAGCCACCGCCGCCAGAAGCCTTCTCTTCTTTTCTCTGGGACCCCTCTTGTTTGCCATTACTTTAGAGAGAGAGTCCAACACCCTGCTGGCTTTCGCCGTAGCTTCATCTATGTGTTCCGTGTAGAGACCGTTTTGACACGCCATACGCCGAGGTATTTTACCTTCCTCGACGCATGTATACGGACTCCCTGAGCCAGGATGCTCAACTCTCTCACTCGTCGTCTCCCTACCATGGCCACCATCGACGTCTTCTCTGGCGCCAGGCTCAGACCATTTTGTTGCATCCATCCAAGAAATGATATCTGCGAAACTTTTACCGTACGGTTTACAATTTCATTGTAATTTTGTTGATATCATTGCTTTTTGTTACATTATCCTTTTATTTATGGATTACCGATTGTTATCTTATGGATTATTAAAATTTATTGACCCTCTAGAACAAACAAATAGACATTTTTTGAATTTCAGGGCTAATTTTTTTTTTTTTTTTTTGATTGTCATATCATTCACTTCATACCAGATTTTTCCTTTTTTAATAAAACTCGTACAATGACCTTCACGAATCGAAGATCCGTGATGTAATATTGTACTTATTACTTTGTAAGTGTAACCCTCGATTTTTATTGTATCCGTAGACACACTTTTTATATATAATTAAATTAACTTTTTTTTGTATTTCTCCATCAATTAATTCAAATAGTTCTAATTGTAGAATAAAAATTTTACCAATCGAATTTGTCTGTTTTATTTATTCTTTTTTTAATAAAACTAGAATAATTTCTTGTAAACTAATAATTTTATTTTTTTTAAGGAAGTTATGATAATTAAAACAATTGTTTCGTCTTCAGGACTTTCATTGACATAAAAGAATTTACTATTAAGACGAGCTGTAGTATATTTTCTTTTAAATTTTATTTCAAGTACATTATCCAGGTTTTGTACGATACCTAGTAATATTCAGTACTGCTACTAGCGGCGCTATTCGTAAAGTCACCTTTAAAAAAAACACTGGCATATTCGAGTCCCGCGGGTCATCAAATGGAGAAAAGTCTTCTGAAAGTATTCTTAATGTACGATGAAAGTATTGTTTATTACAAATCTAACTCAACTGAAATATAATGTTTTCATGCTTATTTTTTTAATTTTTTCCCATTTTCATTCCACTTTTAGGTTAGGTCTCGTTTAGAACTGTAAACATAGTTTGTTGACTTCGCCCTGCCGTCCGGTTCTGCGGATTCTTACCGGCGAAGTTCTAACGAACTTCATGATTTTAGATTCCTAAAGAAGAAGGTGTGGTTTTGTTTAATCATTAATACGTTATGATATACTTCTACTCTGGTAAAGATAGTCTCTAGAGAAATCTTGTTCGAAATAAGCAACCTATACTCGGAGGGATTTACAGTACTTGTTTGTATGAGGTTCGTCTTATTTTCGATTCCTCTACGGATAAATTATCCTTTTTTTCTACCTACACGTTTCCCTCATCTTCAATTCTATCCTCGGTGGTATCTTCTATGTAGTTCGGCGAAGAGTACAATGTATTTTTGCTAAAGATGCGAGGACTTTTAAGTGGTATTGCGTCTTTGTTGGTACAGTACGATCTGTAAAAACACTCACACGAAGAATTTTATCTACCGTACCAAAGGGTACGGTAGATAATTCTTCATGTACACTCGACTGGAAAATTCTCTCATAGATTAGATGTATAATTAACCTTATCTTGGAATGCCATGCTTATCAAACCAAATCTAATTCGTACGTGCTTCGTTGACGGTTTTCATTTGCCAAAATAATATACTTAATTGAAATATAAAAATTTAGGTTTATCTATCCAACGAAATATTTAAACATTATTTTCATTTTTACTACGTGTTTGTATTTTATACGTAGTATGTAGGTAATTTAATAGGTTAATAAAGTTCGCTAGCTTCTCGAAATTAGTGGTATTTTAATAACATTTTATAAACTTCTCGGATTCTATTAGAATAATAAATTTCATTTTAAAGCTAAAAATAATAGAATATTAAAAAGAGGAATTAAGGTAAAAAAAAAATTATTACATTTTAATTATTCTTTGTGCATTACGGAACCAAATTTTCATCGGTTAGGAATTTTTAGTTTACTACAGTTATTCTTTCGTCTACAGAACATTAGAGAAAAATGTATGAGTAAATAAATCTGTATTAGTACGGTATTTAAGAACACTTAATCTGAGAGCTACTAAACGATTTGAAGACGGTCGTACAATCTGTATTTTTATATTGAGGAATGTAATTGATATTCTTCTTCTTTGTATCCCTATTACTTCTACTGATACTATTATACTTAAACGACATACATGTATGTATATAATAAAATATGTTGCCCACATAATTAGATCCACTTAAAGGTTGATTGGTGTTCGACCAAAGGGAACGAGCGGGCAAGACGCACGAATGATGTAACGGTCTTACTTTAGTTGGCTTTATTCAGTAGTAAATTTATACAAAGCAATAATATTCTCAGACCGCTACATATTTCAACATAACGTCACCGATTTACTAGCTGATATAGGGTGACTCTTAAATGTATTTTTAACTATAACGTAACAGGAAGTTTCACGAGTGGAATAAGGATTAAAGATAAATAGTGCGATGCTTTCTTACTTTTTTACGATTTTATTCTTTTGTACTGATAACGATAGAAACCTGATTTGATTTTTTTGCTGAGCGAAGTGAGGTCCAGTTTTATCTTAATGTTTTGTGATTTCATCTATTTAATGCAGTTACGACCGAAAATATTTTCTGATTATTACGAAATTTAGCTGTAAGGTTTTTTTCTATCAGTACTGTATGTAATGTAACTTTTTTTTCTGTTTAGCCTCCGGAATCACCGTCAGGATTACTTCAGAGGATGAATGAGGATGATATGTATGAGTGAAAATGAAGTATAATCTTATAGTCTCAGGTCGATCGTTTCTGAGATGTGTGGTTAATTGAAACCCAACCGCCAAAGAATACCGGTATCCACGATCTATTATTCAAATCCGTATAAAGGTAACTTCGTTTATTAGGATTTGAACCGTAGAACTCTCAACTTCAAAATCAGTTGATTTGCGAAGACGCGTTTACCATTAGACCAACCCGGTGGGTGTATGTAATGTATCTACAAAAATGATCCGTTTAAAATGGTAGCCGGTACGACAGCTGTTGAAAAAAACGCCGGCTGTTAGGCCGGCGCTTTGCTTAGTGGGTGTTTATTAAATATACTATTTTTAATTTTTTTTTACATATAAAAAAAAGTTATAAAAAAATCGTAGCGGTAGTAAAAATACGTCATTATCAGTCACCCAAAAATGTTCAGAGCTCCTCAAACAATTTACGTTATGAATAAAACGGCAAGACTATCTTTTTAACCGGCATCCATTCTACAATCAATAGCGAACCGACGATTCTGTTTTGCACTTTTATTTCAATTTTCACTTTTGTGTATTCAATTTTGCTTTGATTACAGTTAGTTAAATATGTAGTACAAAGTGAGCGATATCGTCAGTTTGTAAAATGATTCGAAACTTTTTAAAGCCGCGAACTTTCAAAATCTTTAAAACTCAGAACTTTTGAAACCTTATTTATTACCTCTTTCTCCTTTCCCAAAGGAGAATTTGATCCGGACCTAAAATAAATTTCCAAAAAATCAAGCGGTAAGATTCTATTTCTCGGGATTATCTTGCGATACATTTATATAATATATAGCTAAATTTTATTTTGGAAATGAATATGAATACATTAAAATTAATAATAATGAATTTGTTCGACCTAACAGTCACAAAAATCTGCTAATATATTATTAAAATACGTTAAAATTAGCTTTTAAAAGTACGGTTTACTGACTTCGCAACACTCCCGTGTCTCTTAAAGACTTCAGGTAACTCAACATTATGAAATACGTGGCGCTCACAAACCGGATGTAACAACATATTCATTGACATGCTTCTGTAAAAAATAAGTAAAACTAAAAACAAGCTTGTAAACGAAATAAAAAATATATCAGACTAACATATGTATACAGAAACTCGAAGAAAATCTCACTATAAAAAGCACCGAGTATTTTACGATTTATATAACAACTATTACATTTCCAAAGAATTCCACAATGTTCCGAAAATCTTTTATAATACCGCAAGTTTTGACAACTTAGCGAATATCAGTTGTTTTGTAATGAAATTAATGAACATGATGGATTAATTTCTTGTGTGGTTTTTTCAAAAGGCGTGATGAAGAAAACTGTATTTTGATCACGTTTATATAGACCCTGGCATAATTCATAATACATCAAATTTTTATATATCTTATCAACGCATAAGCTTTATTCCTGATTGTTCGGCCTCTGAAAAGTGTAGAAAGTCGAAATTTATGTCGATAAGAAAATTAATCAGATTGTTAAATTCTGATTGGAAAGGGTTGAAGAATTTAATATTCATTTTGCCTAACGTAACAACCCCTTCCCCCCGGGCAGCGAGGACGATATGTGTGACCTGTAAATGAGGTGCATTATTGTACAGACTCACGCAGACCGTTCCTGAGACGTGTGGTTAATTGAATCCCGACCACCAAATTACACCGGTAACCACTGTCAAGTATTCAAATCCATATTAAAGCGATTAACTTTGACTAGGATTTAAACCTCAGAATCTTCGATTTCGAAAATCAGCTGTTAAACAACTAAGTTGCGACGACGAGTTAACCGCCAAACCAGCCCTGTGGGCTAAAGATTTATATGACAGTGTTTCATTTATTTTTTAAAAATTACGCGTTTGAAGTTTTTCCTTATTATCCCTAAAAAAAAAGTAATTGTTGATTAATGAAACCGTAAAGGGATCAAAAAGAAGTTAAACCTGAATTTAGATCTAATCTGTTTTCTATTTAATGCGTCAAATGTATTCATGATTATTTATAAGGGCAAAAAATAAATACGTCAAGTAAAATTTTAGATAACACACCTCATTAAGTTCTCGACAAATTTTTAATTTCAATTTTCTGCTCACTAACTCTCATCCAGATCCCGTAGGGGAAGACACCCTACGTGACGGTTTCGGTCGCCATGCCACACCATCTGAACCTAGCCCTTATGGGCTTTACCGGAGGTCATCTTCAGTACCTCGGCAATGGCATTTTTCAGTCACGCCTCAGCCAGGCTTGACTGAAAGTATTGTTTTAAATGAAATTATTATTTATTTTCATGAAATATCTCTTGGATTTCAATTTTGTCTTTGATTAATAATTTTTAAAACATTTAGCCGCCTTAGGAATTTTCAAAATGTAGTTTGATATAGTTTATTATTTATCAGTATTTTCTGTTTATTATTTTAAAATTTAAACTTGAAAATTTTAATGTTGAAAATCTATTTGCCTAATTAATAATTTAAAAAAAAACATTATGTTTATTTTCAGAAAAATGTAACTTTATTCCACAGCCAATAGTAAATTACCGGAGAATTTACTAATATTATTATTACACGTCTGTTCAAAAGAAGTGTAATAGATTTAGGGTGTATATGTGTACGTATGTTTGTTCCACCGTAGCAGCTCCACGGCTAAACCAATTTAGAAGTATGACTCCGCGTTGGAATCTTGTGTTACCGGGATTGACATAGGCTCTTTATATATATTCCTGTATATATATATATATATATATATATATATATATATATATTATTTATATATGCAGGTGATTTAAAAGGAAAGGGAAATAATGTAGAAAATGATTCTAGAGCTTGAAATAAAGAAAAAAGGTACATACATTAATCCATAAAAAAGTTGAAACGTATGTCCGAAAACGCACAGCTAGCGAAAACTTTCGCACAAAATTTCAGTTCCCCCGGTGAAATTTCAGTATATTAGGGTAAACTTGATGGTTTGTTATGTTTTTGACCCGAAAAATGGAATAAAACAGGTCCCAGAACTGTACTTTAAATAGTTTTCATATCTAATGTAAAACAGAAAAATTCGATGACAAAAAACTTTTTTTAGGTTTGAAATACAATAACTTTGTTAAATGACTAATAAATGCAAAAGTTTATTATCAAAACGTGTAGAAAAATTTATTTTGAAAAAATTGATTTAATAAAGTCGATGAAAATATAAATCAAATTTTAGTAATTACACACTTTACAAAAAAAATCCTATGAATTTGTAAAAATTAAAAACAGGTGGTTTTAGTCCAATAAATTTAGACCTTTGAAAAATTTTTAATTTACATTAAAAAAATACTTACTGTGGTTTATTCTCTGTAATTTATTACACGACTGCCCAAACAGGAGTGATATAAACACCAAACATATATCCAAACAGGATATATGTTTGTTCCACAGTAGCAGCTCAACGGCTGAACTGATTTAGATGTATCACCCCGCGTTGGATCCTTACGTTACCGGGAGAGTCATAGGATATATATATATATATATATATATTTAAATAAATTTAAAAAATTTGAAAAAATAAATCATACCTCGCGTTTATACTAAATTTTCACCTGCACGCTCTGTATTTCCCCTATATTAGTAATTACCCTACGTTAAATTAAAGAGCCAATATTTTTTTTTTTTTTTTTTGGCAGTCATGTTTTTGAATATTTACCTCTTGTTATTCTTTTTTTATTTTTTTTGCTGCAGCATTATAAAGAACCGATTTTTTCTGTATATTAATTATTGAAATTTAAGTATAATCAAAAAACTAGGTAAATCAATTAAATTTTTGAAAGAGAAGAATAATTCAGGTTTCCATCTGGACAACTTTGTAACTTATCTACTTAAATATAGTGTATGTATTGCCACGTTCAGAGTATTTATTATACGATAAAATTTAAGTTTTAAGTCTTGTATGAATGAACATTCTTGAACACGTTTTATAATAAAAATAAAATTTTCAACGATTAATTAACTTTTAAAAACTCTGAACATATCTCGTTCTTTAATCCTTAAAATATTTTCAAATTTATTATCGTTACATTATTTTGCAGTAATTGCAATTTTGATAGTGATCTTTGACAACAGGTCTGTTCTAGACCTTTCAATACCTCATGCCGTATCATATATTAGACGGTGCACAAAGAGATTCATAAATCATAATGATTAAATCTAATTGCATAAACATTTCACGCTATTTTACATTTAATGTATCTTAACATCTCTTTGTATCTATTCATCTTAATTTTACTGGACGTACATCATTTTAAAAATTCCTCCCCAGACAAAGATTCATTATTATTTAATATACAATATAAATTTATATCTTTATCATTTTAATCGCTTAATTACATATAGTCATATTTAATATCAAATGTTTTTTCAGTTGAAATTTTTTTTCGCTGATAAAGTAGAAATAATTTCTTGAAATATAATATTTTTAAAACAAACTGGGTTGTGATCCCCTAAAAAATTATTATAAATGTTTCTACACGATTCTAAGTTGCGTCTAAAGAATTGACTGTTATGTCGTCAGTATTATGATAAGTTTATAAATTATTAATAGGTATTTCCCGTCTGATAAAACTGGAGCGTTTGATCAGACGCAAATTTTATTTCAAAATGATTCATTTTTGAACACGTTCCACCTGCTGCTTTTCGCGGTGGAGTGGTAGCATCTTAGCGTTTCCAAAATATCCCGGATTCCCGGTGGTGAATTAATCTTCCATAAAAAAAAAAATTGAATTGTCCTTTTCACTTATTTGTAACTACTGTAAACAATGTCTCTAGTCGGTTATTGGAGGGCAGTGCCCTCAGATACAGACTCGCTGAAAAGTATAAACATTTGATCGAGGCACATCGCAGAATTATGCGATTATATTTGTTATAGTTAATCTCAAGGTGATCCATTTTAAACATTCTTTTTAATTTTTAAAAATCAATTTCACTTACGGTTGAAACTGATGTAAACAAATGTTCTACTTATTTATTAGCGGCTCAAATCCTTGAGTCCACCGAAAATGCCTAACGCGTTACATATCGATATTGTAACTATACTTATAACACGTAACTATACATATTGTAACAAGACCGGTACAACGGACGTGAATAATGGATTCCTGCCAATGAAGAAGAAAGTAGTAGAAAATTTAATAATGTGAGGAATCCAGAAAGAGGCAAAAAGAAACCCTTTTAGTAAACCTAACAGTCCGTTTAACAATCCTCCTTTGTAATACTGCCCGTTGACACGCCTAAACAGATGTTATTCCCTGAGAAGGGTTACCGAACCCAGCGTAGGAATGCATGGAAAAAGTAAAAGACTCGGTCGATCGTTCTCACGTTCACCTGGGGTCTGGTCCTGCAGCTCAAGAGAATAGGAGTATAAATATTCCGTGGAAGACGGGTTTTTAAATCACTTCTGCGAGAGAGTTTTAAACGAGTAGTTATTATGCGAATTTGAAGCGAGAGTATTTGGAAGGTTGGTGAAAGAGCGAATTTCTAGTGCGTACAAGTTCGGCGCGATTAAGGTGACGTCACAAGTAATTTCAGTGTGGACAGTGCATGAGAGCAAAAAACGGTTCGGTGAATTACTGTTAGACAACTAGCTAAAAAGATTAATGTACTAAATTCATTTATAAATTGTTAGGGTAGTTTATTTGTGAACAGCAAAGGTATTTGCTGTAAAAGAACTTTATCTTGCCTTATTTATTATACTATTGTTGTTAATAAAAAACTAGTTATTAAAAATCTAAGATTAGCGGTCATGCTAATGCCTTTGGTCAATGGGACTGAATTCTTGTTTTCAATGTTTAACTGTCTGTAAATAAATCATCACTATTACTTTAAATTCTGTTTTATAGGTAATCACTGTCTATTATTATTATTGACATTTATTATTACTGTTTTTGTGATTACTATGATTATTATTTGTTTATTATTGACATTTTTTATTATTATTATTATTATTGTTTGCTGTTGTCATTATTGTTATTATTCTGATTATTATTGTGATTTGTTTATTATTCTTATTGTCATTGTTATTATTAATTTATATGTTAATTGTCATTGTTAATTATGTTATTTATGTTCTTAAACTAATAAATTATAATTATATAAATATTTTCAATTGTCAATCTCTCAATATCCTGATCGAGCCGTGAACGCGTGACAATAAAATACCTGATAGTTCATTCAATAACATTTAACTGCACCTTAAAAGCTTCTTCTGATCGCTACTTCCTAAAGGTAGCCGCCACTACTTTTACGCATCCTTTAGGTCGAGGTTTTTTGTTTTACGCGATATAATATCCACAGGAAATACGGTAACTTCGGGTTGAACGTTTTTCTTTGAATTCTCTAACATTTTGCAGAAGATGTACTCTTAAATTAGTTCCGAAAGAAAAAATACGTGCTGTGAGATCCGGCGATGTCGTTACGTAAGGGATCGCCGAAGTGTCTTGAGATAACACGGTCTGGAATCGATTATACGATTGCATTTATTAATTATCTGTTACCCTGTTCTGTTGAAACTAACAAACCGGGTTGATTTCGTGTATCTTCCTTATTCAGTAGACATAAATTCAACCTTGTCTCTTTAACGTGATCGTAATACCATTTCTGTTATTTGTTCTTAAAGAAATATACAACAATGGTTCCAAGATATGATGTCGCTCACATACGGTGGCGATTTAAGGATTACAAACGTTCTTTGGTAAGTGACATTCATTAGGATATTGTGAATAACGTTTTCGTTAAATTTTATAGAATTCAAAATTTGGCGGTAAAAAGTCACATTGTCATTGTTTATCGCCTATATTACTAAATTCTACAGGACCGCATTTGTAAATCTTTGTGAAAAATTCTTCTAACACTACTGCTCCATAGTCGAAATGAAATCTAACGACCGGGAGACAGATCGGAGTTTGTAATACTGCAGCTGTAACGATGAGTGTATGTTTTTAGGTCTACGTACATTCCATTATTTACCACGAAGATTCTTGTTTAAAAAATACGGAATCAAGATCAGGAAAAAGAATCTACCGCTATCGAATGTTACTGAAAAACGTTAAGTTTTTAATCCCTTATTTCGATTGCCGATCCGTTATTCATCCGTTTCGTGTAACGTAAAATTGTTTCATGCATTTACTGTACTTACTTTTATTTTTCTCGCTGCTGATGCAGATGTATTCTGGCCGTGGTAGAAATGTTTTTAATTTGACGTCGCCCTTCAACGAACTCTTTATATTAATTTTAGGTGTAAGTAAAGTAGATCGTAATAAGGTTTTAATCTTCTTGAATTCATTTAACGTACGTAAATTTTTATCCCCGTTTACTCGCTTATAGGAAGTTTTGTTCGATGCGATCCGGAACAACACTACGCTTTCAAACGATTGTGTAATTTATTCCTTTATGCGAATGGGAAGCCGATAGCAAAGTGTAAATAAAATATATACGCGTGTTAATTATTCATATTATCCGCCGATCTGAATTATCATTTGCCAGTCTTTCGGAGTTATTTATTTATTTGTAACGTCCTACGTAATTGAAAAGAGTATAGGGCGATCTATTTAAATGATATTAAAACCAAATAATATCTTTATATTTACACTTTGTCGTAAAATTTATAATTATTAGTGTTGTAAAAATTCAACGAATGTAAAGCGTATTTTATTTTCTCTCTGAATAAACATTTTAAAATTTATAAACAACCTATGGATAGTTTTACGGACGACACAAAGGTATTCTCAAAGGAATCTGATATTAATTATGTGACGCGATGAAATTAAATTTCAATGAAGAATTGGTAGATAGTTAGATAGACGAACAGGTACATAGGTATAATTTTATAATCAAATATGTGCAAAATCGATTATTAATACGTATGATACAGTCCAATATGTGGGGGGTCTCTTTCTCTCTCTCTCTCTCTCTATATATATATATTGATTATTGTACCTAGGGTGTATTGTAAATAATGTTATCTATATAAAGTTTATTTGATATAGATATGTATAGAGAGAGGGCGAGAGAATGGTTAAATATTCATTTTTATTAATCTGATCGAAAAATTAATTAGTTATAAAACAATTTATTGAATTTAACTTATAAAATATTTATTGATAAACACCTAATAACAATAATAAAGGAAAAAATTTCATCTTTTAAAAATATCCTTTTTTACTTGTACGAAATAAAGCAAATGTTGTAATCGCGAAAAATTTCGTTTTCAGATTTCAACGAAAATATCCATTTTGACTAGTTTCAGGGGGACGTCTGTACGTACTTATGTACCTCGCATAGCTAAAACAAGGATTAGCCGTATAATCTTGAATTTTTTTATTTAGTACTGTAGTAACATCTAGTTGTGCACCTCCTCTTTTGATTGCAATCGACTGGGCCAAAAATGTATATACAGTCAGACCTCTAAATAAACAGCGGGGGTTTCAATTTTGAAACATTTAAATTTTGGACTTTTTCTTAACTGTAGTTGAGAGCTTTTCAACGATATATAGTAAGTAGTACTTATTTTCATCGGTTCCAGAGTAACAGCCAAGTAAAATTTTAATTAATGAATATTTTTATTTTACAAGGGGGAAGCACATCGGTTCTAATCCGACTTCATTTTCTTTTTTTTTTAATTTAAATATATTGATTTATTAATAATTATCAACCTTTGATGTAAAAAAATGTTTAACAATAAATAATAATTCAATAATAGCAATACAAAAAAAAAAATGAAAAAAATCAGACGTTATTGGTGAAATAGAATATTATGTACTTTTCATTTTAATTTTAATTTTTTTACAATCAAGGTTAATAATTAATTAATAATCAATATATTTAAATTTTAAAAAATATATGTATATTAAGTCGGATTCGAACCGGTGTGTGCATGGTTACGGATCCGACACGCCCTCCCTCACTCCACACATCTACTTGAGCGACCTGAAACAAAGTTAATATATAAATTATTATGAAATGCTAACGAAATTTTTAGACCCATTTTTCTCGATTATAATTGAATATTGCGTGTTAGTATTTTGTGATGAAGACACGTAAACAGTGTACTATTCGCACACGCAATACGGTTCAAATCGGTGTCCCGAAGCCCGGCCCCCATTGTTAGCTACGGTAATATTACCGTCCCTAGGTATCTTATACTGACGTTACTTTTTATAGAAAAAAGGTCACTATAGTTATTTTTTTTTTTTTTAGAATCGGAAATAATTTGCTTACATAAGGTATAAATTTATTTAAAGAGTAGTAATAAAGGGACTTTTACTTTATAATGATGTTTCACGTAAGATTGTTGAATAAATAATTGTATAAATATTTGACGTTAATAAAAACTAATATTTTAGCAACTGAGTAACTTTCCACTTTTATTAAAGAATTGAAGGATCGCACCTCGCTTTCAAATGCAGTGCGGCAAATATGTGTATATGTAATTTAACAGACGTACAAGGAAGTAATGTGGTGCCCACAGCAGATTTTTTATTATTATTCAACGTTTTATTATTATTACTAAACGTGAGTGTAACCAAAAATTTAATTTTACTTGAATTATTGAATTAAAATAATTCGAATTTTATTGTGAAATTGAGTGATTACATGTATTTATATTTCTTATTAATAAATAAAATATTCGTAGTTAGTTTAATTGTTATACTAATAATAATAATATACTCAGTGCAAAATATAATAAAAGAAGTGTGATACAGTGTAAAGTATAACTTTACATTGTTCATTTCAAAAATTGTACTCTCTTGAGGCTTTTTCCTGATTACAGTTATATATTTTTATTGAAATTTGACATAATTATTCCAATATATTAACCATACTTTCATACTTTTAACCATCCTCTTCTCTTTCGTGGCTTAAGCCTTGTAAATGGTTTTGAATTTACTTTTTTCTTGCTTTTAATGAAACGGAATGGCATTTTATGAAGCTCATAGCATCGCACTACTTAAAAAGTTTGCAAAATCTCATCTCTGCAGCTTGAAGTCTACTTCTCCGCCCAGATGTAAGGATCAATGTCTCTGCTCCATATAAGCTTCTCGGATTAGCATAATTTTTATTGAATTTCAGCAAAGTTTCTTGTCTTCCTTATTATACAAAGTTTTTCTGAGGGTGCCACACATTATGTTAAATTTCTCAAATTTGTTCTTGATATGCGCTATCGGTATCGAATCCCTAGGTCTCCGACTCCCTGGGAGAAGCGATGTAGAAATTTTAAAAGAAGTAGTTTTTTAAAAGATTTTAATTCAAACCGTTTTAAAAAATAAAATCATTTTAAAGAACACCGAAAAAACCTAGATGGTGGCTAGGTTTGTAAAAATTCATAGAGAAGAGTTAATCAAACGAAAGAGTTAATATTATGACAGAATTCTTTTAAGAGTAGTCTTTGAAATAGTCGTTGAATATAAGAAGGTAACCAAAGTTTGGCAACCTTTTCATATTTTTGTCGAACATTCGAAAAATGAAATCTTGCAAATACTCATAGCTCAAAACGATCTAATTTTTTTGGGTATGAAATTACCACACCCCAATCCTAGGTGAGGGGCAATTAAAACTTTTAAAAGGAAAAATGAGACCGCTTTCTTAGAGTATACTTTGGAAATCATTTGTGAAAAACATTAAATAGCCCTAATTTTGGTAAAGATTGTCGCGTAGCCAGAGGTTTTTACATCGAAACTTTTCTTTTTTTTGTTACCTTTAGAATGATGTGTCACGACATTTCTATTTTCCATTGAAAATATTTGCGTTGCTCTCTCTGGTGGCTCAGAGGTATAGTCTTGTACCGAAAATAATTTGTTTTGTTGTATTTTATTTTTTAGTACTTCATTGTTATTCAGTTATCTAAGAAGTACTGTAAACGACATTAAATGACCGCTATTTGGATTAGGATTGTTGTAATGCGATATTATTTACATCGAAATTTTTGTTTTTTAATGTCCTTTAAGGTGATATGTCACAATGCTACTACCCTTTCTATTTAACACGTTTGAGTTGGGCCAGATTATTTTCATTTTGAACGTTTTAATGAAAACATTTCCATTTAAAACGTTTAATGTTAAAAGTTTAACGTTTAAATTTTAAATGCTTATTTAAATTTTAAAAAAACTTTTAAATAGCGACGTTTCTATGTAAAATGTTTGGGTGTGCCCCACTGTACAAAAAAATAAATTGTTTTGAAGTTGGAACCTTTTCTATATTTTTAGCTGTTATTAAAAGTTACTTCTTTTTAAGTTATTAGAAGTTACCTTACACTTTTTAATACTGTACAGTCGCCGCCAACTAACGGCGAGCTTGGAATGGCGATGATTACTACCAAACGAAAAAACATGTTCTTACCCTCTTAGTAATCCTGCTTACCGAATAATTGTTCTACTTTTAACAAATGAATGCTACAATTTTGATATGAAATACAGTTGACTAATTCTGTGCTGTACATTTTAAAATGTAATAACGGATGACAAAATATTACCTTTTATTAATTACTCGGTAAATATTGGGATAGAAGGTTATTATTGTAACTTTAATTACTTACTGGGAAATTAATTATCCGTTTAATTCTTCACCTAGAACGCTCTTCTCGCTGTCATCACTATCACCAGTGTAATTGTCAGTATTATCACTGTCACTATAGAAAGAGACAACGAAATATTCTGTAAGAGAATCTAACAATTCTCGGCTCCAATATTCTCCTTTTCACAGTAAGGTTTCCTGACTTCCTGGCACATCGAATTAATTTTATCTTTCCACAGTTTCTGCACTTCTGGCATCGTAAACGTCGTGTTGTGGCTCGCAAAATCTCATTTTTCCCTCTTACCATACCGTCTCGATCGGATTTAAATCAGGATGGTAAGATGGAAGCCGCAGAACTTGATGCCACTTCTTTTCAACAACTCATCAAATTGGTATCGTTTTCTGTTACTTTTGTTTAACTTAATTAGTTCATAAAATTGTGGTTTAAGCGTTTGCGACGAAAATGGAATATATTGTTTCTGTAGCCAAACAGTCACGTCTTGTTTCTTGCTATATGACCCTGGAAGTTTTTCAGAAAGTGTATTGTAATACGCTTTCTGAAAATATTTAAAGATTGAAATTCGAATTTATTTTTTTTTATAAAAGGCATGTGTTTTCGATTGCTGGCAACTGTAATTCGTTAGTGCCTAAGGCATGAAAACAGCTTAAAAAAAGAAATTAAAACTATACTGTTTACTTTAAGTCCAGTACCGTAAAACAATTTTATAGTTTTATTTATGTAGAGCGATCTCATAAAAACTGTTAAATTATCTTCTTTCTGTTATTTAATGAATGAAATAGTTCAAAACGACTTATGAGTCCTAAATGCTCCTTTAATGTCTTAGTCATTCCAATAAATAAATCTCCAGTTTATAGGAAAAATAAGGATTGGCGTTGTTTCGTGTTTTTTTTTTCTGTGCACTGAACTCAGTATATCTGTTTACCAAAGGAACCGGTTGTCTATACGAAACATCATTATACTTAGAAAATACAGCTGTGATCCTCCTCGTTTGATTTCTTATCCTATCCAGCAGATAATTTTGTAAAGTAGCAAAAAACATTTCGGTTAGTTGCCTTTATATTTATTTATAATGTAGATTGCTTTTTAATAGTGAAATTTTCAGTTTACACGATAATCCTGAGAAATACTCGATATTATATTTCTTTTTAAGGTATAATAATCCTTATTATATTTCATACTCGTTTAAAACTGCTTTAAAATCGAAAAAGCCTTTCTCTAAAACTTGGCGAACTTATCTCGGAAAGATATTAGCTTACATTTATTCGATAGCTTTACATTGAATCAATTCATATTGAATCATGTAATTTCGAATGATTATTGAACGGGTAAAGAAAGTAGTACATTCAGTCCATTTTAAGAGGGGAGTCTACCCAGAAATATGATAAATTTTTTTTACAAATTTTTTTTTTTGCTTAATACATAGTCCCGAATTTTTTGAATAATATGCTATAATCATGTACTTTTTAGAAATATTTATATTAACTTTTAATTCAAATGATGTCATGGTCACATTTGTTTTTTTTTTCATGAAAAATGGCAGTTTTCAAACTCCAACATCTCCTTTTAAAGTTGACATATTTTGAAGCTGTTTCGCTGTTTGAAAGCCCGCTGTATTTTTTACAAGTACAATTTAGCTTGATTTCTCCTTATAGTCTTTTACGCTTGATTCAGATAGCTGTGCGAATATTTTCGTTTGTGTTTGGCGATGAGAAATATATCGGTACGATTTATAATTTTTATTCACTAGTTTTTTTCTGTTTATAAGTGGTTTTATTTTATGAAATTTCTGTTTGTTTGACATGTTTACGCATTGTTCCGTTCCACTAGTGCTGTCGGGTGCTGCTACCTAGCGAGGGCTAGAGCTCTCCGACAAGCTTGGTCAGGCGATCTGACCGCGCGATGTTCTACGTCATAATACCGCAAGGAATGGTCATTATGATGTAGCGATCTTCTCTTCATTCGGCGCTCGAATCTGACCCAGAGCGGTCGTGTTACACATTCAATCCGGATGGACATGTTCGGATGTACGCTTACATAAGTTTTATATTTGTATGTTATTAAGTCATATTTTATTCAGTTTAATCATATGTATTACATTATATGCTTTATTAAGTTCAATTATATGTTATCGAAATGTCAAGACGACAACAAATTAAATAGCAATTCAACAAGCAACAAGGCGTTGTTTCAATTCATCACCTATGAATATACAGTCCAATCTCGCTCTAAAATCTACCACAACGTGTTAACGGTCTTCAGGCGAGATCGTTTATAACACGCATGTAAGTTTTATGTTGCTTCTGCGGTAGGGTACGTCGACGTTTCGATGAGAACTTTCTTTTGATTTAACTTTACTAACATTATTTACAATCCGTATTTTAATATTCTAAAGACTGCTGGACGGGAAGAAACGGAATTACGGTGTCGATACTGTCATCCACATCGAAACAGGATTGGTCAAAGATTATTGTATCCACCAAAATTTTGTAGCAGTTGTACCGTAAAGCAAAGAAATCTTGGGGAGAGTAATTTTGATTTTAAAAACCGGTTTGGAAAACATAAATTAATCTGCAATAAAAACCGTGATGGATCATCACCATCTACGGAAGCAGGCTTACATTATAATCTGAAATACACCGCAATTTTGAGTGCATTCCACTCAAAAGTGTATTTTCAGCTTCAGAAATTGAATGTTTAAGGGCCTAATTCTATCACTAAAGAGGAATGTGTGAATCATGTTTTTAAAAGAGTTGGAAAGTCCGACGTACAGAGAATATTCAAGGTCTGACATACATTGGTGAAGAGTTTTAACTGTGCTTGTAAGTAAAAAAATAAAATAAAGTTTAGTTTCTTCGTTTCCCGTACTTCATTTTTTTTTTACGTATTGCTGTGCTAGAAAGACCATTTCTTATCATCCATGCTAGCTAGAGTCGTGATTCTTTTTTTCTAAATGTTCAGAATCGCTTAAAACGATTTATGATTCCGTTGAAGCAGTTTATCAACTTTTAATCAAGATAATTTTATAACAAAAAATATTCACTTAGAAAAGAAAAAAGTAGATATAAATTCGTAACAATTTTTAGAGGAAGAAATTGAGGAAAACTCGTCAATCGAATGATAGAACTACATTTTTTCTTTAAAATGACTCCTTTTTTGAAGTGATAGTGGTCAATAGTTTTAATGCTACATCGTTTCTAGAAAGTTCTCATTTTTACTTTTCAACCTCTATAAAAGGGATGTGGATGAATATTTTCAAGTTTGAAATTCAATTATTATTTGCTTCATACCCCTAGATAAAATATCAGTTATACAAATGGTAAGAATAAAAAATTAATTTTTTTGGGTAGACTCTCCCTTAATACATTTACGTAAATCGCTATTCCGTAAACCGTGTCAGTGACCTTTATGATTTGAGATTTTAAAAGGTTTAACTTTTATCAGTTAACCGGATGACAGACATAAATATCTTAAGGCTTAAAATGATTAATTCCAAGGAATTAATCATTTATACCGTGCGATTAAGAAATTTACTATCGTTTGATTTTCGAAATAATTTGATTATTTTTATTGGAATAAAATAATACGTCTTATTTATTTGTTTTTGTTTCTTACGATAAAAAACTAGCAAATAAAGAACAAAAGTAAATTTTAACGATGTATTTTATTGTAAAATTGTCTGTAAACAAGCAGACAAGTTAGATTATAGTGTTTGTTTTACGGATTAAAAAAATCAAAACCATTCTTTTGATAAATTGAGTGACGGCTTGTCATACGCTACTTCAAATGATTTATTTGCAGACAAAGAAATTTAATTGAATTGCTTTTGTTTTTTCTTCCTTTTACATAAATCCTTTTTTATGTACTCTCCTCTACCACCTTTTCTGTTTTTCTTTCTCTCTACTACCTTTCAGTTTGATTCTTGTTTTTTTATGCTCTTAAAACAGTTATTCATTTTAAAATATCAATTTTCATTTTATGTTTTTTTCTTAAATATCGATTTCATCTTTTAATCTTCTTTAAATAGTATATGATTTTTTTGCAATTAAAGATTTATTTATGTATCTGAGGCCATATTAGGTTAAAATTATATAGATTGTGTACATGCGTTAATCTATTTTTATTTTATAGCTACATAAAATTAATTACCTAATTAAATTGATAATGAAGTTAAATTACAATTTTTTTCAGTATAAAATATATTAAAAGTGCGGTAAATAGATTATTAAAAACGTTAAAGCGAAAACAAAAAGCGCAAGAAGAACGACTTTTCGTTATTTTATTTTGTATAATATTTTGGTATAATTATTTTTTATTTAATAAAATAATTAAAAGATAATAAATCCACCTTACCAGCAATTAAAATAGACACTCTCTAGATCTTTCGGTTCTTAAACCGTCGTGAAGAGAATAAAATAAAGTCAAACATTAAAATGAATGGTCATGACTGTATGCTTGTCAACAGTACACTCAAAATAAGTCTACTCTGGTGGAATAAAATCAAATTAACAGAAACCATGTTATAAGGATGAATGATATTTTAGTTATTTACAAAAATTATCTCTTTATGTTTATATTTAGGGCATGTTTAAATGATTTATTCTCTTCAAAATTTTGGTTTTTAATTAGATTTTTATTGTTACGATAAATAATGGAACTTTCCAAATTACATGTATTCAAACATGTAATTTTGCACATTCACGCCGCAACCTGTGCTGATCCAGGCCCTTTATGTTATAGCGACCCGAATCTGGAGCTCTTGGACCGGTACCGTAAGCGATCTTGTAGGTTATAAACCTATGATCACTCACACTGGCCTCGGCCCAGACAGTCAAACTACTTGTACTCCTAAGCAGATCGCCCGTCTCCAAGATGACTTCGATGTAACTTTTCCCCAGTTCGGAAAAGAAAGTCGGCGGTTGTTTTGCCTTGTTAAACAAGTAGAGGTTCCTGGCTTCAACGAGCTGTGCGAGACCAGCGTCTCTGGGGTCGACCCTGTGCGCACTCCCGACCCCCGGGTACCGAGTACCCGGCAATTTGACAGGTGAGCGTTCAGCTTAGTTATTCTGAGCAAGGCCGCCTGTCCTTACCCAACCCCGCTCGAAACTTTCAAAGCTTTAAAGCTCCTACTATAGACCACCGGCGAGGTCGAAGCGAAATCGCTTCCCGAACCTGCCAGAGAATCTGAAACTTGGCTCACGAACTACGAAGATGGGGACACCGACAAAGAAAATGCCCTGATTTAGCCGATGGTGGCCCTCCTACAACACACTACGCCGCAGTTCCGTATAACACTTCGCAGCAATGCAGGTTAACTAACTGCCACCGATCGTTGTACAGCCCCGATGACGTGTACGTAGAACCCTGTTATTGCCGAAAATCGCACCGGTATTGCAAAGCAAGTTTACAGTACGGGGCCAGAAGCCGAGAAGCGATGTTCTCCTATCTTATCTGCTTTATATATAATGTATACATTGTATGCTTTATCAATAATGTAGCACATATAGTGCTACATTATTGATCAATTTAATTTAATTTTGTTTTTTTGTTTTTCTTTAGAAGTCATATTATTATAGCATTATTTGTGAATTTTATTTTTAATTTTTTTTTTTTTGTTATTCATTAAATCTCTTTTGTTATTTCTTAAGTTAGCAATTATATAATTATCATGGATTTTATACGTATTGTCTTTTGTATCCATTATAATATGCTTTGTTATGTATTTTATTTTATCAGGTTTAATATTATATTTATAAGAATTTGTTATTATATTAAATTCTTCATTATCGGAATTAATATCACACGTAATTATATTAATATCTCAATTAAGAATTAGCACTGATTTTAGTAATATAAAACAGGATAAAATAAATAATCTAAACCTTACCCGTAAATTCGGAAATAATGTCATCAATATGACAGGAATAAATTTCGATAATTAAGAACTTAATGTAATAGCAAATTCATATAAATATAATATTATAATATTAATGCAATATAATACTATCGGTTAGATGAATTTTATAACAACCCGTCTTCTATAAATTTTTTTTGTCTTCTTTAAATTTAGTGGAATATTTTTTTACGTTTCAAACGGAGTAACGGTATAATGATCTTGACATGAATCGAAGGAGTCTGAAATATTTGCTATTTTCAATATAAATTAATGAAAATATTTTCGAAACCGGCCTAAAAATTGTTAATCCCTTTAATCTTAATCTAAATTTTAACCCACTCTATCCATCCCAATTTTTTAGTGGCTTTCCCTCGTACAAATTTTAAAATACGTTCCGTAATTACTGAAAAAATTTCGTCAGAGCCTTCCATTATTTATAACCTTTTTTTTTATTGCAGTATGATAAGGATCACATAGTATTATTAAAGAAAAAGTTATAAATAATAGAAGGCTGTATCATCATACGGATTTGGTGGATCATGAAGTTATGTTTTCAATTAAATCTTTAAATTTATTTGTATGAAATGAAACGAAATTCAGTGTTTCTCATTTCTCAAGCGCCGACTTAATTACTAATGAATATTTAATTTAATAGGAGAAACGTTAGGTGAAAGTAATATATGATTTTTTTAAAGCATATATTTTATATAAAAAATTTTTTCCCACATCAGAAATTTTTATTGTGAAGTAATGTCATAGAAATCATCTGTAGATCCGATCCTATTTGTAGAACAAACAAATAAATAAATAAATTCGTGTACCATGTTTTAAGTAGGTGTAAAAATTTTTTGTTCTATTTGAAAAGGTGGAAATAAAAGAAAAAAAAACATCGCTTTTAGTGTTAGAATTATAAATTGATGGTCGTCATAAGCATGAACACTTTGAAAGGGAACGTTTAATTAACATGAAGAGTCTATTCATCGACTTATGTAACCACATTAATCATTTATCATTACGTCCATTGATCTTTATATATGTATATATAAATGTTGGTGCATAGATACTTGCTGTGTATGTATATAATATATTGTGTAAAGGTAAATTGACATAAACGCAGTTGTGTTATTTGTTTTTCATTTGCACCGAGTATTTTTTTTTTTTATAAAAAAGGGATCCCTTTTATATTTAGAATTTTGAATGAAAGGATTTAAATGCTATACTTACATATCTCTGAATGGCTGTTTAATTTTCATGAAATATTCAATAAGTACTGTATTTCATAATAGTGTAGATTTATTTTGCACGTACATTTATTTACTATTTACTTATTTTCTGACATTTATTCTGTTTATTAATTTGATTTTCCTCCTTTATATTTCACATATTTTTTTTAAATTACATTTAAATTTCGCGGCATTTTTTATAATTATAAGAAATGTTTTATTATTTTATTCGTTTAAAGTTTTTGGTAAAATATTAAAATGTTTAAATTTAAAAATTTGTAGTATTTTTTTACTTTTCTGGCATCATAGACACAAGAAGAAAGTATGATTTTTTTTTTGTTGTCTTCAGTCATTTGACTGGTTTGATGCAGCTCTCCAAGATTCCCTATGTAGTGCTAGTCGTTTCATTTCAGTATACCCTCTACATCCTACATCCATAACAATTTGTTTTACATATTCCAAACGTGGTCTGCCTACACAATTTTTCCCTTCTACCTGTCCTTCCAATATTAAAGCGACTATTCCAGGATGACTTAGTATGTGGCCTATAAGTCTGTATCTTCTTTTAACTATATTTTTCCAAACGCTTCTTTCTTCATCTATTTGCCGCAATACCTCTTCGTTTGTCACTTTATCCACCCATCTGATTTTTAACATTCTCCTATAGCACCGCATTTCAAAAGCTTCTAATCTTTTCTTCTCAGATACTCCGATCGTCCAAATTTCACTTCCATATAAAGCGACACTCCAAACATATACTTTCAAAAATCTTTTCCTGACATTTAAATTAATTTTTGATGTAAACAAATTATATTTCTTACTAAAGGCTCGTTTAGCTTGTGCTATTCGGCATTTTATATCGCTCCTGCTTCGTCCATTATTAGAAATTCTACTTCCCAAATAACAAAATTCTTCTACCTCCATAATCTTTTCTCCTCCTATTTTCACATTCAGTGGTCCATCTTTGTTATTTCTACTACATTTCATTACTTTTGTTTTGTTCTTGTTTATTTTCATGCGATAGTTCTTGCGTAGGACTTCATCTATGCAGTTCATTGTTTCTTCTAAATCCTTTTTACTCTCGGCTAGAATTACTATATCATCAGCAAATCGTAGCATCTTTATCTTTTCACCTTGTACTGTTACTCCGAATCTAAATTGTTCTTTAACATCATTAACTGCTAGTTCCATGTAAAGATTAAAAAGTAACGGAGACAGGGAACACCCTTGTCGGACTCACTTTCTTATTACGGCTTCTTTCGTATGTTCTTCAATTGTTACTGTTGCTGTTTGGTTCCTGTACATGTTAGCAATTGTTCTTCTATCTCTGTATTTGAACCCTAATTTTTTTTAAATGCTGAACATTTTATTCCAGTCTACGTTATCGAATGCCTTTTCTAGGTCTATAAACGCCAAGTAGAAAGTAGAAAGTATGATAATCGATCAAAAAATGGAGTATGGATTTTTTTTTCATTACTTGATCTTCTTATGACCTAGGACCCTAAAAAACAAAAACAAAGCGGGGATAATGTTCGCATGTACGTGTGTTGGCGTGTTTGCAACTTAATAACTCTCGACTGGATAAATCATTTTTGATTAAATTTGGCACAACGATTCGTTTTATGGAGCGATTTGTCGGTTTAAGTTTGAGGTCAACATTTCCAGGTGGTGGGGGATAGTTTTTTAGTGTCAATTTTCTCAAAATTAAAAAATATAACCCCGCTTTATATTAAGTTCTGTACACGAATACTTGCTTATCCTACCGTTAAAAAAAAATTCCCCAAAATTCTCCCCGTCGAAAAACGGTATCTTTTTATGTATTGCATATTTTTTAACCGTTTTTTTATGTCTTCCTAAGCAGTAGCAGTGCAGTTGATCCAAAAAGATACTTTATGAGCAATATTGAGGGTGGTGGAGCCGATCAAAGTTTAAAAATATCTGTTTTGAATATTTTTAAACTTCTTTTATTTTATTTTGTATCATCATATATCACTCTTATCCCCCAAAAAATAAATCCTAGGTAACATTTTGTTAGATATAAATTTTTCACTCTAATGTTATCTTAGATTCTTCCATTTAACAAAGTAAACGTAAACAAAATAAAAAATGTTCCTTGGGATTTGATTGTGGGGTAGAGGGAGTAAAAGAAAGCAAAAAAATAGTGATTTTTCACTTTTTTTAAACTTTTGTCCTTTTTTTCATATATAAGAATAAATAACCTGTGCTAGGAAAATATAACAACTTTGTTATCAGCTTTTTTTATTATGACTATTTCAAGCGGGAAAAGTATAAGCAAATTCCCTTATTGATTTTTATTTTTTTTATTCTTCGGAATTACTTGAAATCTTTGAGTGGTTCCATGATGTTCTGAATCTCTTTCTTTGTACATTAATATTTTAATATTAAAATATTTTTCTGCTTCGTTCTTCAGTAATCTGTTTTATATTTTCTAATATTTGTATTTGTCTGTGCAGTTTTTACCGCCGGTATAGTCCTCGTTTAGCAAATTTAATACATCTTCATTTATATGTTAATATTTTAATAACCGTTTAAACTAAACAGCGTTTACGTCACTGATGTGCATCGATTGGAATTTAATTTATGTGAACAATTTTATTTTGAACGGTTTGGTTCGTTTGTTTTTACGCAGCTGTTCCGGTAGAAGATATTCGGTGGGAAGGAACGAAACTAGTAAATAAAGCGATCTGTGTAAATAAAGTTTTCAAATTTTTATCCGTAAATATGTATACAATACGCGAGTGGAACTTTGCTCCGCGCTTACTCCTGTCTCTAGCGTACAGCAGTTATAACAAGGCTTTTGCGGAGGGGAGTAGATGTACGATTGTGAGAGGTATCACAGATATCTCTCGCAGAGAGAAACTTATTCGTAAGAGGAATTAATATATTAACCTATGAAAAAAACATTATTTACTTACCTAATTAACGTAACACTTCAACACCGGTGATTTTACCGTCTGACTCGTCATCGTCACTGGATTCACTGTCACTATTACTTTCAGTATAGTTTTCACAATCGTTTGCTGTGTTCACTATAATTTCCGATACCTGGCTGAGTCTCTAAATTCTTTTTTCTAATTGTTGCACAGATTGGAATTTTTGCATCCAATCATCTTTATTAATTACGCTTATTTTATCTTGTACTAATTTTATAAAATTACCCGATTTGAAAGTGTAATTTTTTATCGGCGACATAATTCTTTATATGAGCCCGTATGGTCTCAATCAGATTAAAATCCGAGTGATGCGCTGGAAGTCGTAATACACTGTGACCCTTTTCAGCAAGTAAAGTATCTATTTTATACATTTTACATTTTGATTTACCGAACGAGATTAATTTATATAGCTCGGGCTTTAACACTTTTTTCGTTAAACGGTATATTTTTTTCAGCAAGCCATTCAATCATTTCACTTTTCTTGGAGGTTGCACCATTCGACTCCAGATTGCGATACGGTGCGTTTTCACTAACACTGAATTTTGTGGTAAATTTTTTATGAGTCGATTTGCAACCCGTTTAACGTAATTTCTATAATTCATACTATCACGGTAATCGACACACTTTTGTCCAGATTTGAAAATCAGTAATGCGTCTTTTACGAAACCGTTTTCCCCACCGGCGTGAACGATAATTGCTCTTTGACCTTTAGAAATCGGAGCAAGTAACCCGTGTATTTCATTGGAATCGTTCGTCCAACAATATGGTAGTGTGTGTGTGTGTGTGTGTGTGTGTGTGTGTACACTTTTCTAAACTTCGTACATATAGTATTCGTTTCTCCTGAATATAATTTTTCTATATCAAAAATGTTTTATTATTACGCGAACTTTTCCATCTGAACCCTAATTGTCTAATAACCTCCCGCAAGCCCAATTATCCTTCCTTAAAGCCTATATTGTTCTTTACCATTGTTAATAAACTTTTTATAGTAGATCGTTGACCTTACGAAACATAAAATTCATTTATAGTTCGTCTAATAACATATTTGTCAAAGTTATCAATTTCTGTTTTCCCTTTATTTTGCGAACGTTTTTTTTTTTAACTAGAAAATCCACTGCCTGATGCTGTATTATTTTTTATTTTCCTCAATTATTCGCCGAACACTACGGCGAGAAACTCCTGTTGCTTCAGTAACTCTTTCATGAATTTTCATTATTAACCGTGGAGCTTCCGCGGCTTTTTTTTCATAAAAGTATAGATATTGAAATTTATTTCACGAGTATGACTAAAACTTTACGACCATCAATTTTCTTTGGAATTTCCATAACTACAAATATAAAACTAAATGTAGAACTACTAACGATAAAAACACTGAAGCATGTCCGGTATTATACAGATATGCGTAATTTAAATCGATAAATAAAGACAGAAATAATAAACATTATTCCTATCGGAAAATAAAAATTAACGGGTAAAATTTTATTCTTTTAATAATTTTTACATAAATGCACACGAAGATTTAACAATAACTACTGTGCTTAGTGTTTTCTATACTTTACAGAATACGTTTTTTTGTTTTTATTGCTGAATTAGAATCTTCGTTTTTGTTGGTGAAGTGATGTCTAAACTCATACACACATTCAAATTTAAGAACCAACAATTTATTGGAAGGTAGCAAGACCAAGCCCGATGATTAATACATTTAGACTATTTCAAATGTTCGTAGCTGGCAACGAGACAGCCATTAATTTGTTTACAAAATTTTAATGCATGAAAATTGATGCTTATAAAAACTTTATGTAAATTTTCGATAACCGATCGTTGAATGAATTTGTTTTAAAAGTTTTATGGTACACTATAAAAGAAATTACATAAAAGGAAAATATTTTTAAAGTGACACTGCAGATTACGCATGTACAATTTGTACTGTAGCTAATGTTTTTAACATTCATTTATACTTTGAATTGTATTCGACGATGTCAGGCTGAAAACTTGAGCAATCAGTGGTTCCCACTCCGATAAATGGCTTCTGCCTGTTGCTCTTGTTGAGGGGTAAAGCGCCTTGCTAGAACGACTTCGCTATATTGGTCGTTGTTTTGTACTAGTCTATTGTATTAGCATTTTACATAGGAATTTGTCATATTATTAGTAATCAAATGTTCTATTTTTCGTTATAAGACAAAAAACCCGGTACATAAGTACCAAGGGGGGATTACATTGGGAGGCAACCTAAAAATTGTAAATAGAAAGGGTAGAGTTGTGATACGTCACTTTAAATTATTACGTAAACTTTTTCGAGAATACGACGACTTTGGGTTTGTCAAAATGGTTGCCAGTAATGTTTTTCATTAGAGAGTCGTTTATACTACGCCCCAGGTACTTTTTACTTTTGAAAATAGTTATGAAGAATATTAAACGGTCACTGTTTTGATCGGGGTGTCGTATCCCAAAGTTTTTTACGTCAGTATTTTTTCAATCGCTTACAGAATGATGCGTCACACCCTTTTCATTTGAAGTTTTTGAATTGTTTTCTTGAGTGCTTGGTGGTACGATACCGAAAAATGATTTGAGGTAGGAGAATGTGCTAAATTTATTATCTTTTTTTATATTTAACTGTTGAAAAGTTATTAAAGGTTCTACTTGGTTAACATCTGTATACCGTATAGGTACCGATTAATTCGCCTCTTTTAAAGAATTCTGCCGTATGGCTCTCTTCTCTGTTTGAATTAATTCTTCGCATTTAATTTTATCAAAACTCCTAATTTTCAGCACCCTGTACTAATATCATCACATTTCGTTATTTTGACCGTAGTTCCTCGAAAAAAAATTGATCTGGTAGAAATTATTACTAATTATTATTATAATTTTAAAATACATTCAATCAGATAATTTGTAATCATCTGTCGTAAGAATGAAAACGACGCGATAAACATTTTGCTCCTAAGAATACTGGTACTGCTGTTTGAAAAAAATAATTTTCTACAGATATTTCTAGAAATTTAAAACTCTTTGATCTTTATCCTACTGTAAAATCCTATTTTACATCCTGAGGGAATAAATTCTGTCCTGTTTTTTCGTTTTTGAAAACCCTCTAACATCATAATTTTGGTTTTGTACTGTAGATATCTCTGTTTCTAATAGCTTTTTCTTTAACTTTTTTAATTCATTTTTTCTTTGTTCCTATTACAAAAGAAATGAAAGAAAGATCTGCTAGTAGCTTGTCTTTATTCGTTCTGACAAGTCGATCAAAGAACATTAATCTTAGTTTTTTCATGGAGTTCGTTATTTTTTGTACATTTTGATATATTTCATCGTTGTTTCTAAGTTTAAATGTGGTTTTATCCTTTACTGGACCTAATATTTTCCCTGTTATTCTTCTTTTCTATACTTATGTTCACGTTTTAGCTCTCAGAAGCGTATATTTGTTTTCAGGCTTTTTGATAAGCGTTTTTTTGTATGAATATTTTTGTTCCGGAAATTTTTTCTATTTCTGAAATTCTTATTTTGTATCGCTGATTTTTCTAATCTAGCTTTATTATAAAAAATATTATTCTTAAAATCATCACTTCGTCCCCGTCATTTTAACGATTATATTTCATCTTCTACACGTTTCCTTATTCAGCTTATCAAAAAACAGATTATGAATTATTAATTTTTTTCTAATTACCTTTCATAATAGAAATAGCTATTACTTGGAAAATTGTAGAAAACTGACAAACCGTCCGTAAAAAGGATCCAGACTAGTCGAAAATTCTGAGAAAATATTAATTATTACCCAAATAATTAGGATAATACAAATATTTATTATATTATTTTATACGGATGAAAAATTTTTTTTTTAAATATGAAAAATTAATAAGAGAGCTAATTTTTTAATATTTTAAAGAAAATTTGTTATTTTAACAAAAATGAAAAAGGTTATGAAGTAAAATAAGATCATTCACGATTATACTATTATAAAGCGAGTTATTTACCTTCTGTCATCGGGAAAAGTATAGATCGTGCAGTGTAGTAATTATTTGTTCGGTTAAAAGATGTGAAAAGAAATATGTAGAATTTATCGACTGACTGACTGTTTAAGCGGTTTACAATACCTAGTCTTTTTTATTCTTCGTAGATACCGGTGTTCTTTGGTGGTTGGGTTTCAATTAACCACACATCTCAGGAATGGTCGAACTGAGAATGTACAAGACTACACTTCATTTACACTCATACATATCATCCTCATTCATCCTCTGAAGAATTATCTAAACGGTAGTTACCGGAGGCTAAACAGGAAAAAGAAAGCCTTTTTATTCTTTTTCCTCTCATTAATATGACTAATATAAATAATCTACAACTAGTTATATTCATTTCTTTTACACTGTGACGAAATTGACTGTGTAACTTAATAGGATTTATAATAACAAGAAATATGTCTTCGGTGAATTACGTAAAACTTGTAGAGGATTAAATATAATTAGGTAGTCTTAGAAAAAGAAAAAAACACTCGTAAAAATATTGTAATTTATTTTTCTATTATACGAATCGGTGACAAATTAGATAGCGGTGTTAAACAGTAGTACTAGATCTGCTTCCACAACTACATATATTTTTCTTCAATAATTTTTTCTCATCAGTAATTTACGGGATTGCTAAAGTAAACTTATTTTTAGAGCTATAACAAAATATATTTGACCTTGATTTGATTTTTATCAGGATTATTAAAATAGATTATTTTAAAAACCGCAGTCTCGATTCATTTTATAAATGAATTAAGATCGATGTTTCAAAAAGTATTATTAAAGAAATCCCTTTTTTTATAGCAATAATACATATCCTTAGTCGACCAACTCAAATTAAATTAAGTATTGTCTATTACTTATTGTAATATACTGAAATTTACGAAAATCGTAAATTTCTTATTACTATTATATAATCGTAATAAATATATTTTGAATTAAAATATCCGCGTAATCGTTATCGTAGGTACAATTTTTTGAAAACTAAATAATGGAAATCAGTCTAAAAAGATTTGTTAAAATGAAAAATGATTTCACGGCACAAGTTAAAGATAAATAAAATTATAACAGAAAGACGCTTCTACTGTCAAATAAACTAGAAACGAAGTCGCTAAATGAACCGACTAAAGGTATCTTGAAAGATGTTCAATAAAACGACAAACTAAGAAAAAACGAGTTAGTATAATAAAGTCCTTAAGAAGGGAAGAATACAATTAATTGTTTATTGTAGAATGAAAAGGTATCGATATCTAGATTATAAAAGGGAGAGAAGGAATTGTAGATCGATTCCGTTTAACATTATCGAGGAAAAGAGAACTTTTTAAAGATAAAATATTAGTGAACGCTTACCAGGCATATTGTACATTTCAGTTTTTTTTGTTGCTTTTTCCGGTTTAAACTAGTTTTCATTGTTAATGTATTAATTTTTACTTTCCTGGTATCTATGCTGCAAGAAGTAATTATGGTAATCAGTTAAAAAATGGGGTGTGAATTTGTTTGCATTTCTCGACATTTCATAACCCGAGGAACCGCAAAAACTTAAGAAAGTAGGGAGTAATGTTTTGCACGTACTTACGTGTGTTGGCGTATTTGAAGCTTAATAACTTATGACTGGTTAAACCGATTTTGATGAAATCTGGCGCAGAGATTCGTGTATACGAGGCAGTTTGGCATCAATTATCTCTACATGGTGGGGTAAATAGTTTCTTCTTTAAACTTTTAATAATAATAATATTACAATAAAATTTCATCATAATTTATCGGTATCCCCAAAAACGAAATCTTACGTATCTTTTTAGTTTGTTGTACTTCGGAACTTTGGTTGTACATTTTTCAGTGGAATATTTTTAAAATTTCTTCCTTTCGACATAGTAAATGTAGAAAAATAAAAAAAATTCCTGGGAGGTGATTTTGAGGTGAGGGAGCAGACAAAATAAAAAAATTGATTTTTTTAAAACGTGTTTCATGTTTCATTATTTTTCCACTTTATAAGAATAAATAACCAACGCCAGGAAAGCATAGCAACTTTGTTGTCAGATTTTTTTTATCAATGTCTTAGATTTAAATCTGTCATGGAAATTCTTTCTTCGTGTTTTGGGAACAAATTTTTATTTCCAAATGCCATTATATCAGATCACTATTGTTTGCTGTAGAGGTTATTATTTAATACGTAAATTTATATGCGATAAAAAATGATAGTAAACATACTGATTGACATGATGCACACGAAACTTTTAGAATGGAATATTCGGTTGTAGATAAAAATTTGAAATATTTCTACGGGTTTATAATTTTTGATCTCGTTTCCACTGAACTTACAATTACAGTCTGTTATTTTTTAAGGCGTTTTTTTCGAGTTTGGCGGATCGACGACCACGTGAAGCCAACATTTTGTATTCATTTCTTTCACTCCCATTTCTTCATTCAATTTTTCTTACTATTTTTCTTTTTTTGCCTTCTTTCTTCCGAACAGATTTGTTGGTCTTTTTCTTCTTCGTTTGGAGACCCTTGAAATTTGTACAGTTTTTTTAATTTTTTTCTATCTGGGTATTATATCTTCAATTTTTTTTTATTTTCAAGGTCTTTTTTAACCGCCGAGGTCCATTTATTTCCTTTCTTTTTGTTTTAAATGAGGTTGCAAATTTCTTTTCTGAGCTTGTTATCATAAGGTTCATTCTCATGAGACGGCCAAAGAATTGCATCTTTTTTTACGGAATCTGATATTTTCTCAGTATCATCGTATTTATAAAGATTTTTATTACTTCTGAATTTGAATTCGTTTTCTCCTACCTTTATTGATCCTAGAATTTATTTCGTCTGATTTCAAACGGCAAATCATTCTGAATTATTTTTATTCGATAACCGTGTTGTAATGCCTGATTGTGGCCTTTATTTCTTTCTTACCTTTTTGTTGTAAATATGTTTTGTTATCGGATCATTTTCCTCGTTCTAGTTTGATTTGCTATTTTATTTAAACTATTGAGTTGTTATTTTTTTTTTTTTTAATATTTCGGATTTAGGGATTCGACGAAATCTTTGATGCAAAACGTGAATTTTTTCTTCTCGAAATAAATTTTTAGCCTTACTATCTGTGCGACATATTTTAGGTGATTTATTTGTTCTTTTGCCGTTTCGAGATTTTCCCGATAAATAATAGTTTAGGCAAAGTCTAGGTAGTTAATACAAATTCTTCAATTTCAGATACAACACCTTTTTTTACTTCCAGTTTGTTTTCTTTTCCGATTTACTTATTACTTTGTCTACGACACAGTTAAAAATGAGTGGTGATACACAATCCCTTTGTCTTACGCGCCCTATAATTTCGTGGGCATTTGAAAATTTTATCTTATATTTGATAGGGTCTGTTTGGTTATGATGATTGTTTTGGGATTCATTCTGAATTCTTCTAGGATGTTAAATAAGAAAGGTCGTGTCGTATGCCTTTTTGAAACTTACAAAATTACGTGCATATGCTTTGACGTTATATTCTTAAGACTATTATAATAAAGTAAAATTTTTAGAGAATTCTATATAATTTTTTTTTAAATCTATATAATTATTTATTGTATATAATTTGTTTTTTGATTTTATTTCCCGGTATAATTTTTTGTTTAAATCTTCCTAATTTTTCTTCCGGTTTTACCGATGTAGAATTAGTTACAGTCAGTGCCTTTATCTTTCTAACTTCCTGAACGGTAATTCATTTGCTTTCTGCGTTCTGTTTTTAACATTTTCATTAAGGCAGCAATCTTATTTCTATATTAAATAATAATTTTAATTCGCTTTTCCCAAATAGCGTATTTTTTTAAAAGGTAATGAAAAATCTTCAGTTAAAAAAAACATAATAATTTACGTATTTTTCAAATCCCGTATCCTGTTAAAAATTTTACTGCTGTTTGAAAGAATACTGCATCTTTAATTAAATTTTCAATATATAAATACAACGAATTTAATAACGATATATAAAAAAAATAAATGTTATTCTTGTACGGTGAAGCGAGTATTGGAATCCATTGATAACAGAAATACCGCGTAATTTTAACAACGTTAATCCACTCTATTTTCTTAGTAATAGAGTTCGTAACTAATTGAAGACGGTACACGAACGTATCTTACTGTTTTCAGACAAAATGTGGTCGGCGGCTTAAGAGATCGATGAAAGAAAGAGACAGTCAGATCGACAGAGAAGGATATATATTGTGAAATAGGGTGAATAGCGCACCTGAATAAGTCTTCTTAAGATGTATATGAGTGAGAGGGATCGGTAGAGGATAAATGACAGAGAGAGAAGCAAATTCTATTCGTCCTATTCGATTCAACTCGACCAACACACAACACTTCCAGTTGTAGACCGTCCATCCCTCTGTTTAAAGCTGTGAATAGTGGACATTAATCAAGGCGCTTATGTCGAACGGATTCAGCCTAATCATGTCATTGTAGACGACGGACAAAGGTCACTCTGATGGTTTATATTGTCTCCAACCATCCTTAAGATAAAGCGTTTGTCCTCGTTCCCCGCCACCTTTTAGATCGACCCATCTTCTTAATTCTTCAAACGGCTGCTCGATACATGTAGCTCGCTTCACTTTATACTCATCTCATTTAATAATGCCCTTTTCTTAAATTATCTGTCTTGATATACTAAACTCTTACTTCGTTATATAATAATGTTCTAAATGAATAATACTTCATTTTTAATAAATGTTTATTGTTATATCGTTCGTAAAATGATGTCTATCTTATAGTAGACGTGTATCGTGAAGTAATGGCTTTATTCTTCGTATAAATCAATATTTCATCGAAAAGAATGTATTTTCAATAATGTAATGATACTATTGTTCTGATTACTATCTAGAACTCATCTTTGCGGATCTTTGGGTGATTTAGAGGGGAACCTCTATTTATAATTCATCAACTTCTCAATATAGCTCGTAAACCCTTTTGCAATATTTACGTGTCCGTGAAGTTTACCTACAGATAGTACGTTTTTGTCGATTGAATTTTTTTTTTAGTCTTCATTAAAATGTTTGTTATTTAGAAATACAATAGGACAATTACTAAATTCATTCTTTTATTTAAATTAATAATTATATATTAGATAGCAATTTCTTTTTAATTTTTCACATCAGATGTATGTATATTTAGTAGGAAGGATTAGGGGTCCGAACTTTATCTGATAAGCACCTCGACTTATCGGTTCAGTTTTTATTGTAATCAGTAAAGTAGAAACGGCGTGAAAATACGTATACGATGGGCAAAGCAGCTCGACCCAAATGGCATTAATAACAAACAAGAATTAACTCTTAATAATCCTAGCATCCATAAGGTCATGGCTTCTGTAATCTTTTAATAAAAATCTACGAATCATCGCGCAGAGAAAAAGGATCAACATTTTCGGTTAAATCACAGTTTTTTTAATTTTTAAGAACGGTAGATTCCTTGATCTACCAGTAATTATGTTCTGCTGTCCTGTCTATACACGTACATATTTATATTTTCGCTTACAAGTTATATATTACAATTTACAAAAATTTAATTGCATAAATAAATATTCGATAATTATTATTTGCCTTTTACTATCGAAATAATATAAGGTAATTTCTGAGTATCAAATGTTGCAAGGTTTTAATATATAGTGTTCTAAAACATTCTGAAAATTCAGGGCAAAGAACAGTAGGGATTTTTTTTAGAACAATCAAGGCTTACGCGACTTGACGGGGAGTATTGTCATCTAAGCAGTGCGTTTCTGGAAATAAAGAGTATATGACTGCTCCTTGCCTAAAGGATTAGGTAACAAATTCTCGCCTTAAAATGAACTATTGTATGTCAGAACCGCTGTTCATTGAACTCATGGAAAAAATCTAATCAAAATATAAAAATAAAATAAACTGATCTCAAGAGACAAATAATGGATGCTATAATGCAACTAATAAAACGAAAGTGGTTGTATCGCTTCTTGATATCGCGGGGCACAGTTTGGAAACCATCGGGCTAGATAGTGAGAAAGGTCTTTCTAATGATTTACCCTATTTATTTTATAAAGAGGGCTATTTTGCGATGTATCTTAAAATTGATCACAAAATAAGACCGATAGACGTAGACAAACGTTTTCCTCCGCGCTCTTTCAGGAACTGAGTCCCAAGATTCTTGTATCTATTTCAAGCGTAAACTGTGCGACGATTTTTTTTTCTATATCTATATTTCGAATAAAAAAATCTAATAAATCAAAAGCAAAAAATTGAATTACATAAATCAAAATTTGTTACCTATTTTACGAACAAGCTACAGTGAAAATTATTTTAAAATTTACTTAGCCCATTTTTAATACAAAACGTGAGTGTATCTCCTTCCTGTCACTCCTTTTCATCGATTTCTGATGCAGTACAATCCGTTAAAAATAAAATTGGCTGCATGATTCACAAAATAACTAAATGACAGAGAAGTCTTCAAAGAAACGGTTATTAGTTTATTTCTTGCAATTATATTTGGTATCGCATAACGAAGAGTCCAAATGCGATACCGTTCTTGTCCAATTGTAACATAAATTGAACTGAGCAAACGTTAATTTTTTAGATAAAATATAAAGAATAATTATAAAGAAAAAAGATTATAGAATTTCGATAATTATGGAAGTATAATAAAATGGGTTCAACATTTTTTCACATTAGCTTTTGTTAAAATTACAGAATATGAATTCTTTTTGTTTACATAAATATATATATTATATAATATCGACTGAATTTTTTATCGTTAAAATAATTTTTTTTTGTTTTTAATAGAAGAAAAAGTTAAATTAATTTTATTTAACGTTGTGTTAATCTTTATTTAGAGTAGAAATAAGACGTTGAGCCGACCTTCGTGGTTGAGTAGGTAGCTTCTCAGCATTTCTTGCGGAGATACCGGGTCCGAATCCCGGTCAAGCATGTCACCTTTTCAGAGCTACCGATTTTCATCGGACTAATAATGACTATAGCTGTTGATGCTCGAACCAAGAAAAAATTTAAAAAATGGTTGTCGGTCACAACCGTTATAAATTGGTCCCGCAATTCTAGCGCCGTTAAGTAAAGCAAAGCAACAAACATTAGACTAAACGAAATTGCATCGCGTCACATTGTTCATTGTTGTAGGACTTTCCCGTCCGGCTTTATCCGCGTGACGGGAAAGTCCTGCAACTGCGGGTCGTTTCTGATGCACGGCTTACACACACAACTTAATTTATCTGTTTATTTAAATATAATATTTTTTCGTTTATTTAATTCAAGGATTCTAATTAGAGCGCGTTCGCATACCGTATTTAATTCGCGCGGGTGCGGTGGTACTACTGGCGACGGTCTGCGCTAACTAAACTAATATGATTTCACAATTTACATAGGACAAATTTCGTTTATGGTAGGACAAATTTCGTCCGGGAGGCAAACCGGTGTTGCCACGAGGCTTAACGCACCAGGCTCGGCACCAAGTACCGAGTCAACCGGAGATCAAGTTTGAGACCCGGCCAGACAATAAATAGATTTTTACACTTTAAATATTATTAATTTATTTAATTCTACCGTTCACCTTTGATGTCATAATGTAACAGACGACTACAACAGCATTTTTGGGGGTGGGGGTGCGTTTTTTTGCAAAAAACCTTTTTTTTACAAATATTGTTATTTTTTAATCGTTAAAAAATGCACCTAACAAAAATATGACCTTAATTGGGCGAAATTTCGAGATGCTGAAGCTGTAAATCTTGCTTTACAGCCTCACTCCCTTGACCTTTTAAATTGAAAATTTAATGCCATCAATGCCCTATATATAGAAATAATCGGACCGACTTTGGTCAAAATCAAGAAATATAAGGTGATTGAGAGTCCACCGAACACACCCGCGTACATTAGAACATTAAGATTCAGATAATTTCCATCACGTTTTTTTGGGTTCCTTAGGTGTCAAAACGTCACGATCCAGTGAAAATCGCGTATGCCCAAATTGGACCGATTATAATACTTTCTGTTCTAGAGGTAGCGCTGTCTAGGCTGGAAAATAAAAAACACAAAACTTATCTTGAGGTTCGGAAGAAAAACTCGTCTGATAAACAGGGAATTTAATTTCATGTGTTAATCCGTTACGGGTTTTTCAAGCTATTTTATTATTTCCATTATACGTACTTAATTGATATTTTTCAATATTTATTACGTACGTACGTTTTAAAGAAGTTCACTGTAAATAATTACGAAGTCGTTGGGAAAAAACGGGTTGCGTATTTCATAACCTGTATACAATTTAATGTTACATCTAAACACGTAATGTAGTAGATTATTATATGAATATTTAAGTAGAAAGTATCGAATATTTACTTACTCCTACGCATTTGACAGAAGGTTTTTTCTTTTTCTATATTATTATTTTACTGCAAATTATTAAAAATTATAACCTTGTTATGTTATTTTATTTACTTAGTAAAAAGTAAATTATAATATACAAAAGGTTTTTTTTTTGTACACGAATTAATTACGTAAATTTATTCTAAATCGCATACAAAATATCATGTAATTATTATTATTATTGTATTTACAAAATAAAAAGATAAATACGTGAATTATAACATATTATTTGATTGACATTTAAATATTTTGTGAGAAAAAAGTTAACCAGTTATGTTAAAAAAAAAAAAAAAAAAAAAAACATGCAAGTTATTAAAAAAATAATAATGAATTATGTTAACGGTAACTGGGACATGGATTATAAAATAAACGTTTAGGTATAAAATATACTGTCTTTTTCTTCGTGTCATTCTGTCCTTATCGCCTAATTCTCCTTCTTTCTTGAATATACATACGCGTGCAGAAATGTACGAACGCATACAAACACGAGCTTAAAATATTTTCATTTATTCTACGTCATAATCTTGTAGGTTTTATTCAGTCCTAGTAGTGTTCAAGGAGATATTTTAAAAGAAAAATATTACGTATATTAATTACTTTACGGATAGATTAAATTATTTCAACATGAAGATCGTTTCTTTTTAAAATGTTTCTTTTTTTTTAATTATTTCTCAGCAGGTTTTTGAATTAAAGTTATAAATTTTAATTACCTGTAGTATAATTTTTATAATTTTCTGGTTTATACGAGTATTTAGACCGGTAATCTTTTGTAAATAAATCGTCGCTATATTCTTTTACAAAAAAAATAAATTTTTAACCATCAGAAATAATTTTTTTCTTTTATTATTAAAAATGTTAATAGCATCTGTTGTCAATAATTTGTTAGGAGTATTCATAGTTCTGTCTATATATATATTGAAATCTGTCCGTCAGTAAAAATCAGTTCTTAATTGTTTATTCGTTTTTAATGAAATTTACAGGAAAATTTTAACTCGCAGGTCTTAGCTACGATTCTAATTGGAATATTATTGTAGTAATACCCGTAGGGGTACTCCACCCCTTTTTAATTAAAACCGGTATTGTGCTGTTTTCTTGTTTGGATATAAATTTTTGTATCAAATATTAAAAACGATAAAATACGATCTCCACCGTATCTAAAACAACTTTTTTATATTCTAAATTTTTTGATATTGTGTATTTTTACCGGTTGTGATTAATTCAGAGTCTCATATCGTTTTAGTAATAATTTACGTTAGACTTACTGTAAGCTTCAATTGCTGACCGTCGTACTGTTAATGCTAATTTACTCTTAATAAAAATACAAATACCGTTATAATTTATTTTTTTTATTATATATATTAATAATTATTATTTTTGTATCCCTGACCTGAATTAATTTTCTTAATATTGTGAAGTCTAAAATGTTTTGAGGCTTTTGCGATCGGGATATCGTTAACATATTCTGGTAAAAGTCGAGGAAGCCGGCATGTAAACAGTAATGACCTTAACATCCATCACCAAAACAGCGTTAAACAGTTTGGAGAAAGCCGGCTACAAAATGAATCTCGACGTTAGGGTGCCGCGTGATCTGACTCAGAAAAATTTACTCGATCGAATTTCTATCTGGGAATCTCTACTGAAACGTAACGAAATCGAACCTTTTCTGAAGCGGTTGATCGCGAGTGATGAAAAGCGATCGACCGGTTTTCATTAGCAGTTGATCGGCGATTAAACCTACGACGACGATGTGCGACAAAGATTGCAGTCGAAGCGAGGAGAAACTCCACGGCCTGCGGCGAAAGCCACACCGAGGCCCGCGGAGGTTATGCTGTGCGTTTGATGAGATCGAAAGAACATCGTGCATCACGAGCTGCTGCCGCCAGGCAGAACGGTAAACTCAGAGTTATATTGTCGATGACCGGAGCGATTCCACCTATCGATTCGAATGAAACTACCTTGGAACCGGTCAATAGAAAGGGTGTCATATACCGCGCTGACAACGCCAGACCGCATACGTCTTTAATGAACTGTCAGATATCGAGAGAAGTTAACCGAGAGGTTTTAATGCACCCACCGTGTAGCCTGAACCTGGCACCGTCAGACTGTTTGTTTCGGTCTCTGCAGAACTTCCTGAAGGGTGTTAAGTTAGTCTCAAAAGAGTCCTGTTTAAACCACGTGTCACAATATTTTGACCGGAAATCACAGAAGTTGTACACCGGCGGGATTATAATGTTGCCGGCAAAATGGCTGAATCTCATCGAAAAAAAACGGTGAATAAGTTGTGTCATAATGCTATTTTTCAACAACGCATATATTTCAACAATGAATGCGTTCTCAATTTTGCCCTTTAGAGGCTCAATACTTTTTAGTCAACTTAGTAGATATAGTACACGCTAGAATGGACCGTATGAATAACACTCGTCAACATAAAATTTGGAACTCAAAAGGGAGTACGTGTTTTACATAGTATTTTATATGCCGAATCTGAATATGTATTCCGAAACGATCCGTCACGTAACATTCTTAAGTTACAAGCCCTTAAATTTATTTGTTCCTTCATTCGTCGGAACAAACTGCCCGACAGTCGAGAAACGACTGAATCAAGGGCTCGGTTTTCACCCTGGAGGTTTTCGTTTTTCAACGCCGGTTCATCAACCATCAAGGAACATTCAGAAAGGCACGAGTCGACCGGCTGCCTAAACATGACCGAAATTCTTGACTCCTTGCTTGAGAATATTTTGGCCGTATACCCTCGATCCGGCCTGTCCCTTCGGATCCCAAGCTAGACCCCTTCAAGTGAGGCTTCGCCCCAGAGTCCCCCGGGACAGAGCCGACCACCTAGATTTGGACTTGTAAATAACCTTCAGATAAATGTCTAAAAACCATTTTCGGGATTTTTTGAATTTCAATTTTTTAACGGGTACGTCAGAGTAAAGCGCAGCAGTTCAACCGACACAGTCACTGCCACTGTTACTGTATGTGCAACGCAACTGATTGTATCTGCCTCCGGTTACTTGACTAATAAATATGAAATAAAAATAAAAAATTGACGACAAGAAAAACAAGTAACCAAATAGAATGGGTGAAGCCAAGAAACGGATGCTAGTGTATATATATATATATATATATATATATATATGTATGTATGTATATTAAAAGCTTTCGTGATGTTATCAAGCCACAAAAAAAAATCATTTTACCAAATCATATTATTAAAATTAATATATTCTTTATTCAGCTTTAAATTTGATTTTTGATAATAACAGATCAGACCGAAAAAATTGTATTATAATTTTAAACCAAAACAAGAATCATTCCAATAATGAAAATTGTCTAGAAACAAAATCAGCGGAAAATTTTTCCATTTCTTGAGACTTGCTATATGTAAATTTATGATTTATTTTAATATTTAATGATGAATTTGGTATTACTATTAAAATACAGTTCATTTTTTTATTGCGTCTTTAGAAGCCCTCCAAAAACCCTTTTTGTTTTAAGTATGAAAATTTTATATTACACTGATAAACATAATTTTTGTTTCCTAACTTTCGATATATGATTTTAATCTGTTTTTTGATGCTGAAAACGAATATGAACTCAGAATCTTTCTGTTAGCCACCATTTTTGAAACATTTAAAATTTTAATTAAAGGATTTTTTTCATTTTTCAACGTATAATTAGCATTTTAGGTTCCTATATTGTATTTTGTTAGCTCATTTTTTATCGTTTAACTTTGTTAACATAATTTTTAAGCTATAAATAAACAATACTAGACAAAGAATTATATCATATCGTAGTCACATATTATGACATCATATGTAATACTTCAAGAGTGAGTCTTCATAGACAAGAAGTATAGTTTAAACGTGGTTCTACTACACTACGGTAACAAATATTCTTCGATACCAATCGCTTATGGTATTAATTTGAAAGATACGTACGATGTGATGAAAGTCGTTCTTGAAAAAATAATTTATAAAAAACACAGCTGAACGTATGTGCTGATTTTAAAGTTATAGTTATTTTGTTAGGCATGTAGTTAGGCTATACTAAGTACATGTGTTTTCTTTGCGAATGGGACAGCCGAGCCAGGGATAAACATTATGTTACAAAAAAGTGGAAGAAATGAGACAACTTAACTCCAAATGGGAAAAATATTATTCATGAGCCCTTAGTTGAATACAAAAAAAAAAAACAATTTTTACCCCTTCTCCATCTCAAGCTATGACTATGAAAACTTTTGTAAAAGCAATAAAGAAGGATAGTCCCGGATTGTTGTACATCCGGCAGAAATTTCAGAATGTAAGTGAAGGAAAAATTAAAGAAGGAATATTTATTGGTTCTCAAATAAGTGAATTGGTCAAAGATGATGTATTTAACTCGCTGTTAAATAATGTAGAAAGTGCTGGTTGGGCTTCATTTAACGACGTTTGCAATGGTTTTCTCGGCAAACAGAAATCCGACAATTACCACGACATTGTTAATCAACTTCTTATTTCATACAAAGCTGTGGGATGTAATATCTGTTTGAAAATATATTTCCTCCACTCACATCTGTATTTTTTCCCCGACAATCTCGGAGACGTATGTGACGAGCACGGTGAACGTTTCCAAGACATTTCGGTGATGGAAAGCCGCTAAAAAGGAAAATTAAATTCTAACATGCTAACCGATTTCTGTTGGTCATTAATTTGAAATGTGCCTGAGGTTGTATATAAAAGAAAAGCATCAGCGAAATCATTTTAACACAGGAATGGCCATGCAAAATTATAAATGTTACAGAGTTTAATTAAATTTTCCCTTAATTTTTTTTTAAGTGTAATTTATTTAACACTAAGAGTGATAGAAAAATTGCGTTTACAGATCTGTAATGCAACCAAAAAAGCAATTTAAGAAATGGTGTATCACACTTAGAGAAACATTAAAAAATATTTTTTTATCTATCGGTGTTATTTTCTAAAAAGAATAAATAATTTTATTTGATGATCAGAATTTTTATTTTTAAGGGCCGGTTAATTTTTTGTTTATTATAAATAATTATTTATATTTTTTATATTTCGGTTTTAATAGCCGATCGGATATTTCCTTATCCCGTAATAGTAAAAAACGATCTTTTCTACCGTTCAAAACTTTATCGGATTACATGTCAAAAAAAATAATTTGAGATTGTCTTTACCAAACTTTTTACTCGTAGCTCGATACGCAACATTATATGAGATCAGTTAAAAAAGTTGGATCTATTTTTTTTAAAGGAGGTATTTAATTTTATTTCTGAATATTTTGTATAAATTTTTTATTTTTAATCTCATTCTCGTAATAGTTTTATATTAGAATTATGTGAAAAAATACATGCATTTTCGCGTATTTACTAAAAACGAACTAATTATTCTTTCTATGTTTCCTTCTTTCCTCTCTCATTCTTTCTTTTGTTGAATTTTAATGGGGCCCGTCTCTAGTAGTAAGAGTAGGTCTGCGGATTAATTTTTTCGGGCAAGATATAGAATAGGATGCTAGACAGCAGAATAGAAACTTAACAGAACAGCACACAGCACAGCGCGGCGAGTCGCATTATGTATTAAATCTCCTTACCGGGTCCACAAAGCCTAATGCTGTTACGAGTCGTACAGCGGGGGTGGCCTGGATTAGCGGGTTTCTTTGTAAAGTAAGCGGGTACAAAGACCCCCCTCCATTTACTCTTCGTCTTTATTTCTTCTCATTCTTCTTCCTTTACTACTACTACATCTTCTTATTCTTCATCTCTTTCCTCGCTCTACTCCGACGCAGTACTAGTACTATTTCTGCCGTTACTTCTATAACGAATATACTTTATTTACGTAGAAATACCTTTGTGAATGCATAAAATAATATTGTGGTGTAGCGTTTTTAGTCAGAAATAAAATGCAACTTTGTTAACTTACGTCCTATTCTTTTAAGAAGAATTTCATCCGTTTTTCATATTCAACTACGTGAAGTACTTATTCCTTAACTAAGTAGATACTTCCAGTTTTTCTTTTATCCGTGAAAAATTAAAAGGTTTTTTTTTACTATATTTCTACATCATCTTTAAATAATCTGTAATTTTAAGTTATGTTTTGTATTTATGTATGTCCTACTGGATTCAGCAATTGCTTACCGACAATTTTTTTTCAGTAATACTACCGAATTGTTTCTGTTTAATTTTAATTAAAATGCACCTAAGATTTAACGAATATTTATGAAAAATTGAATTATTATATTTTCAGCATATCTTTCCTTTTTTCGTATTTATTTCAGCACAGAAATAAAGTATACTCATTATAAAAAGTGTACCCGTTATAAAATGAATTTGTGATAATGTGAAAGGAAACCTTTGATGCTAAAGAAATTTGCCGAACAAAAATAATTCTTATAATGTACAATTTTGAGTAAAGGTGAGATGAATGAATGATAGCTGCTCAAGCAGATACAGAAAGACGGCGATTCAATTTTTTGTATTCCATCATTTTAATCTCTATTTTCACGTTTATGTTAAAATAAATTCCTTTTTATTGAAAAACAATAACTGAAATTATGAATGCTTTTTTCATATTTTATGTAAAAATATTTATTTTTAATTTTACAGCACATAGTTAAATAAATAGATACAACAAAAAATTGTTTATTTCTATACTTGTTGAGGACCTAATGAAAATTGAACGGTGGTAATAATGTTTTGTGTTCTTGAAAAATAAAAATATTTCCTTTTCATTTTGGAGACTGCCGTCGGGTAAAATTAAATTTTAAGAAATTAATCCCTAGTGATGATAATACATTTAAAAAAGAACTTTTTAGGATCGTTTAAAAAAAACAGAGGTACAGCCGTAATTCTAAATAAATAAAATTGAAATTTTTTAGTAAAAGGAAGAAACTTTTGGCTAATTTTTTTAAAAAGAATTACTAGAGTAAGAGCTAATGACAAAGATTTTTATATTTTAAATGCGTCGGGTAACTTGGAGATGGATTTAAATTTAAAATAAATTTGAAAAAGTTTTGTAGAAATTTAAAAAAAATATTTTTTGTTACCGTAGACTATTTGATTATGATGGACAAAAACTGTTTATAATGGTTTGAATGCCTATCGATGTAGAGTATATAGACGCAAAAAACCTGTAACTCCTTTACTGAAGCGTGAATAAAAAAACAAGAAAAATAAATAAAATCATCTTCTGGGGAGGGATGAATATTAAATAAAAATCTTTGGTAGTTTGCGATCTTGATAATAAACTTAAACTTAAGAAAATCCTTTCGCTCTAGCGCCCGAATAAAGATTTGAAATTATATTTCGGCCAAAACACCTTCACCCGTTTTTAAAATTTTTTCAAAATTTTAATACAATCTTTCCTCCGCAGATAGCACCTGTCTAACGAGCTTGAAGAAAATCGGTCGACGGGGTCCAGAGTTACAAGACCAAATATAGGCTAACATACATACACGTACGTATACCACAAACATATGTTTGAACTTGGGAGTATCGAAGTAAAACTTTTTTCTCAGATTATTTACTGTTTATTTAAATCAAATTTTTTTCTATTAATTTTTTTAAAATGTTTTTGTAAGATACAAGTTTAAAAAAAGACCAATTTATAAAAAAATTATCGATCTATGTACCTTCCCGATGCTGCTACAGCCGGGAAAGTAAAAGGTATTGCTTATCCAGAAGGAATTTCTACCCAGAGGAAAATAATGATGTAGAATGTAGACATTCTGTTAAGTACGTTTAGATGGCCAGCGAGTAAATAATTTTATTTAAATTTTAGACTGGCTCTCGTTTTATAGATTCTCATATAGATCCTCATTTTAATACCGATCTTTTTATCTTTTACATGCTTGTATCGCTTTTTAATATATTTATACAAGTAGCGATGCCTAAGTATTACAATAAATATCTTTCCGCTTCCGTGTCGTCATACTTCACGACAGGCAAACTATTAACCTTACTGCTCATCGACAGATGCGCAAGTAGCTGTCATGTTATCTGGAGCATTAAAGGTCTCCGCCTAGATATTACGGACTTGATACACTTACAGAACTCAAAATGACGAAAAAGGGATTAAGAATAAAAGAAAAGTAGTAAATGGTGAAAACATAATAATTCATATTAATGGAGGAATCGCACCATAAAACCGATTTCACCGAATAGGTGAATTCAGTCTCATAGAAGCAACAAGCTTCTGCCCCGTCTTCATTCTTAACCGTCTCAGATGGAGTAAATAATAGAAGGAAGATAGTTAAATTAATTGATTACTTTTTACCCTTAGTAGGTGATGAATGATCTAAGAATGATGGATATTCAAATATATTTGAAATACAATATTTAAAAAAATTGATGTGGGCACTACATGACTTCCTTGTACGTCTATTAAATTACATATACACATTTTTGCTTAACTTCATATAAACTTATTTCATTTGAAAGTGAGATACGATCCTCCAATCTATATACATATATATATATAAAAATGTTAAGTTCGTTTGTGTACGGCTTCAAAAACTCAAAATGTTCTGCACCGATTGAGCTCAAATTTTAGCACGATATATAACCCGCATCAAAGATTGTTTTCATCTATTTTTAATAAATATATCTATCAATTTTTAATTTGTACATTTTTAATTTGGAAATGTAAACAAAGGAAAACCAATCAGATTAATGTAAGATGGCCGCTGTCAAACACAACGACCAAATTTCATTGAATTATATTTAACAGCTAAAACATCTGTATTTTATTAAAAAAAAAAAAAAAACCAAAACAAAAAGAAAAGCCACCAAGAAGGACAACTGCAGTTGGTGATGATATGAATGATTTATAACGTATAAAAATGCCATGCCTGACCGGGATTCCAACTCGGAACCACCGGATTAAAGTCTGAGACGTTACCACTCGCGCCACGGAGGCCGGCAAACATATTCCTTAGGAGACGAATAAAAACACGACTTACCAATATGGCGTTGTGTGTCAAACCAATTTTATACGGACTCTAATTACTTTGAATACGCGAAACCCTTTGCAATGATTGAACATTAACTTAAACCTCTTCAAAAATTATTCCTTTTGAACTAAGCCGCATTTTGATATCATTGTTTTTCTATAATACGGCTGGAATTCTTTTCGTTTAATGATAAGAAGCGTTGTTGAAGACAATAACCGAATTCTCTTCCAAAGGACATAATACACCGCTAAACTATTTCTAAATAATTCAAATTCGTGTATTTTTTTTACGAATCGCGTTTTTACAAAATCTCACCTTTTTCTCAATTGACCTGCGGGGTTTTGTTTTCTTTGGAGACCGTAATTCATTAGTAGATTCATACTCTAGAATCACGTTGTACACTGAAGCAGCACAACTTCTACTTACGTTAGCAGTTTATTAACAGCTGAAATCAACGCTGTTTGATTATTCTGTAATTTGTAAGCATTACTCTGCTTTTGTAAGCATTTAAAATGATGTGTTTTTTGCACGACTTAAGGGCTTTTTTTCGCAGCCCACAAATCTTTATATATAAAAATGTTAAGTTCGTTTGTGTACGCTTCAAAAACTCAAAATGTTCTGCACCGATTGAGCAAAAAAATTTTAGCACGATATGTAACCCGCATCAAAGATTGTTTTTATCTATTTTTCGCGTTTGGTCGCGGGAAAAACAAAAATTATTGTATATCCACAAGTATTGCAAAATTAAACTTCTATGTAACGTATGCTTTGTTTTGTCTCTCATTTCTCATCCATGCAACCACAATGTGCCACAGCGAAGCGTGGCGGGTAGAGCTAGTATTACTATAGATTTATATAGCCTATGACACTCCCGGCAACGTAGGGATTCCAACGCGGGGTCATTCATCTAAATCAGTTCAGCCGTTGAACTGTTATGGTAGAGCAAACACACATACATACAGCTTGAATACATTACACTCCTTTTTGGGCAGTCGTGTAAAAATTCACAGCGAGAGTAATATTGATTCTGTAAAAGGAAATCTTTTATTTGTATTTTCAATAAGTTGGTGGGAAAATTATTTTAAATTGTTCGGTAATTAATTAAGGTATAATTCGGTCCTTTCTCGTAAGCCGATGTATTGTGTTGAGTTATACGAAAACAATTCTGCGGTTTGGTTTTATAAAGAAGGTTTTTTTTTTGCAAAGACAAAACGTTCATAAATACAAACACAAGGGGAAATTAATATTATTAATTTTCTAATTGTCGGACGACACGATTAATATGCATGAGTGACATATATCTGATTTCCCAATTTTTTGAAAATATTTTTTATTGTAAACATAAAAATTCTAAAGAAGTACAATATTTTAATTCTATAATAGATAAATAAAACCCTGTAATCTGCAGACTTTTGTTTTTGTTTAGCCCATCTTTGTATGGTATATATTACACATTTATATACTTAAAAAAAGAGTACATATAAAAAATAATCATGTATAAATTATGTTGTAACGTTTATATATATATATATATATATATATATATATATATATAGTGAAAACCTGAAACCATCAAAGAACCTATCGCTTCATTTTTATTCGTTGACTCCAGTAACCGTTACTAGTTATCTCATACTCTTTATTCTCCCCCCATACTTTTTTTATTGTTCTTCCTGATTCCTGACTTTCTCCTTCCCTTCCTTTTCCGCTGATCAAAATAGCTTCCAATGCGATTGCTTATGCTAACTGAAAATGAAACAGATGTATTTCAATCGGATCATTGAAATCTAACAGTCTGTAAAATGAATCTGCAAAAAAGAATAGATTTTTTTTTTAACTGTAAATAATGATTTAGTAAAATTGTTTAACGTTAGATTTATCGTGTATTATTTCATAATTTCGAATCGCATCATCTAAGATATAAGACTTGTTTAATTATTCTCAATATTTTAATTAGCTTTTACCTAGAATTCATGAACAAGTTAATTAATAGTTTGTTTTTTTTTTAATTGTCGTTCATTCGTCGGGTATTCTAATTAATTTATTATCTGTTTAATTTTAATTACATTTTCTCATATCAGCCGTATAGAAATATTTATATGACAGAATCAATGAAAGAAGTACTTTGGACTGTACGATAATCGAGAAAGGAAAAATAAATTGCGTTCATATCTTATTGCATACTCGATAGTGTGAAAATGTGTCTAGTTTGAACAGGGGAAAAGTGTAAACAAAGAGGAAAAGTTGAAAAGAAAAGAGGGAAAGAAGTTAAGAGGGGGTCACAGTGACGAAAATGCTGTGGACCGTTTTTATATTATTTGGTTTATTAAATTACCTCTGTTTCCTAGTGAGAACATCAGTGCATTTCGTAGTGAAATGTCACAGATCAATTATCGTAGTTAAAGCGCATTGGTGAACGGCACTATTGTAATTTTAAGTGTGATTCTAGCACAAAAATGATCTTTCATAGGATTTTATCTTATATGAAATATGTTATATATATTTTTCGGTTAATTTTAATTTTTTAAAGACCTGAAAACTTATTACTTACATTAAAAGCAAAATTTTGATCGATTTTAATCTTTAAAGAGATTCGCCCAACAGAATGAAAAAATTTATAAACATAAAACTTATCTTAAAAAAGCATTTCAAAACTGTTTTTCTGAATACATCAAATCATCGTAATATTTTGCTTCAATGTATGAAAAAAATTATAAAACCGCTAAATATGATAAAATAATTTACAAAAATCATTTGAATGGATGAACGTAAAAAGCATTAAAACCAGGGGTCGACACGGAGAATATCTACACTTTTATCGATATAATTTTATACCGATTCGTTTTAGAATAAAAATAAATAAATCGTATTTTTAAAACATATAATTGTGTACAGTATAATTTTGCGTAAAGTATTTATTGCTGTAATAAATGGTTTAAAAATACAGCGATCTCTGAAACTAAAAATGGCTTATTACGAAATAAACCTAGTTTCACAGTAGTTGGAGTAAATTATTAAGATTAATTATCCGTTACTGTTTTAATGAGAATTTTTTAATTCGATGAAGATATTTCAAGTTTTTTCTTAATTATCTTTTTGATTATACTCGTATCATCGATTTAAGTCGTTAGCGAATGGAGTGTAATTTTTAATTTATCGGTAAAGATGTAGTATTGAACAAAGTCCGCCATTCCGGAAACGTGTGGTTAGTTGAAACCCGACCACCAAAGAACACTGGTATCCACCATCTAGTATTCAAAACCGAAAAAAAGCAACTGCGTTTACTAGGATTTAAACCTACAAACCCTGGATTCGAAATCAGCTGATTTACGATATCGAGTTTTACAACTAGATCAGCCCGGTGTGTTATTTCAGATTTAAAAAAAAATTTATATATGTTATAAATCCATAAAATGAAAAGAACTGCATCCTGTTTGTTTTTAATAAAATAACTATAAAATTTTCCCATTCTGTATACCTAATAACTAAATTCATCAAGGTGTTTTAGAATGAATTTTAACAATAAAAATCCAGTTATTTTTGTCTTGGCCCTGTTTTATAATTGTGGAAAACTGCTATTTTACATTTTTCGGTCCCAAGAAAATGGGGGAAAATATGTAAGCTTTATTAAAACAAAAAATATACAACATATGCGATAACTTCATTGCACATTTATTATTTAAACAATTTTTTTGAGACATCTCTACGAATAATTTTTGTGTAATTCTACAATGTAAAAATATTTTATAAAAAACAAAACTAATAATTTATTACGTTATAAAAGATATTGTAATATTTTTTGTGAACGATTTTTCAGTTTCTTCTTGTCTTAATTGATTTTACTAACCGTTTGCCATATTTTTTTTTTTTTTTAATTTGTTATTACGTCACTGAAAAGAATAAATTAAAGCTTTGTTCAGACAATCTTCTGTACAATTTAAGATTTATTTAAGCCTGTATTTATCATTTCTTTTTATGTGACTTACTGAGGTCTATTTGATATCAAATAGACCTCGATTATTACTATTTAAAATTGCCGGAATAATTTTATGTTTATAGCTAGGCGCTATTTTTAGTTATATAGTTATGGAATTTTGCATGTAATTGATATATCAGGCCTTTCATGTCTGAAGCGCATTATAGGTGATGCGCTTCTCTCATTTAAATACCTGACAAGACCGTATATATATATATTTATGCCTATGTGTAAAGTTTGTGGCTCGAAAATCTACTTCATCAACTTCATTTAAACATGCTGTACTAGTTATCTGAAGCTGTGCATGTGAAAATTTGATGAAGATTTTTTGAGTTGTTCTTCAGTTACGTTCAAGATCGACCGTAGACAAACCTCAATTTGAGGTTATATTGACAGTGTAGTGCTGTATTTTTCATACGCGCTTATGCAGCGGATCGCAGTGGCGAGCGAGTTGAAATTTGATCCTTTTGTATAGAGTCTACTCGTTAATCGAACGTGTGTAGTGCGCTGTACTCTGAAATCAATGCGTTTTGATTGCGAAATAGTTAGAGCGTCGGAAACGAAAAGTCCGTCTTCTTATCCAGAACTGCGCAACAGTTTTTTTAAACGGTAACATTTTTCTCTAAGGTGACTAATCAGAAGTAATAGCTAATTAGCTATCGAATTTACTTTATCACCATCTTCCTACAGTTGTCTGAAGTTTTTGTTAGTAAATTAGGTAACGAACTTATTTTTACGTAATCCAAAAATATTTATTTTATCACTTTCTTCCTTTTTGATTTCTGAATGGGTTAGCTACTGTACATAAAATTGCATGTTTATAAAGGATATTTGTACCGTTAATAAAATAAATTTAGTTTTTTTGTTTTATAAAAATTACCAGACTGAATATTTTAATAAATTAAAATTATTCAGCTTATAAATATTATTTACGGATGAACTGTTCACTGAATCTATCTTGTGCAATTTTAAATTGTCACTGCAAATATATACACATATAAATTTATATAATATAAAATACGATTTATTTCCCTGAATATATGATTTACAGTTCAACTATCAATAATTTATCCTTCTCAATGTGTTTTTACTGTAACATTCTATTTAGTCTAGACACAAATGATTATCTTATTTGGAATATTTAAAATTTTATTATTTACACCATCACATTACTTTTACGTATTAAAAAACAAAAAAATAGTTTTAACACTCCACCGGTCAGTATTTTTATTATATTATCAGTTTTTTCTTTTGTTTTTATTACTTTTCTTATATTTATTTTTTAATCAAAAACTTTTCTTTTAGAACTTTGACTACTATAAGTTTCTTCCTTTAACGATGAAATTTAAAAAAATATAAAGTTCTATTTTATATTTTTATTTAACATTTTACTCTTCCGTCTGTTATCTTCTTTATATATATCAGGATATCCCTACGTTTGTTTGTACCGATAGTCATTCAAAATTTGCTAATCTGCTGTTGTTTAACATCTCAAAACGGTTTTGTGCATAAATTTATGTACGTAAATTCTTTCATTATTAGGATAACAGTAAAGTTTAAACAGAGGGCTTATCGCTATTGTTCAGCGCAATTATTTGTGTAGCATTTTGCACTGTTAGCGAGTGTTATTTAGTAAAAAAAAAAGACTGAACGTTCTTTTCCAAATATCAGCTATTTAATTGAAATTTTTATTGTTACGCGACCTTCTTTAGTTATGTCGTCTTCCGTATCGTCTAAGCATTTTAACCGGAAGATCCAGGGTTTGAATTCCACTTTTATTTATTCATACGCTACAAAATTTCCATTCCGTAGATGTTGGTGAATAGTACATTTAAAAAATCAAAACATTTATCTCGGGTAAAAGCAATTCTCGTAGAGAGTTAAATAAATAATTCAAGTTAAATATAATAGCTTAGTTTTTTATTTTATGTTATCTTTGTGCTATTAACAAAATTAATGCAAATGTCATTTTTGTTTCAATAGTTTTATATATTAAAATTTATCACCGTTCTCTTGGTTTTGTCAATTTTTATTTGTACGAATAATCCAAAAATCTCACGATAAGTTATAATTTGTTAGAGTTAGACTAAAAGAGTTATTTTAAATAGGGGTAATCTACATAATGATGATTTTAGAAATGTTTGCTAATTTTTTTTTCACATGAATTATCTAATAGGAGTTGGTCGCCCGTTCTAAACGAAAATTAGTTTTTGGTATTATTTCGCTTAGAACAAAATATCTACCCGTCCATTTTTCTTCTTCCTCTTCTCTTTTACTTACCATGTCTGTTATCGAATTTGACAACCGTCTGGTAATTACAATTTTGTCTACAACTGATCGGAATAAGAGTTGATTAACCCGAAAAACCACTGCCTTCAATTCTTTAAAATTTTAAATTATCGACCGACCTGGAGTTCGTTTCCCGTGATTTTTCTCTTAGTAGTATGGTTGTCTTCCATATCTACCAAGTGCTCTATATTTTTTGTCCCTAGTGGTTCTGATAAGTAAAATCTCAACACTATACAGCGTGAAAATAAGCATTTCAGAAATTAAAATATGCGAAGAGTGATTAATATTTATATATATATATATATATATATATATATATATATATATATAAGAGAAAATCAAAGAACTTACCTAAAACAAAAAATAAAAAAAACAATGAATATAATTAATTAACCTTTTTCCGGTTCAAAATTAATATTTTACTATTGATCACACGCGGTAAAATATTAATTAATCGTGAAAAATAGAATATTGAGATCGCTTCCGATAAACGTGTATATTTGCTACCGCAGGAACCGTTCGATTTCAAGTAAGATGTACAGGTAAAAGCTCAAAGTAACTTAGTAATCGAGGAATAACGTACAAGCTACTAATGATAATCTCTCCGTCGGAATTCATTGAACTGCTGTTCGTCCCGTAGGCTACATTTTCGCATCGTTTACGGACAATGAGTTTCTATTCTAGGAGTATATTAATGGATAACTGAACATCAGCGGTTCAATATAACATTAGAAAATCTTGTCTTACGAAAAGGGAAATATCGATCGTTCATAAATTAAATGCAAGACTCCCCTCCCATCACAATATATTATGTAGATACATTTTTTATTAAACATTACATCTTTTAAATATCCGCAAAATGTTAACCGAATTAATTTTTTAAATATCTGGCAACGACGGTACTGAACTTATCACAAATCTTATCACGGTGCTTAACTAATTGGCAAAGATTAAAATTTCAACTTTAAAATTATTATTAAAAGTGTTATTATTATCTTTTCGGTTTTACTTATTTTTAAAATATTAAAAATGCCTTCCCAAAACTTACTGGTTTGACTTATTTATTATTTTTTATAAATTTATTGTTTAAATGATCAATTTTTTTTTTTTAAATACGACGTTGCCATCTTCTACCCGTGCTAGGTAATTGGAGCTTTAATTTTGTAGGTTAAAATCTCGAATTACCTAGTACGGGTAGAAGATGGCAACGTCGTATTAAAAAAAAAAAATAATTATATATCTCTCGGAGTGGTTTTACGGCCGACGATTTTATACATCGTAGGCAAGAAATCCTTCCGTTTGTGTAATCTTTCCCATTTCCTTGTTTCCTAAGATTCCGTTTTTCTTTTGGAGTCAGTGATTTCACTTCGCTACTAATTTTTACACGTATTTCGCATTTTATCCGCTTTTTTAAATAATTGAATTATAATAATTGACGAAAGAATTCAGGTTAACCAGAAAAGGTACCGTCGGCAAAATCGTTGATTGTTACGCAGAAATGTTATGTTAGCGTCATAAGTATTTAATACCGTTTTACTTTGGTCAGCGATACGAACAAAATTTTCATTTTTTTTCGTTTTCAACTAAAGTTTTCTCATTTCTTGCACAGCTCTTTCAGTGTTTTTTCCGGTCCCGTATGCATCCGCCGGCATCTGTAAATGGCCTTACGTAAATTTGTCGACACATCGGAACCAAGATATGTCGATATTCATTTCGGAAAGCTCGCATTCACTTTTTTTGCGGTATTTCAGAAATACATTTGTCGCGTTTCGTTTACAGTTAACTAGTATCTGTCTCGCACTCGATCTGTCTCTCTGACTTATTTTCGTGGTCGTACACATCATTGTTATTCACTATTTCTGTTAGACTTACCTTTGTTTTCAATGTTGCCCAACAACCCTTGGGTTGTTGGGCACCTTCAACAGATATTTACGTTAGCCAAAATCCTTTATTTACTGTTCTTATTGTTTTCAAATACAACACATCAGGTACCTTTATTCGTAATACTTGTAATAAATTTCCATATTATATCGATAATTGAAACAATATTAAACGATATTATTAAGAACAAATTTTTTTTTTCTAATTACGTATGACACACTCGCTTTCATTAAATCGATCGGTTAGTCGAACCGGTGACAATTTACATAAAATTTACATCGTTGCCAAATTTCTATCGCTCTTTCTTCCTTGTTCATCCCGATTTGAATACGCCCAAATCAAATCATTTGTGCGTTTACCCTTCTACATTCCTGACAAATTTGTGCTTCTGTCCGTCACCGTGTAATTTTATCCGTGCTTAATCTCTTAAATATTTACGTAATCTTTATTTACTACGATTGACTTTCATACAGAGTAATTAGGAATTTGGGGAAATATTAGAAATGAACAAAATGTCAATAAGTGTTTATCTAACCAGACCTATACATCTGATTGTGATAACCTTTTAGATAAGCTTTGTGTGTGTGTGTGTATATATATATATATATATATATATATGTGTGTGTGTGTGTGTGTGTGTGTGTGTGTGTATGTGTGTAAACAGTTTACTAGTAAAAATATGTTTTTAGTTTGTGTACTGATGGCACGCCCAATGTTCCATGAAATAACTACTGATAACCTGTAGATATTTTTCTGTTTCTTTACTCGAGTTTTAAATAAATATAATAAATTATAACAATAATAATATTGTTATAAGGACCGGTTTATTATTATTAGAACTGTAATTTATTTGTTTATTTAATTTTATAAATTAAATTGAAGAAATTAAGATAAAGTTTATTGTTTTATAACATTACATTTAATAGAATTTTCTTTTCTTTCATTTTCACTATTATCTGCATGTATTCTTGTAAACATTTTATGAAAAATTAAAAATATATTTGTGTAAGAGAGGTGATGTGTGAACGTAATGGAAGAGTGACGGTTCATGGTACGAGGCAGGTGGAGAAACTTTGTAGAAGGCCCAACCCGAATAAACCTGGATTAAAGGGAACTGAAGATGTTGATTTTTGTGTGCATATAAATAAGATTTAATAATTTTTTTTTTTTAAATAGAAACTTTATTGTATTGCCCAAGTAGTAAGACAAATCCCCCGCGCATTTTATTTGAAGCATAGTATATCAGTTGTAGTGAGAATTTAAAAACAGCGCTTTATTTCAGGTTTCCAATTATTTATTAAATTGTCGTTTAAGCATCAATAAACAGTAGAAAATGAATGATAACTTTTCTTTTTCATTTAGCACGTAATATTTGTGTACTTTTCAAGTAATAGTATATGTTGTAGAATTAACATATTTCTATTCTACGATGATAAGGATTACTTAGCCGGTATATTCGTAATAGCTGAACGTGATTTACAATTGTTTCATTAATAGCAGTAATGAAATTATACTTAGGGCTATTATTAATATCGCATGTAAGTGTAGCTAAAATAATGTTGGATGTCGTTGTATCGAGTCGTGACCGTTACAAACTTCCCCGCAATTCTGTAGTCCCATCTAAAGTAAAACGGTAAATGTCATACCGAATGAAATAAAATATTATATTTCACTTATTTGTTTAGTCGTTTTTATATTTAGCGAATTTTAGTCTGTGTTTTCGGTCTGAAATTTATACTTTAAATTTTTGCACCTGGTATTTTATCGAAATTTGGAAATCATACATGCGATTCAAACTTTGTCTGTAGCTGATCGAAATGATCGCTCCCTGAAAAATTTCGACCGTGAAATTCTCCGCCGGTCTAAACTTCGGTTTGCCGTGATTTTCCCTTAATATCTCAGGATATCTCGCTATATGTTCAAATTATTCACAGCACTCTATTTTTTATTTCTTAACGACCTTAACTGCCTCTTTCATAGTCTTTTGAATACATCCTCATCGCGAATCTTGTCTCTATAACTACTATTAAATAATAGTTGAAGGTCCCGCGTCTCGAAGGCTTCGATTATGCTTTTGGTAAATTCCAAGACTCAACGCTCCTTACAGCAACACAAAAAAACGTAGTACTTAACGTTTCTCTTTATCAAACGCAAACTTCGACTACGGCTGCATCAGGCGTTTCTCATTCGTACAAACACCTGGATTTTTTTAATTTACTCTTTATTTTTCGGGAGCGATACCGATCGTCAAACAAGCAGTCTCCACATTTATAGCTTGATATTTGTCCAAGAGTAATACTATCGATGAAAGGCATTATCACGGATTTTGTATCTGTTTTCTACTGTACGTTTCTTCTCCTTAACTTTCAGTTGTAATCCTTAGCGACCGCTCAGATCTTTCGTCTATTTAATATCGAATGCATTTCTTTTAAGCTACAGACCAGTAATATTAATTTGTTCGTGTACCTTAAATTATCGATGACTAACTACTCGCACGTATTTCTCTGAAACGTTATCCAAATCTTATTTAAAGATCTGTTTCGAATAAATGTTGAAAATAATGACAGTTTACTTACAGCCGTATCGAATGCCTTTCCTTATGAGAACGTTATCAGATATAAGATCTTTTATCCAAACGTTTTTTTCCGGTTTCAATATAAAATTTCTTAAAGCGAAGATCTCCATCGTTTATTCCGCTCTTCTGAAGACAAACATCATCTTTACACGTACGACCCGGTAAAAATAAACATATCAATACATCTTAGTTAATAGCCCTACATCTTTGCACAAGCTTCTGAACACTGAAGATTACTTCTTTAATTCGTAAGATTTACTTTTAATGCGAAGTTGGTTTAAAGGAAATTTATTTCATTCTTCTATTTTTTTCTAATATAACGTGCTCTTATACTTTCCTCTCATTAGAGTTCTAGAGCTATGTTGAGAAAAGAAAAGTACGGTAATCAGCCAAAAAATAGGTAGTGGTTTTTCTATTTTGTCGACCTTTCGTGGCTTAGGGACCCCAAAAAACAAAATAATGTAGAGGGTAATGTTCGTCCTTACGTATGTACCTGTGTCGGCGTGTTTGAAACTTAATAAATTTTGACTAAATAACCGATTTTGATAAAATCAGGAACAAAAACTCGTGTATGTGGGACAATTTATCGATAAAAGTGTGGAACCACTATCCCCAAGGGCTCAATTTTCCCAAAATTTCCAAACAAGCCCGATTTATATTAAGCTCAGTATGTGCATACATGCTTATCTTACCGTTTTAATAAAAAGATTTCCCTTAAATTTCCCCCTTCCCCAAATTCGAAAAGTATATTTCTATTTATTGCATCTTTGTTAACAATTTTTTTAACAATTTTTTTTTCTTCTTAAGCATAGTAGTTAGTAGTATAAATGGCCAAAAAAAAAATACTTTAGGGCAATATTTGGGACGGGTGAGCCGATAAAAGTTTAAAAATATCGATTTATTGAATTTTTTAAACTTTTTTCATATATTGTTCATTATTTTTCCGCTGTATTAAAATGAATAACCGATGCCAGGAAAGTATAACTATTTTGTCGTCGGCTTTTTTATTATTAATTTTTATTTATCATTTTAACCTAAAAATACATTGGACTTAAATAGAGCAGCAGGAATGTATAAGTTGATAAGAGAATAGAAGAGTAACTTTATATTCTGATGAAGGTTGTCGGAAAATGACCCCTTCCGTTTTTCATTAAAGCGTAAAACAGATAGATGCGCAGTAGTTCTACTGGATTGTTTGGAGTAGTGCTGGCATTTCTAATAGTACGGTTGAGGAAGTGGTATAAAGGGTCAGGATGCGGTAGGAAGTCGATCTCCTTTCCGTGTACGACAATTGAGTTTTTTAACCTTTGATCGATATATAGATTAACAAAAAGATTTCTTCTGTATTCATAGCGCCCGTCTGATCCCACTATCTGTTTTCTGTAGGGTTTTCCTTCCTTCTCCGATTTATTTTACGATCCGTATTGATTTTATGTTTTACCGTTAGATTAATATTAAAAGTATCGGTGAATAAATGTATAAAAAATAAAGCTTGGGAACCTCTTAACATCTGATATATCTTTATTATCCGATATACGTTGATAGATCCTTACCTTACTCGTATAATCATAACGAGCTAGTAGTTTTGTTATACTGTGAGTTCGCTGGTTCAGGATATGTTATTTATTAAAACGCAACAAGTAAATTGCGAGTGGAGGACGTAAACGAGAAAATGGTAATATTAAAATCTAGTCGTTATTTGTATCAAGAGGCTATAAACTCTGTAGATAAGATTAAATACATAGTAATTAATCATTATTTAATCGATACGTACCGTGGATCGGGTTAAGACTTAGTATTTATTTTAACAGAAACCGTGTAATGTACGCACGCATCGCTTACAAATTAAGACAAGTTTTAATAAGACTTCAATTTGTCGACAACGAAAGATTAATCGTAGTGTTATCCCGACCGGAAATAAAAAATTTTAACTAATTTACTTACTGTTTAATCGATACAAAATAGATAGTAAAAAATTGAAAACTTTTTTTCTGACAATGACAGCTACGAAGGACGATTTGATATCGTATATAGGAAGAAGTTTATGAAATGCTATTTAAAAAAAATGCAGAATTGGTTGTACATTTATAACGTAAACTATATATAAATTTACGACGGCAGTGAAATTAATAAATTATAGAAAAATAATTCGGTTAACACTTAAATTGTTTAATTCAACGCTAACCGCCGTTTGAACCTTTTAATTAAATATTTATTAATAACGAGATGGAAACATCTAATTATAGATCGTTAAAGTAACTGATATTTATATTTTGCAAATAAATATCTAAGTTGAATTTTAGCTAAAAAAAAATAATAGTTTGAATTAATATCTACAGACCTGCACTCGTATAATCGGAACTTCGAAAACTTTCATCAGCGGTTTACAGAATATACAATAATTAAAATAACTAATTACTCTGTTATTCGACCGTCGCCGATTAAATTAATATAAATTAAGTTTCATCCTTAATTATTATTAATTTTAACCGAAGCGTAATTTGTATTGTTATAGTTAGTTATAATAAAGTTACTGTGTCCGCCTTTTAAGTTTATAAGTCGCATTATTTTAATACAAAACAAAATTAAACTTCCTTGTTTTGCAATTTTTAATGAACGATTACTTTTAAATTTCTAAAAAAATGCGATCGTATAATTTTATTTGTATCTGTACATAATCGGTTAATACTAATCTATTATTTACGTTTCCTCAATTCAATTCGTGAATATGTAATATAGCGGTCGGATTATAATTTCGCTAATGAGTTTGCATTTTTATAACTTGCTTCAAAAATATGATGAAAAGTTTACATTATTCTTATTTTATTTTATTGGCCTATTTATTTATTTCAAAAAGAAAAATCCGATTAGATAATTAAAAAAAATCATTAATTTTTTTTACGTAAAATTTCAGCGCATTGACAGATAATAAATTTGTAATAACACATCAGGTACATAATATATCTTTAACCTACACATAAATCGCCCACTTAATTTAATAAAAGCAATAAAATGACGCGACTTATAATTAATTTAAATCGAAGAATAAATAAATAAATAAATAAAAATTACTTTAAAAGAGGTTATGTCGCCTACATATTATAACCGTATAAAAAATGAGTTGTTAATTAATTAGTTACAGAACGTGTAGGAGAATAGTGTAAGTATGTACTTGTATATATGTTTGAACAAGAATATTGAAGAAAAAAATAATAATTATCTTAGATAAATACATTTTAATGAAATTTTTACTATAAACCCGTTGAATATATTAAAAAATAGAACTTGTAAAGTAATAAAAATTTGACATAGAATATTCAATGATAACTAATCCCGTGAAAAAAGGGAAAATAATGATAGACGTAAATAGAAGAATGTTGGCAATCGTAGAAGTTGTTAGACGTCTGTACGGAGCTGGAAATCAGTTTTTCTGTCACAGGTAAAGTAGAAAATTATATCGCAAAAGTTTCATTTATTTTATTATAAAAAGAAAGTAATTTAAAAAATATAAAATGAAGAATGTATTTTTAATTCGGTTTAATTTTATAAAAATGACGACAGATTGAATTTTACGGTAAGTGTTTAAAATCATTTCAGAAAGATCTATGTAAATGCCTAGAAGGTTCGACGATATTTTCCCCAGTTTTTAACGTAATTTGCAAACGATTTAGTATATGTTTAATTCTTTTGTTTTACAAAAAAGTTTGATCACAATAATAATTAACGTAATTTTAATTACGTTTGTAGTTATGGGTGTTTAATAAATTTGAAATTCATCAGTTTGTACTGTAACTTTAACATCGTTAAGTTTTTGTATTTACCAATAGATTCGCTATAAATGAATCCTTGCCCGGTAGCAGTTTCTCTACTCTTCCAAATTCACATCGTAAAATCAAATAAAAAATAAAAAATGGAAAACGTGCCGATGTTAATGGTGCTGTTATTGAGAGAACGTATATAAAAATAAGTGGGTTTATATGAAAATACAGTAAAAGGATTTTGTTATTTTATTTAATATTCGGTTTCATCAGTTTTTAAAGTGTTGCACATATCGCATAAGTTTTCCTGTGAAGTTATAAAGTTAGCGTTTTGTATTTCTGTAAAGAAAGTATCGGTTATATTTATTGTAAAGCAAATAAATAAAATACGCTAACATTATATTCCCGAGATATATCTTCCTTTTATTCGAAATTTGTTCCTTCTTTATATTATTCCTATAACATCTTCGTAAATATTTGATGTAGTGAATATTCCATGTGAAAATATTCCTTATCCCGTTTCTATTGTTGTCCTGCCATGTTAAAACGGTACGGGATAAAAGAAGAAAGAAAGAAAGAGAGAGAGAGAGAGTGAGAAAGAGAGAGATAAGATAGCGGGTTTTAGACCGGGCGTCGCCTATTCAACAGGGCTGTGAGAACTTTCACGTCGCCTATCTGTATCGTACTGTGTATACGATGGGCATTATGACAACTCGGGCAAAGTTTCTTGTTACGGTAAAGTTGATGTCATATTTTGTGGGAATCTAACATCTTGTCACAATTTTTCCGATAACTTTTACCATCCAAAAAATGTTACTCTTCATTTTAATCCCGTGCGTTAGGATTAAATCTTAGAAAGTTTTACTTATAGAAATATATATATATATATTTTAACATCAAATATTATATAAAATTATATAAGTTATGAAATATAATAAATTAAGCGTAACGGAGTAATAAAAAATATTTATCGAGAAAAATTAGATGCTACTTCCAGAATTTATCCGTTTTATTTCATCTGAACGAAGTCTTTCATATGTAAATTTGTCCTGAGCCGGAAAGAGCTTTTTAAAGTTTAAATGTTTTATCAAATTTATTTTTCCTGATTAAAATTGACGTGATAATTTTAATCAATTTTTTTTATACAGCGATTCAAAAGTTTAGTCCCTTCTTGGGGAATAGCCCACTGGTTGTAACTCAAATATTTTAAACGGAAACCCCTTTGTAGGTTACATCATTTTAAAGGTCTTTTAGCAAGGAAAACTAAACGTTAGTAAAAATGTATGTGTCCAAAACGGTGACGAAATAAAGTTTGGATTTTGAAAATTACTAAATTTAGTAAGTTCAGATAATTAAATTAAATAAAAATCAATTAAATTGAATTTAATGAAAATTTAATTTAAAGTTTTAAATTAACCTTTAAAAAATTAAAAAGAAAAAATTATTTTTTAACGTAAAAATTTGTTTTTTTAATTTAGTAAATAAATAAAAATGTTGTCACCTAATCGTGCTGATCGGCTGATCATTGATGATCTTTACCGTTGTTGCAAAATTGAAGCTAACTTCATTATCGTGTAATATTTCATTTACTGTTTCATTATTACACTGTTAATTTCTTATGAAAATTTATTGCGATCGGTCGGCTTATTGATTTTGTCTACCTTTACTAGATTTTACGGCATTTATAAGCCGTTTTTGTTATTTACGCCTTTTTTACCTTTTTGTAAATGTTTTTTACCGAACTAATTTTATCTGTGTTACCTGCTAACATCGGTACCAACATGTCGCTTAGCGAACAGGACAGGGTCACACTTTTAATGACGAGACGCTTTGGTGATAGAGTTAAGTTGTATAATGAAGTTTGTAAATCGTTTAATGATCGCAACCCTATTTCTAAAGATAATAGTGTCAAAAACCGTCAAACGTTTCAAGAAAGAGGACGCATTAATAATAGGAAAAAACCAGGGAGGCCTAAATCTGCTACAAACAATAACAAATCGTTAGAAGTTATCAAATAGTTAGTTATCAATTAGTTAGAAGTTACCAATAATTTATTGATAATCCTCATTCCTCGACTCGAACATAACATTAGCCGAAGTTCAGCGATTCGAAAATTAAAAAGTGAAAATTTGAATTAATCTGATAGTTCCACTACACGATTTCTAAAATTAATGGTGTTCCTTTAGGGAACCTCAACCTATTGTCGGATTGTTTTTTAATTTCTGAAGTTAAAATAATGGTTTTTTTTCTATCCGATAACGTAAACTCGTTCACACTCCGATCTTGGATAAAATGCTCAGAGAGAGAATTTGTGAATGAGACGGACGACCGGTACGAAACGAATTAAACTTGCGGTTAACCTCTATTTAGAGGGTTATATTTCTCTGGATTCGGTTTCACCGTGGGTAAATCACTCTGTCCCCCTTTCCCTAATCCTAGATCCATTTAGCTACTTTTGTTTCTGTGGGTTTTGCTATGTAATAGTTATACTGAAAATTTGAAGGTGCATTTTTAGTTTCCTGCATTTAACAATCAGCGGTAGCCGCTAATTGTTAAATTTCTTTACGATAAACAAAAACCTAGTTGGACTTTCTATCGTAAAAACCAGGGTTATTTCTTCTACGAAAAGAGTAATAGTACAACGATTCGTATTCGTACAGTATTCATATGGATTGATCGGTATGATATTTCACAAATCTCCAGAATATCGAGTGTATTTTTTTTTTATTCAGGGTCGGAATTAGCTCCAACCCGTGTTCGTTTAATGTAACTGTAGAACGTTTAAGTCTGGATCACCCGGTTAGAATGTGTCGTTAATTATAATCTAACGGCTGAAGTACGTATAAAATTGTACTTTGTACAGTTACTGTAATATAACATATTATACGAGTAACAAATATTAATCGACGAGGTTCATGACCGAGGAGAGTTTAAGTGTAATAAAAACAAAAATAAACATTTTTGTCGATAATTATTACAATTATCCTCACGGATTGATAGTGAGAATTTTATTTGTATCGTAAAAATTTATGACATTATTACCCGACAGCGATTGACCGTAACTAATTTACTGAGCGATAAATTGATCTATTTTCGATTTATTAGCTTGTGTTTAATATGTTTTCCAAGATAAAGTTTTATTTACTTGTTAAATAAAAAAAAACCTCTTGACGTCTGTATCAATTAATGCCCTCGAGGTTATTTAGTATAAGAAATAATTTATATTTTCTTATTAATGGAACGAATTAAAAAATTATTTCGCTTAATTTTATTACGTAGGTTTATTTATTCGGTTATTTAATAATGTTCTCGATGCCCTTGAGACAATTTTAGTAATTTTTATATGTTCTACTCTATCTTCCGGTTCTAATGTAAGTGCAGTTCGATTTAAAAATTGTTCTTAGAGTTGATCTTACGGAGATCGCTGACTCCGTGGCGAAGCGAAGCTGTATCGTATCGGCCTTTCATCTGAGGGTCCCGGGTTCGAATCCTGGTCAGACATTTTTATATCGCTACAAAATTCTATTTCCACATCCCCGCGTACAGGCTTCAAAGTATCTGCGGTGAATAAATGAATTAATTCGTCAAATAAAAAGCGGTAAAAGAGTCGGGAGGGGATTTTAACTTTTAGATTAATCTTTATTAAGCTTAAAAATTATGGTAATTTAGGTAAATATTTTTTTTTTTTTTTTTTTTTTTTTTAGTAATATATGGTTGAAATTCAGATATATAGAAATGCTATTTATAACCTCTAGCAAAATTAGAAACGTGTATTTAGCAAAGAAGCTCGAGAAAAGAAAAATAAGTTGCGATTTGAAAAGAAGCGAGTCAAGAAATTCCAATACTTTTCAGCTTATTAAAGAAAAGACAGTAACTGATTTAAGACCGGGGAACACTTAAAAGAAAAAAATATTAAGATTATATTCTTTGTGACAAACGGTATTTTTCTTTCAAGTAAAAAGAAAATAGAGGTTGAAAAAATACGTAACAATATTGACCGATCCCACGTAAAAACAAACTGGCAAAAAAATTCGATCTGCAACTTCGGCTGCCAAATTTCTCCTATTACTTAGAATAAACGTTGAAGTACTTGTATGTAATTATGAAAATAAAGAATTATGTAAAAAAATTATTCTCTATTTACTGTTTGCTAAAATTTTGACATACGGGATCCATGAAGACCATTCATCCCTACTCGTATATATATATCCTACTCGTTTACCAATTGTGCCGATTCAATAGTATCAATGAATTTATATGCAGTAGTCGTACAAAATTTCATAAAAATCTGTTAATCTAGTATACAAATATCAAGCAAACCGAAAACCGACAAAAAAAAATTACAGAAAAAAAGATTAGGCTTATCACCCCCCCCCCCCCCTATAAACTAAAAATGAAACTTAAACGTAACCAAAGTGATATATTAATTTAATAGAATCATCTAATTAGTTCAAAAATATTACTTTTGAGTTCACAAAATTTAACAAAACAGAAAGAATTGGATTTTTCTATACCCCTTTACGAGTTTGAATAAGACCAAACACCATCAGAAAGTATCTTAACTACCTGAAAATCGTTAAATTATGTGGGGAAATTTTACCCATCCTTTGTAAAATAAATTATAAATTTTATCCTTTGTAATAAATGAGTTGTATCCAAAATTAAGTAGCTTTAATGGTCCGTGTACTTAAATCACGTGCCAAATTTCATCCGAATCCGTGCAACCAATCTCTAGATATCAAACAAAAAATGAACCGACCAACATATATGTATGTAACGTAGTAAGAACTTAAATCCTATCAATATTTTTCAATGTTAAAATTTTGTTTTTTTTTCTTTAAAGGTGTGGAGTCATAAAATGCCAATTATCAGCAACCTCGATATGCAAAATTTGACCCGGTAAGCTCTGTTTATAATATGATTTATATTGTATATTTATACAATATTACTACATATTTGGAAAAATAAAGACCTATTATTATTAATTTGAAAATAAGTAAGGATAAAAAATAATAATGAATTTTGGTTAAAAAAACATATAATAAATATTTATATACGAATACGTTTGTACATTAAATGTTAAAAATTGATAAATTTCGCTGTGTACAGTAAATATACACAGACGATTAAAACAAGGTATCAAATGCAGGCTGTACAAACAAAGAGCTTTCGTTTGCACGACGGAAATCTGTTGGTACTGAGCGTAGATTGAAAATTTAAAAATTTAAAAATTTGAAGAAGATTAATATTTGACAGTTCAATTATTCATGAAATTTAGTACTAAAAAATATGCCGTTTAAGACTTGAACATTTATTTTACGTATAGATTTTGTCTGTGCTGTTTCTTAGTGATATTTTAATTGATTCAATGTAACGTTTCGATAGGAATTTTTAGCGATTTCCTCTCGTATCATAGTTATCAATTCTTTCAACTTGGTAAGACCGTTGCGGTTAACTTCACATTTAAACTGTACTGACGGTAAAAAATCGCACGCCGATAGGCCAAAGAATCATGTAAGATGAGAAATGTTGCCTTTTACCAAAAATTAAAGTTTAGTATTAAGGAATTAAGAGTTACTTAATTTAGTTATAGAAGGGAAGTGTAGGAGATAAAAACAATAAGAACAGACAAAAATTAGAATAAAAAAAGATTTTACTGTGGGAATTACCATTCCACCTACCTCCACGGCGGAGTTCATCGTCTCAGCGTTTCATTCGGCAGGTCCTGGAATGCGGGACCGTGGAAATTCATCCCGTTTCATCCGGATTTTCCGTGGAAAGCTAAAAACGTTTATTCCATATTCCAACGCATATGCCTCAAATTTATGCGATGAATTTTAATCGGCGTGCAAAAAATAATAAAAATATAGAAAGGGATGAAGAAAGCATAAAACCTGTTGCAAACTGAGAAAAAAAAGGTATTCTCAGAAATATTATCCCAATACCAAATCTAAATGATGCGCTCTATCGCTAATTTATTCTGGTTTAATATACGTAATTAATTTGTCCCTACATTCATTTCATATTTATGTTCGTAATTCATTTTTAATTTTATTTCTCTTTTGATATTTGTAAATGAAAAAAAATTATTTCTGGAGTACATTTTCTCCTACGTTGTTATGAAATAAAATATTAACTAACAAAGATATCATCTATTCAAAAATGGCATTTTGATTAGTCTGTGGAATAAAGTAAATTTTTTAAATTTTTCTTTAGGAAATTAGGTTTTGCGTATAAAGAAAAATATTTGTTTAGATTTGTAAATCGGTTAGAGATCTGGTAGTTACGATTAAAATAGAAAATCATGGAAGGCACATTTACGATGCAGAAAAGAAGAGTGAAGTAAGGGTGCAGCCTGTTCTTATTTTATTTTACTCCTTATAATCAATAAAAATTGAAAAGTGTGAAAATAAAATTAATGAATTTCATCGACAGGGAAAAAATTTAATTTCAAAATAAATTAGAGTAAAAAACGTAACAAAGTGTAACAATAAGAAAAATAATGTCCTCTTAAATATTGAGATAAAAGAACGTGTACCGGAAGTCCAAAGACAAAAAAAATAAAGTAATAAAATTACAAAATACGGAGAGGTGTATGAAGTACATCAAAACCAGGCTCGCGTAGTGATTAATATATTCTTTGAATACAAAGGATATTCTGGTTTCAAACATGAAAGAAATTTTTTTTAATTTTTACATGGAGTAAATCGCTTCAGGTCAGCGATTAAAGGAAAAAACCAATAGGAAAAGTGTAGTTCCTTTTGAAATGGGTTATTGTAGATAGGTTGATAACATTTTTATTTTCTAATTTGTACGTTAATCTGTTTAACTATTGAACAGTAAACATGCTCCTTACGGCCCAATAAAATGAGGATGACATGTATAACATATAAATGAGGTGTCTTGCGCAACCTCAGGCCGACCGTTCCTGAGACGTGTGGTTAACCGTGTCGGTGAACCCCGAACACGGAAATTAAAATGAAAATGTTTTAAGAAATCTAGAAAAACAAAACTGCAAAAATTTTCAGAAGATCTCGGTTGTACTATAATTTTTGTTACCTCGATAATTGAAAAATGTTTAAAAGGTAAAAACAGGTAGACGAAGAAGGTAGAATATACCAAGAAAATAATCAGATGTAAGATAAGCGAATTCGATGAGATTCAAATATTAGATAGAAAAAATGAAAAGTATACAAACAAATCAAGAGCCTGAAAAAAAATATAAATAAACCTTTTTATTATCTTTATTCCTCTTTGTAAATTAACCTCTTTGTTCCTTTTTCGATTAACTTTTATCGCTTTTTTTTTTTTTACTACTGAAAAATTGGTAGTAAATACAGTCTTGATAACGAATTACCGGTGTAGATTTATTTGTTGTCTTACGTTTAAGAACCTAATTTTAAGAAGAGGAAAAAAGATAAAGTGTCAATATTCTTCACTCTTATGGGAAAAGTATAGCGGAATAATAATAATTCTAAAGAAAAGAATTAATGATATCCATTAAATATACCGTGATGGTAAATTAAAAGAAAATCTGATATAGTAGATTTTTTCGTACAATTGACGTTTAGAAAGTTATTTAAATGAATGGTATTAAATTTAATTAGTACGACAGATAGGATATTTGATGGCTTTAGAATTTTCTTTTTGTTATATAAACCGGTATAAAATTATTGGATTTTTTTTTAATTTTACGTAATTTTGTGAAATAAATAAATTAGATAAATTATTTATTTATTGGTTATATTAACATAAAAAAAAAAAAATGGTGAAATGTACATTCGAATAAATTATACGAAAACATCGGGATTAAATGGTAGCTAATATAATAATGTAAATTTAAAACATATCGATATATACCCCACATTTATTAGGAACTATTGAAACAAATTGATCGATCCATTTCAATCAAAGCGATTTAAAGATTTTTAAAAAGTATATATTACGTATGTATAGAAATTATATATAGTTTTTAAATCGTATCGATTATACTTAAGCGGTTTAATAAATCGAATAACAACCACAGTTCTTTAATTGATGTTTTTCTGTTTCGTTTTTGTTCTTTTTTTTTAATGTTCGCCCACTGACCACCGGCCTAACATTTATATTTATGAGGCGGTTGTCAATTTGGAACTCTTTCTTTCTTAATAAAAACTCTTGGATAAAACACTCATTTTATTGCTCATTGCCGTTTGTCAGTTCAGTGTGCATATTACATTTATTAGAGTCCATTGGGTTGCTAAATAAAATTAAAGAAATAAACAAATTAGATTTGTTTTAATAGAAGTATAATGTTATTTTTTTTTTACGTTGTTAGAAATAAATATATATCGAGTAGGCTATTGTTATTTGTGTATAATTTGTTTTATTTCTTTTTGTTTCGCATTTATATAAAATTTTAAAATTCTAGTAAGCTAGAAGTTATAGTTATTTAAAAATAATTTGATGCATATTCTAGTGGAATTGTGTATGATATGCTAGAATTAGCTTATCATTTTTATTAGACAAATAAATTGATCGTAAAATAATTTTTGTAAATATGTCGAGTGTCTGAAAATTATCTGAACAACTATGATTTATCTATTAAGATAAAGATGTAAATCTATAATAAGATGTAAAATACGGGTTGTATGAATTTAGAAACATTAAAATTGAAATTTTCTTTTTATCTATAATGAATCATTTAATGTGTTTACCATTAGTAATTCGCAAAGTATCCAACCGGTAATCGATCTTATGCTATGTTCGTCATAATACATTCACTCTATGGATTCGAATGCGTTAACAATCCTTCTGCTTAAGATCATCGATACTCACTATACGAGTTTTGTATATATTACCCTTGATGAAACCCCACAAGAAAAAATCGCATGGAGTTATATCCGGTGATCGAGGTGGCCAAGCGATCGCTCCATCACGTCCGTTCTAGTAATTTGGTGTTGTTGAGGGATTCACTCACTAATAAACCCCGATGTGACGGCGCTCCATCTTGTTAGAATGTGATTCCGGGTTGTAACTTTTCAAGTTGAGAGTGATTGGGTTGTCTGGCATTTCTCCCTCTACCATCCCATTCGGTCGCCCTAAAGCATAAGACCGAAGTTCGTGCTACAAACGGCTGCTGTGCCTCAACACGGTTTAGCAAACAATATCCTAGAGCTTACTTAATTGCGGGAGCTGAATAAACGAGCTGCCCTACAACACTCGCCTGGGTGCCCCGCCGCTCACCTGTCATATATTACTAAAATTGGTAGGCGCATCCCCTCTACATACTAAAATATATGACTTGTCAATAAATAAAATTATTCCGTTAAAGACAGCAATTCGCTGTCACGCTTAGGTTGTTGAATGCCAGCAAAAGTACCTGTCCACCATACTATAGCGCTTGGAGCTATATTTGGTCGATGGCCAGCCAATTCTCGAGTGTAGCTTCCCACAGCAATCGGTAGGAGTCATATAAACCTTTAATTACTGATGCCGATTTAACAAAGAACGGATCAACGAACACCCACACGATCCGACAGAATGGCTCACGTCACATTGACTCGTCGCTTATGAGTGGCCAATTTTCCCCTTGCCCTCTAAGTTCCTGTGTGTCCTGAGTTGTGGTCCACCCAAGAGCTGGGCAGTCGAATCTCACACCGCAGACGCACAGCTCATAAGCTACCAGGGTTCAAATTCACGTAGTAGGAGAGCACATAGTCTCCTGTTGCCCTTAAAAACGAACTAGAGACGTAGCATCCCTCCGAGTCCTGTATAAATTTACACAAGCACCTGCGCTTAGTCGTGGCGTGCCATTCTTCCATCGCGAGGCTGTAAAGCCTCCTCCGCAGACGGGAGATGGGCAACTGTTAGAAATTTTGAACCAGTGCATTTAGATCACCATTCCGCTCCGGTACAGACCGGGCCCAAAACCGCACCTCAAATATCTCCGCGTCGCTGCCTTTTCGCAACTTCCACTTGGCTGCCCAAACTTTCACCACTAAATCGATTGGGAGAGCCTTTCCCAATACGATGGCAGCCTCGTAGAAGATTGTTTTAAACACACCAGTGCACACAATTAAGGCTCTGCGCTGGGCACTCCTTATATTTTGAACAAGTGCTCTATAACCTATGCGCCCAAACGGGCGCCGCGTAAAGGATCATGCTTTCAAAGACAACTCGGTACACCATGTACATTTGACGGATACACTTTCTGAGCAATCCTCCAAGTTTGTGCATCACTGAGACGGCATCCGCCGCTACTTGCTTAATGTGGTTGCTAAATAGCAACTTCTCATTAAACAAAACATCTAGTACTTATGAACTCTGACTCGGCTGATTACACAGATTTTTACTTAATGTGGGGGTTCCGACTGTACGATAATTTGTCTGTTTCCTTGAGAAGCATGTCTTCATCTTGGCACAAAAATCTTTAAATTTTGCATGCGGTTGACAAAGCCGCCTTTCGATCTTCCAGCTGCCGTGTTGAGTTACCACGAAATAATAGAAGACAGTCATCGGCGAAAGCCTGGGCCGTGACCCCCTTCTGAGAATGCCAGTCCCAGAAATTCATCAAAGATCAAGTTCCACAGCAAGGAACCGAGAACGGAACCCTGCGGGCTTCCCATGGTAACGGATTTTTCCACAATAGGTGCGCATCTTTAAACACAGCCGTGCGGTTAGACAAGTAGAGTAGATAAGTTTGGTTAGACTATATTTATCAATATAAGCAATAAGGCAAATATAGCTTTCCAATTAGCCGGGCACATTGCAATATACCTGGTTTTACAATTCTTCTTCGACATTAATATACCTATGTGATCATTAGTGCTTCGATAAAAATGTAAAAGATACGATTAAAATATTTGCTATTTTTATAGTTGTTAATTATTTTCCTACTCCATACCTCTCCTGTTATTTATATTTGATCAGATTGTCTATATGTATATTTGTAAAATCCTATTAAGAAGAAATAATTAGGATAATTGCCTAAAAATTAACTACAGCCAGTGATTTTGTTACACTATTTTAAACGGTTCGGAAAAAGTCGCCCAAAAAAATAAGTTTAGATCGTCAGCAGCTACATCTGTAAATTTAAAAAATTGATCAGAATAGTAATAATAAAACTTCATTTCGATGGAAAAAAACCTCGATCTCATCTCTCCCAAACGATTGATCGATCGTAAGGTTTTTCATAATTTAATTTGAATACTTTTTTACGAAAATCTTCCGCGTACCCATTTTATTTAGTATTCGGATCGGAAACTTTAGAAAATTCACCAAAATTTTTTATACCAGAGTTTTTTAATTTTTTAATCCATTTATAATTTTTATCGTTGAAGTCTATCGACTCTTCTATTTTAGCTAAATTTAAACTTATAAGAACTTTCTGTGTTTTAAATATCAATAAATTTTCTATGAACAACCTAAATTTTTTTCTATAACTTAATTTTTCTGAAAATATATCCTCAGCACTGCTAAATTATAAAAAAATTGTTTTTATTAAAGTTAATCTTGTGTTGGCGTTTGAAAAAAAGTATTTCTAATTATACGTATTATTTATAACCCTTGTAATATTTGCTAAAATAGATTATAAATAAATAAGTTACAAAATATTCTATTAAATTTTACAGCTGAACAGTTTGTCTTTCAGTCGGATACTTTCATAAGTCATTCTAGGAATGATCGAAGCTTGTTACTCTTAAGCCGTACATGAAACGGTTTTTTTTATTATCCGAAGAAAAAAAATATATTTCAACTCTATTTGAGTTAGTCGGTGCAAATTTTTTAATAAGAATTTAGGATAAGAATGTTTCTCTTGATTTGAAGAATTAACGGTGGAATGTTTGTTTAAAACTTTGACTTTGAACTAATTCTTTGAGAGGGTTGATCGTATCGTTTAACCGTACGTTTGTGGGTAGATATATTGTTCGTATCTTATTTTACACTCTTTTCCATTATGTTTAATACTGTTTTCCATAAAATAGTTCTGTATGAATTATTTAACATTTTTTGATCCGTTCTAAGTAAATGTAGACTTTTAAAGATAGCCTGTTTGTGATATCGGTGTGGTTTGCGGTTTAATAGTGGTTCTATTATATAGGTATTATTATATAGGAAAACTGTTTTCGATGGCCGTATAAAAAATCCTACCTTTTCAATTAATTTTTATTTCTGGCTTATATCACTCCAAAAACAAAAGAAAAATATTCCCGTTGAATGAAATCAGAACACCGTTCAAAATACGTCGAATTATATATTTATTTTATTAAGATTATTAAGTTAGGTTCCGTAATAGGTAACGGTTGCAGATGAGTAAATACAATTCACCTTATCCGCTTAGCTAAAAAGAAACTAATAACAAGACGCTCCCCGTAGTTATTCTTAAGAACGACAAACTTCTGGCATCAGATTCACTGTCGAAAGTAAGGAATGAAGTGGTTTCCTGTCACCTTTTTTACCTAGCTGAATATAATGTTGCGCATATTCAAACCGTGCCCGACGAAGTGCAGTCGATTCAAACCTATTATTAATTCTTACAGAGTTTTTACCGTAATAAACATCATTACTCTCATTTCAAAGTAAATTTAATTATTACATCTTGTATCCAGGAGCTTTCATAAAACAAAGTGGGATAGATATGTTATAACTACAAATTAATTAATTTATTCTTTATGTGATAACAGACCCGATTAAAATTACTTCATATACATATGTACATATATACTTCATAATGGAATAAATGAATTTTATAACGATAAACAATTCCAAGCCTGATTGAAATTGGAACCCGGAATCTAACGTTAATGTAAGATACATTATATTGGTTTTCTCAACTCGGTTGGGAAGAAAATAAAATTTCAGTTTTATGCTTATATATAATTTTTTTAGTAAAATTATTTTAACTTGGAGTATAAGTCATTAAGTACAGAATTTATTAAATAAATGTTGTAAACTTTTCACGTCATAAAATCCAATATATGTTAACGTAATTCTCTTGTTAACAATTGAAAAAAAAATCTAAATAATTTAATTAATTTACAAAGCAAGATATTTTACATTGAAAATCTCTTAATTACGTGAATTTCAATTTATGTTCGTAATGTATTTTTGAGTGATCGAAGGATATTTTAGTTATTTTTATTCTTGCTGTTCCCTCAATAATAGTTTGACGTAATAATTTAATATTAAAATAAAACTTGTATTGTGAATTAAATTTATATTACGAACGTTTTTATATTACATATAATTTACTTATGAAGTAGAAAGTTAAATTGCTGATTTAATATTCTTTAACGATAAAATGTAATTTAATTTTTTAGTGTTATATATTAAGAAATGCTTATTTATTGAATTTTTTTTGTCTCTTTTTTTTCTTTCTTGCCGTACTTTTTCTTCTTTTTTTGTTTTATTTGTTAAGATAAAATTTTACAAGTAATAGTTGTATATTTTTTCTCTCTCGACTACTTTGTCGATATTTTAAAATAAATAGGAAATAATTACAAGAATTGAACCAGAGGTTCTTACATTTTATAAATAGTTCTATTATGCGTATATGTATGTAATATATTCTCTTATCTTGAAGTAACGGTTGAATTTTTATCTTAGTTACAACTCCACTTAAATGGCTAAACATTTTATCTTTATTTTTCCATTGTTAATTCATTTTTGAGCTTTTTATTTGTTTTATTTTAACAAAAGTTTTCTTTTAATCACTTATTGTTAAAATTTTATACAATATTTAAAAAAAATAAATTAAAGACTAAGAAATTATTTAATACAGAGTGTCCCATATAAAACGCAACCCCACCTTATATTGGTAGGTATTGAAATAAAAAAAGGCATGTGTAAATGTAAATGTAATTTTTATTATTACCTTACATTTAGAGTAAATGTTGGAAGTGGCCGACATCTTCTTGAATGCAAGCTTCAATTCTTTTTACAGCGTTTTTTGCAACTTTTTTCAAAGTTTGTGGCTGAATCTTTAATACGGCATGTTCAATATTGACTTTCAATCGTTCAAGTGTTCGTGGTTTGTTGCTGTAGGCTTTTTCTTTGAGGTAACCCCGTAGAAAAAAATTCGCCGCAGTCAAATCTGGAGACCTTGGTGGCCACAAGCCACGACCGATAACGCGATTAACCGAAGAATTCCTCGACGAAATCAGGAGTTGAACCTGCGTAGCGCGATGTCGCACCGTCATGTTGTAGCCTGCAGTGTAACCCCTCCTTTAAAACTTACATATAAATTAACTTAAATCAGCAATTGCGACTCCTCCGGAGAAGGAGGCGCATTGCTCCCTCCATATAGTTAGTGCCCCGTTGTGGCGTATTCCTGCTAGCCTATGAAGCGTTAGCACCGAAAGGACTTCAGTGGACGGTCTGAAGGGGAATTACGTCGGGAGGACAGGTTTCATAAGCCTAGCCTTCCGCGGTCAGCCCATAAAATGGGTTTGATAACGCTGGTTTAACAACGGATTGGAATGCAATTAAATCCGTCCTTAAAACAAAAAATACTAAATAAGACAAAACTTGAAAAATTAGATCCGTCATTTAAAATAAACCTTTAAAAACACGCCCGATAGAATCATCCAGCAGCAAGAGACTCTGTCCAGGTTCTGGGATCCGTAGGGAGAATCTATAAACTCCCGCCAACTTTGCATTCCATTCCATTCCTGCAGTGTCTGTCTTCCTCTTCCAAGAGTGCGATGAACTCAAATAAAATATCCTGATATTGTTCTACATTAATGCTGTACTCGAAAAAAATAAGACCGATTATTTTCTTCCGCGATATCGCGCACCACACGCCCGACTTCTGCGGGTGTAATTGTTTTTCGTGATAAACATGGGGATTTTCAGCGCTCCAAATTCTACTGTTTTGACTGTTTACGTAGCCATCCAAATGAAACCGTGCTTCATCTGTGAAAAATAACGAATCCATAACATTAATTCCCTCGCGCAGAAATCGACGGAACCGTTGACAATATTGTAGCCGTTTTTCTTTGTCGGGCTCAAGAAGTCGATGAACCGTTTGAATGCGGTAAGTTCGTAATTGTAATTGTTTGGTCGCCCGATGAACAGTTGATTTAGACGAATTAATTTCAGCAGACAAACGTCTGATCAATTTATTTGGCGAGGCGAATAGTCGGTCTTTGATTTTAGTGACTGTATCTGTATTCAACACTGACGCAGATCTTTTGTGTTCCTTGTTATTAACAGAACCGGTCTCACTAAATTTTGCGACTAACCTTAATACTGATGTTTTGTTAGGAGCTGGTTTATCTGGGTACTTATGGCGAAACAAATCTTGCACTGCAACCGCTGATTTCGTACTGAAGTACGACTCAACAATGAAAACACGTACATCTAGCGAAAACACCATCTTGTCTCTAGCAGTACACTGAACATTATGATTGCATTGTTGTTACTATCAGTAGTGTTCTACTGCGTCGCCGTGATGTTCAGATTTTGAACGAGTCCATTTCAGTAACGAGTAGGGGAGTAAGCTTTACTTTTGAAATTTCATGGATGAGTGATTGATGGGTTGCGTATTATATGGGATACTCTGTATTTTAGTATTCCACTTTATGTTGTTGCTGTATTATAATTAACAGATTTTTTAAACTCCTATTTAGAAAAATATTTAATTTAACTCTCAAACCGTAGTATGCGAAGGTTGTTGAATAATATAAGAGACAAATGGCAACAGCGGAAAAATTAGTTAATAGATAAACTGACAGAAAATATCGGCTATTCAAAAAATATTTTCATTATTATCATATCTCTTTTTCAAAATTTCGGTTTCACTGTAAACGCGTGTACTGTGAAAAATCTGTGTACTGTGATAATATATTTTTTTTAATGTATAAAATCGGCCGAAATTCACTCGCGTTGATACGGTTTAGTAAAAATTAACCGAACAAATTTTTATAAGTGGATCGAACAGTTTAAATCTTGCGGAATAAGTATCAACGAATTTCATCGGAGCGGAAGTCCGTTGGAGGTTTCGATTAATGATTTGGAAAATCGCGTGCATTAACGTATTTACAAGGACGGACGCAACAAAATTTGTGAAGCGGCTGAAATTTTTAATGAGACACCGTGCACTCCATTCCTTTATCCATAATAAGCTAAATTACCGCAAAACGTATTCTAATACAGTCGATTCAAAATCACAGATACATTTTTACGGATCTTAAACGACGTTTTTAGCGGAAGACGATCTAAAACTGATTTTTTAGATCACACTTTTTTAGATCCTGGTTCGCTTTCTAAAAATATAATTCTTTCGCCGCCATACCGCTCGAAAGTCACGGAAGTTATTCAAAAGTCGAGTCGGGAGTGTGTTGCCATATCCATCTTGCAGTCCCGATTGCAGTCAGTCAGGTTTTTTCGTTCGGTCCTCTCAAAATGTTTTTACGTGGCACCAAGTTCGGTAGTTTAGGCGGTTCAAGATTGTAATCTACAAGAATAGTTCAAGCACAGATTCTTTATTACTGGAAAAAGAAAGCTCATAGAAAGATGTGACAAATGCTTAAATATAGCTTGGAATTTGTCACTGAATAAGTAATAAATTTTCTACTGTCATTTGTCTCTTTAATTACTGAATGAGATTCGTAAATATACTGACGTTTTGGTTAAATGTCAGTAAAATTAACATTTAGCAAAAAAAAAAGTTATAATCAATTTGAACAAATTTTTCTTGAAACAAGGCGTTTCAAGACGCACATTTTAATGTAAATCTTGTTTCCACTTCTTTAGGAATGCATTTCGTGAGTACGGATAAACCCTAAAATATGTATCTTAGGGTAAGTTAGCTTTAAATCTTCTGATTAAGCCAATCTCCTTGACGCGAGTAGCGTCTCGGCCTTTCATCCGGAGGTCCAGGGTTCAAATCCCGATCAGGTATGGCTTATTCACTCTGCAAAATTGTCGCTTCGTCTCATCCTCTGAAGTAATACTTACGGTGGTCCCGGAAGCTAAAAAAAATGTAATAATGTAATCTGATTAAAAGGAAAAGGTTTTTCTTTCTTCAGGAAGAATCTTTTCTGTCACACTGTAAGAATACTTGAAATGTGAAATATTTTTCAACTTTGGAAATGTAATTATTTTTAGCCAGGGTATTACTTTTTCTTTAACGGTTACATACAGTTATAATAAGCATATATAGTAACAGGAAAATATTTTTCTTTCATTACGCATTAAAAGTTTTACAAAAATATGTGAGAATATAATAAAATGTAAACAGAATGTAAAATTATAATAAACTCAGAAATTGGTAAAATTAATCAGGTGCATTCTAAACCAAGGAATTTAGGGGAATATTTTTCTTTTTATTACTGTTTTAAAAAGAATTATTAAATTCACTCTTACGCAGGTAGATTCGTGAACATAGAGGTCCGCACTAAAACAAACTAATACCAGAACTACGTAACTTCATATATCAGTCTAGTTGTACCTTTACTGTATAGTTTAGACCTTATTAACTCGTTTCATATTTATGTAAAATAGTTGATATTATTTTACTTCTGAAATGGTTTTCTTTTTGTAAATCTGCAATTCAGTATTGCTACTTTTCTTCAAAATAAATAAAGAAAAAACTGCTCTGTTATTTCTTTCTAATGCCTGGATTTACGCCTGTATGAAACGCCCAAAAAAACATGTCTTATTATTTACGAAATCTTTCGTTATTTTAATAAACCGATTTGAGTAATTTTGAACTAATGTTTTTCGGTTATCAGTCAATTTTACATGCTTTTCTTTAACTCATTTTCCTTCCTCGGTGTAGTACACAAGCGCGCACTAGATAGATGTGCACGAACGATTTATTTTTCTCGAATGATTCATTCGTTAGAACGATTTATCTAAAATTATATTTGTGTTTTGGGAATAATAAAAAAAAAATTTAATTCTTCCTATCGTAGAAATTTACAAGACCAGTGTCAATTCCATTTCTGTTCAATAGAATAAGTCAACAGTGAGGTGTTAGTTTAGAAAGAGAACTAAACACCAGAAGAGCGAGAAGTTCGATCAGCGCTTAGACGTCAGCGTTATTCGCAGATTCGTACCGCAGAGTCAATTGAACAGCGCGAGACTCGATTTGAAAGTGAACGCCAGCGCTTAATGTTTTTAGACTTAAAAATAATTCTTAAGTCTAAAAATAATGTCTACTAAAAATAATGTTCAAACATTTTTTTTTTTAGACTTCAGTATTAATGGCATTCACATAATAAATCCGAAAGCCATTCAGTTTCCTATCATGTACAGCAATGGAATTGTTGTACGACGGATGCTACCTTTGATTCTGTCATGGGCATCACGTATGATAAATATAATATGAATTATACTTTATAAATTTAAATATAATTAGATTAGTCTATGTAACGGGATAAATAAATTAGTTTAATTATAAAATGAAATGCGATTAATCAGTGGGTATTTAAGTGTATAATAGAATTTAATTTCTCAAAATCTGATAATCTTTGTTTGATTTTAGGTAGATTTCATAAGAAATCTAAAAAAATAAAATAAAATGTAATAAAAAATAAAAATCTAAAATAGGTAGATTTGTTATGAAATCTACCTATTGTAATGGGCACTATGATTCGGCTTCCGGAAAATTTCGACATATCTTCGCGTTTCACATCCCTCAGACCCCAAAACCACCGTCAGTCCGAAAGTTTATATATACATATATATATATTTCACTCTCTTGTGGGCACGGTAACCCTACCGTAACTTTGCACCAGTCACTTTCAAATTGTTAAAAATAACTCGTACCAAAATCTCGGTCAAATTCGTTAACGGCCAAAATCGAACCATTGGGATGGAAGTGGGGAGGCTTTTTCAGAAAAACAAAATATCGCTATAACCTTTTTATCGAGTTAAATATCTAATTAGTTTAAAGTTCCTACTATTCTTTGGATGATGGCCTACAACTTACCTAAGTAAAGTTTTTTTTGATATCACCAACCATTGTCCCAGGGGGTTGAAAAAATGCGGTTTTGGACAAAAAAATCATACCTCCCTTAATAGGGACACTATCGAATCGGTTTAAAGTGGTCGTTAATCCTCTAAAGATTACCTAAAACTTTTGTCTGGAACAAGTTTTGATATGACCAACCCTTACAGCAAGGGGAGACCAAAATACTGCTGGAGTTATAAGAAGATGGGGCTTTTCATACGCTAAACTAGTGAACATTTTTTTCACATGCACAATTGTCATTTAGAGTAAATTTGAAGTTTTTCTTAACTTTAAGGTCGAATTCTTTTTTATCCTCTACTTAGCACCGGTGGCATCTACCTCCACTTTCCGGCGTGCCGAAAGGGATTTTTTATTTTATAATCCTAAAAAAATGAAATTATACTAAAAACATTGTAACTATATAATGTATAAAATTTACTAACAAACTAGTGTGGTTTCATAAAAAAAGATAAAATTTAAAATAAAAATAAAAACTTTTAAACATGTTTTTTATAAAAACTGAAAAGCTAAAGAAATAAATATTTAAACTTCTTACTAAAAAATAAACAAATTATATTTTCAATAGTGAAGGGCTACTGAAAAATTAAATTTAATGTACGAAATAGTTCAGTTCGATTCGAGGAAAAAAATTCAAACAATGGATTACCCGGTAAACATAAATAGAAGGTAATTTTGTTTTGATGAAATAAGACGTATAAAGTTGTCTTTTCGCAAGACCACAATGAAAAGCACAGGGCGCGCTTTTTTACTCAATATCTACATAAACTCTTTAAAGACGACAAAGGTTTCGATCCAAAATGAAAACGATAGCTTCTATACATAATATCTAGTAAATCTCCTTGGATGAGCTAAAGTTAAGGTCAAAGTATGAGCTAAAGAATGGGGCGCACCTAAGGTCGCGCCCCATACTTTTCATTGTGGCCTTGTGAAAATAGACAACTTTATACATATTTTGTAGAAAACAAAATTATCTTCTATTTATGTTTACCGGGTAATCCATCGTTTGGATCATTTTTTCCTCGAATTGAATCGAAATAATTCGTATGTTAATTTTTCAGCAGTCCTTTATTTTTGAAAATATTATTTTTTACTTTTAGTACGATGTTAAAATATTTTTTTTTAGTTTTTCTGTTTTTATAGAAAAGCATGTTATAATTTTTTTTCACGTATTAGTTATTTCATTTAGGATTGGTGAATTTTTTTTTGTCGGTTTGTAGTAGTAACTGGTCTATTTATTCATTTTAAATAATTCGTGCACATCCTTCTAATAAACTTTTTATTTTTTTCAATTCTTTTGGAGTGTATTGAAGAAAAGGTAATAAATGGGGTTTTTATTGTAAAAAGCAAACGTACCCGTAAAGGAAACGAATATATATATATATATATATATATATATATTGTAGATATAATTACAAATATATCTTTACCGTGTTCTAAATGAACATTTTGACCGGAGGGCACAAAATTATTTATAAGATTTTAATTAACAGTAAACATGTTATTTTTACTTATTATAATTTTTAAATTAAATAATTTTAAATTGCACACCCATTAACTGAATAAAAAGTTAGTTTTATTGTTTTAAAAAACGCAACAATATTAAACAAGTTTCTTAACTTTAAAGTAATTTATATTACAAGTTATACTTACAAATTATTTTTTTATTAATAGTTTTAACTAATATTAATTTTGTTGCAGCAAGTTTTATTGTTTTTTCTAATTGTTTTTATTATACGCAAGACTCTCTTGTTATATGTTTATAAATAAAAAGAACAGCATTAAACTAACTTCATTTTTAATATATTTACTGAACAGTAGTGATTCCTTTTTATATATATATTTTTTTTTGCATGTCTAGTTCTTATATATTTTATGTTTATCTTTCATTTATACGGAAAGATTTTTTTTTTCAAATTAAATATTTACATAACTTAAATCATAATTGTAGATTTTGTAAAAATATTAATTTATTTTATCGTGCAATAATAACCTTATTTAACGATTTTTAAATGAATCAAAATAAATAATCTATAAATATTACTCTCTCCCCTGTAATAGGAATGAATAAAAGTGAAAAAAAAAATTGTTACCGGTCAAAAAATCTTTCTCTACTTCTAATTATTTTACTAATGAAAGTTTTGAAATCTTGTAACGCGATAAAAAATAGAATCTACACAAAATAAAATTCACACACAAATAAAGTAATATAAATAATACTGCATATATGCATGTACGTACGTGTGCGTTTTTTAACTTCTATTTTGCTCTTTATCTTGAAAACAATATAACCTATTTTAAAGTGTTACTGCTATCTGTCTGATATGTGTAACAAAAGGATTAATATTGAGTTTGGTTAACGGAATTTTTTAATAACGTATTTATTATATAAAATAATGAAATTTTCTTACCTTCAATTTTAAGTATGGAAGAATACTTTTTAAAGGAAGTGAGGGAATTTCTATTCAGAATTTTAATGTGGAATTAGGCATCGTGTCGTATTATAAGTCAAATTTCAGGAAATTCACTTGACGAGTGGGATGGGATTGGATTGTTGGACGGCGAATGGCTTCTTGTTACCGACGACTTGCTGTAGTGCTACATTATATTATAATATTGTACTATTAGTAGTCTCAACACTATTTGAGATACCAGGTGAAATTACTGCGCATGTAATCTTGCCCATGTGATTTTTAAGGTGTGAGGAGTACAATAATACCGTACACTTAAAATGTAATTTCCTTACATTAGGATTACTATAAAATTTCCAAAATTACTAACTACTAGATCAGTTTCATTGAAATTAGATATGCTGTAGTAGTGTACTTGAAGATGAACATATGAAAGTGTTATGAAAAAAACTCGAGTCGTTCTTCAGTTGCGCTGATTTAAAGTTAGGGGTAGCTTTATTTACTATTGGTGGTGCTTACAGTTATCAACTTTTAAGTTGGTTATTCTTTATTTTGAGCCTGTTGTTTTTTAAGAACCTCTATTTGAAGTATTTTTTCGGTTGCATGGTGACGATTCATAAGGAAAAGATTGTGGAAAGCTTTAGGACATATCGAGTAATGCTATGAATTATATTTTCCAAAAGGACCCAAATCCTTTGAAGATTTAGAAAGTAGTTAGTGTTCTCTTAAGAAAGATAAGATGATTCTTGTAAATTTACAACTCTATAAAACAGCTCCCATTATGAATCAGGAAACCTTGCCAGTGGTGAGGGTGCTTGATTGCACAGTGACACAGAGTAACTGGACCGAAGATGCAACCATATCGAAGAGGTATCTGTTGAGAGCCAGACTAAAGAATATTTCCTGAAAGAGGGCAGCAACTCTTTCAGCGGTTGTTAAGGACTAAGGTCACGAGGACTTAAACGACCGTCAATCAATCTTCTGAGTACTGCGAAGCTTTATTTACTTTTTTTTCAAGAAAATGTAACTCTGCATTTCATAACAAAGATGGAGACGCCTTCCTTGGTAAAATATTCCAGAGATAAACTAGTCCCCCGTTCGGATCTCCGGGTGCGACTACAAAGGGAGTGGTCACCAGAAAATTAAAAAATAACATTCTACAAGTCGGAACGTGGAATGTTAGAAATCTAATAAAATTAGTAGGTTAGAAACTTTAAAGAGGGAAATGGATAGGATAAATGCAGACGTAGTAGCAGTTAGCGAGGTTCGGTGGGAAGAGGAAAACGACTTTTTGTCAGGTGATTTTAGAACAATAAACACAGCTTCAAATAAAGGGCAGGCAAAAGTAGGTTTCGTAATGAACAAGAAGATAGGGAAGAAAGTAGAGTATTTCAAAATGCATAGCGACAGAATCATTGTAATAAGGATAAAATCAAAACCTAAACCGACAACGATTGTTAACATCTCTATGCCTATAAGTCCCCTTATGATGATGATGATGATGATCAGGTTTGGATTGTCTGGCATTTCTCCCACCACCACGCCCTAAAGCATAACACCGAATGTCCGAGCCACAAACAGCTACTGTGCCTCAAAACGGTTCAGCGACCAATATCCCAATTAACTCCTAGAACTTATTGTTATTGTAATAAATCAATTTAATTTGTATGTGATGACATAATAATTTTATTTTCTTTTTCCTCCTAATTTGTACGTTCAATAAACTGAATTAATCTGTTCAACTAGTGAACAATAAGCAACGTCCCCACGGCCTGATATGAGGCTGACATGTAAATGAGGTGTAGTCTAGTATTCAAATCTGTATAAAACTAACTTTATTAAGATTTGAACTTTCGACTTCGAAAATCAACTATAAAACAAATGATTTGCTACGACAATAATTTTAATACATTTTAATTGTTTTATGCGAATAAGTAAACGTTAAAGTAACAGGTGTAAATTTGTATTTCAGGTACATTTCTGAAAGGATGAGCGCTTTTAAAAAAAAAAAAAAATGGATGCTATTACTTCCTACTTCATGCTAATCGTTATGTTGACAAATTATTTCATTTTATAATCTCAGTTTCCTGTCTTATCTATTCCATTTTTTATTTTTAGTATATCTCTCGATACCAAATTAGTTAATTAGTTTAATTTTGACACCTTAATATATGTGGCTGTTACTGAACTATATAGTTTATCTACGTATAATATTCTGGCATTAAACTTCTCCCTTCTCCTTTTGTCTTAAGACAAACTTCTTTTATAAATAAAAATTAATCGCGCTAATTTTCAACGTCCTTCTGTAATACATTTCAAAGCCTGTAATTTTTCCTGACTCTTTTTCCTCCTCTCATCATTTTTTTTTTACTCTGAAAAACTACATTGTTTGTATTTTTACGATATCTTTCTAATTCTCAGATAAATATTTATTACTATCAGAATTTTTTTTTTGCATAAAAGTTCTTCTTGCCAGTGCCTATATTTTTTTTCCGTTACGTAATCCACGCTTTTTGTTTTTACTCTATATAGCGAAGGTTATGTTCTCCTGTTTTAATAATTAATTCCTAACTATTTTCCATTTCGTCACATCTTTATTTTAGTTTACTTCCAAACTTTTAATTTTTTCAGTCAGCAACATTTTTTCAATATTTCTTTTAAAATAATTTTTTTTTATTTCTACTGCAAGTACAGTACCGTTAGCAAATTTTTTCCTGGAATTGTTATTTCGATTGAAAATTTATCTTTTTAAGAATTAAAAGTTCTTTAAGATGGGTTACAATTTAGCCCATAATTCCATTTCAAAGTTCTGAAAAAGGACTCCCCCAATCTTATTATAGGTACTCTTTTAAATTTTAAATAGGGTGAAATTTTTTTCTACGTATTTCATTTAAAGGGGAGATATATTACGATAAAAGTTCCCTTCAGTCTTTTAATTTTCTATACAGTAAATATAAGTACTGGACGTGTATTATGAATCGCTTTGTGTAATGCATTTTTAGTAGTGCAAAACATACATATTGTACATGCGTGCAGTCAGATAATCGGTTTTATAGATTGCAATTTAAAAGATTTCTGTGATTAATTTTTGGAATTAATTATAACTCGTGGGTATAAGAAAAACTGTACGAGTGCTTATTACACTTTCCATAATACGACGTATATTATTATATTAATTTTTTACCTATTAAATTATATTTTTTGTTACATTTTATTAACCGTATGTTGAAAGCACTACCGTTACATTGCGAACCGATTAACGTTCTGTCTCTTATACAAAGATACGTAAAGTTTTTTTTATTCTTCAAATGAGAAAATATTCTATAAATCTAATAAATAGTTGAGACAAATCGAATTCAAATACATAACTTAAATTTTTTATCATGCAAATCTAGAGTCGGTGAAGGAAAAAAATTATTTTAAGAACGAAAACCAGATATTTAATCCAAAAATCAGGCTCCTCGCTAATTGAATTATCAATCTTGTTAACTTTGTTACCGTTTATAATATTTCATCCACAGGAATACGAACGATAGAACTTTTTAAAATTGCCTCTTGCCTTTTTATTTAAATACTATTTGTTTTACGAATTTTTTTCTTATAAAGTTCTTTCTTCTTTACAAATGAAAGGCGTAGTTATTCACTCCTTAAAAGATTAAGGATAAAAATTAATGATAGTGATTCTCTTATTTATAAGTAAATGTACATAATTACTTCTATAAATTTAAGCCCTTTAACTTATCGGAAAACATTTAAAATTTACCCCCCCAAAAAAATCCAAATTTTAAGTACTTCATTAATATTCTATGTAAACAATTTTTTTTTCAGTAGAGGTTATGCTTCTTTATCGTAGACATAATACTTAATTTGACAGCTGGCCAAATTTAGCCCGGTCTATCATTTCTGAGACGGTACTGTTTATCGAAACGCTAAACGATCACAATATACCGGCTAAATGAATTCGTTTGGATCCATCACCTTCAATTTGATTTAAACTCGGGTCGTGCAGCATCATAGAAGAGCTAATCGAATCCGCTAAGGCGTTTTCTAAATTATTGAGTTAAGATATATATGTATGATTTTGTACACATATGTGTTTGTATATATACTGTACAAGTTCTCTCTGTTGTAGATGGGGTGGTATGATTACAGATTCAGTATTAAATTAACAGTGCAAGTGTAATTAATAGCCTTTGCATAGAATCATCGATTAATATGTACCGGCAAATTAATTTCCAGCCGGCCAGTTCATGCAAACGTATATTATGTGCTATATCTATATTCTGCATTATTATTAATATTGACTTTTATACTTTAGATTATGTGGACTATGATTTGAAATACTTCAGACTAAAATTGTTAATTAATTTTATTACTTTTTTCAGGATTATTATACAAAAACCATTTAAGTATCTTATTTATTTATTTATTTTTTTCATTTTAAACACGTTATTATTTTTTTAATATCTCTATTTTTGATCAAAATTTAATCATGTATAAATTAATCGGTTGTAAGAATGAATTATTGTAATGTATTGGTTCATTTAAATGTTATGTTTCATGTCTACTTTAACGTAACTTTCTCCCGTTATGTTTTTTGTGTGCGACTACGTCTGTGTATATGTGTTTGTGTGCGTAACTATTAACATTTAGATCGATGGAAGTATGATTATTTACTCGTAATTAGAAAACATAAAATTACTCTTACCTCTAAAAAATTTATGTAATTAACAAAAATTTTGTTTTTTATATTATAGTATTTTATAATTATATTTATTTTTTATTTTCACCCGATTTTTAGAAGTCATCGTACAAAATTTCATAAAAATCTGTTAATCCATTCAGAAGGTACCAAACAAAACGATAACTGACGGGAAAAAAACAAAAATGAATTAGGCTTATTATCTTCTCACCGTTGAATTAAATTTCTCAAATACATAACCAAAGCGAAACACTAATGTAATCTAATCATCTAATTAGTACAAGAATGCAACTTTGAGCCCAGAAACAACCAAAAAAAAAAAAAACAAGGATATTTTACACCAACCTCCTTTTGGGGTGGTCTGAATAAGACTCAACACCAACAGAAAGTATCTTATCTATTTAACGGGCCTTTAATTATATGAACCTACCTACCTAAAACATTTGAATAAAAGTTTGAGATACGGAACCCATAAGGTACATAGAGGTATATTTTCCTGTCTATGACGATCGTGATCAAAATTAAATGTAATGAATGCACTACGAACAGAAATCATCGAGCCAAATTTCATTCAAATTTGTTATTCGGTCTGAAGATATCAGTCAAAAACCATACCAATATAGGTATAACCTTTAATAATTTTTCGAGGTTTTTTTTTTTTTGTCTTCAGTCATTTGACTGAATTGATGCAGCTCTCCAAGATTCCCTATCCAGTGCTAGTCGTTTCATTTCAGTATACCCTCTACATCCTACATCCCTAACAATTTGTTTTACATATTCCAAACGTGGCCTGCCTACACAATTTTTCCCTTCTACCTGTCCTTCCAATATTAAAGCGACTATTCCAGGATGCCTTAGTATGTGGCCTATAAGTCTGTCTCTTCTTTTAACTATATTTTTCCAAATGCTTCTTTCTTCATCTATTTGCCGCAATACCTCCTCATTTGTCACTTTATCCACCCATCTGATTTTTAACATTCTCCTGTAGCACCACATTTCAAAAGCTTCTAACCTTTTCTTCTCAGATACTCCGATTGTCCAAGTTTCACTTCCATATAAAGCGACACTCCAAACATACACTTTCAAAAATCTTTTCCTGACATTTAAATTAATTTTTGATGTAAACAAATTATATTTCTTACTGAAGGCTCGTTTCGCTTGTGCTATTCGGCATTTTATATCGCTCCTGCTTCGTCCATCTTTAGTAATTCTACTTCCCAAATAACAAAATCCTTCTACCTCCATAATCTTTTCTCCTCCTATTTTCACATTCAGTGGTACATCTTTGTTATTTCTACTACATTTCATTACCTTTGTTTTGTTCTTGTTTATTTTCATGCGATAGTTCTTGCGTAGGACTTCATCTATGCCGTTCATTGTTTCTTCTAAATCCTTTTTACTCTCGGCTAGAATTACTATATCATCAGCAAATCGTAGCATCTTTATCTTTTCACCTTGTACTGTTACTCCGAATCTAAATTGTTCTTTAACATCATTAACTGCTAGTTCCATGTAAAGATTAAAAAGTAACGGAGATAGGGAGCATCCTTGTCGGACTCCCTTTCTTATTACGGCTTCTTTCTTATGTTCTTCAATTATTACTGTTGCTGTTAAATTTGTTTCGATGTTAAATTTTGTTTTTTTTTTTTTTATTTATTAAAGGGATAATGAAAGATCTGCAAATACCCAATATGTAAAATTTGACCCGTTTAACAAAATTCTCTTATATGGTATATGATACAGCTACACTGTATAATTACGTAGGTTAAGTAAAAAAGTTGGTATTTTTCTCTTTTTTTTCTTTTAGAAATTTTAAAAATAATTTATTTATTTTTTTAATGTTTTATTGGCATAGTTTATAAAATACGCATTGCAACGGTAAGATTTTCCCGTCATCAGAATTTTTATTTTGTACTTCTGTTTCTAATTGTTGTTTTTTCTTTATATTTTTACAATATATATTAGATTTTTAGAAGATTACTTTCATTATTTACGACATTATTCAAAAATTTATTTTTTTCACCCAACATTATAGTAGCTTAGACTAAACCTTTTTGAAGATGATGGTTTCCGATGTTTAATGAAATTAAATATTTAATAGTTACCGTGGTAAACAGTTTTATTGATCACCTTTTTTTATAATCACGTTTTATAAATATATATAATGTCCTCTTTTCTGTAAATTAGGAATTATTGTTGAGGAGCTTGGATTGTGTATTTCCACAATTTTTTTTTTAGCTGCAGATTAATAAAAAAAAATATATAAATATATAATAAAATAAAAATTGTATATTAATATAATAAAAATATATACAGTACTCATAATATTGTGATTGATATTTTTTTTAATTTTTTTAATTATGTCTGTTTTAATTGAACAGACTATACAACGTCTAAAAAACAAAAAATCTTTTTTAAATGCTGAAAATAAAATTACTTTACAAAATTTTTTCGGCATAAGAACATAAATATAACCTTTTCTATAGTATAGTTCAAAATTTAAGATTTTTTTATCTTTTTATGCATCTCCTTATTGATGAGTAGTTCATTTATATTCTTATAAAAAAATAATAATATAACTTGTTCATACATTTATGAATTGAATTTGTAAAAAAATTATCAAGATTCGCACTAGTTATATATATTCGTACGTACGCTGATGTAAGATAATCTCCCTTGTATTATTTTTTGATATCAAGCCCACCGGTCCGGACTAGCGGTTAACTTGTCTTCGCAAATCAGCTGTTTAACTGCTGATTCTTGAAATCAAAGGTTCTGAGGTTCAAGCCCTCGTTAAGGTTAGTCGCTTTTATATGGATTTGAGTAGCAGACGGTGGATACCGTTGTGCTCATGTGGTTGGGTTTCGATTAACCGTACATACGTTTAGGGAACGATCTGCCTGAGCCTGTACAAGACTATACACCTCAATTACAAGTTACACATATCATCCTCATGATATTGGTCCGTGAGAGGGTTGCTTATTGTTCACTTCTGAACAGATTGGAACGTTATCACTGAAATACGAGTACAAGCCGAGCTACAATAGATTGAATTGTAGGAAATGTTTGTGAAAAAAAAATAGCTTTTTAATTAAAGTTTAAACCTATCATTTCTCCAGTAAAAAATTACGTTTCATTTAGAAACATAAATAATTTAAGGAAAATTAGTCGTTCGATACAGTAAAATATTTATGAAAGATTGAAATTCTGTATTTTAATATATAATTCTAAATTTGTGTTACCTCCTACGTCAGTGATAAGTGATTAAAATTAATCTGTTTAATAAAGTTGTTATGTAGAGAATAATATTTTTATGATTTCAAGATTGTTCCGTTGAATATGATAAAATTTTAAAATACTAAATGGATAGATTAACACGTTAAAATGTTATAAAAATATAGCTTACAATAATAATAATAATAATAATAATAATAATAATAATAATAATAATAATAATAATAATAATAATAATAATAATATTTTTTTTTTTGCAGATGTGCTTTGCGAATAAATAACTCGATTATTATTTTTGTTATTTGATTTTTATAAACAAATTTTAAACGAAAAATTTTGATATAAGAACATACAAAAATTAAAACTATCGGTGGGGGATCCACTTTTTAAATAATTTTTCCTTCTGTTGTCTTTTCCGAAATCTTATCTTAAATACTAGATTCTGCCTAGATGTAAAAACATTATCGATTGATCTTTTTTAATAATAAGAAAATAGTTATAAAAATTAACTGCAAATAATGTGTGTATTATAAAAAAACAATAATATAGAATTACAAAATATAAAACGAGTTTTACAAAACATAAAAAATAATCTTTCACGCCCAAGGCGAGACCTAGTAGACCACGTTTTCTTCAGAAAGAATATATATAATAATATAATGTATAATATAATATATATATAATATAATATGTAAATATATAATGAAAGAATATATGTGTGTGTTACACACACACACAGAGTTAAGAAAGTTTTTGCCGTATTTTATAGGAGTATTTCTCTTATTAAAATAATGAAAAAAGTACTATAAAACTAGGTCTGGAAACGGCTTTGTTTTCGAGTTACGGTTATAAAAATACTTTATCCAAATTTTTTATATAAAGATCTAATAATTCTAAAATAAATATTTACTGACATAAATTATTGAGAAAATTAACTATTTTATATGCAATTTTACACGAAAAATTGAGTCCTTGAACTGTAACATTTCCAGTAATTTCCGAGAAAATAATTGTAAGATTCCAAAAATTTAGATTTAAAAAATACCCTTTTTACTTCCTTGTACGAAGTAAAGGAAGTATTGTGATCGCGAAACATTTCTGTTTTCATATTTCAAAGAAAATATCCATTTTGACTAGTTTCGGCGTGACGTCTGTACGTACGTACGTATGTATCTTGCATAACTCAAAAACGATTATCTGTAGGATGTTGAAATTTTGGATTTAGCACTGTTGTAATATCTAATTGTGCACCTCCTTTTTTTATTGCACTCGAAATTAGAATTAAAATTTTAATTAATGAAATATTTGGATCTTAAAGGGAAGGCACATCGGTTCGAATCAGACTTCATCCTCCTTTTGTTTTTTTTTTAACTTTTTTTAATTTATATTTTTAACTTTTATTTTTTGTAATTTAAATGTATTGATTTAATAATTATTTAGCGTAATTGTAAAAAAAATACAATAAATAATAATTTTTAAAAAAATGATAAAAGATAAATTATAATAAAATTCATTTATCAATGATAATTAAAAAAAATGAAAAATAATTATTAAGGAAATAAAATTTTATGTACTTTTAAAAATGTGTAAATGTAATTTAATAGGCATTACGTATGTGTATATGTAATATATTTGGTGAAACATCTGATTATTTAATATCAATTGAAAATATAATTTAGAATCGTATTATTTTTGAACTTTCTTAGCAAATTGTTATAAAAATTGTATATTTATTTTTAAAAAAATAACTTTATTTAATTATTTGACCGAAAAATAAAATACATTTTTGAATTGCATTCAATTTAAAGTGATTTTTGAAAAAAATTTCACTTGTGTGTAATATGCCCAAGATTTCTGGTGTGTATTTCTTATTTCTGCTGTGTCGTATAAATAAAAGTTATTCATCTTTAAACTATTCCGTTTGGTGAACTTCTGTATACTGGTTACAAATATTAATTTTAACCTTACGGTGTAGAATAATCGGTTTTCGTTATTGGATTATTTGGTAAACAATTTATTTTAAGAGTAATCAAGGGACTTTTACTCTAACCTAATATTTCAGGTAAGATTGTTGAATTAATAATCGTATAAATATTTGATGTTAATAAAAACTAATATTTAAACAACTGTGTAACTGTCCGCTTTTATTAAAGAACTGGAGGATCCTATCTCACTTTCAAATGAAATAGGTTTAAATGAAGTACAGCAAAAATGTGTATATGTAATTTAATAGACGTACAAGGAAGTCATGTGGTGTCCACATCAGATTATTTAATTTTTACGTAAATTTAATTTACGTCAAATTTAATTTAACATCGGGCAGAATTTTATTAGGAGAAAATTTATGTAATCGCAAAGTCTATAAAAACCGAGTAAAATATTTTTTTCAAAATTTCATTTTCAATAAAATGTATTATTTGAATTTGAGTAGAAATTTTTCGTTAACCTTAACTAAAAGACAAAGCGTTTCCAGACATCTACGTCTACACGAACTTCATTCATTATTTTGATGGACGAACTATACCGTATAATTGCGTGTGGCAGAAACTTCGTGAAGTATGTGAAGTATGAAACTTCGTATGTTTATATATGTGAACAGAATAAAGATATACTCGTAATTCCTTTTTTTTATTTATTAGTGTCTGCTCTAAATAACAGAAATAACATTAAAGTAATTACGTAATGAATTAGCTATCAAATGAAAGATCTAATACGAGAAATAAATTAAGTTAGAAATTAAAGCTAATATACGCTTCGTTACAATAAGTGGATTAGGATATAAATAAACAATTATGGTAAATTCATTTAACAAAAAAGCAGAACATAAATAAATTATATTAATTTGTAGTTTAATTTTTAAAACCCAGAAAATGTCAAAAATATATATAAAAAAATTTACATAAAATTTAAAAGTTAGATCGTTAACCCGTCATCCTCTTTTAAAGTTTACTCGACATAATATTCATCGATTTGGCCAAATCTTCTTTTAAATCGCTTATTATTTCTAGTTCAACTAAAATACGTTTTCCAAACAATTCTTAAATTGTATTCTTCAGAAATCTAAAACCTGCATAATGGATTCCTTTTTGTTGTGTTAGAAAGCAAATTTGTCTACGTCCCTTAAAGGTACAATATTCACAGAAAGAATTCCAGCTCTAGCTTTATACATTGTTTTAATAAAATGTCTATAAATTTTGTTTGTTCATACCTAACTATTTAGGTCCTTTTCGTTCTTTTAAGGCAGTTACTTTTATACGAATTTGAATACTAGATCGTCTTGTACAGTCTGAGGTCGACCGTTCCTGGGATGTGTGTTAAATGAAACCCAACCACCAAAGAACACCGTATCCATGATCCGGCATTCAAAACTGCCTTTACTAGGATTTGAACCTTAGAACTCTCGACTTCGTAATCACCTGATTTACGATGACGAGTTAACCACTAGACCATCCCGGTGGGCTAGATCGTGAATACCGATGTTCTTTGGCGGTTGGATTTCAATTAACACACATCTCAGGAACGGTCGACCTGAGACCGTAAAAGACTTCATTTCATTTGCATTCATGGGTATCATCCTCAATCATCTTCTGAAGTAATACCTTACGGCGGTTCCGGAGGCTAAACAGAAAAAAGAGTATCCTCTGTGTAACCACGATGGTGGTGTTCTAGACCTCATACTTACCCACCGGTCTGGTCTAGTGGTGAACGCGTCTTCCCAAATCCGCTGATTTGGAAGACGAGAGTTCCAGCGTTTAAGTCCTAGTAAAGTCAGTTATTTTTATACGGATTTGAATACTAGACTGTGGATACCGGTGTTCTTTGGTGGTCGGGTATCAATTAACACACACACCTCTCCCACACATCTCAGGAACGGTCGAACTGAGACTGTACAAGACTACACTGCATTTACACTCACACATATCATCCTCATTCATCCTCTGAAGTATTATCTGAAAGGTAGTAGTTACCGGAGGCTAAACAGGAAAAAGAAAGACCTCTAATACTTAATTCGAATTAAACTATCAAACATTTGTTGTTTTGTAAACAACATTATTCATTTTATAAAAAAAATATACAGTTTAAATAATATTTATAACAGAAACAGTTTTTTTTGTCGAACAGATTACGTATCAAAATTTTAGTAGCACGTGCTACGAACTTCAACGAATTCTAGCGATGTATTTAATTTTAAAAGATTTAATTTTTATTGTGATTTTTTGAAGTTTATTTCATATATTATTGATTATCGGTAATAAAATTTAGCTTCCGTTTACTTTTTTACATTCAAATGTGTTTTAGTAAAAGTACGAATTAAATACATATTTAATATTTTCACATTTACGTTGTTATATTTTATTAGTCTTTGTTTGAAAACATACGTGCTTCCGGTTAAACCTACCCGTTGTTAACCGGATATTCCCATTTATTGTGTTTCTTTAATTACAATTATTTGAAACATGTCGATTTATCGTTCAAAGAAAAAATTATACTACAGTTTTTTTTTTTCATTTATTCTATAAGTTAAATTCAATATTCTTTAAACCGGTTTCCACGGCAATAAATTTTACTATTATTTATATATATATATATATATATATATATATATATATATATATATATATTAATATCCAGTTAACCGTACATTTGGATTTATTTTGTTTAAAATAAGAAACATTTTTATAAGGTAGTAAATAACATGTTTGGTTTATTATGTATAGATACATAATTGTATTTTCATTTTAATAATCATAACCTTATATGAGGTGTTTAATACAACTAGTTATTCCTTTCTGGCCTTTTCTTATATTTTAATTTTTAAATATTTACTGATCCTTTATCTTAAAAAATTTGGTTCGTGTACCTTATTCTTACCTTCCCTTAATTTCTATACTTCTGTTATCTATTTCTTATTAAGTAACCAATTTTTTTTTTCGATTAAGCAATTAATTGCTCTTAACGGGTTTATTATACACCTTAACTGATATTCGTTCATTGTTCCTATAAAACTGAAATTATTCATTCAGATCAAAATTACAAATATAGAAACATATTTTTGTTCAAAGTAAAGGTGGTTCTACAACCAATTTTTATGTTTGTTAATCTAAAAATAAAATAATTTTTTTACCGTATCCAATTTTCTTGTGAATAATTTTTTTAATTTTTATTACAAAAGATAACAAAGTAAACCGTTACTTAATCTGTACGACCTACCTGTTGTTCTCTATAATAGGTTTTGTTATAAATTTCTCTTGGCTGCTTTAATTTTTAAAGACCTCATAATTTCCGACTTTTTTAACTTTAATTTTTTTCGTACATGAGATTTTAAAGTAGATACTTCATTCGTACTTTTCTGGGTTTCCAATCGCCTATATTTCGTTACCACAACACATACTCTAGGTATAAACTTTTTAAAAATTTGAGTTTTCCCGTTGTAACATTTGTCATCTTCTTTAGGTTTTTACATTCTTATTTTTCGCGGGTTTTATATATTATGCAGAATTTAATAGCGGGAAAATTTTGTGACCCCTGAAACTTAACCGATATCGAGATAAAAGTATATTATTACTAGAAGAGGTTTATTTGGCATTTCTCCCACCATTACCTCTCCATTCGGTCCCCCTTAAGCAAAAGACCGAATGTCCGTTCCACAAACGGCTACTGTGCCTCAAAACGGTTTAGCGACCAATATTCTAATTAGCTCCTACAGCTTACCTAACTGCGTGAGCGGAATAGCGTGGTTTCCTACACCACTCGCTAGCGTGTCCTACCGTTCACTTGTCATATATTACTAAAATGGGTAGGCGCACCCCGTCTACGTACTAAAATATGTGACTTGTCAATAAATTAAAATTTATTTCGTTCAAGAACAGCAATTCGCTGCCACGCCTAGGTCGCTGAGTGCCTGCAAGTACCTGTCCACCATATTATAGCGCTTGGAGCTATGTTTGACCGATGGCCAGCCGTTTCTCGAGGGTAGCTTCCTACAGCAAGCGGTAGGAGTCTTATATCCCTTAAAGTACTGATGACGGTTGAACAAAACAACGGCATCCAGCAACTCCGACACGGTCCGACAATGCGGCTAACGGCAAATTGACTCGCCGCTTATGAGCGGCCAATTTTCGCCTTGAACTCGTAAGTTCCAGGGTGGCCTGAGTTCTGGCCCCCCAAGAGCTGGGCAGTCGAACATCATGTGTTCGTTCGACTGGACCTCCCCGCATACGCACAGCTTATCAGTTCCCAGGCGGAACGAAAACAAATTTTGGTTCTGACACTTTGGTTGGTTGGAGAACACTTGGGCTTCGTTGCCCTTAAAAACGAACTAGAGGCGTACCATCCCTCCACGTCCTGTATAAATCTATACATGGCATTCCCTTAGTCGTGGCATGCCATTCTTGCTGCCATGCTTCCATCTGGAGGCTGTAAAGCCTCCTCCGCAGGCGGGAGATGGGCAACTGTTCTAAATTTAGAACCGGTTCATTGCGATCACTGTTCAGGTACAGGCCCGGCTCGAAACCGCATCCGAAATACCTCAGCCTTCCTACCTCTTCGCAATTTCCACACGGCCGCCCGAACTTTCACCACTAAATCGATTGGGAGAGCATTTCCAAATACGGTGGTAGCCTCGTAGAAGTTTGTTTTAAAAACACCAGCGCATACAATTAAGGCTGTGCACCCGTAAGGGCACTCCTTAAATTTTGAATAAGTTCTCGATTTCTTTTCAACCTATGCGCCCACTGACGCAGCATATGAGATCATACTTTCGAAAACACCTCGGTACACCATGTACAAATGGCGGCATGACAGCCCGTAATTCTTCCGAGCAATCGTCCTAAGTTTGTGATCAGAAAGACGGCGTCCGCCGCTACTTGCGAAAGTGGTTGCTAAACAGTAACTTCTCATCAAACAAAACACCTAGAATTTGAAGAGGTAACATTCCCAAGAAAAACTGCTTACAAAATGCGTTTGTGTGCTTGTTTGTAATCGATCGGCTTATATATCCGCAGTCGTTTTTCGCTGAAATTTGTAAAGTTACCTATATGAAGCAGTGCTGATATAGTTTTCAAAAACATCGGATGTAAGGGTAGAGAGGAATTAAGATGATGTTGTAATTCGAAGAACTTAACGCAATGAATAATCATACGAACGAAACCTTTTTTTCTTCATCTCCTCCCCCGGGCTGGATCACGGTGAAGCATAAACACAGCCCAGGGGAGTGTCCATTACTCTAACGAGCCTACCCTCCTACCGTCTGTAAGTCCGACATGATAGATAGGCCTGCTGTTAGGACTTTAATTTCCTTGCCTCTAACCCGTCCCTCTAACTCCAGTGCAAAGCCACCAGATCCGACAAAGTCGTGCCCAGCGACCTTACCCTGGAAGCGGAAGTGGTCTTGCATTGCCTGCCTCAAACGGTGGCGACCCGATGGTCACCTTCACCGGGACTCGGTCGTTCAAGCGTTTGCCTCTAACAAGCGCGAACTAAGGTCGCACCTGCTGAGACTCGGTCTTATCAGCTCCGGGCACCTGCTGAGACTCGGTCTTATCAGCTCCGGGCACCTGCTGAGACTCGGTCTTATCAGCTCCGGAACACCAGAGTCCCCGTGTTTCATCATCGACGGCCACCCACCCAAGCGTTTTGTAGTATTGTATTCGTAATGCAAAATTAATAATCTAATCGGTTATTTTAAATCTAATAAAATCGTTTTTAAATTTAATTTCATTTACAAAATCACGTTTTACCTTAATTTTCATGAAACACTTGAAAATATTTTAAATGTACGAGTAAGCGGATATAATTATGCTAAAATAATCCGAAACTAATCAGTAGTGAGAATAAAAAAACTATCTTTAAATCTTTTATTAAGACTACGTAATTTTTCGTTTTAAAAATTTTCAATTTAAGTTACTTGAAGGAAACATCCTCTACAAAATAATGTGTGTGTATGTGTATGTATGTATATATATATATATATATATATATATATATAGACATATGTTAGCATCCCCGTCAAGGCTTCTAGGCTTCTATATGATTACTTGCATTACCAAGTCGCGGTCAATTTTTTTTTGGTTTATGTTTTTAGTTCAGTAACCGGAGACAGGTGCAACCAGTCGTTTCGCATATACAGTAACATTGGCAGTTACTGTGTCGGTTGAGCCACCACGCTGTACACAGTCGCACTTTAAAAAATCAAAATTCAAAAGAATCCTATAATTGCTTTTAGATATTTATCTGAAGAATATTTATAAGCCCAAATCTACTGAATATCTTGTTTAATGTAATCGGAAATGAGGAAAACTTGCAATCACTTTAAAAATATTTTTACTTTTCTTCACCTGTTTTTAAGGCCGAATTTCAAAAAATCTAGAAATTTGTTTATAGATATTCATATGAAGATTACACACATCAAATATTTTATATATTCGTTTGTTATCGAGAAATTAAAAAATAATGGTAAATTTCATTGTAATTCCATTTTAACCCTTTCGATAGTTTTGGAAAAAGCAATTTTTTGACATAAATGAAAAAAACATGTACTTATAGAATTATTTATTTTTTATTAAAAAAGAAGTAATCGAAGAAGAAAAAATTAAGTTATTTCTTGTAAAGAATTTTTATTCCTGCTTTCTTTTAGCAATAGTAATAATTATTTTGCTAATTATTAACGTTTATCCTTGATTATCTTTATACATAAATCATTTACAATTTGGATTAATACAATTTGGATAAATACAATTTGGATTTAATTTAATTAATTTTGATTATTTACAATTTAAATGTCAATTAATTTTTTTTATAGATTTTTTAAAATTGTGTTAATTACCTACTCGTTCGATTGTTTTTTTTTCATCAGTTTTATTTTTACAAAACTAGTTAAATATAAAATATCTGACGAAATAATTATATTTTTTTTGTTTTATCTTAATCCTTAATTTATTTAACAATTGTACAATAGAAATAAGATCTTAAAAGATAATAATAAAATAAATAAGAAGTAGGTAGATAAAGAAAGGAAATAAACGATCGAGTAAAACCACGTATCGGCTTCTCCTAACGCACGATCTATACACGTGCATGAAGCACGAACAAACGAAACACGGTTTGCCGCTTTATTTTTCTTATAATATACAATGAAACTTAAAACGCGTGTTTAGCTTTCCAGAACGTGGTCTTGTTTACCTGGGTGAACGTTTTATCCTACTTTGTTTAAAAAGTTTTACTTATATATATATATATATATATATAGTATTGTGTATGATGTATCAAATTTGTACGTCAAGACTATAGGATGTGATACTTGTGCTTGCAGCTATATATTCATAAATATATTATTTACAGACTAATTGAATTATTTTCGGTGTATTAATTTTTGTTTTATTTGTACTACGAAGACCCTTTTATCAAGATTTCCAATTTTTTTTTTTTTTTAAATTTGAATTCGGTATGCTTTTTAATTCGATCATTTTGTGTTATAGAAAAGAAAGAAAAAAGTTGTTTCTTTTATAATATTCTTAATTTTAATTAAAAATATTTTCTATTAGCTTTTTTAATAAATAAATTTTCTTAATTTTGATCATAAAAATGAAAAAAGTATGTATATATATTTTTTCAAAGAGTGAGGAGTCCCCGTTTTTTAAAATTCAGTCTTAAAGAAAAAAAACTTTGACGAGTGATTTACAACAAATGAACATATTTTTTGTAACAAATTTAATAATTAAAAAAAAATTATTTCTTGACATTTGATTTGTTTCAGTTTATGAAATTTCAAGTGAAAGAATCTAATCGTGTTCAATTAATTTTCTCCCCGGCTATCTTTTTTTATTAAATTTTAATAATAGTAGCAGTATTAAAAACAATTTTTTTTTATCGTCAGAAGGCGTCTAGGAATAAAAAACAATTTTTAATTGTTTTTTATATTGACCAAATTTTTACCGGGATTAAAATGTAAGTTAATTGTTTTTTTTCAACCAGTCTTGAGTAATTATTAACATGTTTTCCACTCCATATAATCAGTTAATTAGGACTGAATATGGACAAAACTCAAGCGTATTTGAGATAAGGTTCTACCCGGCAAATAATAAAAACTTAAGTTTTTAAAGTACTGGCCAATGCGTATTAAAAACTTCAGTTTTATGTGATTTATTGAATTTTTTATTTTGTTTTTCATTTTGGTAAATAAAATTTTGTTTTTTATGTCGTAAACGTTTATTTGTGGTAATGTGGCAGGAAAATTTAGACAAAACTTTGAAACAATATCGATTTATTTATTAAAAAAAGTTCTATTAAAATATTGTTTTTTTTTTAAATATCTGGAAAGATTTTCATAAAATTGAATCCCTTTTGATTACACGAATTGAAATGAGTGACATATGAAATTATAAAAAATAAACAAAATGGCGGATGGCTGATGAGATTTTTTTCTAACTCGACAAATAAATATATTTAAAACTCATCGGGAGAGGTAAAGCGAATTTGAAAAAAATTTACGTTTTAGAATTCTGTAACAACATTCTATATGAAAATAAGTTTTTAATTGTCTAATATGACATTGATAAAATAATCGTGCAAATTTTAAAAACGTATTTTAATTTTACGTATAAAAGATTATTTAGAGTAATTCGAAATCGTTACTAGAAGAATGGAGTATGAGTTCACGTTCAAAATTAAATTAATAATAATATATAAGTTGTATACTTTTTTCATGGAATTTTGCATTAATTATTAGATATGATCGATGTTCTGATTGTTGACAAAATTCATAGAAATACTATGATTATGTTTAATCAGATGAATGATAAGTTGGCATATTTAATTAGATCAGTTTAACTAATCGATTTCCTTTTACATTTAAATCTTTAGTAAAAATTTTTTAAATAGTTCAACTAAATTTGAATAGATTATACAAATTGGTGTGTAATATTTATGAAAAAGGGGAATTTCCGTCAGACTTCAAAAAAAGTGTTATAGTAATGATACCAAAGAAAGCAGGGGCAGATAAATGTGAAGAATACAGAACAATTAGTTTAACTAGTCATGCATCAAAAATCTTAATTAGAATTCTATACAGAAGAATTGAGAGGAGAGTGGAAGAAGTGTTAGGAGAAGACCAATTTGGTTTCAGGAAAAGTATAGGGACAAGGGAAGCAATTTTAGGCCTCAAATTAATAGTAGAAGGAAGATTAAAGAAAAACAAACCGACATACTTGGCGTTTATAGACCTAGAAAAGGCATTCGATAACGTAGACTGGAATAAAATGTTCCGCATTTAAAAAAAATTAGGGTTCAAATACAGAGATAGAAGAACAATTGCTAACATGTACAGGAACCAAACAGCAACAGTAACAATTGAAGAACATAAGAAAGAAGCCGTAATAAGAAAGGGAGACCGACAAGGATGTTCCCTATCACCGTTACTTTTTAATCTTTACATGGAACTAGCAGTTAATGATGTTAAAGAACAATTTAGATTCGGAGTAACAGTACAAGGTGAATAGATAAAAATGCTACGATTTGCTGATGATATAGTAATTCTAGCCGAGAGTAAAAAGGATTTAGAAGAAATAATGAACGGCATAGATTAAGTCGTACGCAAGAACTATCTCATGAAAATAAACAAGAAGGAAACAAAAGTAATGAAATGTAGTAGAAATAACAAAGATGGACCACTGAATGTGAAAATAGGAGGAGAAAAGATTATGGAGGTAGAAGAATTTTGTTATTTTAGAAGTAGAATTACTAAAGATGGACGAAGCAGGAGCGATATAAAATGCCGAATAGCACAAGCGAAACGAGCCTTCAGTAAGAAATATAAATTGTTTACATCAAAAATTAATTTAAATGTCAGGAAAAGATTTTTGAAAGTGTATGTGTGGAGTGTCGCTTTATATGGAAGTGAAACTTAGACGATCGGAGTATCTGAGAAGAAAATATTAGAAGCTTTTGAAATCCGGTGCTATAGGAGAATGTTAAAAATCAGATGGGTGGATAAAGTGACAAATGAAGAGGTATTGCGGCAAATAGATGAAGAAAGAAGCATTTGGAAAAATATAGTTAAAAGAAGAGACAGACGTTATAGGCCACATACTCAGGCATCCTGGAATAGTCGCTTTAATATTGGAAGGACAGGTAGAAGGGAAAAATTGTGTAGGCAGACCACGTTTGGAATATGTAAAACAAATTGTTAGGGATGTAGGATGTAGAGGGTATACTGAAATGAAACGACTAGCACTAGATAGGGAATCTTGGAGAGCTGCATCAAACCAGTCAAATGACTGAAGACAAAAAAAAAAAATTGAATATTAATAAAAATGTTTAAAATGCGTATTAAAGAAAAGTAAAGCTGAATAACCGAATATTTTAATAAAAAAAACTACTTCAATTATATTATAGGAAATTTTGATTTTAGTTATCGAATAATTTTCATTTTTCAGAATTTTTAATAATACATTCAACTCTTCGTCTCTGTCCTGTAATATTACATTTAACATAATATGTCTGTGCCTAAGAGTCTGAAGGTTAATCGCTCGCTTCATATGAGTGTAAAATGGCGATTTTATTTTAATGTAAAAATCCCCTTTTTGTTAACCTAGGCAATTTCATTTCATTATTGAAGTTTGTGTTCAAAAAAAAAAGAAAAAAATTAAAGGACGGGTTATTTGAATATTTTGTAGCGAACGTAAATTCGCATGTTTTTAGTAAAAACTACTAAAATTATGCCGTTCTATCATTAACGACTAACCTTTTCTAATTATCGTAGCCTAATTTTAGACGAACGGTTTTCCAGCTTTCGGCGATATAAATATATTAATTTACAAATACCAGTTTGTCTACAACGTAATACGGTTGTTTTTGACGTAGTAATTAATATTAAAAATGAGCGATTCAGAAACCCTCAAACTTCTACGATGATGTAGAGAAAATATTACTAATTAGCCGGTTAACAAGGCGTACTTTTAGAAACTTTTGAGCTTTGCACGTAGTTTTAAATTTGAGTTAGGTAGTCAAATAAAGGTTATATTTTTTCTTCAAACGTTTGAAGATAAATTTCATTAACGAGTTAAAAATGTGTAGGTTAATAAAAACGTGTAGGAGTAAAATACCGGGTTCGAATCCCGGTCAAGCTCGGCATTTTTTCATCCGCTACCGATTTCCACAGAGCTAATGAACATAGCTGTTGATGCCTGCACTTTCATAACAAAAAAGAAGATCCTGCGGGTTCATTTTTACACGTCAAAGACGATTTGTTTTTAAAATAAAATAATTTAAAAAATCTATACGGAATATTTAGTATTTATGAATTATCTATAGTCAAGTCTGAAGAGCGAGTTCGTATACATTTTTTGTTAAATACTATATTGATCTACTTACTTTGTCTTACATGAAGCTAAGTGTATTCTTAAAAAACTTGTGTGTAAAAAAATGAACCGACCCAAAAAAAAAAATGTTTTAAAAAGGAAACAAATATTTTTCCACTATTCCCTCGGTACAATTTTTCAAACTTATTTTCTGAAGTCGACGCGAAATTTTAAATGAATTTCAAATGGTAAATCTGCGATTACGAAATTTATTTGAATTATGACTTCAGGCATATTCTAAGATTTGCTGCTAACTTCAAAAAGTAAGTTTCAAAAATAGTATTAAGGACGTAGTGAAAAATTCTTTTTTTCCTTTTCAGTGTAATTTTTTTTATTTTTGGAGTCGGTTCAATTTTTGTAAAACAATTTTTCTTTTATTCTTTATAGTTTTTAGAATTTTTCAAAGCGGAAATACGGGCAGGCCTACAAAAAAGGCTGCTAGTAAGAAAAACGAAAATTCTTTTGAAAAAAAATAAGTTCGTTCCAAAGAGACTTCAAAATAAAAGGGGGAAGGTTCCATAGGATTCGGATTCAAAAGTCTAATATCGTACAGAGGCAATTTAAAAGCTGGGATTATATGAAATGTAAGTTGTTAGAGAACATCGGCACAATTTGAACCAATAGCGGCTGAACAAAGATTACGCCGTTTTTCATAATCGTCGATTCATAAATATACATTTGTAATGAAACGTCTGAAAAACGTTCATACCGATCGACTGTTATAAGGGAGCATCAACGTGAAAAATTTCGAAACCAAAAAGCCGATGGAAGATGTACTCGTTTACAGTGAATGCGTCAAATTTCGAGTAACTTAAGGCATCTGATCGACGCAGAAGCTTTTCGAAAAGTAATAAATATGGCCTTGATTGAAGTTTTTCACTTCATACGTTTTGTTTAATGGGCTAATTAATGCCACTCGTTAACGGTATCGGACCAGCATGGGATCACCAAATATTGTTTAAAAGAAATACTTTCGTTGAAATCGGTACACTTTGTGAAAATTTACGCCCCGGCAAACGAAAAAAATATACAGGTGATTTTAAGAACCTGCTCTTTTTTAACTCGGTTAAAGATTGTAGATAAAATTAATGGCAGGCTTCTAATATATTTCAGTCTGTTAAATCAATAGAAAAAGTTATAAATTTTGTTGATATTATTACTATTTAAAAACCAGTTGATGGTAATTTAGGCTATTAATATAAATTTTAGTTTAAACACGTACTAATTTAACGAATTCGTAAACTAATTATTTAATACAACATAAAAATAAATATAAATTAATCGCATTGAAGTAAAAATAAAAACTAAGTTAAGGCTGTTTAATAGTTTACTGACATTATTAAACATATACATTGTATATAATAAATGGCTCCCACACTTATATATATATGAGACTATTAGAAACGGGTTAAAAAATGATTGTGGGCAGCCTGTTATAATATAACAGCTATTATATCGTTAATTTAAATGGACGTAATTTATTACGCGTAGCATAATTATATACATATACATACTATTATGAATTGATACCGGTCGACAATAATTTTCTCTTTCCCGTTTTATATGTCATAACCGATTCAGTTTAGTAATGAAATTGTTTTTATTGTGCTCAATCTTTTTTTTAAATTATATAAATTTATCGTTTATATATATATATAAACTCTCCTTCTGTATTATTCTTAAGTCTGTCTAATGTGTATTAGTCTTTTATTAAAGATGAAAAATGTTACTGTAAACATGTACAATTTATAAACAGTTTTTTCTAACGTTAGAGGGTCGTATTATATTATTATCCTTCGTTTAAAGAAATGATTTTTGTAGCTGTTTTTTTTGATGATTTTTTTCTTTTAAGTGTACCCAGTTTTGTTATAAATAGTCCCAACAGTATAGATTTTTATTTTTTCAAGGTCTTCTCGTCTTCTAGGTGTGGCGTGGAAAAAAGAAGCTCCACCCGTTGGAGTAAAGCTAAGTGAAGAGTTTCTGTTCTAGAGAATGATAGTTTACTCGACATAGTGATTTTTCTTCACTAAGCGATTTCTAACTGATTGCGTGTTATCTTTGACTATTAGAATTTATCTGGCTTCATAATAATTATAAGATATCATATTTTAATACCAAATGAAGTGGGGAATCGTATTTTCTTATCCTAACTATTCTCTATTAACAAATAAAATTCATTTTATTATACATTTTTACTTTCCTGGATTTATAGTTCTAGATCTATGCTGCAAGGAAAGTATGGTGATCAGTCAAACAACGGGGTATAATTTTTTTGCATTTCTCGACGTTTCATGACCCAGGGATCTTAAAAAGCAAAAAAAAGGTAATGAGTAACGTACGTACGTACATATGTGTGAACTTGTGCTGACGTGTTTGAAGTTTAATAACTTACTGGATAAACCTACTTTGATGAAAGTTGGCGTAGTCTCGTGTTATGGGCATTCTGTTGGTAAAGGTTTGGGGTCAATATCTCTAGGGGGTTAGGCTAAACACTTTTTTTTGAGGTCAATTTTTTCAGAATTTTGCAAACGTAACTCCACTTTTTATTAAGCTCAATATATCCATACAAATACCTTACCGTTTAAAAAAATGATTTGCCCCCAAATTTTTCCCCTTCCACAAAAATCGAAAAAAGCTGTTTTTTTATTTATTACTTATTTTTAAACATTAAATTTATTTTATATCTTCCTAGGCCTAGACGTAGTACAAACAACCTAATGAAATTACTTTGGAGAAAGTATTGGGAAGGGGGAGTCAAAAAAAGTTTAAAAATATAGATTTTTGGAATTTATTAAACTTTTTTTTTTAAACATTTAATATTACTACTATAAAATTTCAGCATAATTCACTCCTCATCCCCAAAAAAGAAATCTTAGGAAAACTTTAATTTTTTTTTTCATTTTTCAGTGGAATTTTTTTTTTGGTTTCATCCATTTAATGGAGTAAACGTGACAAATTACAATTTTCTTGGGAGGTGAGTTTGGGGATGGGAAGCAGAAAAAAGTAAAAAATATCAATTTTTTTTTTTTTTTGTTAATTTTTTTAACTTTTTTCAAGTCACTATTTTTAAAATTAAAATAGTCATTTTTCACCATATAAGAATAAATAACCAACATCAGGAAAGTATAACAACTTTTTTGTCAGATTTTTTGTTATAAAACTATATATATATATATATATATATATAAATTTTATTGATACTTGTTAATAAAAATATTATTTGAAAAATCTTCAAAGCTGAAAAACGATTCGTCTAAAATCGCTTTATAACTCTCTTGTTTTATAAGAGCATAAGTAGAATTACGCTAAAAATTATTCAAAAAACGGGTTTGGTTAGATTTTTCATTTTTTGAACGAAAATTTCAATAATTAAATGAAATTGTCTAGTTAACAAAAAAACTTGAAGATTAACAAAAAAATGAAGCAAGATTTTTTTATTAACAACCAAATTTGTAGACAAAGATAAACACGCCAAATATATAATATCATTGAGACTTAGCCGGAAAGTTAAATGCATTATTAAAAAATTCAAAAGCATTCAATCTTTAAAACCTGAATTCCTTCAAATGTAATTTATTTATTACGCAATTTTTTTCTTTTATCAAAACGTGTGATTATTCTAATTTGCTTTATTTTAATATCATTTTTCCCAACGATTGTCTCTCATTCAAATATTTTTTTTTTTTAAAATGACGTCTGTGTTCTAACCTTCTGATATATTAAGAGACCAAATTACCAATCATCAATTCGTATGTGGATTTAAAGGCTTTGATAATACATGAAAAGTAAATGAGCATTATTTTTATCTACTATTTTTCGGATAACATTTACTTCGTGTAAAATAGTAATATTTACTTAACCAAGGAATATGATTACGAAATAGCCTTCATTGAAGTAGATAACGTATTTTTTCTGGATTTTCTCGACGAAGAGTATATTAAATATTTTAGTTTATACGAGAAGAGAAAGAAACTAATCATATGATATGTGACGGTTGGATTCTCTATCCTAGAATTAACTATAGGAACTTCTTAAGTATTACGTAAAGTTTTTAATCATTATTATTTTTTTTAATCATCTTTGATGTGTAGAAATGAACTCTTAGGATTTACTTTTCTCTTAATCTACACATCTTTATCTTAATAAAATTTACCTTCAAACATCTGAAGAAAAGGAAAATATTTTTTTGATTACCTAATTCAAATTTAAAACCGTGCGAAAATCTCATAAAATTCTGACAATATTATTAACCGGCTAATAAATAATAATTTTTCTTTTCAATGTAAATATCGTTTGCATTGTTTGAATAAATTGTTAATTAACTGATACAGAGTAGTACAAGATTCGGTTTGGTAAATACTACTTTTTTTTTTACTACGGTTTATTGAGGAATTATTGCAGTCTAAGTTCTGGTGCATTTGTTCATTTGCCGAACTAGAGTACTGTTCAAATTCACCCGAATAATATTACGGAAAGAAACTGTAATTTTTTTCTTTCAAAACGGTTCTTCATTTTGTTCCACCGGTTGAGTTCCCGGTTTACTTGAATTAATCTTTATGTAAGTATTCTCGAGAGAAAAAAATGTACACTTCTCTCCTGAATTCGCTTTATATGGACAGTTTCCTTAATAATTCACTCTATAAACTCATACGAGATTACTTTACTATAACTTGATACCAGATGATACGCAACTTCTGAAGCCTCCGACACCTGTTCTTTCGGTCTATATTCAGACCGTATATCAACCATCAACGGTATTTCTTAATGCAAAACTGCACTCCCAAGTAACACTTGAATCTCAAAACTGAAATTACGTCAGTCTAAATAAGGTCTCGGTATTCTCTTATCTGCTCCTCATATTTCTTTGTTAGTCTCGAAAAAACTTTAGCGTCGTATGATCGCTAACGATCCGGTTTATTTTATGGCAACTTTCAATAATCGACACAAACAGAACACCATTACCGCCACGAATCTTAAGCCCAGTTGACTTGACACCGTGGAAAATATTAACGCAAACGCTTAACCGTTAAACAGCAGTGACAAAGCTTTTTTGACCAAATTGAAAAATTCAGTCGATACATTATTCAATTGTTGTGTAATAAAAGGAAACGGTTGGTTCGTTCGGTAATACGCATATAGTGGTGAACACTATCTGGCGATTTTCTAAGCGACTCAGCGGGTGAAGAAGATGACTGGTCGAATCGGCCAAGTATTTCAAGCGATTCACGGTTCCATTGCTGTGCATTTCCCCTGTCAGACACAGCTGTTTTGTTAGGCTGATTTTTTGATTGCAGTTTATTTCTTTATATATATATTTTTTAATTAAATCTGAGCATTTAAAAAAAAATTAAAATACAGGAATTAAAAATCATTTAAAGCATGAAAGAATATCAATAAGTCATTTTTTTAAGTCATTTTTGTGATAAAATCTTATTAAAAATAAAGCAAGTCTGTTAAACTGTTATTGTTGATGATAATCAAAAGATTGTCGTATTAAAAACCTCCATCAAAGATTAAACATACCGTTGTGTGTGGTTTATATGTACTACATATGTAGTATACATATATGTACTATATGTAGTAAGTTAGCCTATTAGTATGTAGACGTTCACATCGTGTGTACGGTTTTATGCATCCGGAAACGGTTTCCCCAACAAACTGCGGTCACATACTGCTTACACTTGGCTCGACTGTCCTGACTAGTAGTCATTAGTTGCACCATAAAGATAGCTTTGATCGTGGAAAGCTTTTCCTGTTTTGTACGACAGGATATTCAATTCTCCTCCTCGTAGCGTGGTACAATTTTACTAGTTGAGAAATATTCTTTGACATATAAACACTATATTTTCTTTAAAAATCTGCTTCTAGATCTATAAAACAAAAAGTTTTGGCAGCCTGTTTGCTTTTCCTTTTTTGTAATTTTATCGTAAAATTTTATCGCGTTATTATTCATTTATTAATTTAATTTTAAAGAAATTTACAACATATTTTTACGTTAACTAAAGTGATATATATTTTACCTAATCAAATCTGAACTTTTACTTGATAGCTTTGTTTTTTCTAGATTTTTTTTATGACCACCGAAGACAAAAAACAGTCTCAATTTTATTCACTTCACCTTTCGAATTTTTTATGCGGTTATTTTGCCTTAATCTTGGCTTGTAATATAAATACACGTCGTATTTGTATTCTCAGAGAAAATCAAAAGGCTTGCCTGACTTTACTCGATAGGCATTTCGACCGTTATGCTTATTGTGCAGGCATCGGATATAAAACAATTCCTGAGTCGGCTTAAAGGTAGCCGCTCCTATCTCATCAATCGTATGAAGGATTGATTGGTTTTATACGTCCCGATAGCCTCGGCTTCTTTTTACCAGAATTAGATATTCATCTCGGATTAATGAGAAATAAGCGGTCAGAAAGAAAAAAGAGTTCGGTTTACCTCTCGCAGGAACCACCGTACGTGATAAAATTCTCCGCTCAAAGCTCAAGAGCTTCCAGCCAACGTGTCTCCGATCTGTCCATCTTGATATATAAACCTAGTACAAGACCGCCCCGCTATGCAGCTTGATATTCCGCATCTACTGATATCAGGCGGATTATAGTCCCCCCAAAAATACTTGAATACCTGAAAAAATGAAATAGGATGAAGAAATTCTAGTCACCCGACCACTGTATTCGATATCGGTGTAAAACGCACCATTAATGAAATAATTGAAATTATCAACAATACGCATCTAATATAATATCTGTCAATTAGCCATGACCAACTTTAAAGTCTTGGAATTCCCAAAAACATGATTCAGTAAAACTAAACTGTGATTTTAATATAATAATAGAAGAAATTCTTACGATATACTGCACATGACTCATTTCCTGTAACAGCGATAAGACCATCAATGTGCTGCCTGTATAAGGTACAGTATACGGTATCTGATTGTTATTACATATTGTGATTTATTCCGAGCTACTTTTACTGTGTTTATCAGTATCACTAAGTTCATTACGTCGGTTAATTTATTAGATTTTGTAGTGTTTGTTTTTGTTCGTATTTGCCTAACACGTCGTCTAAACGAAAAACATACTCTGTAAAGGAAAAATTAGAAATTATTGAAAAGGTTAAGGCAGCAAGTCTTCAAAAGCTAGTTTATTCCGGGAATTCAGTGTGCCTGAAGGTACTATACGTGGTCAGGTGAAAGAAGAAAATAAACTGCGTTCTTTTATCGATTCGGGAGATGAATCAGTCGGACTTGATCGCAAAAATGTTAGACTCGGTGATGTTAATGTTGTAGAAGAATGTATGTCCTTTGGTTTTTGCAAAACAGAATGAAGGAGTGTTGCTATTAGGATCAATACTTCAAGCTCAGGCGCTAAATTTTCAGAAACAAATTAACAATGGAGAAGAATTCAGTGCTTCTAGCGGTTGGTTATCGCGATGGAAAATCCGTCATGGCGTAGGGCAAGTAAATATCGAAGGAGAATCTCGTTCAGCAGATGCGACGGCAGCCGACCATTTTTCACAAACAATATTACAATCGGTTATATAAGAGGAGAATAACTTCAGTGACAAACAGTTGTATTATTGTGATGAAACTGTTTTGTATTATAAACTACTGCCAACAAAATATTAGATACGAAGCGGGCACCAAATAAATCTGGTATGAAAATGAAAAAAAGAAAGACTAACTTTTCTTTTGTGTGCCAAAAGTTAGGAAATCATAAATTGAAGCCGTTGCTTATCGGCAAGGATGACAGCCCACGTTGCTTCAAACACGTTAATATGAATATACGGTTATTTTTAAAAATAGTAAAAATACTTTGGATGACGTGTAATATTTTTTTTAACCTGGTTTAACGACGAATTTGTGCTTAAAAATCTTCGTGTTAAAAATTATTTACGAATATAAAATTGGAAGAACAAGGTTTATTACTTCTTGACAATTGCCCTGCTCATCCGCCTACTGACTTGCTGAAATCTAAAAATGGGAAAATAATCGCAATGTTTTTACCCAAGAACAGCACATCTTTGATTCAACCATTAGACCGAGGAGTTTTTTGGGCATTTAAAGCTTATTACAGACGAGAGCTACTGGATCTCTATCGTTAACTCAGAATTACAAGTAACAAAATTTCTTAAAAACGTGTCATTAAAAAGTGTTGTATACAGCGCTGTAACAACATGGAGTAACGTAAATTCTATTACGATTAAAAATTGTTGGTCTGTAATGTCATAGTCATAGAGTAATACAGAAGACATTGAAACAGGAAATGTTTGTATGTTTACTGACGAACATGCAATGGAACTGTCAAATTCAACCGGGCGAGAATTGTCTGTAAGTAATCTCAATGAGTGGGTTCAAGAAGACAATCAAACACCCGTTGTCCATTAAATGACCGACGAAGAAATTGTAAACTCCGTTCTACAACGTAACGATAGTTTGTCAGTGGAAGAAGGGGAAGGTGTTGCAGAGGTCGCTGTTACGGAGAGGTCTACACCCTCAATAAAAGACGGAAAATATAAATAGTGTAATAAAATGGATGGAGCAACAATTTCTTATTTAAAAATTAATCTACTTATTGTAAATGTAATTTACATTCAAAGAAAAAATATCGCGTCTTCCGCACTTAACTTGTTTCTATGTAAGTACACATTATACCGTATTGCCTTTTTTTATTAGACCGTTATTGCTTGATTTTTGCCTATTTTTTTCAATTGATCCCCTTTGCGATTTGAAATTTATTTCTCAAAATAACGCGGTTAGCCTATAATGCGGGTGTCGCGTAAGTCCGCCTTTAACCGCATTATGTTGGGGATACACTGTACGTACAGCAATGAGTTAGACGGGATCGTGAATATGTGGATGGGAAGAAAGGATCATTTACCCGTTTTATTAAAAGATAAACAACTTCAAATAGAGAAACGTAAAATTCCCTTCCGAAAAAATTGTGGTGACTCATCATGCCCACAATTCATCGGGATATTGAGGTGTTTTTGATTAGACGGGAGCACCGCTTTATTGATTAACGATTTGATTTTGTATTGAACAACTTACAATATTACTACAAGAATTGTGTTTTAGATTAAGAAAATAAAAATCCATTCGGTGTTGTGTACCTATAAATAACCTTACGCGTCCTCGGTATTGTGCAATGTAGAAAAGTGAATTAGTCGGATTTAAACTATAAACTGTTCAACAAAACCCTCACCGGAAATCAGACGCATACAGTTTTTAAAAGTTTTGTTTGAACAATTTTCTAAAATTAAAGGTAATTAAATTTTCTTATGAATATTAAATTAAAATTTTACGATTGACTTTATCACTGTGTTATTAGTGCAATTCTAAACTTTTTACTCCTATTTTATAAACTCGAGAAATTTATATAGTCATAGAATTTTATTCAATTTTAATGTAGACGTTAATACAAATATACTTGTGTGTGTATATATATATATATTACACAAATGTAATTATTATCTTATTATTTATTCGTTTATTTTTTTATTCAGTGATAATATTCAGACTTATCGATGATGACAGTTAAAAAATCAAAACTGACAAAGTTTTTGATTTTTATTGAATAATGTTTTTCTTATTTTCTATGTTATAGTTAGCTAATATAATTAATTACAATAATTTTAGATTGATAAATTACTTTTTATTTTTTCTTATGTTACAGGTAAGAAAAAATCTATTTTATCGTCCTTAAATATTGTTATCATTTGCTGTAGGTAAGTTGATTTAAGAATTTAATTTTTCTATTTTATTCATCTTCATGATCTTAACATTTTACCTGGTTAAAAATTATATTTTTCGGTTCGAATTTCAGGGACCGGATATTATATTTACTAATGTGTTATCTATATCGGTTCCTTTATTATTCAATTTATCTTCTTAATTTGGATTTCATTATATATTGTTAAAAAAATATTTTATTTTATAAAAGTTAACGCTAATTTTTTTAAATTCTATTTTCAAGTAATCTGAACGGTAGTATTTATAAAAATGTAAATAGATAACAAAATAGAAGTTACATTTAAACTACATTGAATCAAAAACAAAATGAATTATCCTTCATGATAAACAAAAAAAGGATGAGGAGGTAAATAAAAAAGAAATTCTCTTCTTTTTTTTTCTTCTTATATCCGGCACCTGTTGATATTAAGCTATATTCCCTACGTTAAGATTTCAACAGATTTCATATTTACTAGCAAGAGTTCGTGTGTATTTGACGTATATATACAGTTTATACTTTAACACAGATCGCAAAAACACTATATACGAACGTAGAACACGCGTTTATATATATACATCTAAATTCAAGCACGGTTCATAGCTCACGTACGTACTCATGCGTGATATAAAAACTGAATAGAACACAACTTGTTTGGTTGACGCTTTCCATATACATATAACGTCTATCGTACTTTTTAAGATGTGATTTTTATTTACGATGCATTTTTTTAAAGTGGGCCAGTTTTTTTTAAATTCTATTTTTAAAAAATATAATTTTAAATTTTACACCGGCAATATAGTGGGCCAGTATTCTGTAGTGGATATAAAGATTAATTAAAAAACAATTTGGATAATTATAATACTTGGGAAATAAACTCAAAATATTTTTTTAAACGATGAAAAATTTCCTTCAAGACACGGCAATAAGTTTGAAAATTATTCCTACTTTGATTAAGTTCATTTAAATGAAAAAAATAGCGATAGCATTTAAACTATTTCATCTGTTGAATGATAAAATATACTTGTGTAACTTGGGAGTTCTGTCAAGTATTATATCCTTGAGTGTATAAATAACAGTCACTTTCAGCATATTTTTGTACATAGTGCAGTTTTTATTTTATTATTTTTTTTATTTCATGTAGTAGTTTTTGATTTGTGTGTTTGTTTGCCCGATATTTATTTATAACGAGTACGTCTAGAGCTCAATCCTTACTTAAAGAGTCTTGCTTTTCGTGCGAGACAACGATCTTTCGAGTTCCTCTAGTTAATAAAAGCCATACAAAGGAAGAAATTTATAAAAATTAACTTTTAATGTAAGTTAAATGTCTTAACTTAAAAAAAAAAGTATGACTTAAATCAAATAATTATTATTAATGAAATTTTTGTTCATTAATAATATTATTAGGCGGAAAAATTAATATTACTTTCAAAAATGTATTTATTTTGATTTAATTTTGAAAATTTGATTCTATTACGTATTAAAAATGCCAAAGTACGACCAGGATTCGAGCACAGAACGTTTTGGATGAAAGGCGGTATCGCTACTATTCTTTCTCGCGGTGGATAAATTCTTTCGTAACAAAAAGTAATATGTCTTCAAGTAAATCGTTTTGGCCTGAATTAGTTAACGGTATAAAATTTTATGCCTGAAAATTGTTCGCATGAATTTCTATTTATTTGTTAAATGAGACATTATTAGTACGGCAACTCATATCAGTCTGGTAAATAATTGATGTTATATAAATGTTTGAGTAAGTTAGGTTTTCTATATTGTGATAAGTAAACATTGCGGATCGTTTAAAATCAGTTGAATTTGTACATCGAAATAGGTTACCGGTTCAGAAGTTTGTGGTGTTTTACAATGATTTTGTTAAATATTACTAGAGATACATATCTGGAAAATGTGTTATTCAATTTTTCAGGTCAAAACCCATATGAGACCATCGAATTTACTCAAGTTTAGTTTAATTTTTTAAAAAATTATAGTATAGCGTCTTTTTTTGCAGGAATCGGGGCAAAAATTAATTAACTTTCGCAAAATTAACTCGAAAATTAAAGCGAATCGCTTCCAGGACTCATGCTTATATAAACTTTTTACTTTATTTTAACGTATAAAATATCCTGAAATTCTTTCTGATTCCTCGTATATAACATTCTGTATTTTTCTTGTATCTTTGGATAATTTTTTTTAATTTAGTTTTGCAGTTTAATTAATAAATAGATTTAACCTTTTTTTCATCGAATGGATTTATATTTTTCCAGGGGTTGGTCTTTATAAAAAGTTTTACTTTTTCATGTTTTTTTTTTTTTATAAAATATTTAAAATTCACTTGAAAATTCACTTTAAAATCCGATTGAAAATTTTTAGAAAGATTGTTTAAAAAATATCTCATCCCTTAGAATTTAGATTTTGTTAATTTTTATAATTTTTTGTTGTTTCTACCCGATTGAACTATACGAATAAATAATTATAGTATGCATCTTTAACGATGCATACTTACGTACCATTTTTATACTTATTAATCCTTCGTTGCTTTCTGCGTTATTGGTACCATCGGCAATCTTATTTGAATGAGCTATAGGGATTACAGGATATTACCCGTACAATGTACCCCATTTACTTTCCCGGCGTATGTAACTTGAACAGCTATGTTGAAAGAAAAAGTACGGTGTTCGTGTCGCAAACGGGGTATCGGATCTTTTGCAAATCTTTAAATTTTAGGATCAAATATTTCATCTGCAGAAAAAACCTATTTATCTGTGTCGCACTGCTTTTAGCTTTGTATCTGAGGATTAATCTAACCCATTTTCTTCAAACTCGGCTCAAATATTTTTATATGTGGGGCGTTGATCAAATTATTATTTTTTTCAAAATTCGATCAATGGTGAGGAGAAACCGCGAAAAACCCGATTTCGATTTTCGCGATAGGGATTTTAGAAAACACTTTATTAAAGCGGATTTGTTACCTATTATGCAAATATATTTTTTTTTTTCAGAAAATATATGGTTTTTTTGTTTTAATCACCATTCGGGGTTTAATTATTTAGTTTTCAAAAAAGTTTTGAACGTTTATATTTTATGTACAGAGCTATCAAGAAATGTGTATGTTTCTTCAAAAATAAACTCAGGGTCTAAAATGCCGAAAAGTTTTTAGAAGATTTATTTTTCTTATTTTATCCTTTATTGAAGGAGGTGGTGATTGATTTAGAGAAAACTTTACTTAACTTTTGTATATGAATATTTTAGAAAACATTTTATTAAAATTTATTTTCCGTTAAAAAAAGTATATTTTTTGGTTTTTTGACTCGCCTATTAATTTTTATTATTAATAGCCGGGAAAGTAATGCCGTACTTTGCCAGCTTTCTTTTTGTACCATTGCTTGTCCGTCGATAAAATTTCAAGTTTCTTTAACAACTAATACAAGGAATTATTGTTAAAATATATTTAATATTTTACCGGTTTAAAATTAAAAATATAAAACTTCCTACGGTCAGTTTCAATACGGCGATAGTTTTTTTTAGTTAATTTTTCGGCTTTCAATAAAGACGGAAACAATTTTTTGCACTAAACGTAACGTAAAAAAAAAAAAAAAAAAAAAACCAGTCTGATAACTTCGAATATTATAAGGTAAATTCGTTGAGTAAAAAGAAAAGGATAATATCCATTTCTGGGGCTCTTAGTCATCCGTTAAAAAAAGTACAGTTCCTTCTCGGTCCTCGCAGAGAACATCCAAATAACGAGATTTGTATCGGATGTACATTACAAGAATTGCACAATAATGAGAAGGGACTATAATGGATCTAATAATATTGCAATTATTTTATTACTACTTTTTAATTAAAAACCTTATTGCGCCGCATATATCTAATTCGGGGCAAGGTTTTCCATAATAAATTACTTTTTTTTAAAAATTGTATTGTATTGTAATTTTTTAAATCACTGTATTTTATTTATTCATTTAAAACAAATAGATCAATTTGGGTTCCGTATTTTCTTTTTACTTCATTGTACGAAGTAAAGGAAGTATTGTAATCGTGAAAAATGTCGGTTTTCAGATTTTAACGGAAATATCCATTTTTACTATCTCTGAATCCATTTTGACTAGTTCGGCGTGACGTCTGTACGTACGTATATATCTCGCATAAATGAAAAACGATTAGCCGTAAGATGTTGAAATTTTGTATTTAGGACTATTGTAACATCTAGTTGTACACCTCCCCTTTTGATTGCGATCGACTGGCCCAAAAATGCGTTTACAGTCAGACGTCTAAATAAGGCAGTGTTTATTTTGAAACGTTTGGATTTTGGACTTGATTCTATAACAAGCAGAAAAAAAATAGAAAAAATCTTCATCTTAAAATAGAAATAATTAAACTACTGCAGTAATAAGTCCTCATTGACAGCTTTTTAACGCTATACTTTAACAACGCTATTAATCGGTACTTATTTTCATCGGTTCCAGAGTTATATCCAAATAAAATTTTAATTAGTAAATATTTGGATCTTAAAACACGAAAGAGAAAAAAATGTTTTTTTTTTAATTAAATTATATTGATTTTTTAATAAATATTAACCTCTGATTGTAAAAAAAAAATAAAAATAAGTAATAATTCAATAACAATACAAAAAAAAACTTTTTAAATCTGAAGTTATTAGTGATAAAATTTTATGTACTTTTAATTTTAGTTCAAAAATTTTTGCGACCAGAAGTTAATAATTATTAATAAATCAATATATTTAAATAACATAAAAAGTAAAAAAAAAAATATATATGTATGTAAAAAACGGATTCAAACCGATGTGTGCATGGTTACGGATCTGCCACGTTCTCAATTACACCACATATCTACTTGAGCGGCGTGAAACGAAATTAATATATAAACTAATATAATATGCTAAGGAAATTTTTAAGCCCATTTTTCTTGAGTATAATTGAATATTGCGTGTTAGTATTTTACCATGAAGAAAGGTAAACAACAGTGACTATTCACACACGCAATACGGTTCAAATCGGTGTCCTGAAGCCAGTAATTTCCCTTATTAACTACAGTAATATGGATCTTACGTGCCTTAAACTGATTTAGTTTTTTATAGGAAAAGGTCATTATAGATATTTTCTTTCAGAATTAAAAAGTGTATATGTAATTTAATAGGCGTACTGGGAAGTTATGTGGTATCCACATCAGTTTTTTTTTTAATTTATTCAAATAATCTTTTTTTATTTATTTTTCTACTAAAACTGTTACCATTAAACATATACCATTTATTTATCAATTTTTATTAATGATTTTATAACAAAGAATACATGATAAACTTAAGATAAATAAAAATATGCAAGTCGTTAAAACTCCTTTCAGCTTTCAAGAAAATAAAGTAATTTTAAATATCTACTGCTCTTTTGTACTCTGCTACCTGTAGTTTTATGTTAGTATCAACTTATGTACGTTGTCGCCTAAAAGAAAAAATTCTTTCTATCTATTTGAAAAAAATTCAATGTTTTTTTTTATTTTTATTTTTTTTTAAATTCATCATTTCATCTAAATAATTTTGTTCAGTTGCCCATCTCCCGCCTGCGGAAGAGGCTGCAAAGCCTCGTGAAGGAAGTACGGAGCTGGAATGGGATATCATGACTAAGGAAAGATCCTTGTATAAGTTTGTACAGGATTAGGGGGATGGTACGCCTCGAGTTAGTTTTTAAGGGCAATGAGTGCCCAGGTGCTCACTAACCATGTTAATTTGAACCAATATCTGTTTCGGTTCCGCTTGGCAGCTGATGAGATGTGCGTCTGCGGGGAGGTCCAGTCAAATGAACACCTGATGTTTGACTGTCCTGCTCTTGCGGGACACAGAGACCGGGCCACCGTGGAACTTAAGAGGTCAAGGTAAAAATTGACCACTCACAAGCGGCGAGTCAATGTGGCGAAAGCCGCATTGTCGGACCGTGTGGGAGTTCCTTGATGCGGTTGCTATGTTCAACCGACATCAGTAGTTTACTTAAGGGAATTAAAATACTGTTACTTAAGGACTCCCACCCTTCTGCTGTGGGAAGCTAACCTACAGGTATATGGCTGACCATCAGCCAGTTGAGGGTCCAACAGCTTTATTATGGTGGACAGGTACTTGCTGGCATTCAGCGACCTAGGCGTGGCAGCGAATTGCTGCCTAGACGAAATAAATTTTATTATGGATGTCATATATATTTTTAGTAGTTGACGGGGTGCGCCTACCCAGTTTAGTAATATATGACAAGTGAGCGGTAGGACATGTAAACCGGTGGTGTATGACACCGCGCATAGTCCGCTTAACGCTGTTAGGTAAGCGTTGAGGTAGAACGTTCACGAGATGTTAGGGAACTTGAGAAAATACATTCCTTTCTGGATCTCGGTATTAACTGGATGATCCGCAAGGAATGGTCTATAGTGGCTGGTTTTCTTCGCGCCCTTCCGGTGTGTAGTCGAGGTATTAGATCGTGCTAGGATCCCTGGTGGCTAGGATTCCGGCCTAGGCATTGGATTTGTTGGAGGTAGGCGCATTGGCATCGGCAATCATTGGCAACGTGGCAACCGTGCCACGTTTATATCGGTATTGTTTGTGATTCGATTCGAGCTCCCGCTGGCGGGGATGGCCGCGTTGCCGGGTTATTGCAGCTCGTGCGATCGGGGGCGTGGCTTCGTTCCGCCGGTGGCGGTCCGTGATTGTGACTTGATAATGCCGGGCGAAACTCCATGATGGGACCGGGTGGGAGTGCGGGATTCGCTCTTCTGCGGTCTCGGTTAGTCAGTTTGAGGGATTCATGCTAGTTTGGATGTGAAGATTTCCGTTTGAGAGCTACGTGAAGGCAAACAAATTTGATTTGTATTTTACTGATGCAAATCTCTGCCGAGGCACTTACATCGGTAGCATCCTGAACGAGGCTTGGCTGATGACTTTGAGATGTAATCAGTTACAGGGTCTAAAGACGACCTCCGGTAAAGCCCCTCAGGGCTCGGATCGGAGGGGGTGGTGTGCCGACCGGTAACATCACAAAGTGGATGTCTTCCCGTTACGGGGTTGGGATGTTAGGTAAGCTCTAGGAGCTATTTAGGACGCTGGTCGCTAAACTGTTTCGAGGCTCAGTAGCCGTTTGTGGCACAGACATTCGGTTTTGTGCGTTAGGGTGACTGAATGTGGCGGCGGCGGGGAAATGCCAAGCAAACCAAATTACTACGATTTGAACCACAAAACCTTCGATTTCGAAAATCAGTCTACAACTATTTTACCGCTGCACTACCCGGTGGGGGTTAAATACTTAATAAAAATTTTTTTGAGAAATACAATTTAATTTTTTTTAAAAGTAATAAGTAGTCTCTGTAATTATGACAACGTAGTGTTTTGTTTTTAAATAATTTCATGAAAACCGCGTACGTGGTTTAACTTCAAAAAACAAATAAAAGTAATTGTCAGCATATTGAATTAAATTATTAAACTTACGCATATTATTTCTGTTCTTCCTTTTTTACTACAATAATCGCATAACGTTCGTGTACCGACAGTAACGTAAAAATAAATATAAATATAAAAATTCATTTAACTATAAATGGTATCGTGAAAGGATAAGATTATACAACGAGCAGAATCAGCTTATTTCATCTAATAAACTTATTTAAAATAATAATATAACTCTGTTTTAATTCTTACTTAGTACCATTACTAATACTATTAATTTAAATAATTTAACTTTTTAATTAACTATTCCTTAATAAGGTTGACATACTATCTAAAGTAGAGTAAAAATCTCAGAGTAATAATTTCATAAAATATGTATATATAATTTTTAATTTATTAAAAAATAAAATAATAAAAAACAGTTTTACAATTTCTCTTTAAATTTCATCTTTTAGAAGTCAGTATTGAATAAAATCTCCTATTGATATTTTAATATTGCGCCATTTCAAAAAACAATCGCAAAAATTGAAGCTATTTTTTGTATATATATATATGCATGTATAAATTTTTTAACGTAAATAAAAAGTATTTTAACTTTTTAGAGGTCTAATTTTATTGTAATAAAAACAATAATGTTTATAATTTTTACAAATTCATAACATTTTTCTGTTAAGTTTTGTTTTTACTAATGAAAGTTCATTTTTATTTCGTTTTTCATCAGCTTTGTCGCATAAATTTTTCAGAATAAAACTCTACAAGTTTTGATAATTAAATTTACGCATTCCTTAGTCATTTAACAAAAGTATATAACGCCTTAAAAATTTCTGTACGAATTCATTTCACGGGCGAGAGTTTTCTCCAGCCGTAACTCGATAACAAAGCGTTTTCGGATAAATGTTTGAATGAACTTTTTTCTTTATTTTAAGCTCTAGAATCAGTTCCCAAATTACTTCCCTTTCCTCCCGAATTACTCTTTATAATGTATATATATAAAATATTTTTTACATAAAACATTTGTGTCATGGGCGATATGAATATCGAAAAGGATAAAATAGAGGCTTTTGAAATACGGTATTACAGGGGATGTTGAAAATTTTTCGGATGATTTAATTCAAAATGAAAAAATTCAAGAAGTGAGAAATTTGTGACGGAATGTTACAAAGAGATGTATTATTAAGGACCGTGCATGAAGATATGTAGGTTTAGTAAATTTAGTTTTTTTTTTTACCCGCCGGGTCGGTCTAGTGATGAACACTTCTTCCCAAATCAGCCGATTTGGAAGTCGAGAGTTCCAGCGTTCAAGTCCTAGTAAAGTCACTTTTTTTTACACGGATTTGAATACTAGATCGTGGATACCGGTGTTCTTTGCCGGTTGAGTTTCAATTAACCACACATCTCAGGAACGGTCAAACTGAGACTGTACAAGGCTACATTCATTTACACTCAAACATCCTTTGAAGTATTATCTGAAAGGTAATTACCGGAGGCTAAACAGGAAAAAGAAAAGAAAGTAAATTTAGTTTTATAGGTTCGCGTAGCGGGTAAAACCCGGAGGAATAGGAAGATAATAATGTGTAAAATAGCTAACAGAAGATAAAGGATGTAATAAATACGTTGAGGTTAAAAAATTAGCGCAGAACAGAAAGGTATGAAGAATAAAATCAAACTGGTGAAATCTCTGATGACAGAAAAAATATCAAACCGAGTGTGCGTGCCCCCTTGTGAAAGAGAAAGAGATCGTTAGTTAATAGTTAAAAACGCCTCCATTACTTTTGAAAAAAAAAAAAAAAAATTGTAGAAAGAAAGGCAGCTTTGTATAGCAAGTTCAATAAAAGGGTTTTGTAATAATATCGTCAATGTTTAACGAATGTTTTGTAAATATATACGCATTAAACCTGTTCTGTTTATGTTTGTTTGTACTGACTTTGTGAGCGTATAGACTGTAAACGCCGTAATCGTGTTATAAGAGGGTGTTGGCATCGCTTAAATTGTTTAAATCAAGTATGAATATATGTAATCTACACTATATATATTTACATGCACGCAGTAGAAATAGCTGTGTAAGTTTAATAACAATAACACCCTCTTGGTTTTGTAACTAGCTTTGTTTTATGAGACGATAACATATGAACATTGTACGTAGAAGATCGGTTAGGTAAACAAGGAGAGAAGAAATGTCTGATCTTGTCTAATGTAGGTGGTAGTTGGTAACAAAGCCGGTGTAAAATCGTAATAAGCATTTGTGTTTATTTTGCGGGGGAAGAGATATCGCCTTAGATCTTTCATTATATCGTAAGACAGATTGTGGCACGTTTAGTTAACATCTTTAAAAAACCGTAACCATACTTTAGTACAAACGGTGAATGAATGTCTTGTTCGTTCCTATTTATTTACGGTTTTAAATGTATATATATATTTTTGTGGTTTTTATTTACATCGTTTATTTTTCCCGTTTATTACTATCATCTTTTAAAATCTTTTTACCGAAATAAAAAAAAATTGCTTTCTTTTATCAGAACTTTTGTAATTCTAGAATGTTTGCTCCTTTTTTTTATAACATAGGTATCAAGCAATACGTCTTATCGTAGTAGGAATACTGGAATATGTAACAATTTGAAAACAAAATTACTTACGTGCAATAGTTAACGCCATTTTATCCGAAAAAGAAAACGTTTTGTTTAAAAATTAACTGGGGTACCAAAAATAAACATATAAAAAAAAAATAGTATTAGTATAATACAAAATTTACCCTCTAGAAGAATTCGGATTTCATCCTAAAATAGAGAAATTAATTCGATAAACTTTGACCGACATCTGTTCCAAAATTATGTTCAAGGGTGAAATGTCCAAACAGTTTCTGATAAAAACCGTAGTAAAACAAGGAAACGAACTATTACCTATTTTTTTAACGCCTATTTTTTTTACCTATTTTATTTATTTATCAGATAATATCAGATAAACATCGAGATCTTCAATTAGAAATCCTCCTGTAATTCTCGGAATGAAGACAAAAGAACCAAAATTAACTCTTTAGCTTTCGCAGACGATTTGGTACTTCTGACCCGAAACGTCAAATCGGGAGAAATTCTACTTAATCTTCACAAAAAATTGTGCAGAAAAATTGTGTGAATCCCGCAAATTGTAGGATACAAATCTCCATAGATAAAACAAATTTCTTTAAAAAAGTAAAAACGGTAACGAATTTGTTAAAACCAAACCATGGAAAAACGCAGATTCGAAAGAGTTAAATATTTAAGATAAATAATCCAGCAAAATGGCTTAGAAAAATGACGATCCGTATTTAATTAGGGTAAACGGCAATTTTTCTTTCCCGCAGAATACAGCTTGAATATTTATATTAAAGGACAAAATATGGTGATGGTGGTAAAGTTAAGGTATCGATTTTTTTAATATCTTTATTTTAGTCTAACTAGTTCAGCTTTCCTTTTCCTGTTTAGCCTCCGGTAACTACCGTTTAGATAATTCTTCAGAGGATGAATGAGGATGATATGTATGAGTGTGAATGAAGTGTAGTCTTGTATATTCTCAGTTCGATCATACCTGAGATGTGTGGTTAATTGAAACCCAACCGCCAAAGAACACGGTATCCACGATCTAGTATTCAAGTCCGTGTAAAAATAGCTGGCTTTACTAGGACTTAAACGCTGAAACTCTCGACTTCCAAATCAGCTGATTTGGGAAGACGCGTTCACCGCTAGACCAACCCAGTGGGTGATCACAATATGCTATTTTTACATAAACCTATTATCTTTAATTATATTTTTAAAAATCTGCCTGTACGGGTCGTTTTATCAATATATTTAGAATCTTGTAGAATCCAACGACAAATGTTGGCTCTACTAGGACTCTAACTAGTTCATCTAGACTGAAGTAACCTTTGTATATATATATGTACACGTATAGTACGTTTTTGCCTTATATCTCAAGATTGAACAAACCTATTTTCTTCAAATTTGGCTGAAATATTTCTATATATGGGGCATTGATCATATTAATTTTTTTCAAATTTAGTTAAGGAGATGGGATATCGCGAAAAACCAACTTCGATTTTCTTCGTAGGCATTTTAGAGTAAACATTATTAAAGCAATTGTTATCAACATTGCATTTATAACTAATCCAAAAAGTTAAAAAAAAACCAGCTCTTAAAATTGAGTTATAAGTTATTTTGTTATTTTAATTTATCTTCATGCATAAATCTATCAAGAAATGACTACAATTTTTTTTTTAATTACAAACCCTGGAACTAATATAGAGAAAAGTTATTTGAAAATTTTATATCTCTTATTTAAGTTTTATTGAAGGGGGATGATAGATTTAGAGAAATCTTTACTTAAGGGATTTGTTCATTGACCCTGTATGTAAATAGTTTTTTTTTTAATTTATTCCCCCTACTAGAAAAATATATATTCTATTTTTGTTATTTTGACTCTAACTCTTTAAATCTTTATTATTAATTTTTTTTTTTGTGTTTTACTTCATCACTTAAAGAGCTATTAAAATTAAATTAGCTTTAACATATATTTAATATTCTGTAACCAAAATAAGATGCATTTTTTTTTGATCGGCGTAACCGCGAAAATCATAAAATACTTTTGTCAGTTTTTTTTTATTATTATGATCTGTCTCTCTTCACAATATAATAACTTATTGTGGATTTAACAACCATGACAATTTTGTCAAAATCATCAATAATGTGGAAGGTTTTCGTTGTTTTTTATTTTTTTTTAGATTCACTTCATTTATCTGGCAGCTTCACCTTCTACCCAGCTTCACTTGCACCTACTGATTTTTGAAATCGAGTCACTTTTTATTGTCGTTCATTTAACGTTATTATAATAAGTTTAATTCCCAGCACTCGGGGTAAAAAGTTTCCTTTGGTTTTGATATTTGTGATTATGCCATTGAATATATGTTTATGTTTTATAACTAGAGTGTAATAATAATAATAATAATAATAATAATAATAATGATAACTATAAATATGGGGTTAAATAGGATTAAAATTTAAAAATATGTCATAAGAAACTCTGAGAAAGATATATTTTCTGTTTATTCATTTTAATCAATGATATAAAAAAAAACTACACAACAGACATTTAATATTTTGTCTACAGGTATTAAGTACTGTTATTACTTACGGATATAAAACCGTATTTCGATGGACTTACACAGTTAATTTCCTACAAAACACCATGGTTTAAAGTTCTTTGGATTTTTTTATTCTCCCTTGGGCTTTTTAGGGTTAAGTGTAATTTTTTTTTTGGATATGATAAAATCTTTTACAGAAAGGAAGTAGGTTGGTGGGCCTAATATTCATATTGAAGTTAATTTGATAATAGAAATATGTGTAAAAAGAGAAATTGTAGCGAAAGACAAATATTGAAATTTATAACAGAGACAACCGAGATAATCATGTTAATTACTTCATGCGTCTAGTAATTATGTTGAGGTTAAGTGATTAGCACAGAGCGAAAAGGGATGGAGAAAATCATCAAATTAGTTAAATAATTGATTAATTAAAAATAAGAGTTATAGTTAATGTACGTGTAAGTTGTTTTATATATAATAGAATAATCGTCAGTCATATATATATATATATATATATATATATATATATATATATATATATATATATATTCCTTTTTCTGTTTAGCCTTCGGAACTACCGTAAGGTATTACTTCAGAGGATAAATGAGGATATGTATGAATTTAAATGAAGTGTAGTCTTAGGTCAACCGTTCCTGAGATGTGTGGTTAATTGAAACTCAACCGGCAAAGAACACCGGTATCCACGAGCTAGTATTCAAATCCGAATAAAGGTAACATAAAATAATACATGTTAAAATGTACCCCTTCGTTGCCTGTTTTCCCATGTTGAATAGCTTGTAAGAATAGAGATTGTATAGCTTGAATAGAAATTATGTATATATAATTTCTATTCAAGCTATCCAAACTGTTAATTATATATATATATTATAAACGGAAATGAGGTTATTAAATTTAATAATGTGGGTGGATAGGTCATTGTATTATATATATATATATATATATATATATATATATATATATATAAAACGCTGTAAATACTATAGATGTATAATATTTATAAAATAGAATCATAGTACGTAAAATGACTGTGAATAAATAGTAATACGGCCATTATTTTGAAAGGTTGGAAGAGAATGTTTCAAAATAAGGTAACAGCACGACAGGTTGACAAGGGATGATATTTTGACAGGACGTGTAATATACGAAGTGATGGGAATGTTGTAGCAACGATACTGTCAGAAAGGATATATTCTCGTATACTGTAATGTAAATCAGCGTTGAGATATTTCAATAATCTTAAATACTAGTACGTTTCTTGTTTGTTTCTTAAAAATGATTTAGTAAAATAAAGTATTTTATTATTGTTATTCTATTATAATTTGATAAATGAAAAGAAAATATTTTCGTTTGAGTTATGCTTTTGCTAAGAGGGAAGATTGTAAAAACGTTTCTCCAGACAGTATATTTTAATAAATTTTTCTTCATATGTTTACATAATTATTAACGAGGATTTTGATTAATATTTAACTAAATACCCTGAAGACGGGGTTGAAAGTTTGAAATATTAAAGTCTTATTAAAAAAATAAATATTACTTATACATATTTATTCATTCCAGCACCTTAATTTTATTTCCAAAAAAAGATGAACGTAGTAATAATCAGTTACCTCTACCGTTATTTGAATACTCTAACCCGTTGTGTAATAAAAATTTATTTATTCTAAATCCGGGAAACGTTAAGGAATAAAAAAATTTAACTGTAATGTAATATATTAAATATATTATTTTAATGATATCGATCAGTATATTTCAGGTTTTGCAAATTTATGAATCTAGACGTTATTCAAAGTACACTAGAAACGTTTTGCGATACGACGAAACGGGTCATCAGAGGCGGTTACAAGTGGCACGTGTGTTTAAACGGGTCCCGATCTGGACTGTTGCCGCTGCAGTAATTGTATCAGTATCATATTTGCTTTTCAGCTGTGTTAATGAAAAGAGGTAGTGTTGTCGTAGTCAAAAACTGAAAACCAGGCGATTTTGCTCCTGGGTCGAGTGTTGATCGGTGTTTGGAGGAAATTTCTACTGTGTTTGGAGAGGATTGTCTTCATAGTACAAGAATATTTAGGTGGTACCGAAAGTTTGAAACAGAAAATTTTGAACTTGGACGATCCAAGGTATGGTCGATCGTCTTCGTCTGCGACTGAGGAAAATGTGCTGCAGTAGGAAATATGTTTCAGACAAACAGACGTTTCACGTACTATCGAATAGAAGTGTTTTTGGGCATTAATGAACCAGGAAATCATTAAAAAAATAATAATATTTTCCCAAAAGTAAGTTATCTTTTCCCCTTAAACTCTTCGTTAAAATCATATTATATACCTTATCGGTAAAAGGTGTTATTAAAAGAAAAACCATTAATAAAAGGTATTGTTTAGATGATGCTATAAAAACTCTTAAAAAAGTTATTTCATAAACATAAAATCTTAAAGGCACAAGCCTTAATTTGTTGTATAATATTTATTTTTAATTTTTTCAAAATGTGAACTGCTAAACACCTCTTTCTTTTATTGAAACCACATTCAGACATTATTTTTACACATATTTTACGGAGGAAAATGAGGTTGACGAATTTCGAAATGTAACGTGAAATGTAACGTTCCCGGTAATGTAACGTGAAACCAGCTTTTATACAAGAGAACGTTTTACCATTCACCAACTAGCCGGACAATAACCGAAAAACGTTTCTGGGTTGTAATCGTAGACCATTGTTTTCCGTTATTATCGATTCGTCTTTACATTTCATCAAAATGTTTTTGAATTTCTTTTAAATCTTATATTTACGAGAAGGTTCGAGTATTAGTAAAAGGTATGTAAAAAGGTTTTAGTTTTATAAGGTTTATACCGACTTCATTTGTATTATATTCACCTACAACATTCTAAAACTCAATATTAATGTCCTTTATGATTTTTTTTCTAACATTAAGTATCCGTGTTTATATATTTCTCATTTACTATTTTCATTAAAGAATTGTTAGTGGATTAAAGAGTTACAGGAATAAGCATCCATCAGTAATTAAACTTTTTAATTACAAAAACTGTTAATTATATATATAATTTCTATTCAAGCTATACAATCTCTATTCTTACAAGCTATTCAACATTGGAAAACAGGCAACGAAGGGGTACATTTTAACATGTATTAGTTTATGTTACCTTTATTCGGATTTGAATACTAGCTCGTGGATACCGGTGTTCTTTGCCGGTTGAGTTTCAATTAACCACACATCTCAGGAACGGTTGACCTAAGACTACACTTCATTTACATTCATACATATCCTCATTTATCCTCTGAAGTAATACCTTACGGTAGTTGCGAAGGCTAAATAGAAAAAGGAAAATCGCTAGTCCAGCGATCCATCCGCACCCTAAACGTCAACTGAGCCGTTAAAATTGTATAAGAAATACGTTTTTGTAATTAATGTAGGTATACAAATCAACTTTCTTCCGACGTGGCTCGTAAGATATTTTTTCAAAAATAAACTTTCTCTTTTGTAATTCTTATTCTTCACGAACGGAATATACATGAAAGATTTGTACGCTTGCTTACATGAAACTTTTTTACGGGTCGATACATATTTAAGAAGAATAGCATGTGAAGATATCTATGTAACTTCTTTTGGTGTGACGATAGAAGTTTACAACAGCGGTTAACGATATACGTTCGATAACACATACTGTTACCTGTAAATAGTATTTAAATTAATTTTTTTTATAATATAAATTTGACAGTATTATTTTAATTTTTTTTTTTAATAATGTAAAAAAAAATCAAATCTTAGAAAAGATGTTTGTGAAGTGTTCGTTTTTATATCTTTTAAAAATGGAATTCAATCACTTTCTATTTTACCAATATAAATAGAACTGTACATTTACTTAAATCACATCTAATTAGAAATAAATTAAAAATTTTCTTATTTGCTGGTTTGTAGAAAAAAAATTTTTTCTGGGTAATACCTTTATATCAAAGGTATTATATATATATATATACCAGTATATATGCCAGTATATATATATATATATATATATATATACTGGCTTTTAAACAGAGCAGATATAAAGACGTGCACGTGCCCAAACACACACAAACAGAGAGAGAGAGAGAGAGAGAGAGAGAAACAATAAAAAAAACTAATAATGTTATATAATAACCAATCATCTTCTTTAAATAAGTGAAAATGAGTTCACTGTACTAAAGGCGTGTTGAAAAAGATAGGAAAGGCTTAGGAGAATAAAGTTTATTTTGCTTTTCAAGTCCTTTTCATCCCTGAACTGATGAGAAAAATATTCGGGTCAGAAAATAGCCTCCGGGACCTCGATAGAGTTTTCCCATGGAAAAAAACATATATAAAGTAGATAAAAGCTGTAAATATGAGTGTAAAACGGTTTATTCATTACGATATTTTTTTTCCTTTATACTGTTAACTTTTTCAAGTATGTATAACGGTACCGATATTAAAGGTACCGTCTTTTCTCTCTATCTATCTTAATTATATATCATTTTTCAATTTTACCGTGTTATTAATTTTTTTCATTTTTCTTATGAATAATTAAAATACCCGGTATACATTTCATTTACTTATGTAATTACCTATTAGGTATAACATTTAGTATTATAATTATTACCTTTTACTGTCCTTCTAATATCCTATACTTTTTTCATCCCGACTTATTCCTTTCATTTTTTTATCGTAAGTGAAATAGTTCTGTAGAAGCAACCGGTAAATTGCATTTTCCAGTCATTTATTCGAATTTAAATTTAAAGTAATTGAAATATTTATATAAATCCGAAAGTTTGTCTGCGGGTTGTTTACGGGTTTGTTTGTACTAGCATCGAGCGAGAGCCGACCGACCGATCGCTTTCAAATTTGTAGGATAAAGTCGTATTATTCTAAGAGAACATTTTAAGCCATCGACCGAGGTCCTAATCCTCTTGGTGGTGAAGTTATAAGCAAAGATATTAATTCATTAAAGAAAAAAAATTAATCTTTTTACTACTTTGTTATACATTTCTGTCACCGAGGAAACAGAAATAAATTATGAATTTTTCGTGTTCAAAGGTGTGTGTACTTTAATTACTACTATTCTGTCTTTTCTAATTTAATTTTTTCGGTTTTCTATAAAGCCAGAATATTTATTTTGTTATCGATCAGTATTATTCCCACAATCGTGAGGGCAACGAACACTGCGGGATCCAGGAACAGAGGGAAGCGAGCTCTGCGGCGGTCCAGGGAGTGAGGTCCTCTGGCAAAACGGATACGGTGAGTGAATCGCGCTCTACAGCCTCGTGGCATCCCTGGATCGGCTCTGGGGTTTCTTGGCTAGTGTACATATACAGACGCGGGTGTTTACTCGCGCTTCGGGTGGATTTTGATTTTGTACGTGGAATAGGTTTTCAAAAGAAATATTAGAGCTTTGTTAAAATTCTACTATGATTTAAAGGTTAATATATTAGCTGATATATTGACAAATGTGTATATTTGCTTCGGTAAAGATTTTGGTCTTGTGAAATTGTATATAGGGATTTTTTGACCGACGATGTTTACCGTTCGCGGACGGTGTGTTTTATTTTATGTTTATCGTGTTATTTTTTCATACGATAAAACAAGTGCTGTTATCGACTATATCTTAAAAGAGTTTTCTTATATACGTACTTATTTAAGTACTTTGTTGGTTTTAGTTTAATTAGTTTAAACGACATAAAATATAAATCTATGTGGATAAGCGACTTAGTAATGACAGACAAAACATTATCGATTAAAATAAAATTCCTGTACCATCGTGTTCTACTACAGAACCAGAATTTGCAGCGAATCAAAATCATTTTCCTAGTATAATACAAAAGTTTTAAGAAAATATGATCCTGAATACAACCATTGAATTTCCTATCAGGACATCCAATGTTCTGGATTTCCAATCAGCGATGAGAACACTATTACGTATTAGCAATATATTAGGTATCTTATAATACGTAAAATATCTAATGTATTTCATGTATCTATTACATATTAGTAATATAGCGGTGCACTTTCCGATCTGAAGTTCACATTTGCGGTACGTAAAATAAGTTTGAGAAACCTCATCCCTAGAAATATTGATCCCAAACTTTTACCGATAAATTGCCCGGTATACACTACTCGTTGTGCTAATTTCATCAAAATCGGTTTATCCAGTCAAAAGTTATTTAGCTTCAAACACTCCAACACACGTACGCACAAATATTACTCTTCCACTCTTTTTTGTTGTTTTTTTGAGTCCCTGGATCATGAAACGTCGAGAAATCCAAAAAGCCCGTGCTCCATTTGTTTGATCGATTGCCGCCGTAGTTTTTTTGCAGCGTATAGCTGTAGAGTTATAATGCAGGGAAGTACCAAACTATTTTTTAGCCCGTAGAAAAATAATTATAGCAGATAAGAAACAGATAACTCGCTAATAAATGCAAGGAAAAGTATTTAAAGATTGTATAGTCAAATCTTTGCATACGCACATATCCATAATTTATTAGATTGAACGATGAATTATGAAACTCTGCGTACTTTCTATCTCTTCAAGTACACAGAATATTCCTTTTCAAATACCTTTTCCTCTTCATTTTTCTCTTTTCCAAATCCTTTTTCATTTATCTATTGAACAAATTCTTTTCATTCCCAGTCGAATAATAATTCCGTGGTTTTTCTTTCTCGATATGCCTAAACCGACGAAAACCGGTAGTTTTTTCTCCTTGATTTCTGTTTCAGTCTGTTTCTCATTCTCTATTTCTTTTTAATTTTATAATTTTTATAAAATAAATTTCCGATATAACCGTTTATTCTTCGCTGCTTGACCGGAGGAGATTTATTACTATTTATTATGCTTAAAATGAATTTCAAACAAGAAGGCGTTCACTTCTTGGCGGTTTGTTATTCTATAATTTACTATTATGGAATATATATAAAAATTTTGTAAGGAAAACAATTTAAACAAAATTAAATTTTAAAATAACTTTTCAGAAAACGTTTTTCCTTTCTGACTAGTTATACTATATAGTTAGTTATAAAACATTTTTTATAAAAGAAGTATGCAAATGGAGTCATATTTTGAACGTCAGTGTTTTTATTGATGTTGACGTTACATGACCTGCCTTCTAATTAAAAAACACAATTTTAATGTTTAAAAATTCCAGAAGAATTTATGTCGGTTATTTTTTATTTTTTTGCTTCATATCTTCAAACTGAATGGACCGATTTAGGTTCATGAAATTTAAAGTAGCTGTATTTAATCTTATTCAATTGAACAAGAAGGCGCGTAGATATGGACCTGTTAGGTTTCGTATCTTAAAATTTTACTCTGACGGTAGATACATTTTTTCACGTAATTTAATACTCCTCGGACGGCTAAGATACTTTCTGATAGTGTTTGGTCTTATTCAAATCCTTATTCCACAAAAAGGGAGCCCAAAATATTTTTTTTTAAATTTCCCTTTTACATTATATCTTTTTTAAGATTTGTTTTAAATTAAAATTTTTTGGTTATTAACCGTAGTAGAACTACTGTATTTACATTATATATAAACTAGATTGTTTAGTTTAAATTCTTCGTTATCCTTCATTTATATGTTACGGTTCTGTTTCGTATAAGGAATGTAAAATAAATATCCACCTTAATTTACCTGGATTTACTAGAAAATTTAACTAGAAGATTTTGATTTTTATTCAGCTCTTTGGCGTCTGTTTTCCCAATTAATATTTATTATTTTTTCCTTTTTTCGTTTAATTAATTTATTTTTTTACGTGTTTTATTGTATGCATTTTTACTTATTGACCGATGATGATCGTTTAACAACCGAAAATAAGTTTTATGTGAATTTTAAAGAATATTAGTAAAATCTGTGTAAAATTTCTGTAGTTTCTGTGAACCGTCAATATTTAACGTCAATTTTTATTTATTTATTAACTGTCAAGCGTAATATTTTTATTTATATGTGTTTTGTTTTGTATTTTAGATACGGGCAAAAGTTAAATATAAATATTTTTTTATTATTAAAAGATTAAAAAGTTAATTTTGTTTTACGTATTTATAACATATTTATTTATTATTCAAAGAAACGTTTATAACGGCTAGAGCTTAAGTCGAGCACGTGAGATATACTCGATTTTATATTCTTTATATTTTCTAACTTCCTTGGTACTTTTATACGATAAAGGAAAAATAAACAAATAAACCATATGACATTAAATCGATACAGTCTGCTTGCTTTTACTGAACGTACATATCTTACCGCCAACCCAACCGCCGATCGTTTGACAATTATTAGTCGGTCGATGTCGTTAGAGGTCGAACTAAAATGCTACAGCGGTTTGTGGTTTATCAAGAATATTTGTACTCGTATAAGAGTAACCCCTCTCGCCGTACGGAATGTTACTATCGTTCCCTAGCCTGAATCCTTATGTTTGTATTTAAGCTTAGACGTTATTATAAAGGGAAGCAAGCAGGTGTGTTGTGTTTGACTGCTTGCGTGTTGTAGCTTTGCGTTATACTTGAGGTTGTTATATTATGTACGTATAATAATTTTAACGTACTTGTTACAGCTTTAAAATGTAGTAAATTTATCGCCTTCTGTTTTGTAATTGTTCTATTTACGTATAGCGTTAAAATTTAAGTTTCGTTTTCATATTATTCTTCAGGACTCTTTTCTCCATCCTAGCCTTCCGCACAAAATTGAACCGAATTTGCCGATTATCTGTATTTTTGTTACTCTTATAACGTACTATTCACGAACTAAATAAGTTTAACGGAATTTTTTGAATGTATTGTATTATTAAAAAAAAAGCTGGCAACACATTTGTAGGAAATTCCGTCACGCGGCTTACACAAGCATACACACACAACTTAATTTAGCACGTCAGTCTTACACTAGCGCTCCTTGTGGTGACAGGGGGGATACAATTGACGCAGTATACCCACTTAGCCACTAGTTTAGAGCATATTTTTGGGGTGAGGGTGCGATTTTGCAAAAACATTTTTAAATATTATTTTTTAATCGTTAACAAATGCGCCTAAGAAAAGTAAGACTTTAATCAGGCAAAATCTCGAGATACTGAGAGTGGATCTTGCTCAGCAGCGTCACCCCGTTGACCTTATAAGTTGAAAATTTAACGGCATCAGTGCCTCTTATATATAAGTAATCTGGCGGAGTTTGGTAAAAATCGGTTCAGTAGTTCTGGAGGTATAAGGTGATTTAAAGGTCAACACCGAATATATAAACATTTACATCCAGTAAATTTCCATCGGTTTTTTTGGGTTCCCTAGGTGTCAAAACGTCAAGATCGGCGAAAACCTCATATGCTCAAATTGGACCGATTATAATTCTTTACTTTCTACAGCTAGCTACAGCTCTGCTATAGCGCTAGACTGGAAACTAAATATATATATATATATATATGTGTGTGTGTGTGTGTTACATTTTATGTATTTATATGCATTAAAAAAAATACAGAATGCAATGTAACTGACCAATTGAGATGATGTAATTTCCCAACTTTAAAACAATTTTCATTCCGATTTTTGTTATATCGTATAAATTATTGTAATTAATATTCACATATCTTTTTCTCAGTTTAAAAAATAAATATCTATCTGATCTTGATTTAATTTAAATTGAATAAAATTATTTGATAATTCATCATTGTACAATTAAATGATTTAAAAATAAAATCAGTTTTATTTTATTTTTAAATAAAAGTGTATTACTGTTTATTTGACTAAAACAAAAACTCTTTTCGATCGATTATCATTGAGTAAAAGTAAATTTAAATATTAAAACTAAATTAGTTAAATAAATGATAACAAAAAAATTCATAAAAAATAATGAAAAATAAAATAATTAATAAATAAACAAACAGATTAAGGATACTACGTAAATTATTGCACAATATTGTTAAGAAATAGTATCGTATAACAAGATGAAAGATAGAATAATCAGTCCCAAAAGATATCCTTTTATTTGGGTAGAATTAGTTTTCTTTGTCAGAAAACATTAGGAAACCTAACAGAAAAATTACATCTTGGATAAAGTGCATTTAGCCCCTTATAAGTAAAATATATCAAAGAAATATTCCGTGATCCTGCATCGCTTAAAATCTGATCATAAAATTAAGGTATTTTAGAAAAAAAAAATTATATTAAGGCAGGGGAACTGTTGCATAACTGTCCGGCTTTGCCTCGTTGAAGATTTCTATTTCAATTTCGCTATAAGGTTTTTAAATACTCTACAATATTCAGAGTATAACTGCGAAAAATATCAAAATGTTTAACGAAAAGCATTTCGGTCTGATTAAACCCCCTTGATCAAATGACTAATTACCATAAAAAAATTGCAGCATTAAACGTATAGTTCTGAAAAAAAATTCTTCGTAAAACTTTTCGGGCCCTAGTCGATCCCTTTGACCGAATGACATATTTATCTTCAAAATTATACGATAATTAGAGCATAATTGTAAAAAAAAAAAATCAAAATTTATAGTATAAAAAAAAATTCGGGTCCCGTTTGACCGACATACTCTACATTCTTAATAACATCCATATCTTATGATAAAAGGGTAAAACATAAAAAGATTATTGAAATATGTTAATTCCTTTAGTTGAGCCCGATATTGTAGTCAACAGTTTAAAAAAGGAAATCCCGTTTTTAAAAGGTTCCCGTGTCGTTTACAATAATACTAGAAACAGTTGTATTTTTAATCTTTTAAGTAAAGTTCCGATTTAGCTCTCTTATTTTTTGGGGGTTTAGAATTTTATTTATTGTTGGAGCAATTACTTAATAAATCGGCTATTTTTGTTCTTTAACCTCCGGAAACACCGTTAGGATTGCTTCAGAGGGATGAGATGAATGATTCGTAGCGTGCGTGAAAATGCCATGCCTGACCGGGATTCGAAATCGGCTCGATTTAGAAGAATTTTATTCAACAGGGCTAAAAAAAATTATAGTTTACTAAAAAAAATACATATATAGGTTCTGATTACCTGCTTTTCCGATAAGGACGAAAATTAGATTAAAGGTGATGTACACAAAGCCGAATATTTGTGCAAAATGTCAAAACTTATTTGTTCCACTAGTGTTTGAAATACGATTCTAAAAAAAAAAAAAAAATATTGAATATCTCTTCACCCCTAAATCCGATCCGCATACGACTTTGGAATCTTTAATAACTTAGTAATTGTATTAAAGCTCAATTTCTACGTCTACTATACAAAACTCTAAAATTTAAAATTTTGAAAAAGATCCCTCCTCCTTTTTTTAAAAATTTTGTCCAAAATTTAGCGCCAACAATGCTTCATGTATGGAAATTTTTGAGCCGTTTTCAATGAATTTATGTTTTACATAGAATTGGCCTTCAGCTACCGCTGTATAACTCTGACCTTGAACTGGCCATCAACCGCCGCTTTATACCTACTGCCGGGATAGTAAAATATTGTCCGTAACAAATTTACGGAATTTAATAGTTGAGTATTACCCGTAACCGAAGCGGTTGTACGTGATCCGACATTTGTCATAAAATGACAGTTATTTTCTATAACAATTATCCCTGTCAGGTTAAATTAAAAAAACGGTTTTGTTGTCTAAAGACAGTTTTTTCACTAAAAGATACGGCACAGTAGCGATCATTAGTACTTTCAGAGATAGTAAATTGGACTAGTTCATCTTGTCGGTCGGTTTACCGTGTCATAATTATAAGAAAAACAGGAAAAAAGTGTATAACAGTAAATTAATATATTTTCCCTCCTTATGTTTTAGATAATAAAAGATGAATAAATTTAAACATTTCAAAGTTATTAAATTTTTTAAATATTCCGTTACATAAATATTAAAAATTTATCTCATTTAAATTGTGTTTAATTTAAGAAGTTCTAGTATGTTGGTGGAGACTCTGTAAAAAATGGTTTGGAAAACGGTACGGTAGCCGATCTGTGTCGGAAGTTTAAGAGGCTTGGATAAAATTTAAAATTAAAATAATCTTTTACTTTCGACAACCGTTCTCCAAAACATTATTGTACAATTTGTTTAGTTAACAAATTTGCTTTTTTCAAACATCAGAAATACTTTTTTAAGTGTTTTTTTGAAGTATTTTCTTTTTCTTTTACGTTCATTTTTTTTATTAAAGGTTTTGATTTATACGGCATTTATTTTTAATGATTCCTCTATATTCTTCTGATGATGATGATCGTTTAAAAATCGAAATTTGCATCTAGCTTTACATTTTATTATCGGTTTTTGTAACGAGTTTCTTTTTTCGATAAAACGCTGGTAGTATCGATTCGTTTTAGCGGTTCGTGTATTATCACGGTATTAATTACTTATTTTTCTATCCTGATTAAATACGTTGTATTTGTCTTGTTAATAGAATATTTTATATAACTTTTTTTTAAGGTGTACTGCTTCTTCACCGTGCACGCTATTAAACGACATTATCAGTTGTTCGTTTTTTCTTATTCGTAATTCTGTATTAAATTTGTTCTGCTTATTTTTTTTATACTGAAAGTTTAGAGGACAGTTTTTTTTTACTACAATTTTATAAAGATTTTATAGGTAAAAATGTAAAGGATTACAGTTATTTTTTGTTTTAATCTTAATGTGAACTATTTCTTTCTTGGTTAATCTTTTTCATTTTTGTTTATTCATACGCTTTTATTTTGATTAAAAAAAAAATCACGTAAAAATAAAAATTAAATCAAAATTGTAAGCGACTTTTCTGACGACACTGTTCTGATAAAATGTTTGTCACGATTTTCTTTATTCCATCGAGGAAAAGTTTGGGTTTTTTTTCTTAACTTATCTACAGATTAGCACACCGATCCGTTACAGATAAATGATATATCATTATGGACGAATCGCAGTAAAATATTTATTTACGGCTAACATTGAAAGAATCTTAGCTGGAGATTCCACTTATCCGGTAATAGGCGATAACTAATAGCCTGAGGTTCGTCATGGATAATTCAGCCACAATCGGTTACGGTATTATTAATGGTCCGAAAACTATATTGTCTACATTAATCTATTCCGTAGTATAACTGCATTATTACAATTACCCGAATTAATTAATTAATTAGTATTGCCCTATTAGCTTCTCTGCTTTTATGTATTATGTATATACGAGTAAATTGTAAAGGAAATTATTTCGATGGTTCCAAAGTACATTTTCAGATTTCGAAACATATGACATTTTGCAGGTACTTTTCATTAGTTATATAAGTTTTTTTTTTAAATTCACTTCAAGGTTTTATATCGCTCTTATTGTTAAACGGCATATTTTGGTAGTCGGGTTAAGTTGAAAGCGCTATCTTAAAACCGGTCTGCAAGACACTTGAAAATACTTTCAAACAATACCGGGTTAACGGATGATCAATGAAATCTTAAATGTTATATCATACATACCTATAAATAAAATAAATATATTTATACAAATAAATAAAAAATCGGGGTGATTACAGAAATCAAATTAAATGATACGCTGTATTTTTGTGTTTAATATAAATTATATTTTTATTAAATATTTTTGTATTATCTGAGCCTTTCTACACTCTTTTTTTTTTTAAGTATTGGTTGTTTCACTGGTCTAGAGATTAATAGAAAAGAAAAAATGAAGCAGTGATTTTTATAATATGTGAAAATTTCCCTGGAAAAACCGAGGCAAATTTATTTAAAAAGGATTTAAAAAAAATTTAAACAGGTAATCCTAGCTGTTTGTCGAAGCGTATATGTTTGTGTTAATCGTAGGTTCGTCAGGTCATTATCTGCTTTAATAGTAACTAATAATAAAAATCCGAGGTGAAATAGCGTTAGAGAAGTTGGAAAGAAGAGACAATACCGTAAATATGTACCTGTTACGTTTAATCCTTGATCTTAAGTCAAGAGCTATCTTTACACACGTATGTTAATATAAGACAGTAGTAATACGAACTTTATTAATATAGTATAGTATATTAATATTACTTAACTTTATTTTTAAGTAATATTTAAAAATATGTTAAATAAAGTATGAGAATTCTTAAATAACTTTTCAAACATTAAATACAGGAGAAGGAAATTTAGTGTTTCATCTAAAAATATATCTATTTTTCGGTATGAAACCGCTACTTACAATGTACTGTAAGTCGCTTTTGAAACTACCTGTGAAAATATAAATGACCGTCATTTGCGTTAGGATTTTCGTGGCCTGAATTTTTTTACGCCAAAACCTTTGTTTTTCTGTGCCCTTTTGTGACAGAAGTTGCTGTTGTGCTGGTAATTTAATGTTCATTAAACTTATGAATATCGGGTTCGGCCAGAAAGCAATTTTTGATTTCGCAAAAAGATAACCTTACGTTTGTTTTGAAGGACTTCAATGAATTTTATAATTTTTTTCTTTTGGCATTCTATAGCTGTCATTTTTGGAATACTTTAGTGACAATTTTCGCGTAATTTTGTTTGCACCGGTTAGTTTATGGTCAATTTTTACATGGAGTACAAAAACGAACATTGTCGACATATTTTACTGTTTATTTTTGTAAAGGCAAAAAAGCTGCTGAGATTCATAAAGAGATACGTGAAGTTTACGATGGCGATGGCTAACAGAACGTAGTATCAGAATCTGTTAAATTCAGTTCTGGAGATTTTTCACTCAAAGATGATCGACGTTCTGGTCGACCTACTGAAATTGATGAAGACCAAACGATCATTCAGATGTTTATTGTCAACAACTAATGAAAACAGAGAAAGCCGTCAAAGATAAACGGTCAGAACTGGCAAATCTTGTCCAATAAGACGATGCAAGGCATCACACATTTTGATAATTCGTGGAAAATGATTGGAGTTTGCTCGGCAAGAGATGTTGTATCCCCCATATAGCCCTGGCCTTGCACCAACAGATTACCGTTTATTTCGAAATTCGTTAAACTCTTTGAAAGGTAAATCTTCCAGTAATGATGTTAACCTAAAACGCACTCGGTTTAGATTTTACTGAAAAGAACCAGAAGTTCTATGAGTTCGGAATCATGAAGTTGCTAGAAATATAGTAAAAGGTTATCGGATAAAATGGAAAATATATAATTGATTAAAGTTCATTCTATCTATAAAAAAAAAAATTGGTTTTTATTTCACAGTTCAAAACCGAAATTACTTTCTTTTGCGCACGCACGCACGCGCACACACACACACACACACAAATAGTCTATATTTGTAATTATAAACTAAAAATAAATATATATAATTTTTCATTTAATCTAATTTATTCGTGTAGAAGTCAATCCGTATAATTTATCCCAATAATTCGTTTTCTTTATTGTTTTTATTATTTTATTACTAATGTAATTGCCTAAGTTTTTAATATCATTCCATTATATATTATCGTAAGAGAAATTTAAAGTAAAAAACTCAGTAGTACGATACTATTTATCTTGTGAATAATAACTCGCAACAGTTTTTTCGGTTGAAAAGCTCTTTGCAATAATAGATTTGATAAAACGAGAATCGATTTCTTATCATTATATCAAAATGACTTTTAAGACGATGTAATCTAATGAAAATTGCTTTCTTTTAACCCTGTGTGTGTTTATTTTATTATAATTATATACTCTTATAGAATTGTTTTAAATTCTCTGTCACTCTCTCTCACTCAGTCTCTCTCTCTCTCTCTCTATATATATATATATATTGAAACTTAGATTAAAATGAAACAAGTTATGTGGTATTGTCGAGTTAATGGGCGGACAAGAAATTTATTTCATATAAATTTTTATTTGTGATTTTTTTATTGATAATAAATTGAACTTTTTAATTTTGTTCAAAAATTATTATCTACTTAATGGTATAAACCGGAACTATTAATATTAAACGTATTCAGTTTGCTGTTTTCATTTAACAATACTGTTTTTTTCTCATGAGGGGAGGAATCCCATTTACGGACAGAGTGTTGGACTCGTTAAGAGGTTCTGCAACTTCTTGTTAATGTGCGTATGAATACCTGTATTCTTTTTTTTCTTCTGCCTCTTTCCCAGGGTGGATCCGCATGCAAGCAACTAATTCACGACCCGGGAGAATGTCCCTCCGACTCTAACGGGCCTCCCCACCTGCCGGCAGTATGTCCGGCATGGCAGGTCAGCACGCCGGTTCTGGATCTTTTCCTTACCTGATGCCTCTAACCCTCAGCAGAGGGTTGGGCCCAGCTACGCTGTCCCCAGGTTCCTGCCTTAGGCGGGTCTATTACTCATTTCGCAATTTCTTTAATTTAATTAATTTTTTTTTTTTTTTTGGTCTCACTCCCATGGTCAGGACACTCTCTAGAGCAGAGGTTCCCAAACTTATTTTTCTCATAGATCACTTTCAAAATTTTGCTGGTTCCGATGGACCCCCTGCAGCTTCATTTCAATGGCGTAGGTATATCTAACACCATCTTCTACATAATAAATAAGCTTGGAAATTTTATTTTATCTAATTATCTTTTATTAGATAAAATTTTAACAAGATTCTGTATTAAAGTATAAAATTTTCTTAATTTGTTTTCCTTATTAGGGAGTCATACAAACTGTTATAATTTTTTTTTTGTTGGATTTTTTATAATTTCTGATATTTTATACGTTTACAAGTTCCGGCTGTTGTTGTCGAGGAAGTAGTCAATCGGGATCCAAAGCTTTTTAGTAAAAAACTTTGATTCTTTTTTCGCAATTATATTTTTAATAATACATAATCTTTAAGGGGAAAACGAAATTTTTTTCTGGACATTTGAAGTTTTTCGCAATTTTACTCTAAATATTTCGTAATTAAGACGTTAATATTTAAAAATCCTATGGCGTATTTGAAATAAAAATCTGTAAAAAGCCATGCCGAGTAATTTAGGTACCCTTTGTCAGTTTTTTCCACAGTAACTGTGTTTATGAACTAAAGGATTTTATAAATGATAAAAATTATTTTCCAAACTGTAGTATTATTGTTTCAGTGGCTAATAATATAACGTCAGGATTTTGGATGCATAACTAACTCCATTCTACATTCAAGGTTTATTTTGAAAATAATCTATTTTAGTAGGCTTAGCGTAACTGTAATAAATGCTTTTGTAAGATTATAGAAAACGACCTTATTTTTCTTCCTTTTTTTTCTCGATAAGGTATATTCGAGCTCCGTCTTTTCAAATGTTCAATTGAGCGAGACGTTTTATAACATTTTCTAAGGAATTATTTCTACGTTAGTGAGAATTTCAATAACGCTTTTGTATACTGTAATTTAACATTCTTCTGTTGACTTTATCCTTTCTCTTTCATTCTGTCTATTCTTCTTTTACGCTGTTTTTTCTTTTCCTTCTTGTCTCTGTGTAAGCTACTTAGCCTAGTTTTGTTTGTCACAATTGACTGGCAATCGAAAATAGTACCAAATTTTTTTTTCATTCATGTTCAGCGCTTAAAATAGACTAGATTTTTCTTTTGGTAAAGGATAATACGACGACAGAGCGATAATAAAAGTCACTTATAAATGATTTATTAGAATTTTAAAAATATACTAGGTGTAAGGAAAATGTGTGTAATTGAAAGGGTGTCAATAAATTGAGATTTACGGAAGCGTAATATTTTCGATAAATACGTGATTTTTACAAATTATATAATTATTTTTCCTCTTTGCCACGTTCTTTTGTTGTTCTGAAATAATTTTAACAGAATTTTATGGAAGTTTTCGCTAATCATTTTCATTCGGGTTATATCTAATCTTTCAAATTTATCTTCAGATTTTTTTTAAAATAATTTTTTTCAAGCGGCAATGAGGAAATACATGTCATTACTTAAAATATGTTAAAAATTGAGTAACTACTATAAAAATGCATAAGTTTGTAGCACTGCTTGTTGTTTTTTTTAAATTAAATTTTTTTTCGGCATTTTCTCGGGTGAGTTATGGGGTTTTTAACTATTCATTTTGTCAAAATTCGTTAAAAATGATATTACAACATTTATTGTGCATTTTATTTTTATCCATTCTATTTTTAATCAAAAGTTTTTACTTTCTTTTGTGTACTCTTTTTTTTATTAGGACTGAAAATATTATTTTATATTGTTTTATTAATTAATTTATTACTTTAATAGGTACTTTCAAATACATTATTTAAAACACGACGTTGATTAAGATATCTTTTATTTACCTAATGAGACGAGGTCATGTTTTAACTCTTCCTTTTGACACTAGTCTATTGTTTGAATGTTTGTGATCTACTCGTGGTTTAACGCACTTTCCTATTTTTATGAAATATTGCAGTAAGGTTCCTTGTTACTAGGTGGTAGAACTTATACCCACCGGGTTGGTCTAGTGGTGAACGCGTCTTCCCAAATCAGCTGATTTGGAAGTCGAGAGAGAGTTCCAGCGTTCAAGTCCTAGTAAAGCCAGCTATTTTTACACAGACTTGAATACTAGATCGTGGATACCGGTGTTCTTTGGTGGTTGGGTTTCAATTAACCACACGTCTCAGATATGGTCGAACTGAGAATGTACAAGACTACACTTCATTTACACTCATACATATCATCCTCATTCATCCTCTGAAGTATTATCTAAACGATAGTTACCGGAGGGTAAACAGGAAAAAGAAAGGTGGTAGAACTTATGTACATTTTTTAATAAAATTTTCTGTTTCAAAATCTATACTATTTATGATTTCTTTCTTAAACCGAAAGTTAAGGAGCGATACAGTGGAGAGAAAGTTTCTATAACCGATGAACAGACTGAACGTGTGTTCACACCCTCCACTTTTAAGAGATCTCCTATTGACATTATACATTTCCTGATTGTTTTTATGAACGCTTTAGCGATAAATATTTTACTTTAGCCAAGTTTTACCAGTTTAATCCCAAAGTTTCTCTCGGGCACCCTTCGTCTAATACTGTTACACAGAATCTACTATAGCGGACGCGTATTGCTGTGCACATAGGCTGACGGCTGGCTTACCGCGCTATTAACTATCCTGAACAACTCTGATAATGTACTGCATACTTTGTAGGTATACGGAACTATACGAGATGTTTTCGTAAAGGAATTACTATCCAACTGCTTCACCCGTCCTCTCATTCTATCTCTCTCGCACGCGTTGTGCGCAGCTATAGGCTGCCGTTATGCTACTGTACATTATTTCTTAGTAAACAAAAAATATGTAATCTTACGTCGGTTTTGATAAAGGTATTGTTATAATTTTTCGCTCTTACCCCTTATTAACAAAAAATAAATAAAAAATAAAAATACAACAAAAATACACGGGGATATTATCAAATTAATTTATCGCGATTCATCAGTAATAATTTCTAGCGGTCCGTGCTAACAGTGCTTACAATTTTACTAATATGGGAAAATTATATTTTGTACTAACTGAATCTTTTGTAGTCATTAGCGATCAACAATTGTGTTTTGTACTTTAATTTTATTTGCACTTAATTAATTAAATTTCGTTGTAAAAATGAATTTGTGATATTTACAAACGAATGAGATCGCCTGTAGAATTATAAGAGATAAATTTATTCTGCTACTGTAGTTGGTTTTTATAAACAGTTAAATCAATTTTGGGCGATGTGCAAGCAAAATACTGAAATAGAAAAATAGAATTGTAAAAATGTGTTATTTTGAACAGTATATATATATATATATATATATATATATATATATATATATATATATATATATATATATATATATAGTTAAACAAAGATTAATAAACTTATTTAAATAAATATAAATAACTATATTATATTATTTGTCGCATAATAACAATAAAAACATAATTGGTTGTTGTTATATTTGTATTAGCATTTTAGAAACTTGTTTTAATGTCTATAAAAAACTGGGTACGATGAGATCGAACTGAGGATATATGTATATATAAAGTTATAAGCTAATATGGTATGATAGCTAAAAGTGTTTGACAAGTGCGGTACACTATTATAGGGTTGACAAATTGAAGTGAAACGTCTCTTGAGCATAATGGCTCCATTAGTTGAGGATCAAGAAGTGGTATGCGTCAGAAGCGACGACAGCGTCATCATCATCATTATCATCGTCATTTCGCTTCTTCCTCTTCATCATCACCATCTTTATCGACTCGCTCGCTTATTTCATAGTACTACTACTGTTATTATTACTGTATACGACGACTGCAGTAAAATGCGGATGGGATAAGATGCGAATTCGAAACCTGACCACCCCCTGCCCGTGTTTCTTTTTAACTCCTCTTTTGACGTAATAGTGAAATGAACTTAAAGCGACAAGTGTTCTTACTGGATATTAATAGTCTATAAGAACTTATGACATAAGAGACTTACCTTGCATTAAAATTTGACGGCGTATTTTATTACTGTCTGTACTAGTCACCGTTGGAATTACCGCGTAAAGAATATATTATGTTTTACGTTATTTTTAATTAAGTCAAAGTTCTTTTTCTTAATTTTAAAACTTTAGATACAAGAATTTACATCAACACAGCCTATAAATTATTACTATGTGCTTATTGTCCGCTGTTCTCATTCTGTACCAAGAAAAAAAATTCTTAAATGTAAAATTGGTTTCTATTTCTTCATAAGGTTCAAAGTCCGCTTATGAATATATTGAAAATATACTACGAAATGAAAAAACTAAAGATTGATAGGTGGGTGGAATATATTAATGAGTTATACGGAGGAAATGAATTAGAAATTGGTGTTGTAGAGGAAGAAGAGGAAGTCGAAGAAGATGTAAAGGGAGGTACAATACTGAAATCTGATTTTAATGGAGCATTAAAGGATTTGAATGGGAAAAAAGCTCCTGGCATAGACAGGATACCTCCAGAATTACTGCGCAGTGGTGGTGAGGAAGCAATAGATGTATTATACAAACTGGTGTGTAATATTTACAAAAAGGGGAAGTTGCGTCAGATTTCAAAAAGAGTGTTACTGTCATGATACCGAAAAAAGCAGGAACAGATAAATGTGAAGAATACAGAACAATTAGCTTAACTACTAACGCATCAAAAATCTTAATTAGAATTCTATTCAAAAGAATTGGGAGGAGAATGGAAGAAGTGTTACGGGAAGACGGATTTGGTTTCAGGAAAAGTATGGAACATGGGAAGCAGTTCTAGCGTTCAGATTAATAGTAGAATGAAGATTAAAGATTAATTAACGAACCGACATACAAGGCATTTATAGACTTAGTTAGAAAAGGCATTTGATAACGTAAACTGGAATAAAATGTTCAGCATTTTAAAAAAATTTGGGGTTCAAGTATAGAGATAGAAGAACAATCGGTAAAAATTTACAGGAACCAAACTGCAACAGTACTAATCGAAGAATATAAGAAAGAAGCGGTAATAAAAAAGTGCGTCAGACAAGGATGTTCCCTATCCATACCTGATTGGGATTCGAACCCGGGTCTTGCGCACGAAATGCCGAGATGCTACCTACCATGGAGGTCGGCATTAAAAAAAGTTTAAAAACATTTTTAAAAAAAGATTATAAGAATGCTTACAAAACGTTTTGAAGAGAAATTGAGTTGCGTTATAAAAAAAAATAATAATTTCTAATAAATTACTAAAGAATCGTAAAAATTACAGTACGTTTAATAAAATAAAACTTGGTGACAATCAATAATCAAAACATAACTTAAAAAATTATTTCTTCTTAAAAAAAAAGAAGAAAGAATTTTAATGTCTTAATGGAAAATCACGTAATCGTTTTAAACAATGAATCTGTGTAGAATCGCATTATTTTAGTCCCTCCAACCAGTCCATCGTGATAGAAAAACATCCATGACCTTTACCCATGACAGACTACAAGTCTTCACCTTCTTCTTCAATTATTAGCTGATCGTCTTTTTTTACGACCACTTCGATACTCGTCGTCACTCAAAATTTGTTACTCAGAATCCTGAAATCGGCTCACCAAGAGATAACTTTGGAACGAACAAATCACCACAAAAGAGCCCGATCTATCTCTTCGTTTGATTCTTTCTTCATTATCTTCCTGGGAAAGTTTCTTTCCTTTTTCCAAGTTACGTAATTGATATCATTTTTTTTTTTTTTTTGTCTTCAGTCATTTGACTGGTTTGATGCACCTCTCCAAGATTCCCTATTTAGTGCTAGTCGTTTCATTTCAGTATACCCTCTACATCCTACATCCCCAACAATTTGTTTTACATACTCCAAACGTGGCCTGCCTACACCATTTTTACCTTCTACCTGTCCTTCCAATATTAAAGCGACTATTCCAGGATGCCTTAGTATGTGGCCTATAAGTCTGTCTCTTCTTTTAACTATATTTTTCCAAATGCTACTTTCTTCATCTATTTGCCGCAATACCTCTTCATTTGTCACTTTATCCACCCATCTGATTTTTAACATTCTCCTATTTCAAAAGCTTCTAATCTTTTCTTCTCAGATACTCCGATTGTCCAAGATTGATATCATATTTATCATAAATAATTAAACATTATTTGCGATAGTCAGATATAAAGGTTTTCTCTTATCGAAACGGTTTTTTTAAAATTCTAAATATTAGTTACAAGATAAAAAGATACGCATGTTAGTAAATCTTATTAATAAGTTATCCGTTGTTAATAATCTTAACCCGCCGGTCGGTCTAGCGGTTAAACTCATCATCGTTTCGAAAATCAACTAATTTTCGAAATTGAAAGTACTAAGGATCGAGTCTTAGTAAAGGAAGCTGCTTTTATATAATTTGAATGCTTTTATACAATTTGACTGCGGATACCGCTGTTCTTGGTGGTCGGGTTTCAATTAACCACACGTCTCAGGAGTAGTCGACCTGAGTCTGTTGCAGACTACATGTTTACCGATACATTTACACTTACATTTCGCTACGTCAGGCCTGGCAAGCCGGTGGTGGTGATTGCTAATTTACCCACACACCTACACTTAGAACCGGCATTAACTGGATAACCAGTTGGAAAAAACAAATAAACATCGGTTATTAATGATCTACGTATATATACTCGTATTTATAACAAATCGTCTTGAGCGACTCATCATCGACGTACAGCATAAACCGTTTTACCTAGGTAGATAATTTTTGAGAGTATATTGTTTTTAATTTAAGCACATGCTAAGGAAGGATTTTACAAAACTCCGTCTATAAGAGGGGTAAATTTTTGTTATAAGATTTCTACGAGCATATCTCAGAAACTGAAGTTGTTACAATCATTAAAATTACTATTTAGACTCCTCTTTAAAAATAAATTGGCAGATATTTCACAATTTTTCAATATCTCAATTTGGGGGAAGTTGACGAATCAAAGTTTTGTATGATTTGTCATAAAATACTCAAAGTTTTGAGTATATTGTCTCAAAAATATGTAGTGAATGATTGTATCCGACATCTGTATCTAGTATGAGATGATTCCGGTCCACTTTCTCCCCTTTCTCCACCGTTTTTAGTTAAAAATAAAAATAAAAATTGTTTTTTTTTATTAATACAAAAAAAAAATTAGATCTTTAGTTTTTTGTGTTTTTTTTCGTTAAATTTAAGTTTTTATTTTTTATTTTGTATTATTTTAAGATTCTAACTGTTTTCAATAATTTGAATAAACTTCTTTATTTAAAAAAAAAAAAAAAAATTTGCAGGATATATTTTAACTGGTCAAAAGAATGTCATCATTGATCTTTAATGGGCCGCTTGGTTATGGCACTTAATAAACATTTATATTTAAATTATACTTTCTTTTTCTTTGGCGATTTAACTTCTTTTTTTTATTGTTAGAACACAGTCATTGACTTTTTTCCGTAGATTAAAATTTTAATTTTGTTGTAAATTTTTTCATCAGTTTGTATATTTGGCCGTTATATTTTATCGGTCGCCAGTAACATTTTTTTATTACTCATATAATGAACACACGCACACACACAAAACAAACCCATTTGTCCCTATACATACACAATACACAAAGAGATGTTTCAATACCGTACACGTTTCATGAATTGTTTTTCGCTACTGTACTGCATTACACGATACAGTATATCACGTCATGCAACATTTCAGTGGCTGTGTTATTGTTAGTATACATTTTAGTTTTGCTATAGCAGTTTGTTTAGCTCGTTTAGAATTTTTATGCGCTCCCGCTTGAATTTGCGTTTTACTATGATAATAAGAATGATTTCCTTTGTTTTGCATGTTATGACAAAATTACTTCATCGCGTGAGGGGACAGTCTGACTCCAACGTGTTGTATTAATAGCCGATTTTTTTCTTTGTTTATTTATTTTTCTGAATAGCTGAAATACTTGGTCGGTAGGATATTTTAGTATCATTTAATTATGTAGAATTTATTTTACTCTATTTATACATATACATTAATGTTTTTTATTTTTATTTGTATTTTATTATTTATTCTTCTAAATAATATCAAACTTTTGTATCGTTTAAAGAAATTCGTTTGAATGTACATACAGCTAGGAATTTTGCAAGATAAATAAACGATTGAAATTACAATAACGATTAACTTTGTTAAATTATTTGATCTCTCGACTGATGTCTACTTTTACTTTAACTTTAACAAAATAAGGACTCGGTCGGGTTGTCGGAAAAACTGAAGCGTTCGATGAATCGATCACAATATGCTGTCACCTTTCTTTTTCCTGTTTAGCCTCCGGTAACTACCGTTTAGATAATACTTCAGAGGATGATATGTATGAGTGTGAATGAAGTTGTAGTCTTGTAAATTCTCAGTTCGTCCGTACATGAGATGTGTGGTTAATTGAAACCCAACCACCAAAGAACACCGGTATCCACGATCTAGTATTCAAGTCCGTGTAAAAATAGCGGGCTTTACTAGGATTTAAACGCTGGAACTCTCGACTTCCAAATCAGCTGATTTGGGAAGACGCGTTCACCACTAGACCAAACCGGTGGGTGATCACAATATGCTATTTTTACATAAACCTATAATCTTTAATTATATTTTTAAAAATCTGCCTGTTTGGGTCGTTCTATCAATATATTTAGAATCTTGTAGAATCCAACGACAAATGTTAACCGTAAGCTAAAACAGAGGAAATGATGTTATTAAATTTATGTACTACGGTTGGAACTCGATCGTTCTGACATAAGACATGAAAACGCAAACGCTTAACTATTGTGCTACCCTCTGACGAAGTGTAAAATAGAATAGTTACAATATAAAAACGGTAGAGCAAGATTCTGTTGGTTTTCATTACAATCTAACTTTTAAGTCACAAATTAAGTGATATCTTAAAAATTACGTAAGATATCTTAAAAACATCTGTACATGAAAACAATCACCTTTTCCTTATTTTTTTAAACAGTCTGGATTAGACAGACAGCACATATTTCGTTGTTAATTAAAAATACTAAATATCGACGATAAATAAACCGGTCTTTCTATCGCTCCCGTTGAAGGCTTATAGCATTTAAATTGTATGTTCCTGTCCGGAATTCAAACTCAGAAACCTTCACGATGAAAAGATGAAAGTCAGAGACGGTATTATTCCCCAAGAAGTTTTTTATTCAGTTCGTATAAATAAGTTATTGGATAAAAATTAAAACCACAGTATGTTGGTAAACGTTTTCTAGGATACAGCTTTTCTTTCTTTTTTTATTTTTAATGGAAGATTCACATTGGAATAATTTTTTTTCTTTATTTAGAGGTCGAGTATAAATTTTAACAAAATCGTTAATACAATTTTATGAAATCTTTATATAAAAACTTCGTTTTAGTTTTTCTTTAGTGTATTTCTCCTTTAAAAACAGATTTTAGCAATTTTTTCTATGTACGTATCTGTGTATCTATATGTCTGTATCTAGATCTACAGATCTAGATCTATATATATATTTTGTATATATATATATATATATATATATATAATTAACATATCCTGACTGACGTGATTAATCAAAGCCCAGCAAAAGCTACTGAATATAAATTGATGGAAATTCTTATACTTGTTCTTACGATGTAAGTGCATACTAAAAAAAGTTTTTTTTTGAAATTCCGAGTTAAAAAGGTTAAAATGGATTATTAATTTTTTTGAAACCCGGCAGTTTTTTTTTTAATGTCTTGGTAAGAGATGAAGATATCAACTTGATTTTTGGTGTGCGTGTAATTTCCATGTAAATATGTGAAAACAGATTTCTAGATTTTTGGAAATTCAACCTCGAAAAGGGCGAAGAAAGATAAAAAAAATTTGAATAAGCCTTGCAGATTTTCCAATTTCCGAATGTACTAAACGAGATATTCACTAAATCCGGGCTTGCAAATACTCTTCGGATAAATATTTAAAAATCATTTTCGGTTTTTTTTTAATTTCGATGCTTTAAGGGGTGCGACGATTTACTGCGCGGCGGCTAACCAACACAGCCACTGTTAATGTATTTAAACGCAAAACATGTAATGCAAGTTATTTTTCAATATTAATATTAATTATTAACGTAACATTTTTACGATTTCAATAACACTTTATTTTATCGTAATATCTTAAATATTATTGAACTATTATAATGCATTACACGATAATATTAATAAAATTATTCCGGTCGAGATTTTGCAAAGGTATTTAATTTTATCCGAAGTAAATGAAAACTGTTTTTTTAATCTAGAGTGACTCCCAACTATTTTTGCCGTAACTTTGTTATTTATGAACGGATTTGTATAACTAAGGTTTCACTTTGTAATAACATAACATTAAAATAAAGGAGCGGTTGCGAAGATATTACCAATTATAAAGTTTACATGGCCGGCATTTTGAAATAGATTGAGAGATAATATTCATTATTTTTATAAAAATAAATCTCTAGCGATATACGAAATTTCAGCTCGATAGGATTAATCGTTCCCGATAAATAAATGTTTATGTTAAAAATACAAATTGACGAATAACCGGTAAACTAAGTGTATCTTACATCAACTAATTAGTTGATGTAAAACTTTTTATTTATTTCGACGTGAGGGACCATCCCTTGAATTCTTGAAACGGTTTTTATTCTGTTTTCAAAAATAGCAAATCATCAGATTTCTAGAACTGTTTAGGATGTTTTGATTAACACTAGAACTAAAAAAAACATGACTAGAAACAGAAGGATAACCTCTATCACATGATAACTTATATAAAAAAAGAACCAAACAAAAAAATTAATTATTGTCAGGTTGTTCTTTTTTCAAGAAATCAAAATCACTCTTATAAAAAATTAAATCGTTAAATTAGTGGTAGTAGAAATGTCAAAAAGTCCTTGTAACTCCCGTTAACGGATTTTACGATCGTTCAGATTATAGATGTAATTTTTAATTATAGTTAATTTAATAAGTTAATGTATTAATTAAGTAACATTCCTTGATAGAAATATTAATTTATTTAATTATAGCTTAAGATACTATAAATGAAAACTTCCCACTTCATTTTGTGTGTGTCAATTTAATTCTCGCTTCAGTTGTCGTCTACTATATACTCAATACTGTTACAGAAGCTAGCTAGCAATGACCACACGTTTTATTTTACATTAGATCTCTTCCCTTCCATTGTATTGCCCATTAAAGAACTTTTAGTTTAATTATTACTGTAAAGCTTTAGTAAATAACTCTTCCTGTCACACATTTATCTTTTAATTGAATGTTAAATTTTTTATTTATTTAATTCTTGTTTTTATCTCATATCATATTGGATAATCTCATTAAATGTTAATAAGAGTAATAGTTTTTATTTGTTATTTACTATTTACAGATATATATATATATATATATATATATATATTTATATATATATATATATTTATATCCACACAGATTAGTTTTGAGTTGGTATAATCCAAATAGCAGGTTGTCATTCCTTCTAGTCGTTGTCGTCTATGTGTTTACATCAGTGTGGCCAATCCTTTAAATAAGTATAAAATTATGGCTTTAAATTATTTTTCTCCATATCAGATTCCGTAGACTTTAGATGATTCTTCTTTTCCAAGATTTTACCTAATATTTAGTTCAAAAATGAAATTAAACATTAAGCAAAGGAGTCATTTTTCTCTTTTTTATTTTTTGAAAAACTGAATTATTTTAAGAATTCCTACTGTTTGTTGTTTACTGAAAAATAATGTTTACGCGTGTACTTTTATTTTTGAATTTAAATTAAATCTATTTAGGTTTTTTAGAAATTAATTTATCTTACGATTTATGCTAATGAAGAACGCAGTAGTATAAATTAATTGTTTCTATTTCGTAACAAAACACAGAACATCAACCAAGCTTTATGTCTATATTTTTACCGATGTTTCAAAAAAAAAATACGCTATTATTTCGACCGTTTGGTGGGAGGGGGGTTTAAAATGATTTTTTTTTCTTGTTGATATCGCCACATAAGCTTGAAGCTCGTACGTGGGATGTGGAAGTGGAATTTTGTAGCGTAAGAAAATTGCCGTGCCGGTCCGGGATTCGAACCTGAGACCTCCAGATGAAAGACCTCCAAGACCTTCAACTGAAATGAAAAATTTCATGTTTCATAGAGAACTGTAAATTTTCTTTACATTTTGAGTACAAAAATACCATTCACTTAAAATTGCGGTTCCTTATATATTTTTACAAACCTATGTATAAAATTTTGTGGCTCGAATATTTCCAAAAATACTAGATCGATTTCATCGATATTTAGATATGCTGCTGTAGTACTGTATCTGAAGATGTGCATATGAAACGTTTATGAAAATTTCTTGAATCGTTACTGAGTTACCCGACTTAGGTTATCGAAAAAATTTGCAAGGAGTGAATTAGAAGCGCGATTCGTTATGATGCTGCAAGTCTGAACGATGTCGTTTCTATATCTGCGATATCTATTGTTAGCAATATTAATTCAAATTTAAAAAAAAAAAAAAAAATATTAAAACAAATTAAATTAACGAAAAATCGGTGTTTATTGTACATTCAACTTACAATAATCTTGATTCATACTATTTGTTACCTATTTCTGAACGATTAAAACGAGGAATTCTTAAATTTTTAACTGACTTAAGGAGTTTCTTAATTTGATCCGTTCGTTGTTTTATTTATTACGTTCAAATCTTACATTTCATTTCCTGTTTTACGCTTTACGACCTTTGAGGTCGTGTTATAAATTAATTCCAATAAATTAATAAAAGGTTTTTTAACGAAAATTTTCACGGTCCACGTAGACGAATTGAAGATATTTTATTTTTTAGCGACTTTTCAAATAAATTTACGGTATTACTTTCGGATGTACGGTGGGATCGGGGTTGAGATTTAATTTTCTTTACGTTTTTAGGTATGAGGATTACGAAAATACCATTAATATATAGAATTTTGGGGCTCAAAAATTAATAGATTAAAGTTTTCATGTAAACTTAAATATGCTGTAGTAGTGTATCTGAAATTGTGCATGCGAGAATTTATGAAGATTGGTTAGGTCATTCTTGAGTTACGCTCAATTGTTCTAAAAAATATGAAACTTTTATGACTCGAAAATCTCCATTCGATTCATTTCACTGAAATTTAGATACGCTATGGTAGCGTATCTGAAATTGTGCATGTAAAAATTTTATGAAGATTGGTCGAGTTGTTTCTTGAGTTCACTCAATTTAAGAACGATAACAGACAATACAACCTAAAATTGAGGTTTGTAATTTTGTATGTTTGTACTTTTTATACTTGCTTTAGATGAGGCATATTGGGTCTGGAGGGTCGAAATAGGAGAAAAAATTTGGCAAGCAAAAGTCCAAGTGGAAAAGATCTCCAAAGGTGTGTGGATTATGGTATGAAACTTTACAAAAATATCTTATTGCTAACTTTTTTATTAACAAATTATTGTAAAAATATATTTTTCTTTAGTTTTGTTGCGATTTTTCCTTAATATATCAATTATTTATTAAAATAGAGAAACGCCGTTGGCACCGACGAAAAGCTGATAAAATTTTATACAAATTTGCTAGCGGGCACTTTTTCTACGACCAGTATATTCGGCACTACTTAATAAACAAATAGGCGCGCGGCTGTTGCAGCAGTTTATACGAGTACATACTCGTACTTACAAGTCGCGTGCGCCATAAACAAATGCCCATAACATTTGATCCATTAAATATATTTGAGAAATTCAAATTGGCACGTGTAACTAGTAGTCAATACATTAAATATCAATACAATTAATCGCATTTTAAAAGTATTTTGAACGTGTAAATTCCCGGTTTTCTTGTTTAAGTGTGAAATTTTCCAATTTGTTGATTTAAGCTGTGTACTTGTAAACAATTTCGAAAAACTAAAATTAAAAAATAAAAAGTCATATTGTAATTCTTTACGGTATGCTACTCGTTAGTACGAGTATATACTGCTACAGTAGTCGCGCGCGCGCCTACTTGTGAGCGGCTTTTAGTTTATTAAGTAGGGCCGAATTTACTCGTCGAAGAAAAAAGGATTCGCTATCAAAATTGTGTAAAGCTTTCTCAGCTTTTTGTTGGTGCCAGCGGCGATTTGCTGCTTTAATAAATAACTGATACATTAAAGAATAACCGCAAAAAAACTAAAATTAAACGATTTTTTTTTTACAATAATTTGTTAATAAAAAAAAAATTTCCGACAAGTTATTTTTGTTAAGAGATTCCTTACATCTTTAGCGATCCTTTACACTTGGTCTCATGCTAGAGAAAATTTTTTCTCCTACTTCGACTCTCCAGATGTAATCTGCCTGTCTACTTATACCGTGATATAGTGGTGAGTGAATTTAAAGCCGATGCTTGTGTGTTGAGTCTACTCTTTATTTTTAATTATTTCATAAAATTACGAGAATAATAATTTAATCTTCTTATAAACATAAAATATAATTTAATATTAAATAAATTAAAATTTATACCTATTTTAGTTTTCTCATTTAATTTATATTTTGTGTATTTCTTGAGAAAAATAATAATATACAAAAAGAAAGAACGAAAAGTCAGTCTTCTAATTATTAATTATCGGTCGGTTTATTAATATAACATATAAAATATAACCTAATTTTATTCTGTCATTCATATAAGCTACGCAAATATTCCAGAAAATTTATAATAAAAATGTAATACATATACTTGCATTCCCCAGAGTATTATTTCATACTCGGCACCAAATTCCAACATCGCTCTCCGCATCCATTATCAAGATATAAGTTTCTTGTTTTTCTTTTCTTTTCGAACCGTTTTTTACCTTACCGGTATTGCTTTTCATTATTTTGAGCCATTTTAAAAAAAAACTTATAGTGAATTTTTTTTATGTATATTAAAATCTCCTAGGTCTTTTTAAAAGTAAGTAAAGGAGTAAGATTCCCAATTCTTTTTAAAAAAAGTGAAGCGAATATAAACGATAACTCTTTCACCATGAAAAATAGTGATTTAGAAAAAAAAAATACAGATTAAATGAATATATTGAAAGTTTAAAAAAAAATTAATAAATATTATTAATGTTACGTTATAAAGCACCCTTATTTTAATAATAATAATAATAAAAATAAGGGTTGAGACTGTTCCCACCCTGGTAATTTTCAATTTAAAAAATGATGTGACACCACATGACTTCCTTGTACGCATTTTATACATTTTACACATTTTCTAAAATATTAGTTTTTATTAACATCAAATATTTATACAATTATTAATTCAATAATCTTACCGGAAATATTGGAATACAGTAAAAGGCCCTTTATTACTTTATAAATAACTGTAAGTCTTATTTATCTATCTAATACTTTTTTTAAATTGTTTGATGTAACCATAAAACAAATGAAAACAAAAACGAATAATCATATTTTTCTCCAAATCTGATGTGGACACCACGTAACTTACTTGTACGCCTGTTAAAATACATATACACATTTTTTTTTTAAATGAAAAGTACATAAAATTTTATTTCATTAATAACTTCTGATATATTTTCATTTTTTTTTTTATTGCTATTATTGAAATATTATATATTGTAAAGTTTTTTTTACAATCACCGGATACAATAATAATTATTAATAAATCAATATATATAATTGAAAAAAAAAAAGTTAAAAAAAGGGAGATGAAGTCTGATTCGAACGGATGCGCCTTCCCCTTATACGATCCAGATATTTCATTAATTAAAATTTCATTTGGCTGTAACTCTGGACCAATGAAATTAAGTATTACATATTATATATAGGAAAGCACTCAATAGGAATTTATTACTGCAGTTAAGAAAAAGTCAAAAATCCAATTTTTTTGGATTTTGGGCCTTTTTGACACTTTTGGTTCAGTCGACTGCAATCCAAAGGAGAGGTGCACAACTAGATGTTACAACAGTCCTAAATCGAAAATTTTCAACATCCTGCGGCTAATCGTTTTTGAGTTACGCGAGATACATACGTACGTACAGATGGCACGCCGAAACTTGTCAAAATGGAAATTTCCGTTGAAATCTGATAACCGAAATTTTTCGAGATCACAATATTTCCTTTACTTCGTACAAAGAAGTATAAAGACGAATTAAACCATGACATTTCATAGATTGAAACGATCAAAAGGTAAATAAATACGAGTATATTATAAATTTTTTCCATTTTAACAATTGTAATTATTTTTGGGAAAATCTTTTTAATGATATTGCTCCGTGGTATAATTAGTTATTTTTTACTTCGTTGTACGAAATGAAGGAACTATTGTGATCGCGAAACTTTTCGGTTTTCAGATTTCAACGGAAATATCCATTTCGACCATCCCTGAATCCATTTTGACTAGTTTCGGCATGATGTATGTATGTATGTATCTCGCATAACTCAAAATTGATTAGCCGCAGTAGGTTGAAATTTTGGATTTATCACTGATGTAACATCTAGTTATGCACCTCCCTTATTGTTTGCAATCGAAATTAAAAAAAATAAAAGTTTAATTAAAGAAATATTTGGATTTTAAAGGGAGGCACATCGGTTCAAATCGACTTCATCTCCTTTTGTTTTTGAATTTTATTTTTATTTAAATACATTGATTTAATAATTATTAACCCGTCATTGTAAAAAAAACTTGTACAATAAATAATTATTCAATAACAATAAAAAAAAAATACGAAAAAAAACAGAAGATATTAGTGAAATAAAATTTAATGTACTTTTAAAAATATATATATATAATTTAATAGGCATTGCATGTGTATTTGTAATCGATTTGATGAAACATCTCATTATTTAATATTAATTGAAAATTATAATTTTTAATCTTATTATTTTTGGATTTTCTAGTATAATTTCTATTTAATTTTATTTAATTATTCTGGAATTCCGGTTTAATTTTATCTACACTAAAGTTAGCTACAGAGTGACTGAAAAAAAAAATGATGGATTTCGCAGGGGTATGTCCCGCCCTCGATGTCGTAGCTACTGTCTGCGACTTCAGGAGAGAATAGAGAGTCTTGAGGAGAGTTGTCAGTAGGATGTGCGTCCTAGTCACATTGGACGTACGAAACGCGTTTAATTACATTTGCCACTCAGAAATAATGGGAGCACTGGAGGACCTACGTGTCCTTTTTTACCTGCGACGGATGGTGCAAAATTACCTCATCGGACGTCGGATGATCTTTAGACTACATGATGGGTATGTTGTAAAGAATATCGATAGAAGGGTGCCGCAGAGGTCGGTCCTTGGACCGATCCTCTGGAATATGGATTATAATGGAGTTTTTCGGGTTATTCTCCCACAATCGGTTACATTATTTGGCTACGCTGATGATGTAGCGTTGCTAGTGGAGGCGGACACAAGGTATGAGATAGGCAAGGTAACCGAGTCGTATCAAGGATTAGTGAGAGCATGGCTGGGGTAGGATTGGAGTTCACTCCTGAGAAGACGGAGGTGGTGGTGATCTCTGCCACCAGGAGGAGGCCAACTTTACGTCGGATCCTTGATAGCAGAGAAATTGTATCCCAAGGGGCCATAAAATTCTTGGGAATCTGGGTTGTCTCCAGACTTAAGATTTAGTACTCACGTACTTCGAAAACGAGGAGGCTTATTGCTAGCATACTTCCAATACAAGAGGGTCTACCCAACAAAGCAGTTTCCTCCTGCTATATGGCGCTGAGTTGTGAGTGGACGTTGTTAGATTTGCCAAGTACAGGGATAATTTGGTATCCATCCACAGGAGGTGTTGCATGAGAGTAGCGGTCGCCTATAGGACGGTATCCAGTGAGGCGGTTGAGGTGATTGCTAGACTCTCGCCTGTAGACTTGATGATAATGCAGTGTAGCAGAAGTAGGGAATGAGAACACTCCCATTAGAGAAAAGGAAGCGCTCTGCTGATGAACTAGAAGAAGAGATCGCACAAACATGGCAGGAGCGGTAGGACCGGGTCACGAAGGGTAGGTGGACCCATCGCCTTATTGGGGATATCAGGGGGTGGTGCCGGGGAACCCACTGCACGCTGAGTTTTGCGTTAACACAATTCTTGGTGGGTCATGTGAGATTCAGGTCTTATTTGTTCAGATTCGAGCTCGACCTGTCTAAAAATTGCCCGGAGTGCAAAGTAGAAGACATCCCCCCCAACATGTATTCTTTCTGTGCCCGCGATTCGTCATAGAGCGTAGGGAGATGCTTGGCAACCTTAGATGTGAGCACATGTTTCGCTCTGAAGATACTCTACAGATCCTATTACACAGTGGAAAACTGTGGAAAGATTGGTTAGAACGGTCATGAGGAAGCTGCATATATATGAGGAATCCCGCAGAGGAGAATGGTGCCGGAGGGTGCGGGGGCATACACGTTCTTGGCTGAGTGTTTAGGGGGTTCCCCATTCGTGTGGGGTCGCCTGGGTGCGATGAGGCCGGGAATACTTTGTTCGTGCATGGTGGTGGCCGCTGGTAAATGGTGTGACGGTTTGAGATTTCAACGGTGTGTACCGCGTGAGTGTTGTGGATGTTTGAAGCTTTTTCCTGTTTAAGCATGGTGCTTGTGCGATGTTGTCGGTGTTTATATTTGATGTGCTGTATGTGTTGAATCCAGTGGTGTTTGTGTGGTGGTGTGTCACATTATGTTGGTTTGTTATGACTGTGTGTGTGGATGTTTCCCCCTTCTTCTGATGAAATGCTTTTATAAATAGTACCAGGAAGGGGGAAAGCCAAGGGAGGAGATTCAGTCGGTATGCGCAGGTATACATACGCCCTTGGTAATAACTGGCGGAACCTGTTAGCGAGCCGAACACTGCTTAGGCGCCCGAAAATAGACCCTCGCAAGAAAAACATATACACTGAGGCATACATGCCCGACCTTTAATAAATTGCAAAAAACTTTTGTCTTTTAGTTCATTACTCCTCTGATATTGTAGGACATTCTCCTTAAGTCGGAGTTTTTCATCATTTTGTTTTTTGTTGCCAATCATTTAATCGCGCTTTGGTTTGATATAATTCTTCTGATCTTAATTTGAGTACACGTTCTCTAGTTTTCTAATTTTCTCTTTCTATATTCATCTTCCCCCCTTAAATCTTTTTATTCTTTTCTTGGTCTTAACGTTTTCTTCCTCTTTATATTTATCATCTTCTCGTAATTTTTCACTGTTTCTTTGGTTTTAACATTTTCTTTCCTTTCATATTCATCTTCTTGTCGTTTTTTGAGATATATGTCTTCATGTTATCTTTCTTTTTCATGTATGATTGTTTCTTTATAATTTTTGTTATTCACCAAATAATCCAATTATAAAAACTGAATATTTCACACTGTAAGGGCGAAATTAATATTTGTAACCCATTTATACAGCAGTTCATTAAACGGAATAGTTTAATTATTATTAACATTCGTTTATACGACACCAGAAATCTAAAACGTTTGTTAATCAGCAGCTCAGGAAGTTACGAATAATACTGATCTAATAATACGAATAATAAACGGACTTTTACTCTATCGGAATATTTCATGTAAGATTGTTGAATTATTAATTGTATAAATATTTGATGTTAATAAAAACTAATATTTCAGCAATTGTGTAATTGTTTACTTTATTCAGAAATGGGAGGATTGTATCTCACTTTCAAATGAAGTAAGTTTAAATGAAGTGTAGCAAAAAATGTGTATATGTAATTTAATAGGCGTACAAGGAAGCCATTTGGTGTCCACATCAGATTTTTTTTAAATTTGGTCGAATCAGTCCTTCTGATACACAAACTAACAATTTATTTGATAGTTTATAATCGACTATTCTTAAGTAAATGTCAAATATACAAAAACCAAATTACATACACATCTACTGTACAAAATTAACACTAAAATTTCTGATGAAGATTTTAGTAGCTTTGGTTCAGAGACTTGATAATCAAGAAAAACATCCGGAAAGTGGATTAGCGATTTATTTTTTTTATAGGTAAAAACAGTTTTTCCTCTGCGATAAGGATTTAATTATAACCGGAAAAGTAAAATAGTTATGTCAGGGAAAAGACAAAAATTTTAATTAAAAAACAAAAAATTGCGCAAAATCTACGGTAATCATAACATAGATTTTAGCTATTATTAAATTTATAAAATATTCATATACATTATCTTGAAACGACTAACTGTTAAGCAAATATCCATTGAATTACATCATGGAGTATATAACTAAAATGTTGCGATTTACAGAATGTTTAAAAATATATAGCCGAATTTAAATGTGGTATGTCATTATTCATAACAATATCAAGCAATTTTGCTATAAATGTGATCAGAAACGCTTCGTTTTCCGTCCAGTTTCGTTTGCGCTATTTTTTTCTAGAAAAAATTCATATCTCAAAACTTATTCAAGTATTTTAATCAAATTAAATTTTAAATGTCTGTGTAAAATTTTAAACCCTCATTTTTTTAAATAAATAAATATGAAACTATGTTTTCGTATTTAAAAATGGAGAGAATGTAAATTTTATATCATTAATAACTTCTTTGTAAATATGCATTTTAATAGATCATGTTAAACGAGAAAAAAAGTGACTCCACGTTAGATTTAAGTACGACTTCAAACAAAGTTTGATGAATCTGAAAAAAATAGTAATTTTTGTTAATGTGAATACATCTTTTATTTACCGTAACAAAAATAGAAGATTGTTAATTCGATTCGGATGCTTTTATTTTTTTTATTTTTTTTGAAAATTAGAAAGAAGTTGCCTTTACTAAAACATTAAACAAATAAATAAAACGGGAGAAAAAACAAATCACCATTTTTAATTATCATCTTTTAAAGAGTTTACATACGCAAATTACGGATTAGAAAAATTAGAAATTTCTCTAATCGATTAATTAATTTAATTAATTCATTAATTATTTTCTTTAATCCTTATAACTTATAAAATAAAATTAACCGTTAAGATTGATTGATTTCCTGTCGGTTGTTGTGACAGAAGCGGTGTTAACCACAGAAAAATTACGCGGAAGATTTAACGCTATCTAAAAGCTTAGAAAAACTTATTTCACTTAATTTGTTGGCACCGATCCCCCTTCTGTACTCGCTTTCTTGCTCGCTCGCTTGCCGGCTATAAATAAATTTTCCTGCCTTGTTCGGGAACTCTGGGATAAGCCTTCTCTGTAACATCCTGGAGCGTGCCTCGCAGTAAGTTCGACAGCACATAAAATAAGACAGCTTAAGGGAAAGTTGAAATACGCGTTCTCCTCGTTTCTATCGGTGATGGTGTTAGTGCTTGCTTACTCGTTCGCTTGCTTGCGGGTATTTAACCGCCCTTCATTTTAGTGGTCGTCGAGGTCTGTAGTGGTGTACTGCGGTGGTAAAGCGGTTCAGGTGCTGTCGGTTCGTTTTAATTCTCCTCTTGGGGCGGGGTCGAATGCTAACAAACTCGTGTTTTTACCCGTATCGATCGATAACATCCTAATACCTTTGTTGTTGTCTCGATGTATCGTAACTTAATCGTATATACACTGTTACCTAGCGCCTTGCTCGTTTTAATTATAATGTTGATTCTTGTAGTCGCTTATTGTTATTTATACTTCCCATTTAAATCGTTTGATGTGCTGAAATGTTTCACATCGCTCGGTAATACTACTAATTACTAATTAGTGATACTACTCTGTGAATTAGTATTCTGCTACTAAATGTCGTACGTGTACAAAGGTTGTCGTTCACTTCTGTAATATTCACGAAAAACAAACATTACTCTGGGTCTTGGCCTATCCTTACTTCTAATCTTGCTATTGTTAACTTGGCTGCATTCACTAATCTACGAGTGTCGTGTTCGTTATTTTTAATTTTTTTAATCTTTATCCCCCTCCTATGAATAATTCATTATTATTAATTCGATTCGATGATTTCATTAAAACTATTAAAAAATAAATCGTGAGTACCTGTATGTTATAAATTAACTTACTGTCGCGTCAACTTCATATTATGACGAATTTTCTGTCTTTTTTGGTAAAAAATTAATTCATGTTAATCTGTTTTATTTTTAAAAAAATCAATTATAAAAATTAAAGTTAAAAAATGTCGCGCACTCCGATTAAAGCCGGTAATAAGTTTTTAGTTGTCTATAATAGTAATAATAATGTAGAATGATTAAGCGTACAGTAATAATAATAGTAACACGGATGAGTTATTTTGAAAAAGAAGGCATAGCTGTTATCACCAAATATTATTACCGTTTTTGAAAGTATTAAATAATTTTGATTATGTTTACGGTACAGTGCAAGTTAAAACATTCAACGTTGTATTGTAATAGTGTTAATAGTAATGGATGATGTCATAATTATGTTGTGGCATTATTCTTTGTTAAATTTGTGTAGCGTTTTGTATGTAAACAAAATATGCAGCTGTCAGCCTGCAAACAGCTGTGATATCGCATAAATGCGATACAATCAGGCTAGCAAGATCAGGGCCACTCCACTAAAAATAATCGAGATTAAAACACAGGTCAATTTGTAAATGACGAAGCGGAGTAGTGGTTATTTCTCCTTGAATGCTCCCATCAAATTCTCCTCGGCTGTCAATTCACAAACCGGTAGCCCTCTGCGCTGCTTTCTCCCGTCATCCATGATTGTCATTCGCGTATCCTTAATTCTTTTAAATTCATCTAACGCTTGGTATGTATTACCAATTCTTTAAAAAATTCATTTGTTAATTGTACAAATTTATTGCAGCTATCGATAAAGGAATTTGTAGTAAGATGAAAAGACGTTTACTCTAAATAATAGTTTTTTTTTTCAATTTCTGTTAATAAATGAAACGCGTATACTTTTCAAAAATTAATTCATATATATTTTACTTCTATATTACTCGTATAATATTTATTGTTTCATTAGAATAAATACATTAAGAACAAATGCCACGTTTATCTCTTAAAATTATTAGTGCAAAAATAGAGCGCATCGTGGTCTTTATATGTATATATATATATATATACATTTAATATATACACATATATATACACATTTAATTTAATACACATTATTAATTATACACATTATTTAATTTATACACATTATATATATACACATTTAATTTTTATTTTTTACGTTTTTTATTATTATGAATAAATGCTCTTTGATCTTTAGTTTGAAATATTTTTTCGTAGAATTGGGATATATTTAGACAACTCTATCACTTACGGTGCTCCCACCCACGCACATGCACATACGAACACACACACACAAACACGCACACAGAACAAGCTTTTACTCTTTCTCATCATTTTGTACTCTCAAGGGTTACAAATGGAATATTTATTTCGTGCTATGGGAACGAAAACAAAGCCGCAGCTATAAATGTAAATCTTTCTGGTAACTTTTTATCCTATAGGATATTGATTGTACAATTCACACGTCCACAGCACACCCATGAATTACTCTTTTCTGATTTTTAGAGATTTATCAGATTTGTTCTTTTTTAGTTGTGTGTGTGTGTGTGTGTGTGTGTGTGTGTGTGTGTTCGTATGTGCATATATATATATATATATATATATATATATGTGTGTGTGTGTGTGTGTGTGTGTGTGTGTGTGTGTGTGTGTGTGTGAAGATAAAATTGATTCTATAATATTTTATTATTTATATAAAGATATACTCTGTATTATTTACTTTTCTCTTTTTTTTATAATCTTTTAAAACACTTAAAAATTTATTTCATATATTTTGGGTTTACGTGTGCGTATGTGATTTGTTATGTATTTATTATGCAAGTCTAAAATTTTCCAATCGTTTCTTATACATCTACCTGTGAAATAATCATTTATTTTATCTTTGAAAAGTTTGTTTTATAAGCCTAATATTTCTTCACACATACTCACTCACTCATACACACATAAAATTTATATAAAATACAATAAAAAAAAAACAAAAAAAAAACTTTAATTTCGTAAAAAATAATACAGCGAAACATCAAAAAATAAAACAAAGTTGGTTAACCTTACGATTTAGCCTAAAATCATGTCGATCCAATTCGGTCAGTAATGTGTGTTGGTTTTTTATACTTGAAAAATCTTAGAATTTTACTCAAACACCATGTCACTTAGCCGGATTTTTGGAGTATATGTAAATTTCCTGCTAATTTTTTTATTTTTTTTAGTTACGCTTATTTTATTTTGTTTGTAGAAAAAAGAATTGATATTAAAAAAAAAAAAATAGTAAAACGTTTGTCTTGCCTTATCGGTTCCAAAACATTTACGCGGAAATGTAGAATCAATTTATCCACAAAAATCACTACTTTTATTAAATTTGATCTTTAAAAGTAATTATTTTCTCTGACCTCCATATATTTTTCGAAACTGTTTTATAACACTAATATAAACAGTTTTTCATCAGAATTAAAAAAAAATATCTCTTCTTCTTTATAAATAGAATCACATTTATCAAAAAAGATATAATATTTTAAATTACGTAGATTCCTACGTAACGTTTAAGTTGGAAAAAGTGAGGTACACATTCTAAAAGGTTAAATATCTATTAAGAACAGGTTCTTGGCGCTCCAAACTGCAGCTCTGCAGTTAGTACTGTAATTAGGTGATGCTCTGCTTGATTATATATCTAACTCTTTTGCAGATAAATAAATTACAATTTTTTTTTTTTTAAGTGTAGTGCGAAAAAATAATTTCAGTTCACCTGGATACGCATATATATAATTCTTCTTTTATAAGCCGTAATTTAATCGATGGCCAAGACATCTGAATTTGTTAAGATGAAACATATTAAAAACATTTTATGTATGTTTATTGAACATTTTTAAATTCATTTGTCTAGGCTTGGAGTAGAGTATCCTAAAAGAAGATATTTCTGAAAATATACAAATATCATGTTTCTTTTTAATGAATTGTTAATAAAATAATTTAGAATTTAAGAGCATTAATTTTTTTACGAATCATAATTACAGCGTCTTTTATAAAATTATAGCCTCTCTGAAACCTTTCTTTTTTTTCGTTAGTAGACAAAACAAGTTTCAGGGAAAGTTATATTTAAATGCTATAAAAATATAACCGTAATAAATTACATATAGTATTTTCTTTGTATAAAAATATTGTAGGAAAGGAACCGACGATACTTTTTGTTACTGATCCTTATTTTTTTTTGCCAAGTCCTCTGAAATTCAATTAACTTTGCGAGTTATACCTTCACTCTTTTCACCTTAGGGACATGCTGTATACTTAACATCGATACTCTCAGAGAAAGCATATCTAACAAGCAAATATTGTACCTTAGACGCATAACTTAAGGAAGATCGAGGAAGTTAGTATAAAGAAACAAATTAATGCATATCGATGTATGGAAAATGACGTAATTATACACGTTTTTTTTCGATTCTAGAGGGAAAAATATTAAATTTTTAATTAGATTTATAAAAATTTACGTCATAATGATGGGCAAGATTCTGAGGTTAAAATTCTAGTTAAAGTTAGTTGCTTTTATACGGATCTGAATACTAGACAGTGAATACAGGTGTACTTTGGCGGTCGCGTTTCTATTAACAACACGTCTCAGGAACGGTCGGCCAAGCACAAGATTACACCTCAAACATATCATCCTCACCTCCGTGGTTGCTTATTGTTTACCCACGCCGTGGGTGGTTGCTTATTGTTTACTAGTTGAACGGATTGCAACGTAACGTATACATCAGGAAAAAAAAGGAAAAGATTTTTGTATAAGATTTCAATAAAATAAATTTAAATTGAACCTTTTATTTTTTCCCTTTTTATAAATTTCAATAGTTTAATTCTTGTTAAAGGATAAACAGACCTTGTTAAAAACTTATTTTGCTTATAATAAGAAAAACTACATTAAATATTTTTATTTTTTTAATAAACAATAAATCGTAAAATTACTTAAAGTAAATTAAATAAGTTTATATATACTACGTGAAACTTAACCGTAAAGCGGGTCAGGAGTTAACAAACTTTATAGCTATTCGCCCCAAATTGTTGTCGTCGTCAGATCGATTTTTAGTGAGTTGTTTGCAAATGCAAGCCGGTGGTGTGGTGTTTTGTATTTGTGTACCTACAGCTTTTTAAGAAAGACATCGATTAATGAGCAGGAAACACGCTACGTGTTTTGCTTTAGATTCTTATAATATAACGGTCTGAACTATTGTGTATTTTCAATCTGTTATTTTATTTGTATTTATTTTTTTTATAATTTTTAGTAGTTATTCAATCAATGTATTAAAAATACTTAAATTCTGCACGTTTTTATCCGGAAACATATATTTTTACATACATGTTTTTTGCAGTAGATTTTTATAAGTAAAAAAAAAAACAGTATTATAATTAATATTACTAGCGTACTTTTTTTTAAAATTAAAATTCAGTTTCTAATTACCATTTTCTTTTTAGTCGTATTTTGATGAATTCAAATGAGTTAAAAATTCTCACGCAATGCTATTTCGCTACTAAATACTTATAATATCTGCAAAAATTCGGTGGTTATTTATACCGCGTTTTAAAAATATAATAATATATATTTTAATATAATTAATAAATTAATTTCCTAAAGAAAGATTAAAATTAAATCGATTTTTTTATATTAATTTTTTCGTAACTAACTTTTATTTGGTAAACTGAAAGCTTTATAAAAAGTATGTTACTTGAAAAATCAAGGATATAGACGGAAGGTTTGTTTTTTTCCGACATTACTCTACACGAAATGGACAGTTTTCGACAATTCCTTTTTTATTCTTTCTCTGATGTCCCGATGTCCCGTTGCGACATTTTTTGATTAATTAAGTAAACGGTATTTTAACGGAAAATTAAAAAGACTAACTGACAACATGTTATTTTTTTGAAGTTACCGTATTTATTTATTTATTACTAGCCCGTTAAGGGTCGCTTTACTCACCAAAACGTCTAACCAGAGAGCTCCACTCCCTGGACCCCCGACGAGTTCGTTTCCTCATGGTTGTAAGAGACTTTCGCATTTATACGCTTGATCGACCTCCAGGTCCTGATTTCTTTCCTCTTTGGTTTCTTGTTTAAATAAAACCCGGATGCGCTTAGCGGTACTTGACAGTCGTCCTGGATTTGATTTCTTCTTAGACGGCATAATGAAAAAGATTAAAAATACTACGTAGAAGAAAGAAGAAGAAAAATGAATAACGAAAGGGAACGTTATGTAAAAAAAAAGAAACGACGAAGGAGGTATACAGATTTTACAAACGCTTGTAAAAATATTAAATTACAAAAGACAGAACAAGAGTAATTACAGTAATGCGAATATTAAATATTTTACAGATATTCATTAAAGAAAAAAGAATCAGTCGCTTCTCTTCATTATATTTCTGTTGCCTTGGTGACAGAAATTTAACGGAGTGAAAGATTTAATTTTTGTTTCTTTAATGAATATTTTTAATTCACAACTTCTCCCCCAAGGTGGCTAGAGCCTCGATCTATTGCTTAAAATCTTCCCCGTAATAACATCAATGTATTCTGAAAATTTGAAAGCAATCGCTCGACTGGTTCTCGCGTGATGCTGTAGCAGACATACAAAATTTCGCATTTACATATAATATATATATATATATTACTATATATGATATAGTAATTCTAGCCGAGAGTAAAAAGGATTTAGAAGAAACAATAAACGGCATAGATGAAGTCCTACGCAAGAACTATCGCATCAAAATAAACAAGAACAAAACAAAAGTAATGAAATGTAGTAGAAATAACAAAGATGAACCACTGAATGTGAAAATAGGAGGAGAAAAGATTATGGAGGTAGAAGAATTTTGTTATTTGGGAAGTAGAATTACTAAAGATGGACGAAGCAGGAGCGATATAAAATGCCGAATAGCACAAGCGAAACGAGCCTTCAGTAAGAAATATAAATTGTTTACATCAAAAATTAATTTAAATGTCAGGAAAAGATTTTTGAAAGTATATGTTTGGAGTGTCGCTTTATATGGAAGTGAAACTTGGACGATCGGAGTATCTGAGAAGAAAAGATTAGAAGCTTTTGAAATGCGGTGCTATAGGAGAATGTTAAAAATCAGATGGGTGGATAAAGTGACAAATGAAGAGGTATTGTGGCAAATAGATGAAGAAAGAAGCATTTGGAAAAATATAGTTAAAAGAAGAGACAGACTTATAGGCTACATACTAAGGCATCCTGGAATAGTCGTTTTAATATTGGAAGGACAGGTAGAAGGAAAATATTTTGTAGGCAGGCCACGTTTGGAATATGTAAAACAAATTGTTAGGGATGTAGGATGTAGAGGGTATACTGAAATGAAACGAGTAGCACTAGATAGGTAATAGGAGAGCTGCACATCAAACCAGTCAAATGACTGAAGACAAAAAAAAAATATACATACAATATATATATGTATGTAGATTAGATTATTGATAATCGCGTAATGATATGACATTGGAAAGTTTATACCAAAATTCGACGAAAATGTTACTCTAAACTTAGATTAAAGATTTTAGAAAATAATAATTATATTACATACCTTTACATTACAAACCTTACACTCAATAGTTTTTAGTCTGCTTCCTTTTTCTGGTATTTTCTTTTCTTTTTTTTAATGGAAATTTAGTCTTCTTGTTTTTTTTTTTATTTCGTGGTTATAAAGAAGTACTAGTTTTACGTTTATTTTTTATTTAATATTTTGTTTATTTATTATTTTTTGTCGGCATGCTGTCAGCGTTTTTTTAGTAGTCTCTTACAATTTTATATTTAATTTTTTTTTTTTTTCACTTAAAAAATAAAAGATAACTCTTTTTCAGTTCGTAAGAGTTTTGATTTTGACATCTGTGACAGAATAAGGGTTTATAAGTTATTCGTAGTTGTTTTTAACCGAGTGTCAGACTTCAAAATATCGGAATTTAAAGAATTTTATTTTTAATAATGTTTTTTTTAGAGTTGATATTTCGAAAAAAATGTATTTATAGATTTTTATTTTATTTCAGTGCCGGTATCACACTGTTACCCTATGAAGTTTGATTTAACTTAATATTAAATGACCGGTTTATATTAATTTTCATACGTATTATACTAAATTATTTTAATAATTTTTATTTATATTTTGCTGATTTTTTTAAAAAACTTTTATAAGTATGTACTTATTTGTTTTGGAGTCCCGTAATATATAAATCCGATAACCATATTGAAATCCATTTTTCAAGAAAATTGACTATATTCCAGTTAATGAATTTCACACAGTTATTTTGTATTGGAGAAAACGCTTACTTATTTCTGTTTTATTCTTATGTCGATAAAAGCGTTCTGGTATTACAAGTCCACCAAGAAATATCCTTATCTATGCGCCATGCCCATTACCGTTCTCCGAGACTAAAAAAAAGTGTAATAAGCAAAAACGCAACGAATAGCAGCTAACAATTTTTTTGTAGTTGTTTACTCCTATGAATTTTTCTACCGGATACTAACAAAATGAGCGAAAATAGTCACTTTATAGAATATCAAATATGTAACTTAATTGCTTAATTTAAATGCTTTTAAAGGCCTGAAAGTTATTACGTATATTTTTACAGATTTTTCTGTTATCGATGTGTACTGTGTATTTGTAGATACAAGCAGTCTGTTTTATATATATATATACTTTTATGTAATACTCTCTAAATATTTACTAGTACTTGTATTTACTCACTATAAGATGTGGTGAATTTATATTCAGAAATAATAATAAATACTTTATACAACTAATTTCTGAACCGTACGCGGTATATTTGGTGGTAAAGTCGGGAATGCATTTGGAAGCTTTTAATTCTATATTACATCAAGAGGTCGGAAATTATAATTACTGCGTTGGCGATAAGCGTTTGCTCTATTTTCTTTAGAAATGTAACCGTTTATATTTATAAGTTTGTTTAAGAGTCTACGAGTATATAGTGTAAAATGCAATTTTATTGTTCATTTTTCGTGTTATACGTAAAATGTAAGCGATGTTTGGCTTTATTCCAATTTAACTTTTTCATCGTTATTGCTTACATTTCCGTAATTTTATTAAAGTATTTATAAATGTAGAATAATGTATAAAAAATTCTTTTAAAATTAAATTTTATGTATACCTAACCGATCAGGCTAGTTCCCCTCTAACCAGGGGGCTCTGCTCCTGAACCTTTCTTTATTCATTAAACTCGTGCTTGTGTGAATAATAACGATAAATACAATTAAAACCGGTTTTCTTATACGTATTTAATTTATAGAAACTATCTGTGTGTTGTAATACACTCGTCCTTCGCATTTTTGCCCGTCCTTCGTACGGGTAAAAATGTATTTTACCTGGTTCTTAGCGTTACACTATAAATACGACTAGGAAGTGACTGGTATTTCGTTTCTCAATTTTTTTTAAATTTTTATGTTTTTTTTTTCATATTATGTTTTTAGTCAAGTAACCGAGGGCAGTCGCGTTGCACATGCAATAACATTAATGAGCGGCGGCTCAACCAATACAGCCGCTTATTGGTTGAGTCGCCACGTCGTACTCTTAAAAAAATCAAAATTCGAAAAATCCCGATAAAGCTTTTAGATATTTACTTGAAGAGTATTTTCAAGCCTGAATCGAATAAATATCTCGTTTAATATAGTCGCAAATACGGAAAATTTGGAATCGTTATTCGAAACATTTTTACCTTTGTTCACCCCTATCGAGGTCGAATTTATAAAAATCTAGAGATTGATTTTCAGATATTCGCATAATTATATGCACAAAAAATTAAAGTTGATATCTTCATTTGGAACCGAGAAATTCAAAAAACAGTAAAATTTATTTTATCCCGTTTTAACTTTTTAAACTCGGAATTTCAAAAAATTCTTTCTTAGACTTTTACAATGTAAGGAAAACTTGTATACAGATTCGCCGATTTATCTTCAGTAGTTATTTTTTCTGGGCGTTTTGCCAGTTCAGATATCTTTTTTTGTAGGTGCAGTTTATTAAAAGACTGGATTTTAATTAAATACGAAACGATTCGCAAAAAATGTAACAAACTTTCAGGACATGTTCTACTGATAAAATAAAAGAAGAAATTTCTTACAAACATAGGTTCGGGAACGCTTTGTTAACGAGTGCTAGTTGAAGAAACATTTCTGCGCCTTGGGTAAAATTAAGCTATATAGACTATAATCGTTCGGACCCAAATTATATGGTAAATTTTGTTTTGTATGAAATCGACCTTGAAAAGTTTAAAAAATAGATCCTAAAGCTGTACTTTTAGTATATTTAAAAAATGTATTGTAAAAGACAAAAGATTGGGGTCAGAATAAAAAAAACTTTTATGTTTGACGTAAAATAAGTCTGTTTAACGGATGGTAATAAACACGTAAAATTTGCAAACAAAACTTGTAAAAATTTAATTCTGAATAAACTGGTGTGATAAAGTCCATTAAAACTAAATACATCCGTAAGAATTTCAAAGTTTATTACAACAAAACACGACAAGATGTAACAGATTTTAACTAGGTATTAAAAGAAACAAAATTTTCACTAATACAAAACAAAAGAATTAAATATAAAAAAAAAAAAATAGTCAAGTAAAATTAAAAAAAAAAAGCTGACGTTCAGTTGTAGGATCGACACAGTTGTTCTACAACTGTGGGTTGTTCCTGATGCACGGCTTACACAAACATACACACACAACTTAATTTAAAATATATGAAATTTTATTTAAATATAATTTTGTTTTTGTTTATTTAATTCAATGATTTTAACTAAAGCGCCCGCGCATACCGTATTTAATTGGCGCGGATGTGACGGTACTTGCGGCGACATCGGCGCTAACTAAAATAATGTAATTTCATAACTTACATAGAACAAATTTCGCGAGGCTTAACTCACAAGGTACCGAATCGACCGGGCCATCGTGTTCGAGATCCAGCCAAACCGAGTTACTTCTTTACCCTTTGAATATTATTCATTTATTTAATTCTGCCGATCACCTGTACGTCACAACATAGTAGCGATTACAACAACAATTTTGTGGTGGGGGCGCGATTTCACCCCCAAAAATTGCACAAACAATTTGCAATTATTTTTTCAAATATTGTTACTTTTTAATTGTTACAAATGTACCTAAAAAAAAAATATGACCTTATTCAGGCGAAATCTCCAGATACTGAGGGTAACCTTGCTTACAGCCTCACTTCATTGACCTTTTAAGTTGATAACTTAATGACATCAATGCCCCATGTATAGAAGTAATCTGACCAAGTTAGGTCCAAACGGTCCAATAGTTCTGGAAATGTAGGATGATTTAGAGGTCAGGACGAATACACGCGCGCGCGCACACACACATATACGAATATTAACTTCAGAAATATCTGCATCCGGTTTTTTGGTTGTTTGGGTTCCTTAGGATGTAAAAACCTCAAGATCCGGTGAAAACCGCACATGCTCCTATAACACTGTGTAAACAGGAAATTAAAAAATAAAATATCAAATAAAACAGTTTGTTAGACATCTTTAAAACTAATTAACAATTAATTTTAACTAAATTTTAATGTTTGTTTCATAAGTTGGTAATTACTAACATCCGATTCGAAAATTAAGTTTTTTCTATGGTACTTAAACAACAATGCCGGCTCCGTGGCGCGAATGATAGCGTCTCGGCCTTTCATCCGGAGGTTCCGGGTTTGAATCCCGGTCAGGCATGGCATTTTCACACGCCACAAAAATTGTCATTCATCTCATTCTATGAAGCAATACCTAACGGTGGTCCCGTAGGTTAAAAAATAAAAAAATTTAAGCGGCAATAAACATTTAAATAAATAAATGGAGTAGTAGTGCGTGTACTTTATTAACTAACGGTCCGTTATAAATTTTCCAAGGAAGAATACGCAGACATCATTTTTGCTCGTGGGTTCTGCGATGGAAATACACGAGCTGCTCAGCGGGAATAACATCACAGATTTCCGAACAGGAGGATTCCAGGGCACAGAACCTTCGCCTCGGTATTTTGTTGTTCATGTATCAGTGGATTATAGTCTTCTGAACGACAAGAGCATCCATCGGCATCATTGATGCTAAAACGCATTTTGAAAAACAAAACGGTTGAAATACTAAAATATCACAAAAATTACACTAAGCGTGGTAAAATATATTTGTCGACAGGATTATCGGAATTCACACGAATACCAAACAAGGAAATAATTCCGGTTCTCTTCCTTGTCCCGAATAAGCCGATTCCTGAATTTGATGAACATCTATTTTAAACGACTTTTAACCATCATTTTAATGCCAGGAAAGTATAGCTGAGCGAAAGAAATTTCATAGCTATCCCCCAGATTCAACCCCCTAATGGAGGACGTAATTATGTAAACTTTTAAACCGTGAAGGAATTTTCAAATCGATCGTAATTTATGAGATAGTCCAGACAAGCAAAAAAACTCTATCTCCCATAATGTTTTTGATCGTAATGAAATTCATATAAATATAATATATGTGTTTGTATCCGTGTGCGCGCGGCTACGTTGATTTAATTTTGTACGGCTTGAGTATTAAAATCATGATATGGATAAAGAATAAAATGTCTTTTCAGTCTGAAACATAAATTTGATTCGTTAAAACTATATATAGTTTAATATAATTTAAGCAGTGCAAGAAAAAAAAAATTTTGAATTTTTAATCGTTAACACCGTGTTGAATAAATTATATATTATTTTATTAAAATATCAATATATAATTTACCGGTAATTTATTTTTCAATTATATTTTTAATTATATATTTTGCACAGGATTTTTAATTTTAGTTTATAATATTTGTTATAAGTATTAAATTAAGACTTAAAAAAAAATTGACAGCTAAAAAGAGAAAGTAAAAATTATCCCCAGTTGTTTTAATTTACATTTTTATTAAGAGATTTTAATATTCATATACTTAATGCCCATCATTTTTATTTTTATTTAGAAAGATTGTTATTGTATGTTTTTTTTTTTAAATATTAAATGACCTTAGAGTATTTTCTAGATAATTTTAAAGATAGAGTCCCAAAATATAATAAATAAATGTTTTATTCTGATCGTTACATAGTAATTCAATTATAGTCGTATTGATCGCGTAATTATAAAATGAATTATTAACGTAAACATTATAAGATATAAAACAGGTGTGTTTAAGTCCACTTTAATTTTTAAATGCAAAGCCAAGAAAGGTAAATACATTAAATACGAAAAATACCTACAAAATAATTCACGATTCAGAAAACGCTATTGAAAGTTATTTTGAGCACATATTGACTCGTAAGTATACGTTGAAGGGGATACAGATAAATCGTTTCTTTTTATTTCTCTTTTTAATATTGTTTACGTAAAAAAATATATATTTTAATAGTATTTTAAAAATCTGATGATTTTCAACGATTCGGCAATTTGTAAGCCGAAGTATCGTGTTGAATGACAGTTTCTTTATCTGGTTTGGTATTGTTATTTTTTAAGAACTAATAATTCTTTTTTTTATGTTGCACGTTTATAAATACACACAGGAAGAAAACTCAGTTTACATGTTTCATAGTTATGAGCGCCACATAATAACAGTCTGAAGGCCCATTTTTTAAGCTTAAGAAAATGTTTTCAAACAGTAAATTAACAAACGTATTTATTTATTTTCGTCTATGTTTTAAAATTGATTTTTTTCTTTTATTAAATAATTCTTTAATAGACTACGTACAAAAGCAATCGAATTCAGTCTTCGATCGCTGGCTACTTAACACAGGAAAGAGTCCGATTCATATCGAACTTCTTGTGAAGATAATGTTAATTAATTACTTTCACTCCGTTTCTGAACTTTCAAATAAACTTCATTTAAGAATGTTTTTGCATTGTATTTTTATTTTACCGTTAAGTTCTCAGTTTTGTTCGTAGTTTTAGTATCGTTCTTAATTCAGTGTAACCACCTCTGACGCTAATTGTGATTTAATCTCTGTTTGTAATATTTACTAGTCCGAATTTTTTTTAAATTTATTTTATTAGGACAAATTTAATTTCTTTAAAATTTAATTAATTTATTTTCTCATGAGACAACTTTATTAAAGTTATGGTTACAAGTGTTTTCAAATCTTTTGTTTATCAAGTACTCCTACTTGATACACCTTCACAGTCAAACTACTTGTTTAGAGTTTTTTCGTTAAATATGTTATTCTGCAGCAACTGTAACCCGTGTTACTTTAGTAAACCGCAGCTATTTATACGAATGGAGCGATTTAAATTTTTAGTTGTTTTTCTGTTTTACTAGTTTTTGTTCTTTTTTCCGTATAATTTATTATATTTTTTTAACTAAGTATAAAATTAAAAATCAAAAAGTTTGATAAAATTGAATATTTTAAAAGTTTATGACAGTTAAGGCTTAGAACCTTTGGGAAAAAGGGGACAAATAATTCCGTGAAAGAACCAAGTCGATAGTCGGAATAAGTACTGAAAAAATTGTGAACATGTAGCGCATAGGTGAAACAAATAACCCCGTTTTCATCGTTTCCATACGGTCCGGGGCTAAAAAATGTCTTCACTTTGAATATTTTTATTTTAGTCGACTGTTGACTCATTTTACATAATCTATTACAATACTAACGCGGCCATATCTTTTACGATTCTGTTAGTTTTTAAAAAATTTGTATCTATTCAAATATTTGCCACAAGAAGAAAACTTATACTTCGCACGCAATAAAATTCAATCGAATCGCATAATACTCTGGACAAAATAAAATAAGTTAATGTACGGTTATTTTTTATAATAATAATAACAATGTTTTGGAAAAACAATTTAGTAATAAAAACATCATTAGTAATGAGTTTATATTACAATAATATCCAAATAATATTACAATAATATATGGTACTGAATTAAATTTCTGTTTTATTGAGTTTGCCTAATAAGATGATAAAACTAAATATCTTGCAAAAACTGTACAACGATGATTCCTTTCCGCACTTCCTCTAGCAAACATGGAGTTAGATATACATCAAGACGTAGTAGCACAGCCTCTCGCTACGCTATTACATCTTCATTAGGCTTTTATATACGTGAATATTTTAGATAAAGTGATAACAGTTCAATCGATTGAAACTTTAGTCATCCTCACAAATCAATCTTATTTATAGTTATGTATAATTATTTAACATAAATTATGGCTAAAATTGATTATTTTTCTACTTTATTTTTACATAAAACTACAGTCCTACAATCTACACATACTTTTTTCTATTGATAAAAACTTTGTATAATTTCGTTTTTAAATTAAACGATTTTACATTTTTAATTGCTTGTACGAAGTAAAGGAAATATGGTGATCGCGAAAAATTTCGATTTTCAGATTTCAACGGAAATATCAATCCATTTAGACCATCCCTGAATCCATTTTGACTAGTTTCGGTGTGACGTCTGTACGTACCTCCGTATATACGTATCTCCCATAATTGAAACACGATTAGCGGTATCTAGTTGTGTACTTCCCCTTTTGATTGCAATTGACTGAACCAAAAGTGTCAAAAAAAGCCCAAAATCCCAAAGAATTTGGTTTTTTGACTTTTTTTTAGCTGCAGTAATAAGCCCTCATTAAAAGCTTTTCAATGATATATCATAAATGGTACTTATTTTCATTGGTTCCAGACTTATAGACAAATAAAATTTTAATTAATGAAATATTTGGATCTCGAAAGGGAAGGTACACGGTTCGAATCACACTTCAGTTTAATTTTTTTTTAAGTTGTTTTATAATTTAAATATATTGATTTATTAAAAATTTCGAGTATTAACCCGTGATTGTAAAAAAATAATAATAATATAATAACTTAAAATTATTAATAATAATAATAAATAATAATTCAATAACAATAAAAAAAAAATAAGAAAAAATCTTAAGTTAGTAGTGAAATAAAATTTTATGTACTTTTAAAAATGCGTGTATGTATTTAATATGCATTATTACATATTTTTAACCGAAGTCTGTTAATAAAATAATGAGATTGGTTCAGAAAAACATTTTATTTACAATCCAATTATACATGAACTCTACCACCTTCGAAATAGTTCCCTTGGGAAGCCACGCAACGCTTCAAACGGTTATCCCAATCTTCATAGCAATGTTCGAACCCAGAAACCGGAATGTCCTTCAGATGGTCGGATTTTTTTCAGATGGTCCTTCAGATTTTTTAAATATTTTCTACTGTTCCCAAAACGGTGTCCTTTGAAGTTTTTTTTTTTTAAAGTCGGGAACAGAAATAAGTCGCAGGGACTCAAGTCAGCTGAATAAGGTGATTAAGGAACTACAGGAATGATTTTCTTTGCTAAAAGCTCATTAATTGAGAGTGCAGTGCAGTGTGCATGGCATTGTCATGATGCAGCATCCAGTTGTCTTTAATTGCTGGCCTCACGCGAGCAACTCTTTTCCGCAGTCTTTCAAAAACTTCTCGGTAAACATATTGATTTACAGTTGTCCTGTAGGCACTGTCTTATGGACAGTGCCGTTATTTTTGAAGAAACAAATTAGTATGGTTTTAATTTTTGATTTGCTCATTTTTGCTTTTTTGGAACGTGGTGAGTTTGAAGTGCCACTCTTTACTCTGGCGTTTTGTTTCTGGGTCGTACTCAAACATCTAAGATTCATCATCAGTAATATCATTTTTTACAAAACCAGGATCAGTTTCAATTCGGCCTAGAAGATCGCGGCACATTTCCACGCTGTTGTTTTTCTGTTCAACAGTGAAGTTTTTTGGGACCAATTTTGTACAAAATTTTTTCATGTCCAATTCGTTTGTCAAAATTTGATGGACTGTGGTTCAAATGAACCGTACCACAGTATGAATGATTGTTCTACAATCATTCTGATAGTTAGCCGGTCGTACCGTATCAAGTCTCTGATTCGCTCATCATTGTCGTCACTTTTTGACGTTAAAGGTCTTCCAGAGCGTGGATCGTTCGAAACTGATTCCCAGCCATCTGAAAATGCTTTAAACCACTACTCGTGACAGAGCGTCATCTCCATGCGGCCATTTCAATTTTTAAAATGTTTCAATAGCATTCTCACCGTGTTTAGCACAAAACTTGTTTGCACAACATCGCTCATAATTAGTATCACTCATTTCTGTAACGCAAAGCAAAAACTCGTTTCACGAAATGTTTGTTTACGTCTCACGTGGCTACAATAGACCAAAAATGTACCTAATATAAATCAGCTGTTCGTAAAAGTTTGGAACGTGGTGAGTTTGAAGTGCCACTCTTTACTCTGGCGTTTTGTTTGTGGGTCGTACTCAAACATCTAAGATTCATCACCAGTAATATCATTTTTTAGAAAACCAGGATCAGTTTCAATTCGGCCTAGAAGATCGCGGCACATTTCCACGCTGTTGTTTTTCTGTTCAACAGTGAAGTTTTTTGGGACCAATTTTGTACAAATTTTTTCATGTCCAATTCGTTTGTCAAAATTTGATGGACTGTGGTTCAAATGAACCGTACCACAGTATGAATGATTGTTCTACAATAATTCTGATAGTTAATCGCCGGTCGTACCGTATCAAGTCTGATTCGCTCATCATTGTCGTCACTTTTTGACGTTAACGGTCTTCCAGAGCGTGGATCGTCTGAAACTGATTCCCAGCCATCTGAAAATGCTTTAAACCACTACTCGTGACAGAGCGTCATCTCCATGCGGCCTTTTCAATTTTTAAAATGTTTCAATAGCATTCTCACCGTGTTTAACACAAAACTTGTTTGCACAACATCGCTCATAATTAGTATCACTCATTTTCGTAACGCAAAGCAAAAACTCGTTTCACGAAATGTTTGTTTATGTCTCACGTGGCTACAATAGACCAAAAATTTACCTAATATAAATCAGCTGTTCATAAAATTACGATGTTTACTAATAACTTTACAGTGTTGCCATTGCGGCTGCCAAAAAAAAACTAATCTCATTATTACTTTATTTTCAGACCTTATGTAAGTCAGTATATTAAATAATCAGATGTTTAGTGAAACATCTGATTATTTAATATTAATTGAAAATTATAATTTAGAATCGTATTATTTCTGTTTTTTCTAGTTAATTAATTTCTGTCCAGTATACATGCCCTATCTTTAATAGCTTGCAAAAATTCTTATCTTTTAGTTCATTACCCCTCTGATATTGTCAGACAATATTCTCCCAAGTCGGATTTGATCATCATTTCGTTTATTTGTTTTTTGTTGCCAATCATTTAATCGCTGTTTGGTTTGATGTAATTCTTGTGATCTTAATTTGTGTACACGTTCTCTAGTTTTCAAATTTTCTCTCTTTTTAAATTCATCATCTCCTTAATCTTTTTAGTCATTCCTTAGTCTTAACGTTTTCGCCCTCTTTATATTTATTATCTTCTCTTAACGTTTTTATTCTTTCTTTATTTGCATCTTTTCTTCCTGTTTATTTTTTTTGTTTGCTACATTTTCTTTCTTTTTTCCTTATTTTAAATTTAAATATATTAATTTATGAATAATTATTAAACTCTGATTATAAAAAAAATAATAATAAATAATAATTCAACATTAACAATAAAAAAAAAAAATTAAAAAATCAGAAGTTATTAGTGAGATAACATTTTATGTACTTTTAAAAATGTGTACATGTAATTTAATAGGTTTACAAGGAAGTCATATGGTGTCCACATCAGATTTTTCAAAAATGATTTTTAGTAAATACTTAATAATTGTATAATCTACAAGTTATTATATTTATCAGGAATATAAAATCATGTCTGTGTGTAGGTTATAACTTAATCTTTCAATATAAATATAATATTATGGTATGATAAAACATAAAACTGGATATTACGGTGTAATTTTACCCGTCCTTCAGTCCGGTAATGCTTATTAAATAGGCCTGGTTTTTTATTATTGACGATGTATATGTTTGCATATATGGAGAGAGGTTACCTTCGGTTTCGTGTACTGTATTGCATTGTGTATAGCTTAGTAGTGTATAGTCTTGTTTGAAATTGGATCAATGCTCGCCACGTTGGCGCCCGTTTGGCCGTCCAGGTAGGGTAGGCCGTTTCTTGATTCATTTCTTCCCCTAGTTTTGAATAACAAGACCTGCTCGCTTGCTAGCTCGCTGCCAGTGCCTTCTCTCTCTACATATATATACGTACTCACACATACACACAAAGAAACGCCATATAACCCTACCTTATACCTTCCTATTGATTGAAAGTCTCCCCCGTTCCCCCTTTTTGTGTGTTGTACGTTATGTATTCATATACGACCCAGTCCCAGCTGAAAGTCCAACTTCGCAAATCTACTTTTTTTTTAGGCGGCTTCTTATATTTTTCCTTCTGCTTTCCTTCTCGATGAAATGTATTTCTTCTTTTGTATTTTGAAACTTTTTATTTTTATTATGTATTGATATAGGTCTGTATATTTATCATAACTTATTTTGGATTCGGTTTTAAAATTCGTTGTAAGTCGAATTGTTTTAAAATATTATGTACTTAAAATAATAAATTCAAAAATAGTTAATGCGGAAATACATATTATTATTAATCGTATGATGTTTGTAGAAACTAGAACGGGGATTTAATTTTGCCAACCGGCAGGGAATTAGGAGAAAATTTATTCGTCGATAAAATTGGAATATTAAGGAAATTCACACGATAAACAAAAATAAACTCGCTTCAATCCTCTCACCGCTGCAAAAGATAAATTACGACTTTTAACTTTGAAGGTCAAGGTTTTTATTATATTAAACGCTGTATAGTAGAGCACAATTCATTTCCACTTCTTGTGGTGATATTTATTTATGTTTATATTTTTTATACGTTATGCTTCCTACGCGTATTATTTCAAAGTCCGGCGGTACAAAATATATTCTAAAAAAATGTTTATATACCCTCTCGCTTGTCTATTAATCTGTGAAATCCTGAATAAAATAATTCAAATAATCTATTCTAAATTTACCAAAATATTTAACTAATCTTATGTATGTATGTATTGCATTCATTTTCATATAATGTAAGGGAAAACGAATTATATTTTTAGCCCGTGTGGTAAAAGAATATTGTGCCTTTAAAAAAATTGTTTATTTTAATGCCGTTCGTTATTATTACCTTTTGTTTCTCCAATATAAGTTTACCGAAATAAAACATTAAAGTATGTAAGAATCCGATTATATTATTACGTAAAAAAAATTATTTTACTATTAGGAAAATTTTGAATATTATTTTTGTTAGTACGAGCTCCACGGTGACCGTATATCCTCATCTCCTTGACTGATTGTAATTAAAGTTAAATTGCATCAGTGACCTGTATTCAGAAGTCTTTGAATTAAAAATACGCTTGCGCAGGCAAGCGGATTCACATTGCGATTGTAACCGGCAGTAGTCAGTCAAGATGTGGACCCCACAAGAGAAGGTTCAAACTTTGGTTAACGGCAACTTTGGTCAGGCACACTTTGGTTAACGGAGTTTCAATCGGTTACGCGCGTTCAGCGGCGTGTACGAACCGAATGCGGTGTCGATCCTCGCACAGCCATGTCTATTCGTCATGGTATACGACTTCAAGACAGACTGGAAGCTTGGTTTGACAAACTAGAAATCATCCAAAAGTTTCAGTTAGTGACGATACTGTGGATCGCGTACATGATGCATTCAGTGCTAGTTCTGTACAGTCAATTAGGGGGACTAATTACGAATTGAAAATTCCTCGTTGCATTGTTCGTAAGTTGCTCCGTTTGCTAGCGAACAAGTTACAGCTCCTTCATAACATTAAACCAAATTATCGCCGCCTACAATATCAGTTTGTTGCGTTTAAACAATGTTAATTATCTTGATACGTTGTTATTTAGTGAAGAGACAACCTTTTATCTATGCGGGAATAGTAACAGACACGATTTTTGAATTTGTGGTTCTGAAAACCTCCTTAAAGTAATCGAAAATGAAAGGGACTCACGGAAAATCAATGTCTGGTTAGGATCACCTAAAAATGGCTTCATCGGTCCGCCACCGATGAATGGGTTCTTGGAGCCCATCGTAACACAAAGCATGTACCTCGACGTGCTTGAGAACTTTGCATTTCCTTAGATTCCTGCAGGCTTCATTTTTCAACAAGATGGTGTTCCATCACACTTTCATCGACATGTTACCGTGTTCTTGAACAACAGTTTCCCCGAATGTTGGATCGCACGAGAAGGTCCAACCGCATGGCCACCTAGATCTCCAGATACCACTTCTTTGAAATCTTTTTGTTCGAGAATTTATTAAAAGTTACATGTACCAAAGAAAAGTTCGAGATTTGGACGATTTAAAACAGAAAATTGTTGAAGCTGGGTCTAATAACGTTGCATATTCCGTTAAATATCTGGCATGAGTTAGATTATCGTCTAGATCTGCCGAGCTACAATAGGTGTACACATTGAACTCTACTAACCTACATTAAAGCCTGGTGTGTTCCTGTGTTTATTAAAAAAAAATTACCACATTATATTTTTTGGTTCTCTTTGTATAAGCTGTTACTTTTCGATAACTTTAGCCGGACACCCTATGGAATCGAGTACTTAGTAGAAGAATATTACCGAGTTCAGGAACGAGAAATAAGAAAAAAGAGGTATTTTCTGTGATTTCTTTATCGATTAAAACCAAACACCATCAAAAAGTGCATTAGCTACATAAGGGACATTAAATTATGTAAAAAAATTACTTTATTTTTGAGTAAAATTTTGAGCATATGTTACTATTTTCCTGTCCCATCGGCTAATTAGGACCGAAATTAAAAACCATCAATTCCCGGAACATCATAATAATCATCCCAAATTTCATCAAAATATTTTCATCTAGTCCGTCGAATATCAAGAAAATATATCCTTCAGGAATTTTTGAAAAAAAAATTGTGTTTTTTGTTTAGAGGGAAACGTCAAGAAATAGAAACACAGACCTGAAAAATTTGACTCGAACAGCCGAATACTTTTGGCTACTTTTATTACTTTCCCTAATTTATATAAGTAAAAACCTTTTTCCTATAATAGTTATTTTAAAATGTAATTTCGTTTAAATCGTTTTCATTAAGAAATGTTTGTAAAATGTTTTCTATAAGAGTAAATTGTAAAATAACAAATTCCCAATCGATGAATGCCCTCTTGTTTGAAATTCATTTTAAACATGAAAAATAGTAATAGTTTTTCTCCGGTCTTACAGAGATGATAATAAATCGGAAATATATTTTTTTACAAACCGTTAATTTAAAAAGAACTATAGAATCAGAAATAATTAAGATAGAAATCATGCAGAAAAATATTTTAGCAGTTATAATCGGTTTAGGCGTATCACGAAAATAATTGAAAGCAAATGATGACATTATTATTTTACAGGGAATGAAAACAAGTAGTTCAAAAGAGAAATGAAAGGATATAAAGACGAAAGATGTAGAAAAGAGGAAAAATGAAGTGGAAAATGTATTAATGTACTGCGTGTACTTGAAGAGATAAAAATATGCGGAATTTCATAATTCATCGCCTAATCTGCTTAATAAATTACATACAAATACGGATATAACTTATTATCTCTAATATATTTTACTTGGGTTTATTATTTACGTAGTTGCTTGGACCTTAACTGCTGTTATTGTTATTTTATTACTGTTATTTATGGAGCTTTAGCTGATTAAAGCACCGATAAAATAATTACAATTTTTTCAGATATAATTATATATATTTTAATTATCTATACCTACGAAGTTTATATTTAAATTACCTCGCTGTTTTCAGTTTGGGAATCAGAATGATTCAGTAATATAGTGCTAGCGTTTTTCAGGCTTCACAATAGAGATACAACCAGAAATGTCATTTCGTGTCGTTCGTTTTTAGCGAATGATATCTTTATTTGTGATAAATACAATTTATAAGAAAGAGTTTTTCATTCTATTACGTATCATTGGATATTTACAATATGGTTTATTCTACTCTCAGATTAGCCAGTCCAGTTCAGTAAATAATGATTTTTTTCTTTGTTATTTTAATTCCTTTCAAGGACTACAACAGGAATGTTTATTATATAATTATTCATATTATTTTTGAATTAATTTGCATGTTAAAATATTTTATTCAATTAGGTTGTAAATAATTTGAAATATTTTTCCTTCTAAAATAACTTTTATCTAATTAATGGATTTAAAATGAATATTTTACATTTTTAAGCAGTTTTTCATTTAATTATCCTTTCGCGTGCTGAAGATACAGTTCTGTTTTAATATTAAATTTTAAGTACAAAAAAATTCGTGCTTAATATTTTATAATTTTAAATTTATTAATTTTTTTTGTTTGTGGGTTTCAGTTTGCGATTCATAATAAGAAAATGTAGACGTCAAAATAAAAATGTATGCCTCACTGCAAACACGGGAACATAATTTAGCGTTTACATATTCTATTGTCGCCTGTTAATGGTTCGACAAGGGTATTGAGAGACTAACAAACGTAAAAATTTCCTATAAATATAATTTATTACTCTAAAAATGAGTGAAATAATAATAATAAATATTTTTAACATACAAAATAGTAGTTCAAATGAAAAGACGAAGTTGATTTAACGATAATTAAATTATAAATACCAAAATTCAGTCCTATTTACTAAAAACGTTATAACAATGATAGAAACTAATATTACATTAACAATAGAAATATCTAAAATTCGTACAATTCATTTTCTGCAAATATTATTTACTTTTACTGTTTATAAAAAAACTACCCTATACTTTATGAATGAACAGACTTCAATTTCACTTCTCATTACAAATTACTCGCCGAACAGTTTATTGTTTTCAACCGCTGTCTGAAATTGAATACTCTTGATGCATTCTTCGGTCGTTGTTACCACTGGCTTACTGTTATTGCAACGGCGTCGAACTCGGGGACTCTACGATGGAGCTGAGTGAAAGTAGGAGGTTTGTCCGCCTCTCCCTGCTACACCAGACCGGAGTCCATAAATGAAACCAAGTCAAGGGTATGAACTAAAGTTGAGTTCATTAAGGAGACTAGGAATAAATTTTGTTGCGAACAACATTATTGGTGGTAACATACCACCATTATTCAATTGCATCGAATATTATAAAATGTTTACACACAAATTGGCTCTATAGAGTGTAGAACTAGGCGCGGGGTTCGTGATACCGCGAACTCGTTTAGCTAGTTCAGAGGGCAACGAATTGAGACAATCAAGATTGTCCGAAAGAAGCCTACAGCGAAGGCTGAGTTATGAGCTCACTGTTGCAAATGTCTACCGAAGCATTTACGTCGGTGGCATCGAAACGAGGCCTGGCTTATTACTGTGAGATGTAAAATGTTAGAAGGCAAAAGCCGACTCCCGTTTAAACTCATCAGGGCTCTGTGGGGGGGGGGGGACTGAAATCGTCACAAGGCGGGTGACTTCCCCTACGGTGGTTGAGATGCGTTGAACTCGGCCTTGCAAAACTAGTGAGTCTGTCGGAACGGAAACAGAACCGAACTGTAGCGGCAGTTAATTATTATCTCCCTACTAATCGCAGAACCTAGAAAAATGTCTCTTGCTGCTGATCTTTCTTTTATCTGTCGGATCATTATTTATTTTCGGACAGAGTTGATTTTTTCGTTCTGGTCCTTTATACTAATGCAAATAAATAACCGAGGCTAATCGTGGGAGACTAGGCGCTTTTATCCTCGTACTCCCGGCGTAATTCCCCTTCAGACCGTCCGCTGAAATCCTGTCGGTGCTAGCGCCTTTCGTCCTAATAGGACTACGCTTACCGAGACTAGAGTTTGGAGGAAGCAATGTGCTCCCTTCTCCGGAATGAGTCGCATGTGCTGACTGAAGTAAAAATTATAAGTTAGGAAAGGCAGGTGGGTAATCGGTAAGGAGAAGTTAGGGAAATTCTTCATTCCGGCTGGGCTCGGTCGGCCGGACTCTGTCAGAGGCGGTGAGTCGCGTGTGAATTTTCGTTTTTATTTTTTCTTCCTCTTCTGTGTTGAGTCTGTCCGCCGATCCCGGAAGTACTTATACCTCCTGACCCGTCGTTTTCATTGTTGAAGCATAATAATTTTCATTGCCCGCACCCTTACGTTTTTCTATAAGTTCTTTTTCCGATCCGGTAATCTTAGTGGTGGAACAGGAGCTTTTGGAGATGTCTCATTGTCTGTATTACAAAGAAAAATTGTTAAACGGATCCGTTATTCTCAATAAAGAATTCATTTTGGTTCCTTCTCGATTCTTCTTTCTTTATCTTCTTTCTTCTTAATTAATAGAAACCCGTTACACTGGCCCATTACACTATTTATAAAACTTTTGACGTGATAATATCTCTATTGTTGCAAACTTTCAAAATGATGTTCGTATGCTACTAAAAATAAAAACGTGGTCCACTCATTATTACAGTTCGCTTAACGGTTCATCAAATAATAAAACCCTTCTCAGTATTTGCAAAAATGAGGGCCTCACGATTTTATTTTTGGTTGTTTAAGACCAACACTTTTTTTGATGTCATAAACAAATTATTATTTTTTACTGCATTTTAAATAAAAGGTTTTTAAAAATAATTATCTGCCTTTTCTATTTCCATAATTTTACATAATATGTGTTTGACATACATAATTCAGCATAAACATAAATCATATTTGAATGCAATAAAATGGTTTTCCATCACTTTCCTTCTCCTTCTTCTTCTTCTTCTTCTTATCCTGGCACTACAGCCCGGCGTGGAATTTGGCATCCTCCACGATTCGCCTCCAATCTTCCTGTCTTCTCCCGCCTCTCTCCTTTTTCACACCACCGATGTTGTCAGATCCTTTGTTACATCCTGGAACCAGTGTGTTCTTCGCCCCCCTCTTCTCCTCGTCATGTCTATTCCTCCATGCATTATCCCTCGTTGCAAACTGTTTTGTCATTCTTTCCGCGTGACCTAGCCAACCAAAATTCCTCGTGACTTTATTACCCTTACTATATTTGTCCTTGAAGTATTCCCTCTATTTCATCATTCTTATCCGCCATGTCCCTTCTTCAAAAACATGTCGATATATTCTCCTTATTATTTTCTGTTTGAACACCTTCAGTCTTAATGTCTCCCGTGTTTAGGGCCATGCTTCGCATCCGTAGGTGGCGATCGGTCGAATTAACGTTTTGTAGATTTTCATTGTAGTACTTCGTATGATAATTTTAGATCTTATTAACTTAGTATCGCCGAAGTACGCTCGGTTGCCAAGCGTAATACTTCTTTTAATTTCCAAGGGCACTTTATTATCACTATTAATTTCCGTTCCCAGGTACGTAAAATTTCTGACATTTTCGAAGGTGTGTGCCCTAATTTTCATTTCATTTCTCTATCCTCGTGATCTTGCACTGTTCATCTTCGCATATTTAATTCCTTATACGCCTATTAAATTACATATACACATTTTTAAAAGTACATAAAATTTTATTTCACTAAACTTTTGATTTTTTTGATTTTTTTTTATTGTTATTATTAACATTTTTTATTGTAAAAGCTTTTTTTTACAATCACGGGTTAATAATGATTAAATTAATATATTTAAATTAAATAAAAGAAAAGTAAAACAAAAAAAAAACAAGGAAATAAAGTCTGATTCGAATCGATGTGCCTTCCCTTTAAGATTCACATATTTCATTATTTACAATTTTAACTTTGGTTTTGTTTGGAATCAAAAAGGGAGGTGCACAACTAGATGTTACAACAGTGCTAATTCCAAAATTTCAACAACCTACGTCTAATCGTTTTTAAGTTATGCAAGATGAATACGCGCATACGTACGTACAGACGTACCAAATTATTAGGTTTTATACCTAAATTGTATAAATAGATCAAAAACCTTTTTTCAAAATAATCAATCCCCAGCTCTTAAAATTGAATTATAAATATATGTATTTTTTTTTTGTCTTATGCTCTAACTCCCGACTGTTTTAATATATCTTGTTTACATTTTTTGTTATTTTGTGTTATCATATTATATAGGCCTATCAAAAAAGTCTACTATTTTCCAAAATTATAAACCCCGGACCTTAAACAAAATAAGGCTATTTGAAAATTTTTACGTTCTTGTTTACCTTTTATTAGACGGGGTGTTAGATTTAGAGAAAATCGAATTAAATCTTAACCTATGAATGAATACTTTTAGATTGTTTTTAAATTTATTCCCCACCTTTAACAAATATAATATTCTGTGTTTTTTTTTTTTTGTATTTAGCTCGATTCATTTAACTTTTCCTTCCTTTTACGAAATTAAGGAAGTTTTGTGATCACGAAAAATTTCAGTTTTCAGACTTCAACGGAAATATCCATTTTGACTAGTTTCGGCGTGACGTCTGTACGTACGTATGTATCTTGCGTAACTCAAAAACGATTAGCCGTAGGATATTGAAATATTGGATTTAAGACTGCTGTATCATCTAGTTGTGCACCTCCCAAAAATTTGGATTTTGGACTTCTCGTTAATTGCAGTAATAAGCTCTCATTGAGAGCTTCAACGATATATATCTTAAGTGGTACTTATTTTCATCGGTCCCAGAATTATAGCCAAATAAAATTTTTATTAATAAATATTTGGATCTTACTAGAGGAAAGCATATGGGTTCGAATCCGACTTCATACAGATATTTTTTTTAACATTTTTAATTGAAATTTATAGATTTATTAATAATTATTAACCTCTGATTGTAAAATTTTTTTTACAATAAATAATAATTCAATAATAACAATAAAAATATCAGAAATTATTGAAATAAAATTTTTTGTACTTTTCGTTTAAAAAAATATCTATATGTAATTTAATAGACGTACAGGAATTCATGTGTTGTCCATATTAGATATTTTTTTATTAAAATCGAGTTATGTAAGCAATAAGTAGAACTCTATTAGTCTTCGTACAGAATTTAGAAAATAATGAATATTACTTAATGGTTTTTATTACATCAAAATAACCTATTGATTTTATATAAAGGTTTTTTTTTATAAAAATTATATGAAGTTATTATTTATTATACACATACATGAACAGATATCTCGTGCTGATTCCCTATTAACAGATATTTTTGTTAATACGTAATAATAAAACTTTTGATTTAACCAAATTTATTATATTTTGATGTTTTAAAAAAAAAATCAACGATAGGAATATTGTTTTTCATTGCCGTTTCCTCTCGATAAATAACCTATAAAGGTAATATTCATATAGTATCCACTTGTTTTATAATGCATAATTTTATCGATTTTTCACGTGTAAAGGATACTAGGTAGTGTTACGTAACACTATACTTCATAGTGAAAATGTGAAAGCCTCCATACCGCGTATATATATATATATATATATATATATATATATATATTAAACATTTTAAAAATAACCTGAAATCTGTTACGTTAATTATAAAACATCCTTTCGTAATAAATAATATTTTAATTAGTTACAGGTAATTATTTTAATAATAACCTTTTTATCGAGATAATAATAACAACGGGTACGGTAGAAGATAAATTAGAAGAGCGTCTAAATCGAGTCAAAGGATGATGTACTAGAGTTAAAGGAGCAGTCTACGCCTCTCGTGTTTTAATTTGTCAAGAAAAAAGAGTTCGTAAATCAAAAAATTCGACAGCCGTTGAGCCGATGACTGTTTCAGCACTTCCTCAAGCAGGATGTTTTCAAAACCTTGATTTATATTTACACACTAAACAACACGGCCGTGTTCGTGAGCTTTCAACGCGTGCGCTTCTTAACAACTATTTCACCTTCAACTTTATCAACCCCCTTCTTGTTACCCATCCTCTACGTAACCAGACACACCATTAGTACCATCATGATAAGCTTTGTATATAATATATATGAATCTCAAAAAATAAATTGTTTTTTGATGGGTTTATCTTTTAACTCTATCTACTATTGTCAAATTTTGGAGAGTATAGTTTTTATTTTGGGTTAACATCTCGTATATTAACCATCATCCTCTTCTTCTGTTTTCATATATATATATATATATATATATATATATATATATATATATATATATATATACTCTATGTTTATATTGACGAATGAATTTATTATGTCTTATTGAATACTGAAAATACGATTTTTATCTTTATTTATTGTAATATTTCTTTTTTTTTATGTAGATATATTTTAAGTAAATATCTTTGTTTTTAATACAACAGGTTTTATTCAGTGATTCAAGAGGCAAGTGTAATTTGGGGACTGATTCTGGAGCTTTAAATAACGGAAAAGGCTCATACAAGCATATATCCGAAAACGCTTTGTTATCGAGTTACGGCTGTCGAAAAAATTCGTAGGAATATCAGTTCCCCCTGAAATAAGATCATACTGAAATTTTCAAGGATTGTATAAGGTAATTTTGATGGTTTCTTCTATTTTTTGACATGAAAAATCGAATGTAACAAGTCCCAGAACTCTTGTATCTCATGTTTTCATGATATTCAATGTAAAACAGAAAAATCCGGTGAGGAAAAACATGATTTTTTAGGTGTGAAGTGCAAAAACTTTGTTAAATTATCAATAAATGAGAAAATTTCATTCATGATTCTCAAAAGAATTAAACGCGATCAAAATTACGTCAAAAACAACTAAACTGCCTAACATTTATTATTAACACGTAACCACGATTTTATGAACGTTGAGTAGTATTCAAATTAATTTCGAAGCGTATAGTCAGTTTGCCAACTTAATTTTTCAAAGATATAAATTTATTTTACTAAAAACAGCGTTTTAAATTTTTATAAATTGTTAAAATTTTTCTGTTGAGGTTTGTTCTGTTTTGATTTTTAATATAAAAGTTGAATTTTCGTGTTTTTCATAGACTTTATACATCAGTTTTCTCAGAATTAAATTCTATACAAGTTTTGATAATTAAAATTTACGCATTTATTAGTCATTTTACAAAGCGATTGTAAAATTTTTACAATAACTACAATTTTTGTTTAATTCAAACTTTAAAAAAAACGTGTATACATCACCGAATTTTTTTTTTACGTTGGATATCACGAAAACTACGGGAGATACAACAATTCTGGAACCGGTTTTAATCGATTTTTCAGTTCAAAAAAAAATAGGAAACCGTAAGATTTACCTCTTATAAACGCCTTAAAAATTTCAGTGTGACTTAATTTCACCGGGAGAACTGAAATCCGGGCGAAAGTTTTCGCTAGCCGTAACTCGATAACAAAGCGTTTTCAGACATGTGTTTGTATGGAGTTTTTTTTCTTTTTTCTAGCTGTGGGATCAGTTCCCAAATTATTTTCTTGTCCTCCTAAATAATTCTATATATATAAATAATTTTTTAATTTTTAAAGTCTAAAATACACACATCACTATGTAAAATGATAAAAATAATTATTTTAAATAAAAATAAGGATCAAAGGTTATATAATAACAATTTTTAAAATATGTTTTGGTTTTTATTTTCCTTCCCTGATTATTGAAAATAGAGTATATAATCCGTTGTTTACTACAGAAATAGATGCACTTAACGATTGCTTTTTCTTATCCTTATAATGATTTTGGTACATTTAAAGCTGCTCACATACAAATGGCACTAGACTGAATCGCTTTCTGTAAGACTAATAATGTTCCGGTTTCATTTGTAGAGCTGAATTTTCGCTTTCGGTGGTTCGACCGAATCACAATTAAACTTTCTTCGAATTCAAAAGAATTTTGAATTGTAACTACAGATTCTCCTTTTTTCTGTTTATCCTCCGGAACCAGATAATTCTTCAGAGGATAAATGAGGATGATGTCTTTTCACGACATCGACCGCCACATACCAGTTAAATTCTCACCACCAAACTGACTTTTACTACAAAAATCCAAAAATTTTAAAAAATAGGCCTTATCTCGAAAACGGATTGTGAAAGGCTTAAGTGAAGGGGTACTTTCCAATTTTATGAACCGATTGGCACTAGCTTCATTCACCCAAGTCCCAGCCGTTCTCGAGATACGCCTTCCACAACATTTTTTTAAATTGAGGTTGAAATAAAATGAAAATGTGCTCAGTTAACAGTTTTAATCACTTTAATTAATTTATTTTAAATTAATTTAAAAAAACGGGTATCATTACTTTCAGCGAAAGCAAAAATAAAAATAATTAAAATGTCTACTTATGAAGGTTGTTTAATTACTTTGCCGGTTAACGGCGAGTAAGCCACTACATTTTCATATATTAATAAACAATACGCGATTGTATTTGGTTTAAAATTCTCTTCAACTTCAATATTAATTTTCAAATCAATAATGCCCATCTTTATTGATTCATCCTGTCGTGAACAATCAATCACGTACAAGGGATACTTGTTTTTATAATCTGAAAACGTATGTGGCGAATCGACCAATTTATAATACAATTCATTAAACTCGAGATTTCGCTGAAAGTAGTGATGACCAAACTTCATAATAAAATTTACACAATCATGGTGTCATTAGCCATCTCATCAATAAATCTACAACGTCCATCACCCATCATCCCGCTTCGCTGAAAGTAATATTACCCGATTTTTTAAAACATAAAATAAATTTAAAACTAATCAAAACTGTTAACCGAGTTAGTAAAAAACACATTTTCATTTTATTTCATCAGAGACTTGAGCAAACAGTCTTTTAAATTAGAGGCTTTTTGGATTTAAAATTGCCACCATTTAAATAAATTATTGATTCCGCGGCTTTTAACTAGGAAGAAACCGAATCATTTGGTGGATGGAATTCCAGCCACCAAATTATTTTACAATAAAACAGATTATTTCGCAGTTTTAATCTGCTTAATGTATAATAAATTTACACATTATTTTACAGTTTTAGTCGGCTCATTGTATAATAAATTTACAAAATAACAAATATGTTTTACAAGACGATGAGATTTTATTTATTTATCTATTTTACATTGTTTTCAGCCACTGTCTGTAATTTTTTTAAAATTACATTTGTAATTAAATTACTTTACATGTAAATTTAAATTACATTAATTTCTACATACCAGAAAGTACTAAATCTAATTGATTTTTATTAATTACATATGTAGTGTTTACCCCATCGGAATTTGAGTCGATTAATTCTTTAGATTCTTTATTTTGAATCCAATTTCTAAATCGTTTCCCATATAGGCGATTCCTTATATACGAGCAATCGCTTTATTATTGTTAAAAATGTTAATATTTAAAATTATGTAATTGAAAAGTTTAAATACCAGAAATTACTAAATCTAATGGATTTTGTACCCTTTGGATTCACTTTATATAGGATATTTTGTTGTCTGGAATTCCAGCCGACTAATTTTTGTAAATAATAATCTCAATTAATTCTTGAATTGGTAATAATTTTAGTAAACGAGTTTATATGAATTGTTTTGGTCACTCGAATCTGCGGGAGCAAAATACTCTAACAATTTTGTATATTCTTTATTATACAATAAATACCAGAAATTACTAAATCTTTTTTGAATCGATTGGCGTCAGTATCATCCGTCCAAGTCTACCCGTTCTCGAGATAAGCCCTTTTCACAACATTTTTTTTTAAATTGATGTTGAAATGAATTGAAAATGAGTTTTTACCACTCAGTTAACAGTTTTAATCACGTTTAAATTAATTTTGAAAAATCTGACATCAGTACTTTCAGCGAAAACAGAATGTTTTCTTCAATAATCGATTTCAATAAATTGATCCAGTATATATGTAACTTATTCAAATACATTAAAAACGATTACACCCGTATATGAGTAAATTATTCATTACATTAAAAAAGATTCTGCCGAATTTTAAAAATAGGATGTAACTCGAAAACGGTGCGTCCTAGCCCATTTTTAAAGCGATTTTGAATAGCTTTATTGAAAGCTACTCACGATTCTAGTGAGTAGAGACTAGTGCCAATCGATATGAATCGATTGGCACTAGTTTCATCCACCCAAGTCCAAGTCGTTACGAGTCGAGTCGAGTTACGCCCTTTTCACAGCAATTTATGAAATTGGTGCCGAAATGAATTGAAAATTGCTTAGTTAACAGTTTTAATCACTTTTAAATTAATTTAAAAATATCGGACATCATTACTTTCAGTGAAAGAAAAAATTAAATTTTCTACTTATTAAGGTTGTTTAATTACTTTACCGGTTAACGGCGAGTAAACCACTACATTTTCATATATTACGCGATTGTATTTGGTGTACCCTTTGGAGTCACTTTATATAGGATATTTAGTCGGCTCGAATAATAATTAATTAATTCCTTTGTTTCTTTATTACGAAACCGATTTTTAAATTCTTTCCCATCATCTTTACATAATTTTGTTGCATTAAAACAACCCGTATTTGTCTCGATAATTAGCTTAAAATGAACAAATATAGCATTTGAAAAATTGTGCTTTTTAAGTTTAAATAAAAAAGTTTAAGTTTAAATACCAGAAATTACTAAATCTAATGGATTTTGCACCCTTTGGATTCACTTTATATAGGATATTTTGTTGGTTGGAATTCCAGCCGACTAATTTTTCAATTAATTTTGTAGATCCTTTATTACGAAATAAATACCAGAAATTAATAAATCTAGTGAATTTGCACTCTTTGAAACGATTTTATATGAATTATTTTGGTAATGAAGATCTTCACCACCAAATGAATTGAAAAAAAAACAAAAGAAACTAGTTTAAATGTATTGTGTATTTGCATCAATAAATGATTTTTAAAATATTAGAATAAATTCTAAGCATCAATATAACATGTAAATTCTACGTCATGGTATTTATGACCATTACAAAACTACATCATTGTAATAATATTCTATTATTTTCATCTACAAAGCAGAAATTACTATATCTAATGGATTTGTACGCCTTGTCGCCTTGAATTCGAGGAGACTAATTTTTGTGAATAATAATTCAATAAATTGCAAAAAAAGTCTTCTATTTTCAATAAATTGACAAGTTTAAATTTAACCAGAAGTAGAACACAGTTTTACAACCCCGATATTCTTTTTCGTATACCTATATTTTGTTACAATTTTTCACATTTTTTGTTTCAGTTATGAGTTTATTAATGTTTGTTTTACCGTTAATTAATTCTTAATTACTGATTTAAATTAACAATTTGTGTTTAGTTAGAATTCTGTTCATTAGCGTAATACATTGCTTATATATAATTGTCTCTATTATATAATTGTACTTATTTTTTATATTAATAAATGATAATGTACGCTATGAAATATTTTATTTCTTACGCGTGAATTAATTTACTTTTCCTCTTTACAAGAAGACTTACACTGTATCTCGTCTTTTTGTACGACTTAAATATTAAGGTGTAATATTAGTCGGATAATATTACACCCTGTTTCTGAACATCAGTGCACAACAACCCTACAATATTCTTATATGAATCCTTATGTAACATACATTAGCAAACTTATAATACTTACATAGATACCACGCTTTACTTAATTTTTTTTTTATTCTTACATAATACAATTTTAAAATTTGTTTTATATTTTTTAAATTATGTAATATTTTATTTTTCTTATTATTTTTAATTATTCTTCCTATTACAGTTTTTTATCTAAACTTGAATTCAGTGTTATTGTTAGTATAACCGATATTTACCATAATATTCAGTAGATTCCAGTATTCTTATAGCGAAGTAACAGATTTCTAATTACACACACCTACCCTTGGGAAGCTTTGTTTACTATATTTCTACACCGATATCAACATTTTTTACATAAAATACTAAAATTTTTATAAGTCCATTCTATTTCTAGATATATACCGAGCCGATTTAACGATTTTTGTAATTTTAAAAAATTTTTATTGAACATATTTTTCAACGACATTTAAATAGCTGTTTTTCTCGAAAATCTTACGGAAAACCAACCTAATTCCATAACCGCTGAAGATTTTTTGGTTTGCTTGGCATTTCTCCTGCCACCAACCCATTCTGTCGCCCTAAAGCATAAGACCGAATGTCTTTCGGTCTTATGTCTGTGCCATAAACTGCTACTGAGCTTCGAACAGTTTAGCGACTAACATAGCTCCTAGAGCTTACCTAACAGCGTGAGCGGAGTAAGCGTGGTGCCATACAATAACGGCATACTTGTCCCAACCGCTCACTTTTCATATATTTGCTAAAATGGGTAGGTCCACCCCGTCAACTACTAAAAATATATAACATCCATAAATTAAAATTTATTTCGTCTAGACAGTAATTCGCTGCCTCCCCTAGGTCGCTGAATGCCAGCAAGTACCTGTCCACCATATTAAAGTGTTTGGAGGCTTAACTGTCTGCTGGTCAGCCATATATATCTCTAGCTTAGCTTCCCACGGCAATGCGGTAAGAGTCTTTCCCTTAAGCAAACTACGGATGTCGGTTGAACAATGCAATCGCATCTATGAATTCTCAAACTGTCATGCGACTCTGTCATTGTCAGCTGACAAGGCGACTTTGATTCGCAGATTGTGAGTGACCAATTTTTTCTTAAACCTCTAAGTTCCAGGGTACCAGGGTGACCCGGTCACTGCTCCCCCCCCCCTCCATGAGCAGGGCAGTCAAATATCAGGTCTTCATTTGACTGGATCTCACCGCAGACGGACAGCTCATCAGCTGTCAGGCGAACCGAAACAGATATTGATTCAAGTTAACGGGGTTGGTGAGAACCCGGGCACCCGTTGCCCTTATAAACGAGCTCTAGGCATACCATCCCCCTAGATCCTGTAAACAAGGATCTTTTTTAGTCGTATTTTTTTTTATACAAGGATCTTCCCTTAGTCGTGGTGTTCCATTCCAGCGGCCATGCTTCCATCTCGAGGCGGTGCAGTCTCTTCCGCAGGCGGGAGATGGGCAACGAAACGAAATTTAGGTCCGGTGCATTGTAATCACCATTCCGCTCTGGTACTGGCCCGACTCGTAACCGGATCTCAAATACCTCAGCCTCCCTGCTTCTTCGCAATCTTCACATGGCTGCCCGAACATTCACCACTAAATCGATTGGGATAGCCTTTCCCAATAAGGTAGTAGCCTTGTAGGAGGTTGTTTTAAAAACACCAGTGCATACAATTAAGGCTCTGTGCTGGGCACGCCTTAAATTTTGAAGAAATGCTCTATTCATATCCAACCTATGCGCCCAAACGCGTGTCGCGTAAGAGGTCATACTTTTGAAGACACCTCGGTACACCAAATATATTTGATGGCCCGACAACCCATAGTCTTTCCGAGCAATCATTGAGACGGCGTCCGCCGCTACTTCCCTAATATCGTTGCTAAACAGCAACTTTTCATAAAAAAAACACCTATGTACTTATGAACTTTAACTCGGTTGATTGCACAGCCTTTATATTTAATATCTAGGTTAACCTCGGCAAGAGCATTAAGATGCAATCTTCAGTGCCAACCCCTTTCGTGAAGCTTTAGAAAACAGTCCACCTCAATGCTTTCCCAAAGCCGTTCCACTACCAGCCATCCAAGCAACTTGCCGATTACCGACTAGAAGCTGATGGGTCGATAACTGCCGACCCCACTAGGATCCTTTCCTGGTTTTAAGAGCACCCTCACCAAAGCCACTTTCCAACAAGTCGGAAAGCAGCCCAAGCTTAGGCACCCCGAGAACAGACAGCCAAGCGGCTCTCTTATGACAGGCAGTAGAGTATAAAATATATCCGGGTCAAGTTGGTCAATCCCCGGTGCCTTTTTCAGTGACATTCGAGAAACCATTCGGTCTATATCAACGGAATCCACAGCCCGTACGCCAGGGAAGGGCATAGCCCCCGCCCTAACGCCGACCTCTGCTACACCCTCCGTAACATCTGAAAACAGAACATCCAGGAAAGCCTGGTAAGTGGCCGCAGATGATAAAGTGCATATGAACATATATGTGGAGCCCGTGACTTATTCTGGTCCCCTATCTTCATACCAAAATAATGCTGGTAGGCAGTCTTCACAGAGGTGTCAGGTTGCGTTTCTGTGAAGAAAATGTTATTTCACCACAGGATGATAATGCAGCAAAATTTATTCACTGAATTTACACATTTTCGTGGGATTTTGATTTAACAAATTTTTCGTATTAAAAGCACTCGATAACCAGAAATTCTCCACTAATTGCAACACAAACAATATGTAACTCATAGTCACAGCAACAGTAATAATGTTTATAGCCTACAAACAGCTGGAGAACGTTGTGTTTTGTCATTTAACAGGTGTAACAACTCGAAAAACAAAATTACCCCAAAACTGAAAATGTAGATCGGATAAAAAAATGGCATGTCATTGTATCTCCAAACCATTAGCGAATCGGTCATTTTTGTGGGGATTTTTTAATACAGCAGACAGAAATGCATAAGAATAAGCTATTTTTGAGCTTGAAACATTTTCATTGTTGGGCAGTGTAGTTGTTCGGTAAATCCTTTATTAGACGATTTATCCAAAATTCAAAGATTTTCAATCAGTATCCAAATAAGTAATTATCTAAATAAGTATTCAATATGTAACAAAAAAGAATACCAGCAGCATAATCACACCCAAACGGGTTCCTCGATGCAGATACAGTGCTATGTACGAAATGACAATTTACCCGCTGTTAATTAGAGAAAAAAATTCTGACCGTATTCTATCTGCTCAATTTTAACTGAAATCGCCTGACTACCTTTAAGTGCAATCATTTGAACTCGCTTTGTTCCGGTTTTAGCATTTTAAATTTTTGATTAAATATTTTGATAAAGCCTGTCGATGGGAAAACCTATTGAGCTCAGAGGAATTCGAAAATTATTATTATCTTTGTATTTAAACAATTTTTTCCGTGAAAATGATATATGAGTTTCAGGTTTTGATCTCCAATATTTTATTTTTTGTTGTTCCTGATTAATAAATTGTGAAATATTATTTTTCATTTAGATGGAATTTTATGAATGTTTTACGTTATTATATAGTTAGTTATTATATTTTATCTAATTTCATTTTTCCGCGGGATGGATGTGTAAAGAAGCAGACAAATAAAAATAAATCCATGTTATAAGATTTAAATCGATATTTATTTATTTTTTATTTTTTTAAACAATTCAGCGATCATAGAAAAGAGCCACTGGCAATGATACGGTCTGATAGTGATTTTATTTGTAGATAAAAAACTAACAGGGTATGGTAAATTAAAATAAAAATGTATTAGAAATATTTATAATACCGGTTTTAATATTGTTAATTCGATATATGTAATTATCGAATATTTTTTGGAATGAATTGGATCTTTTATAAAAATGATATTTTTTTTTGTTTCAGGTAAGTGCTGTTTAATGTGGATTAGTACAGTTTGGTCAGTGACGGAATTATGTTTATTAGTCTACTTTATAATCATATATGTCAATAATAATAATAATAATAGTTATAATTTAATAAAAAGTAATTTAATAATTTCAATAATAGGTGCTTTTTTACATTTATCTGGTTTATATGTTTTTATATATGCATTTATATGTTTTGGTATATTTTAATATATTAATAATATTATCCTTTTTTATCCTATACCTTTACTTCGTACAAGGAAGTATTGTGACCGTGAAAAATTTCGGTTTTCAGATTTCAACGGAAATTTCACTTTGACCATACCTGAATCCATTTTGACTAGTTTCGGCGTGACGTCTGTACGTATGTATCTCGTACAACTCAAAAATAATTAGCCGTAGGATGTTGAAATTTTGGATTTAGGGCTGTTACAACTGTCCTAAATCCAAAAGTCTAGTTGTGCACCTTCCCTTTTGATTGCGATCGACTGAACCAAAGGTGTCCAAAATAGCCCAAAATCCAAAAAAATTTGGATTTTGGACTTTTTCCTAACTGCAGTAATTAGCCCTCTCTGAGAGCTTTTCAATGATGTATCATAAGCGGTACTTATTTTATGCCAAAGTTATAGGCAAATTAAATTTTAATTAATGAAATTTTGATCAAGGGAAAGGCACATCGGTTCGAATTAAATCCCTTTTTTAACGTTTTTTTTTAATTTTACATATGTTGATTTATTAATAATTATTAACCTATGATTTTAAAAGCATTTTTTACGATAAATAATAATTCAATAATTTACTAACAATAAAAAAAATATCAAAAGTTATTAATGAAATAAAATTTTATGTGCATTTCATTTAAAAAAAAAAAAAATGTGTATATGTAAATTAATAGGCGTACAAGGAAGTCATGTGTTCACAACAAATTTTTTCTACATGAAAATCGAATTACAAAATAGCAGAGAATCGTGCTTATTTAAAAATAAACAGGAATACCACCTATGCCTACATAGTAGAGTTGTTCTTAATGTACGTATGAATTCATAGATTCTTTTATTTTGTTGTTACGGATATTTAGAATAGTAAAGCTTTAAGGAGTAACTTTTAAAATTAAAAAGATGAAGAAGAATAAGTTTAAGTAGTTTAAATAAAGACGGCTTTTATTCAAGAAATACGTACGCATCCATTTATAATGTGAGAAAAATTTCTGTTAAGTGGAGTCTTTATGTTTGAAGGCGATCTATAGATTATTATTATTATTATTAATATTTTGTGAAGTCAAGCATAATGGGCGTTAGCGATCTTGTAGAGCCTAATACAAAAGGAATTTAGAGTTCGCAGTGTACAAACAACTTGTTGGCATAATAAAGAGTCGACCGCCCCTTGCTTAGAGTAGGTCTTATGAATGACTCTTTGGAAGTCAGGCCTACAAGCTTAATATCTTCCTTCATGTTGAACTTTTTGGTCGGTTCCAACACTCGTGTTATATTGTTAATCCATTTTCAGTTTGAAATGCGTAGATGAAGTTTTAATATTTATTAAAGAATTAAATTTAGAGTTTTAAAATTATTAAAAGTAAATTATAAGTTAATGACGTAAAACTTAATTTTATTATTAATAATAATAATAATAATAATAAATCCAACTTTCTTTACTCTAAAATTATATGAAATGATCATTTTTTTGTAATCAGAAAGCGATGATTTAAAAAAAAATATTACTTTAAAATAAAGTATTTGATTTTTTTAAATTACTGTAATTTCAACAAAAAAATATTTAATATTACCTACATTTTTACCAACCGACAAGGATTAAAGCTTTTTAAGGATGTGATATAAAATAAGAGATATATTAAAAAATTAGTTAAAATAATGAACCTGAAAAGCAAAATTTGTGTTGACGAATCAAGAAAAAAACAAATCTTTTTTTCTGATCAGCACATAATACGTTTTATAAGTTACCTAAGGCATGAGTAGATACACTACTTCACGGATAAAAAGGGAACTGTTCCATCATTTGCCTGGATGGATCAAGGGAAATTGCGATAAAGCTTTAATCAGAAGTGATGATCACTGTATTCAGTCACCTTCACTGAACACACAGTAATTGTAAACTAAAATAATTATTTAAAAAAAAATGGAACCGACATTAAAACCGTAAGACGTCTGGAGACTCAGTGACGATAGATATCCTCTCCCTGCGGCCATCATTTGGGAATACAATAATGGCGACGGTGGCGGTTTCGCCTTGCTCGCGGATAAATTGCCGAAGGACGGCCGCATCCGCGTTGGATAGGTATCTTGCCGGGTTTCAAGGAGTTCAGCTGAGGAGCCTTGCTATAGATGTTGGGGAATTGGGCACCGAGCTGGGTCCTGCGGCGGTCCCGATAGGCAAGGACATTGCTTATCCTTGCGGATTGCGGGGTATCTACGTAAGGATTGCCCAACGAAGGCAAAATGTACCCTTTGTAATTCTCAAGGGCGTTCTCTTGGGGGACGCGGCTGCAGGACCAAGACCAAATAATAAGGTGCTTTTCGTGTATTTTGGGGAAGACCGGGTTGGGACAGCCTAGTCCTGGAGAGTGGGCCGTTTAGGTAGGTGTCCCGCTCCCGGTGATGGACAGGGACTCCCTTAGTGTTTCGATCGAACTTCGATGAGGGGGGACCGTTGTTCCGGAGGGGGATCCCTGGTAGGGGGATTTCTAAGAGTCCTCTCATTAGAGACATGGCGACTAATTAAAGACTAATTAAAGGTTTTCGGATTTAGCTTCAGGGAGGGCTATAGTAATTGATGACCTCAAAAAGAAATTTCCGTGCTAAATTTACAAGAGAATATATCTTCTTCACTGATCTGAACATATCTTTATACAGAGACATCACCATACCTTACCCGGCGAATTGAATCTGACATTTACACTTACAAGTACAGATTTCACTAAAAAAAAGCGTTTTTATAGTACACATCACTACTCTCAGAGAATTTAATTCTGTTAATTATTGCTGTTTTTATCTCAGATAAAAAAAAAGTAGAATAACAAACAAAAAATTGTATATTTTTATTTGAGGAATAATACAGTAGTGAACTTTAGTCAGGATAATTAAATTGGTTTAGGATATAAGATAACATTGTCTTTAAAGTATGTTTAAATTTAATCTCGATATTTAAATGATTATTATTGTTCATATTTACCTATCATTATTCAGAATCTATGTACAGATCTGCAATAAGTACGAAGACACATAGCATCAAAATATTAACTGTTTCTATTTATAAAAAAAACATCCTATTTATTTATTAATGATAAATTTATTGTCCCCAATATAACTGAGCCCGATAATGAAGTTAGACAAGCACACGGACATTCAAATTTATGCAAATAACAATAGTAAATAATCAGTTTAATAGTTATTGGAAACGGTATTCGTCATCATAAAAAAGTTGTTGCAACTGATTTACGGTAATTCTAACTTAACAATTATAAATTTTGAGGCAGAATGAATTCTTTTACGAAGCTTTTTGTTTAGGGCAGTTAAATACTAATCTTAGCTTGAACAGCGTGAAATAAAGTGAAACGCATTAAAAGTATTAATAATTACAAACGATTCGATTTTTAATTATGCAAGTATTTCTTCGAAGCTAATAATTTCTATATTTCTTTTTGATTTTTCTTCTAGTAATTTTGTTAATCCCGTCTTCAAAAATCACAGATAATAGAACGAATTAAAAATAAAAAAAATGACAGTAGGTCACTGTATATAAATTAAACTGGAGTTATTACGTCAAATTTACATCGGACTGACCGGAGGAATATTCCATTCACATATACCAAAAAAGAGTATACTAAACCTTTTAAATCGGATTCCCTTAATAACAATGCGACCACAAAATCATTGATTTAACTTCTCTTTGAAAGTACTGTTATCAAAAGTAACAAAGTCGTTTAATTTTTTAAGTCAATGGCTATATTTTAATTAATCTGCCTCCCGTAAGCGAAAGTAAAACATAGCATCGTCATTAATTCATTTTTCTTAAACTTAAAATAATTATTCCCACTTAATTCAGAATATGTACAATATATTCTTTATAATATGAAAAAAGGTTCATCTCATAGGTTTCGTGATATCACCTTTTAACGTTATTTTAAATAGTTTACATCGAAAATAAAAATATCCAACTTAAAAAGAAATCAGATTTTACGATAAATTTTAATATCGCTGACTTGTATAACTGGATAATAATTTATAAAAATGAACAAAGAAAAACCAGATATATATATATACATATAATTTTTTATACCGTGCTCTATGTTAAGAGTCAAAAATATTTGAATTTGTCACGCATGCACAGCGGATACATACATTTATATTTTTATATATCCAGGTTTGTTTTTTTTTATAATGAATTTTTTTTATCCCCTTAAGATATTTATAAAATATACTATTCTACTTTTGAAGCTTTCGTTTTGGTGTAAAGTAAAATAAACAGTTTCCTAATTTTGGCGTAGAGTGCGTGTATATGTAACCGACATGTGTCTCTATACTATCACACTCTCTTCTGTTTGTGAATATTTTATCTTTACAGATTATTTTTTAAAGGGACTGTACTTTTGTTTTGAAGTAGTTTATTTAACGAAGAAAATTAATTCCGTGAAAAATATTATATTATAGTATAATACGTAATATTTTTACATTATTATATTTGATCTCGTGATACGATTACTCTCGTCGTATAAAAACCGAGTCGTAAATTCTCCTACATTGTTTTAATGAAGAGTAATAAAATCTTATTTTGAATTTGCTTTGTTACTTAAAAATTAATAGAACATCACTCGTAAATTTTTTTTCCTTAAACAAACAGAAATCGATGCGTCACATTACGTAAATCATGAATCCCTTGATTCTTGGTAATTATCATGTATGTGTAAAATTTAAGAAAGTTCTTTACCTTTGTAAAGAGAGGTAAATAAATGCTTCTCAGTCTCTATCTTATACAGTAAGGCAGAGATTGAGAGAAGAGGATTAACTCGAGAGGGCCTGAATCAACGAATGTAAAACTGTTTTAATTTGTATTACTATTTTAATTAATGATTGATTAAAAGGATGTCAACCGCTCATCGAATGTTGAAGCAGTGCACACAATTTATGTCTCTACCACGATCGATTGAAGTAGCGACTTAGCGTATCACCACGACAACAGCTTAACAAGTTACAGAAATTATTATACTTTTTACCCGACTACGGTTCCGTTACATTAGGTTAGACAAGTAGATAATTTTAGGAGCTTTCAACTGTTTAGCTCGGACCTATACTTTCTGTCAAGTAAAATTTGTCATCCGAAATTAATTTCAAAAATATAATAATACAGAGCTTACAAAAATTCTGTCTTTATAATAAATTAGGGTAATATTTTAGAATTAGCCGATGTAAGTGATAGATTCTTTTGTTTTACTTGATGGCAAATGTGATGCTAGATACGGTCAGTATAAAATAGCTAAAAAGAAAAATTTTTACCGTCATCCCTAATTCCGTCTAATAATTGTCATCCCGAGTCGTTGTGAATGTAAAATAAGCGTTGACGCCTGAATAGAAAAGTTTTCTAAATTTAGTTTTAATACGATTTTAATTTTGTTGATTTTGATATTAATATTTACGCACAGAATGTAAAAACAAGCAGGGTTTATTTTGTAGTTTTCTTTCATGTGGCGTACGTCCGTAAGCGTTACGGATCCGTTATTTTTAGTGAAATTTCATCTTAAGAATACTTAAACTCTGTCATAAATCGTAAATACTTTTATTTTCCTTTTTATGGCGTATGAAGAACGGTGACAAACTATCAGCAGTTTTACCGTCCGCATTTATCTTAATAATTATAATTGCGATTAAACTATTTTTAATGAAGATTATCAAGCCTGTCCGGAATTTGAATCCGGAAATTCCGGATGAAATCATTACAGCTATTATTATTCCCCCGAAAAAATCGTCTGGTAGTAGCTTCTAATTTTGTAACTTTTGTTTAGATTTAAAAAAATGAAGCGAGATGTTAGCTGAAAAACAACGACAATGTATGATATTTTGGTACCGTCGACCGATTAAAAATTGATTTGATCCCCTAGTATTTATTGTAATGTCGATTACTAAATAATTTGAAAACGAAAATGACATTTTTTCTTGTTCATCTAAAATATACACTCTTTTGGTTGTAAAAAATTTCGAAATTTAGATCTCTAGTTTCCAGCAGTACGTTTGCGGTTATGTTTATTTCATATAATAATTTCCAGCAGTAATTTAAAATACAAAAATTCCTTTTTGTCTATATCTTTTCTCGTTTTATTAATCTACGATACATATTTAAACTTTGTTAGAGAAACTTTACATCGATCACCGGTGTTATTATGACTAATCTCTATTAAAAAAGCTGACGTGGATAACACATGACGCCTGTTACAAGAATAGGCTCAGGTTTTAATTTTTTTGTCTGATAACCTACGTTGTCAATAATTTTTTTCAAGAAAACTAAATTTATTTAACGTAGGAACAGCAAAAGTAGAAGGACCAGCTTATTGTACGCGAATATTACGTTCAAATTAATTTGTGCGTTGGCGTTTTTTTGCCACTGGAATTTCATCGTTCTGCCAATTGATATTTTCGTTTTGTATGCGCAATACTGGTATTGCTTGGCAGGGAGGGTTTGCCTCACTAAAATCCGTATTATCACTTTCACTCTCTGGTCCTAAAAAGTCACTCACGTTATCGATAATGTCGTCTCTAATTAACTTACCCCGCGCCGATTTCCGAGGGTCCCTGTTAGAACACTTTAGAAGCCCACGTATTTTGTTACCATGAAGGTTAGGGTTTACATGAGATAGTAGGTTAATGTTCATATACGATGATTCGCCGTTGCCAGGAGTAACAGTTTGTAGCTTGTCCATAGCCGTAGCTATGGACAAGCTACAAGCTGTTAATAATAAGCGACAATAATATGTCGCTTATTTAAAATGACACCGAGTAAAAAATATTCCTTCTTCAGACAATATTAAGATAATAATACATAATATAGTCTATTGATAACATAGTCTACAATATAATACCTGCTTATATTCGGTATAAGATAAATCTCACTAGAACTCACTAGAGACGTCTGTCTTACACGTAAATAGCTGTTGCACTACTGTACTTAAATTAAAAAAAAAAAAAGTTAAAAAAAAGGGGGATGAGGTCTGATTCGAACCGATGTGCCTTCCCAAATATCTCATTAATTAAATACTTATTTGGCTATAACTCTGGAACCGATGAAAATAAGTACCGTTTATGATGATATATAATTGAAAAGCTGTCAATGAGGGTTTATTACTGAAGTTAAGAAAAAGTCCAAAATCCATTTTTTTTTTGGATTTTGAGCTTTTTTGGACACTTTGGATCAGTCGATTGCAATAAAAAAGGTGCACAACTAGATGTTATAAGAATCTTAAATCCAAAATTTCAACATCCTACGACTGATCGTATGTACGTACGTACATACGTACAGACGTCACGCCGAACTAGTCAAAATAGATTCAGGGATGGTCAAAATGGGTAGAAAATTTTTAAAGGAAGAAAAATTTAATCCTAAAAAATCGGAAATGAATCAAAAAACATAAACAAGAAACTTAGGAAAAGAAGAATTTTTAAACAAAATAAAAAAAAACAAATAGTAGTGACCGAAGAATTCTGGTAAAAGGCCGATGAGATAGTTAAAAAATACTAGCGTGACGAAGAGGCGCTAATAAAAGTGTTAATTTGGTCCATATTTGGACGAAATGGAAAAGAAATACAAAAACAAACCGGTAAAAGGAATAATTAGGGACACGTCTACTCGCACAGATATACATTCGGTTTTCCATACAACACCAAAGGGACTTAGGATCCTAAATATTTCAAGGAGTACTGACTATACCAAGATTGGAATCACCGCTAGTGGTCTCGCCTATAAATAATAAAATAAAAATGTTACGTTAACAGTCAACAGTCTCTATAGGTGATCATCAGTAAATTAGGACTAAGATTTATCGTACGTTTACGTTTATAGACCGATGTTTATTCATAACGTCTCATCGATAAAACTTGTTTGTTCGTTCTTTACCTTGTTTCTTTAACAATATTTTGTATTTATTTATTTTTAACAATGAAACTTTCTGGTTAATTTCCGGTGAGTGTAGTATATACCGATGCGTGTGTTGCGGTGTATCGTTTGTTTACAGTGAAGGAGTTTTAGTCCATAAATTAGATTAAATCCTTACCAGATGCGGTTTTTACGGTTTGTTCCTTTGTAATGTTTACGTGACAGGAAATATTTTTACTGCCTGTTTGATTTTATTGTTAAACGTAAGAGGAACCGACCTCACGGATAGAGAGGGGCGCAAGAGAGATAAAGTGAACGCGTATTATTATACTATACGTATATACGTGAGGAGAGGGTCATGCGTGGGTACATAACACGCCATTAGTCACTACGCTGGTTTGTGTGAACACCAGCTAAGTAGCAGGGGCTCGCTATATAAACTAATCCGGTTCCATATATAGATTTTGTTTTTTTAATTGGAATGAAGGAGGTAGATGGTGTCGTCTGTATGTCTTTCTTTTTTTTATTAGTATTTTTTTTCATTCTATTCCCTTCTCAATCGTTATGTTATCTTGTTATTTTTCTTCTACTTCTTACGAATAATACATGGCAAACTGTTGTATATTATTATTATTGTTATGTAAATATCTCTGGATATTAAATTGAAATAAATTATCTACTACGTTGAATAGATTCTGTTAATATTAGTAAATACGTTACGATCTGTAATTGTATGCAAGATTTAACTCTTCTATTGCTTTTTAAATGCTACAATTATAGTTCTAATTTGTGGAGTACGGAATTAGGAATAATATTTTTCTTCCTTTTATTCATTCTGTACGCTTATATAGAATCATCATATACGATAATCATTTTATACAAATATTAAGTAGTAAAAGTTTCATTATTCGAGACGAAATTTTTTACCGTTAAGGACAATTTCATAAGTTTTTATATGGCTCTGTAGTTTGTTGCGAATATTGTTTCTATTATATATAAATATCATTTCTTTTTCAATGCTATTTATTTAGTAATGTTTTCTCTTTCTCCTCAGACATTTCACTTCATACTCGATTAGGTTTATATACGTATATATAAACATAATTCTAAATATAAAAATCTTACCCGTAATCTTAATCTAAACGGATTTAAAACTGAAACACGTTGCATCGAACAAATCTTTAATCAAAACAAATCTTACAATAAAAAAAATTTAATTAGGAATAAATTTTAATGTTTCTAAGAAAGCCTATCGTTCACAAAGAATCAGTATTTAAAACCTTCGAAGAATTTAATATAGACTTCAAAACAAACAAAATTATGAAAAAAACGTTTAACGAACACAAAACAAAAAGTAAAATGTTTTGGAGAACTTTCAAATTTTTTCGAATTTAAATCTAGAGTTAGACAAGGAGACTGATATTCACCGATCCTCTTTAATTGCCCCCTAGAAAAATTTACAAGAGAATGCGAGAAAGGACTTAAAAAAGTGAAAACTTAAAGATAGGCGTGAAACTTAAATTCGTAAATACATACCACGTAAATACATAATATCATTTACAGACGATATTGCAGTTTAAAAAAAAAAAAAAAAAAAAGTATAGAAGATGTGAAACTGAAAAACTGCTTTACAAATTTCCCACAAAAAAAAGAAAGGTTTTCCAGTTTACAAAGGGAAAAGAATTCAAACCGTTAAAATAAAGAAATAAAAAGAGTCTAAAAATGTAAATGTCTGTGGTAGATCATTATACCAAAACTAATTGAAAAGTATCACATGCAGAGTACAAGAAAAGTGAAATCGCCTATCGCTCGCGAAGAATATATTCAACAAAAAAATTACTGTCATATAATTCAAAATTAAGGCATTATGAATTTACGGTCCTACCAAAAGACCGTACTGTATGGTGCAGAATGTTTACAGTGGATTTCAGAACAAAAAATAACAAAAGTAGAAAAAAGAATTCTGAGAGAAATTTCCAGACCAAAATATAAAGATAAGACTTAGAAATGAAAAAAAAGTTTACAAAGATACAGAAACGATGGGGATGTAATCTGAAAAGTAAAATTAAGATTTTATAGATATTTATACAAAATGAATAACAACAGATTGACAAAACAAATATAGGATTTTTACAAAAACAGAAGCATAAAGATCACACGGTTCAAGGAAATATAAAAAGATATTAAAACATTGAATGTCTGTAAAGATTTGATCGAAAACAAAGATTAATTTAGAAAATCAGTACGAGTATCTAAGTTTCGGAAGGAAACGAAACGCAAAGTTATTGGGGTATATATATTATTCCCCAAATAGTAACAGATAGATCCTGGACATCAGTACCCTGTTGCTGAATCGTTCTTATTATCTGGCCTATATTTAATTTTAAACGGTGGTTATATATTTGTTTTTATTTATTGTGGACAGAGTTAGTGAATGCAATCTAAGTTTCCAGAGAGAAAAAAGAAAGGTAACGCCTGAATAGACGGACGGGAGGTCTGTCCGCCTCTCCCTGGTAGATCAGGCCGCATTCCATAATTGTAACCAAAACAGGGGTATGACTAAAGTTGAGTTCATTAAGGGAACTAGGAATAAATTTAGTTGTTGCGAACAACATCTTTGGTGGTATGTTATTTATTGCAATTGCCTTGAATATTATGAGACATTTACACCCAAATTGGCTCTATAAAGTGTAGAACTAGGCGCGAGGTTCGTGCTTCTGCCAACTCAGTTAGCTAGTTCAGAGAGCAACGAAGTAGGACAGTCAAGATTGTCTGAAAGAAGCCTACAGCGAAGGTGAAGGCCGACACTAACTCATTCATGCAAATGTTTACCGAAGCATTTAGATATGTGGCATCCCAACGAAGCCTGGCTTATCACTGTGAGATGTAAAAAGTTAGAGGGCAAAAGACGACTCCCGTTAAAGCCTATCAGGGCTATGAACGGGAGGGGGTGGTGTGGCGAGCGGAATCGTCAAAAGTCGGGTGTCTTCCCCTACGGGGATTGAGATGAATAGACGGATGGAAGAAAGGAAACAACCGAGAGAAAGAACGAAAACTTTCAGGGAAAAAAAAAGAAGTCCAAACTATTTAAACGCAATTCTTAGTAGTAAGAACGAATAAAAGAACCCTTAATCCGGTTATCTTTCTTATTTGATCAAAAATTTATATCAAAAATATTTTTGCTACGACCACTTTATAACGGCACCATTTCCATTTTCCTGCTTTCAATTCATACGATAACTTTAACGGCAAAATAATTTACAAATAAGGACTCTCCTGTGGTTGTCGCATATTGATTTCTGGCGACCAGGTATTTTTTATTGCCGTATCGAACGGATCGTTTTCCCGTTTATGCACCCCTGCATCAACTCAAGGAAGTGATTTTCGACGTGTTGAAATGCCGTTCCATGATGTTTTTTGATAATCGTTATGCAGATAATCGTTTTTTTGTCTGCAAAACGATTACCTTTCAATCGTTAGCATGTGTGGATCTGTTCGGGAAACCAAAAAATTGTACCTTTCATTCACTTTCATGCGGATGAAACCCGCCGTGAACCAAACATATTGTTATCCCTTGCTCGATGTTTCTCTGGATACCGTTCAGTAAGTTAGCGAAAAAAACCGAACCGGTAGCTTAATGAAAACGTTCACCTCTCATTCTCGACGTACTTCCCTAAAATCCCATTGCTAGGAGTAAACCAGTTTTTCATTCTCATAGCGAAAAAACTCCCCACAAAACGACAAACGCATAACCATTTTGCACGAACAGAAAACAACATCCCGACTAGTTATATATAGATTACGCCAGAATACGAAATCACAAACAACGATTTTTCTATACAATGGAGATAAAGCGTAGAAATAATATAATAAAAACGATTATCAATTCGAAGAAAAATGAACTTCAGCTAATTACCTCATCGCACGTGTCTCCTTTATATATATATATATATCTTTCTTCGACCAGTTTTCCAGCTACTGCACGGGCTGTTTGTGTGTATTTACGCAAATGCAATTACTGCTACCGACTTGCCAGTAGCAGTAATGTAAGTGTAAATCTACCGGTAAACATGTAGTCTGGAACAAACTCAGGTTGACCACCTCTGAGAAATGTGGTTATTAATTGAAACCCAACCACCAAACAACACAGGTGTTTACAGTCTAGCACTCAAAATGAAAATAAAAGTAATTATTACCTTTACAAGGATTTGAACTTTAGAACTCTCAACTCGGAAAATCAGCTGATTTTGCGATGACGAGTTTCGCCGCTAGACTGACTCGGCGGGGTGTCTAACTTCTTTATTATTATAATTAAACTAGCTGACTCGACAATTCATATCTGTTGCTAGATTTGAGTATATATACTAATTGAGTATGTATATAGATTAAATAAACGCGTTTGAAGGTTTGATAATAAAAAACTGAGCATTACGGAAACTTCACAAAATTTAACCTTTCGCTTTATAAAAGTCAGAAGGTAAATAAATCCAAATGGCAAAACAACAGCACTACCTATCGGATTTAATTCACACCACTCTCTAATCACAGTATTCGGTGAAAATAATTTTTTAACGAAAAGGGTTGTGGCTGCAAAATCATTACAATTAATACTCAACATTAAGAAACTTATAAAACATTACGGAACTTCACAAAATTTAATCTTTCACTTTATAAAAGTCAGAATTTAAATAAATCCAATTGTCAAAACAACAGCAGTCTACCTATCGGATTTAATTCTAACTATTCTCTAAACACAGTAATCGGTTACAATACCCCTCCCTACCTTTCTTTCTACTAGTCAGATCGAGGATTTCAATATCTTTAACCTTCTCCGGACAACGCGGACCATTTTGTAAAATGCCGTGCGTAAATCGGTCCAGTAACTTTTTTAGACTATAGCGGACGCACATATGAACGTTGATGTATATATATATATAGTTTTATTGAAATAATCCCATTTCCAATGTAATACGTTAAAATACATTTCTAACGGTAAAATTGAAGAAAATTGGAGGCGACACCGTGTTATAAGGCAGAAGTACCGTATTATTTATCTCTCGTAAAACGTGGGTAATTTTTTCCACCCACTTAAGTTTCTCATTCCAGAATTGAAAACGGAATTTATTGGATACGTGATAAATTTTTCCTTTTTAATTATTTAAAGGTGTCTGTAATTTTTTATTTTCAAATAATACTAATAATTTTAAAAAACTGTAAAAAATTGATAAATTAAATTTTTTTTTACGTTTGGATCGTACTTTTATTTTTTTTAAAGCATTATTAATGATTATCTAAATTATTAATGCATTTTATAAAAGCTCGTTTTTTTTTAGTATTTAAAAATAATTTTTGTACTATTATTTCTAATTACCAGTAAAATAATAAAAATCGTGATCTAGTGATTACAAATTGTTTTATGTTTTGAATAACCGAAAATAAGAAAAAAAATAATAATAAACTTAGAAGGTATTTTTAATTTATTTAAATAAGTTATATTTATGAAAGAAACAAAAATGTTTTATCTAGTAAAATCTTTTTTATAAATCCATATATATACGCTCATAAATTATTATTATAAAACCTCACTTATTTGAAATTTGCGTAAATAATTTTAATAATAAATTTATAAATTCATGTTTATTTTAAATAGTATGTTTTTAGTTAAAATTATTTTAATAAAACATTTAGTACCTGCCTATTTATTTATTGTTGTACGGTTGAGAGGTATATTTTGATATTATATAATCGATTAATAAAATTAGTAATGAATAATTTATACGGTTATTTTCATCGCTATATTCAGGTGAGGTTAAATAAAATTGTAAACCGTTTTTTTCTTGTTTTTAAGTGGAACCGATTTCCTGTTATCAGTTTTACTAAATAATGCGATTAGATAAGTATTCCAGCATAAAATAAGAGTATTTATACGTACCTATGTATTATAATAATGCGTTATCATCTGCTAAATAAAATACGATGTAAACTAATGTAAAAAAATACGATTTGGCAAAATTAATTAATTTTTTTTTTAAGTATTACGAGTGCGAATAGTAACATAAATTAAAATGAAATCTATATATATCATAAATACATTATTCAGTACCTTAAATTGTAACGTATGCGACTGACGAAATCGCTTTGATATAAGTCAATCTTCTTTCGATATTAAAAGATGTATTTGAATTTTATATTTTTACTGAAACGATTTTTATTTAACATAATTGAAGGTTATTCTTTACATCCTGGAAGCAGAGTTACAGGATTTAGATAACTGTCCGTAAAGGGTTAAAACAACATTTTTTGGGGGAAAAATTATTTTTTTTTACTCCCTTTAAAAAAGTCTTCTAACCCAGATTTTAATGTCTTCTTAATTATAATATTTTTATTTTATTTTTTTAAATCTAACACTCCTTCCAATAATAATTGAAACAAGAACGTAAGAATTTTCAAAAACCGTTTCTATGTTTACGGTCTCGACTTCGTAATTATAAAATGTTAGACATTCTTTGATAGCTCTGTATACAAATATGATGTATAAAATAACTACTGATTTCCTTAAAATAATAAAAACCGAAAGGAGACAAAAATATATATTTCAATTTTAAGAGGAGAGGCAGTTATGAAAAAAAAAAAATGATTGATTGTTTATATACGCATGGTAGGTAACAAATTTGAAAAGTAAAGTTTCTTCTAAAGTGCCTCTGAAGTTTCTTCTAAAGTGCCAATTGAAATGGTTTTTTCGCGATATCCCTCAACCCCTGACAGAATAAAAAAAAAAGAAATGAATATGTTCAATGCTTCATGTATAGAAATATTTGAGGCAAACTTGGAGAAAATCGTTTCGTTCAATCCTGAAATCTAAGACCACCAAAAGCAGTGCGATACACGTACGTACTAAATACGCATATACATGCATATGGTTTTCGGTCTAGATGAACTATATCGACCCTAAAACGTAAAAATTTGCAAAAAAACCCGATATTCCATTTTTCACAAGATGGCCGTACTTTCCCCTTTAATATCGATATTATTCGATTGAAAAGTAAAAACATTAAATAAAACTAATCACAAAGAAAAACACAAAAAGTTTTAATAATTAAAAAAGATGACTTTTCATTATCTTATTTTGTATCATTTTTTTCCGCAAGAAATATACAAAACATAAATTAAATGAGAAACTAAAAGAGGTATAACTTTTTTAATTTATTTAATATTAAAATATATTTTCTGCGTATAAAAAAAAAATTAAAACCGTAATTTGATTAAATAATTAAAAATAACGAGTAGACCCTAGACACAAGCATCAACTTTATGCTCACTCACTACTCTGACTCTGTGCGGAAGAAAGTATAAAAAATACATTAATACAAAGTTAACGTATTCTCAAATCATAATGTCGACCTTAAACTGAGCGTAACTGAAGAAATGGGTAAAATCATCGTTGTTTATATTTTCTAAAGGTTAAATTTTTTAACGGAAGTTATGCAAGTTAAATTTTTTTTGTAATATCGCTATGAAAAATCAAAATCAAAACGGTTAGTAATTTTATAACGGGTGTATATATTTTCTCTTAATTGTTATTTAACGTACAATATTGGTAAACCTTCGGAGGTTTAGCTCAATCGAGTTTAATTATTTACTTGGCGAGGTTGTATCTGGAAACCGTCTATCTACCTATTCTTAGGCGGCTGTTTAAGTCATTTTTCCTTTCTGGAAGAAAATAATTTTTTTGCAACATACGTTAAAGTCGGCCAGCGTAAAATCAAATTGACTTTTTCATTACGTAAAATGCCTCGATTGTTTTACTCAACTTTCTGTCTGAGCGGTGTTGTTTACCTCGTTTTGTGGTTATTCCGAAGGTAGATTATTCTTTCTTGTCGTCCCTTTTTCTTATTTTGATCACTTTTCCCTATTTATCGATAATGCGGGATCGGGTTTGACGCTGCCAGATATTACGCACCGAGGATTCCGCAACTTATAGATCACCAGTACATCCTTAGCGTTAACCGATGGGCGGGGCTGTCTTTGAATTGAGAATAGGAAATCCGTTTCCTGTTCGGCGATAACAAAGTAAATTTACTTACAGAATATGTATAGGATAAAGCCGGATCTTATAATCGCTGTTAAAATACAAACCGTACTGGAAAAAACGGGAAGCCTAAATATAAATGAGGATTTCCCAGTTTTCTGATGGAAAATTCTGTTAACGTTTAAAAATTAATTGAAGTACTTTGTTTTTTTGTAAAATCTAAATTTACTCAAGTAAATTTACTTTACTTGAGTCAATAAAAAGTGAAGGAACAGATTTATTTTAATTTTAATTTATTTTTCAAACGATAACAATTATTATAAAAATAAACGTAATTACATTAATTTTATACAGATTCTGTTTTACTTTCACCGTTATGTTATTAAAATTTGAATAAAAGGCTATTTTTATCCGTAATGTACAATTTTACTCTACGTAGTAGCATCACCGTCACGGCTTGACCCTCTACGTGTGTATACAACTTAAAAAATTGGAAATAATTTTCTAGTAATTACGTACAGGCAGTTGCTCTAGATTATTTATTTATACGTTTTTTTAACTTAAAAAATTGGAAATAAGTTTCTAGTAATTACGTACAGGCAGTTGCTCTAGATTATTTATTTATACGTTTTTTTTTTTTATATATATATATGATTTATATAGTAGTGAGATTTATGAGATTTGTACTGCGGAAAATATTCCCGGGGTCATAAGAAAGCTACAGTTAAAATTTCATAGCGATCGGTTCAATAGTTTTTGCACTTATCGGTAACAAACGAAAAATGTGGCTTTTTATAGCAGCGAGATAAATATCTGCGTCTTTAAACGTAATTAATTTGTAATAATTATCTATATAATAGGAGTATTTTATAACATTTGTAGTACGTGAATACTACTTGAAGGTTAAATGAATTGTTTTCGTAAACGTAATTCTTGTGAATTATAAGAAAAATTGTAATCTTACGTAGCCTGTTTTATTTATATTTACGACGCATATCGTTTATTTCAATCGCATAATAAAATTATCAGAATAAGACTACTTTAATGGGTCGACTTTTGATAAATTTTAAGAAACGAATATTAAACCTTTTGTAATGATGCTGGCATCGATTGCAGATCGGCAGATGCAAGGAGAGTTTTCTCGCAGAAAAGTAATTATCGATATTATATGTACGAGTAAATGTAAGAATCAAAAAAGAAAATTTTGAAATATTTGTGCGGAATTTAGCGGACAATAGATAAAGCGGTAAAGAAGAGAAGTCGTTTGAAACGGATCGTTATAAGAAACGTTAAAAATTGGTGGCGGGTTAATGAAGTTCAAAATAATCTGACGAATAAGAGAGGTGAACGATCTTGTAAAGAGACGAACTAGATCTTTGAGTATCGTATTATGACGATTGGGTTTAGTTAATTCGGCGATGGATTGAGCTATGGAAAATAGTAGAGGAAGACAAAGATTAAAATACGCGTAACAGATGACTGAGAAAATAGGATGTAGTAAACGCATATATCGAGATTAAAAGATTAGAACAGAATAGAAAGAAACGGGAACGGCAACAAACCTGTCAACCGACTGACGTTTGCGAAAAAGTAAATGATCATATCTTATAACGCCTTAGGAAATGGTAATAATGGAAGCGCCATTGTATTTTAACGTACAGTTATCGGTTAAGTACTTGTTTTGGAGGTTTTTTTTTTGGAGGATTTACAAAATAGATTATGCGTCTTACTCCACAATACACCTGTAATTAAACTATTTATAAGTTAACTGTTCTTTTTTAAATAAAAATTACGGTTAAATTAAAAATATGAAAGAAACGTAATTTTTTTGCGCTTCTAAAAAATTAAAGTTATTACGCATCAAGCTTTTATCGTTTTAACTTGTAAGAGTATAATAAAAAAACTTTTTTATTATCGAGGTGAAGGACAGAGTTTTATTTTTAATAGTTTTATTTTGGGCTCAAAATATTGTAATTTCCTATTATCTGTAATAAAATTTAAAGATATCTTCGTTAAATAGGAACTGTTACTAATTTTCATTAGTGTAACGTAAAATTTTTCTGTTTTATAGAATGCAGATGCTACAGGTAACTTGAGCCGTATCTTCGGTTAGGTTTGTTTTTATTTTTACAAAAAAGAAAAAATAAATATAACATCCACGGCCTCGTTAACGGTTTTCAAGTAAACATTAGTCTTTTTGTAAAAAGCCTTACAGATTGTTTTTGCGAATACGCCGTAGGAGTTTTAAATATAGATGACATAATTATCCAGTATTTAGAGTAAAATTGTGATTATTATCAAAATGTTCAATAAAAAAATTTGCGATCCCAAAAAATGGAAAATTACCTTAAAGATTATCCAGTATAAAAAGTATAATCGAGAAAAATAAATCAAAACGTGATTAACGGTTTCGGATACGGTTGACCTGATTGACCGAAGGACGTTTTCATCATTAAAATTGTACTGTATTTAATGTATAATTACTGAAAAAACGAAAATTTTAGTAAAAACACTTTTTAATAACAGCTACATAAAATAATTTCTTATAAAGTATAAGAAATTGTTTTTAAAAAATCAGAAATTGTTAAATTTTGAAATCGGGTTCCGTGGGATTAAATCTTTAAAAGGCTCCCGTGCCGTCTAAATTCATAATGTTGGATTTTAAATTTTGAAAATAAAAGACTAAAATGATTATTAATTTAAGTACCGGTCCGTCTCAGCCCTTTATTTTTGGGATTTAAAAGATTATTTATTGGCATAAATATCTTCTTTAATAAGTCGGTCTTATTTGGTGCAATGTTGTACAGCAAGGCTAAAAAAAAATTGTACTAAAATATAAGTGGGTACTTTGGTGTCCCCTTATATATATATATATATATATATATATATATATATATATACATATGTATGAATTAAATTTCACCTTTTTTGATCTACAGGCAAAACATTTTAGGATTTTAGAAATGATGTTGAATATCCCCTTACTCCTAAATCCGATCGACTTAACTTCAGAATTTTAAATACCGTATTAAGTATTTTTATCTTACTAACGCTCAATTCTCTACGACCACCATACATTTCATTTATTCATCCGTAGCGATCTGCCATTAGGGCAGGTCCTGCCACGGCTGCTGCTCACACCTTGTTCTATCCTTTGTTAACTTCTTTGTTTACGCATATTTTCCCTTTTCCATAATTCCTCCATCGTTTGAAATCTTTTCCTTCCTCTTCCTTTCCTTCCGGGCACCAAGTCTTCCATCACATCCGCTAATAAAGACCTTTTTCTCATACGATATCCTAGCCGGTTCATTTTCCGATATTCGATCGCGTTTAGCATTTTCCTGTTCTTTCCGATTCTCCTTAATACTTCATTTGTTACACGGTCTTGCCATCTGACATTTATCATTATACGCCACACCCGCATCTCAAAACCCGCGATTCGTTTTCCGTCTGCTTTTCTCATCGTACACGTTTCAATTCCACAGATAATCAGGCTCCAAATAAAACATTTCATTAATTTCTTCCTTAACTCTAAGTTTAACTTTTCACGCGGCAGTTCTCTCTTCTTATTAAATACCCGCTTACTTGAAATTCTTTTTTTAATTTTTACCGTTCAATCCTAGGCTATCGGAAAGCTGCGGTCGGAGAGGGAAGGAAAAACAAGGCGGTGGGAAAATACGGTGTAGGAATAGAAACGAAAGAGAAGAAAGACCGATTAGATTCTGCACGAAAAAGGAATCGTTATTAAGGATTCCCCGTGGAACTTTAACGCAGCGGTTTCCTGTTGCTTTCTGCATCCTAATGCCGTTGACCGTACGATTTTTCCGCCTTCGGGAGCGATTTCTCACTCCAGGGTGGAGGAGCGGGTAAAGGCACGTGCCTTTTACCCGCTCCTCCGCCCTCTTCTGAGAGTGCTGGTACTTGGTAGAAAGCGATCGCTTATGCCGGTGATCCGTTGGTAACCTCGTCTGTCAAAACAGAGTGCGTCGTTCAGGCGTTCGTGCTGAAGATGAAGGGACGCGCGAAGGTGAGGTTGACATTTTTATGAGAGAAGGTATTTGAGACGCATCTCATACCTTACACCCCACCGCTATACAAAAAGTCAAAATTTAAAAACCGTGAAAACCACCGCTCCGCTTTGTTTAATTTTATCCAAAATTTAATTTCATCGATGCCCTGTATACAGATATTTTGTTTCGAAGAATTTCTATCGAACCGATCGGGAGATATCGAAACACAGGCCGACACAACGACTAACATCTAGAAATTTCTATAATTTTTTTTGGACTTAGAAGTTCTTCGAACGTCAGCATTTGTAAAAATCTTGTTACCTTAAATTTTGGCCCGTCGCTATACTTTCCCTTTGCTTCAGAAGCAATAGAGATATAATCGGGAGAGTAAAACTTAAATATTGAACTTTTTTTTAGAAAAAGTCAGTTTTGTATATAAATGTTAATTTTATTTTAATAATTTCTTTTTTCACGCAGTATAAAATCTGGAAAAAAATATTGTTATTTCTTTTTTATGTATCCTATTTACGTGTATCACTTCTTCATATTTGTATAAAATAAATCTATTGTGATACAAAACATCATTTCATTTACTAAATTCTGTAATTATGCTTTTGACAGTTGAACGCAATTCAATAACGCTTATCTCTAAATGCATTATAATTCAGCTAATGGATCGTTGCGGTATAAACTCATGCTCTCGATGCTTTTGCTCTCTTCTGTTACTCTTTAGCCGTTTAGTTCAATACAGCGGTTTGATAACTAGTAATCACTTAACTAATCACGTTAAGCGATTAAAATACTAATCAAAGTTTTATTTTTTTTCCCCCTAATATGTACGCTGTAATCTGTTCAACTAGAGAACGATAAGCAACCCTCCCTCACGGCCCGATGAGATATGAATGATATGCATGACGTGGAAATGAGGTATAGTCTTGTAAAGACTCAGCCCGATCCTTCCTGTGACGTTTGATTAATTGAACCCTAACCCCCAATGTATCCGCTAACTAATATTCAGATCCATATAAAAACGAGAAAAATTTATTGAGATTTGAACCTCAGAACCTTTGACTTCAAAATCGACCGTTAAAAACTGATTTGCGACGACGATTTAACGGCTAAACCAGTCCGATGGCCTTCACATACACGTTAGAAAAAAATATTCAGCTATCATTTGCCCGCAAACACGTAGTTTATTATTTTATGGAGAAAATGGAAAGCGGAAAGCTACATTTTTCGCTCCAACGTTTTCCGCTACAACTCGGTTGTTTTTATTTAATCGATTTTCGTTCGTATCAAGAAGCATTTGTTTGCTGTATGTGTTCACACTTTTAGTTTGAAAATATCGAAATAGACGACTATCGATTAGACGATACCTCTCGATATATGTATGACATTAAATTTAGTAAAAGAAGGTTTAGGTGTTATACTAGGAAAAAGGGGCCCGCCTTTTTTCTACTAAGCAAATAAAAAGTATTTTGTTCATAATGAATTACTTTTAAGCAATCTTTCTTATAAAATGGAATTAAAAAAAAATACAGATATATTAACGATTTAAAAACTCATACGACCGGCGTTTTAACATTTGCTAATCGTATTAATTTCTTCGTTATGAATGTTCGTTTTTAATTTGTACCGAATTTTATTAAAATAACTCCATCTGTTCTGGAGTTCAGAAATTAATTTAGAGAAAACCGTATTACTTGCATTTGAGAGAGATTTATATATCGATATTATTTAAAAGTTAATTAATTATTTATTCATTATGAGGGTTACTTTCTAAGAACAAATAAACTTTTATTAACAAAAATTATGCGTTATAAAAATATTTATTATATATTCTTTTTATTAAATGTTTTATTCTGATCGGTACAAAATAGTAGTATCGCATCAGGAACGGTTAGTTTTGCTGTTCAGTTCATATAAAATAAAAAAAATTGCCTCAGTGCTTGTCTGATGGATCAAGGAAAAACGTGATAAGAGCGATGTCACAAAAGCGGTGAAAACAAAATAAGAGCGGCGTGATTATAATAAAAATAAAAATAATAAACTTAATAAAAATAAAGTTCATAAAGTTCATTTAATAGTTAAATTTTTTTAAATGTATAAAATAATACATTGCAAAACATTTATAACTTAAAAAAAGAAATTTATTACGCGTAAAAATAAATGAAATAATAATAAAGTAATTCGCATGAAGATATTGAGTAATTAAAACAAGTGCAAAATGAATAACGATTAAAATACACTGATGAAGAATATTTAAGCGTATATACGCGTTAAATGAATTCGGCAAAAATTCAGACGTGTTTAAAATGATTTTTTTAGCTAGTAATTCATCCGTAGAGTATTATTGTTGAAAACCGTTTAATTTTATCTTAAATAAATCGGCGGTAAGATATTTGAAACACGAGAGTAATATATTAAAAATGACAACGGGCACAAAAGACAAGATCTCAGATGCCCGATTATTGCGCTGAATTATGTAGAAATAGATCGATAAGTTGTAAGATTTGATAAAGGTAGCATTAGATATTGTTATCTGTTCAATAAATTAATGACTAGTTTCTTTTTGATTTTTTTTAGAGATGGTACTTTACTAAATATAATAAATGTTTCATTTACAAAATATCTGTCTCAAGACTCATATTATGATCGTAAGATAATTATCTGAGGTCTATTCTTTTAATCTTGAAAATTCGAGAAATAATTTTATATTTCAACCGGGATTGTAATTAGACGATAAATATTTCATCAAGGCGTGTTATCTATCGACCGATTCCTCCTCAGATATTATTGTTTAACCGATTAATATAATTTTTTTTTTTTTTTTTTTTTTTTTGACTACCAATGCGTTTTAAAAATATAAATAAAAATTAATATCGATATATGGTAATAAAATTTTAATAAAGTTTAATTTGTTACAATTAATACAAAATAAAGAAGGACTACGTAGATTTTCTTACGTAATTTGGTGAAGATCGTAATCGTTAAGAAGTTTTTCATTTTGATTTTAATTTTATTTTTATCGTCTTATGCGATTATAATTAAAAAGGTACGGTAAACGTGTTACTAAAATAAATTGGAAAAAAGATTACGCCTAAAAACCCGTTTTTAAAAAATTGTTAAGTCTAAATCTAGAAAGCCATTTCAATTGTTAAAAATCAGCAAATATAAACATTTCGGAGAAAATTTAAATAAATTAAAAAAAGAAAAGAGTATCGGTTAAAAATGTTTTATAGTATTGAGAAACATTAGTTCAAAAGGAAAATGTAAATGTTAGTAACAAAATTATGTTAATCGATAAATAAACTGATCTCCGTGCTAGAGCGGGAACGTCTCAATATTTATCCGGGGTCCCGGGTTCGGATCCCGGTCAGGTGGGCATTTTTCATACGCTACAAAATTCTATTTCCGTATTCCTACGTACAAGCGTCTCTGTTAGCTTCTGTGGGTAATTATTTTATCAAACAGATAATTAACAATACTGCAGGAATAGTATAAAAATACCTTTCTTCTGTTTTCGTTCATTAATTTACTTGTTTTCTTTTGTTTTTACTTTTTCCATAGTATTTATTATTGATAATTTAATAATTGATGTGTCCATATAGACGATTAGAACGTTCTTTTTCTGCGGTTTGAGAAATTAAATCGATTAGGTTTTAATTTTTAACAAATTTACTTTAAATATTTGAGGATTTTTTTCTTTCATTATAAATTATGTGTTGTTAAAGTAAGAATTTTTCTGCGATTAAAATTACATTTTCAGTTTTTTAATACCGATTTATAAATGTACTAAACGTTTAATAATCTTTCTTGTTTTAATAAATTCATTGAAAAGTAATTAAAATTTGATACGAGTATATAACGAGATGTACGATATTTTAACTGTAGTGTAATTAAAAGGTGAATTTAATATAAATCGCATCAAGATAAATTTAAATAATATTATTTTCTGTTAGAAAAGAATAGATTTCTTTTTAATTTTCTATATAACAGAACAAAAGAGTTATTCGTTGTCGATTTGTAGAGGTTTTATTTTATACTGTTTCGAGTATAGTTATAAAAGCGACACGATTAAACAATGCAAGTGAAAATTTCAATTGTCATGCGCTAAGGTACAATGTAAAGTAAGGCAACGTAATATGCTATTAACGGTTGGACAGTCTGATCTAGTTAATGTACATATCTATTGTTTTATTACGATTCATTATTATAATTTTTAAAGTGTAAAACTTTATGAAAAAGCATGCGATATTTTTTGCGATTCTTCTCATTTTTGCTAGTATTTCTGTATTCTTCCTTCCCTTCTATTCTTTTTGATCGAACTATATACTCTCGATTATTATTTTAAGCGAGGTTTTTTAATCGTAAGCTTGTTTAAAAAAGTACTTCAAAAAGGGGAAAAAGAAAAAAGACAATAGAATATACTTGGCGGTTAATTGAAAGAGGGGGGATTTGTCTCTCAAATACTAAAACTCGTTTGTCCTACTCAAAATGCGGTAGTTCTAGAAAAGCAGCTGTTCGCCAGTAATTAAAATTTTAATTTTCATTCTCTCCGAAGACAATGAAGGTAAGATACGACCCCCCGTCTTCCCACCGTTTCTCTCTTTACTTTACCCGTCTGTCCTTACCGTTCCCAGCTTCTTCCGTTTTAATTGTTCTTTATCGTCGAGCGTATTCTAATTTGACGCGTTTAAATATAAGGGAACTTAAAAATAAAATTGTTGTATAAAATTATTTTACCGCACAATAGTATATACCTTTCCCCTTTTCTGTTGTTTATAGAAGTTAAGTTAAAAATCAAATATAATTAATTAATAAACTCTTTCCCTCTCTTGTTCGTTCACGATTATTAATTTTTATCTAATTTTTCTCTCTTTTTTTATTTTAAGCCGACATTAACATTTTTAAAGTTAATTTTCTTTTATAATGATTAACGAGCGGGAAGGCTTCTCGGGAGTGGGAATACGATACGTAAAGTTTGTAGTATGTAAGTAAGAATTATGCCAAATTCGACCGGGATTCGAACTCTGGATCGTACGATTAGAGACTATATTGCCTTTGCCGAGGAAGTCGACGATACGGTAACTATGTAAGTATTAACTTTTTTTAAGTTTGGATCTTCTTTGGTCCACGTTAAAACAACTTCATTTTCGATAATAATTCACCGCATAAGCTCGAAGTTTACGCTATCTGAATATGAATTAGACTTTTTTAGGGTATGAAAAATGCCTTGCCCGGCCGGGATTCGAATCCGGGACTTCCGCACGAAATGCCGAAATGCTATCTACTCGGCCACGGTGAACGGCAAACGGTCTTAAATTTTACTATATTTTCATAGAAAGCGTGAGTGAAGTTTAAAAATGACTGCAGGAGATTACGTTCCTCCTTTAAAATGTACTATACTTCCCGTTGGACTTGAAGGAATTAAATATGTATTTCGATCCGGATCTTGAGTCTTTTGTTTGATATCTTTTGTTTATCGTGTAGAAAATAGTTTCTTTAACGGTTAGTATTTTACTGTTATTTAAACAGAATCTATAATTAAGTTATAAAATGAATAACTGAAAGATTAACTGAAGTAAACCTTACAAAACTAACTTTTGAAGAAAAAACGACTCGTTACGATCATACTGTACATCTACCGATAATCGTTGGTTGGCACAACTAGCAAAGACAATAAGTACGATTACCAACCTGACGAACGATCGCTCATTATTTGGCACGCGGCAGTTGATTCCTCATACTTGATAGACAACAGGTTAATAGTCGTGGTGATAAAATTGTACTTAATTAGATTCTGCTCAAAACGGTATACCTTAAACTGTCTTCCTCGATCCTGGCCCGTAGGGAAGACACTCGCCTTGTGAAGATTCCGGTCGCCGAACTAACTTTCTCCGTTCCTGGCAATGGTGGGCTTTACCGGAGGTCGTCTTATCGACCCTCTAACTCTTATTACATATTACAGTCATTAGTTGGGCCTCCGTGCGGATGTCACCGTTGCAAATTCCTCGGTAGACGTAAATACTTTCTTTGACGATGATCGTCCCCTTCCTCTTTCTATCCCTTTCCGTATCCTGTATTTTTTATTCCGGGATGAACGGCAAGGGAATTGGGACAGATACCGCCCTTTAATCCATCTCTTATATTAACTGGATATTTACCTCGTTCTTTGGTTTCTTGAAGGGTTGAATAACTTTTTACCCGACTACGTCCTTAGGAGGAGCGGTAATGTATTTAACAGTTATGTATGTTTGTTTGTTCCCTTCTGTAGCTTCATTGATCCAATTAATTAAACCAACTTTTGGGTTGTAAGATCTTCGGTCTGGAAGTAACAGAGGCTATTTTATCTATAAGGACGCTGCTCTGGCGGACGGGGTTTAAAAATTACACTATTTTAAAATTTTACCGGTGGTATTCCATAAAACGATACAAATTAAACACAATTTGCCTGTTGTAATTTTCTTCGAAAAATTCATTGTTCTCATGATATAAGCGGAAAAATGTGCTCGGCCAAAGGGAGCAGGAATACTTCGCTGCTAGCGCCCGCCTGCGTTCTGTATATTGCCGATATGTTTTGCATTGCGTCGGTGTTAATGATGGAGTATGAACCTGTGCGCGATATCCTATACCTATTATCATTATACAAGTTAGAACCTTTACGACATCCCTTCGTCTCGTCAAATATTGAATTTAATTAAAATAACAATTTTACTGAACCGATACATGTATAAGTTACACGCACTTACACGTTGATGTAACATCAGATTTTTGTTTAAATAGCACGTTTCTATATTAAAAAAAATCCGTACCGGTACGGAATGGTAAGTTTGGAAACAAAAAAGCGCTAAATATAGTAATTATTAAAAAACAGAAAACCCGACAACTAAATATCGGCATAATCTGTAAAGAATAATTGTGAAAAAAAATATAATCGTTAAATAAGTTTTTTTTCAGATACATTAAGTTAGTCTGCTATGTGAAATTTAATATACTTGTATTTTATATTTTATTCCGGTGCCTTTTACTCTTAATTAAGTCACCATCTCGTACAGCCTACACAGGCACTAGACAACAACATAAAATGTAGAAGTAATATTAAATTTTACATCGCTAACTTACTGTATCCTAGAGTTAGGACATTCTTCGAGTAATTCAATAATGAGATCTGTACGTATGAACCGATCGGTTATTGTTTTCTTTTAGGTGGCTACACGCAAAGTCTAATGACTGCTGTGCTTATCACAAGTAAATACAGGTCTCTAATTCTCCTTAAAATACAAATACGATGTAAAAAGCTTCGGTAAAAATCAAATTATGTTTTGTTACCGTAAGTCACTGTTTTTTTTTTAAAAACATTATTAGTTTGATTAATCCGTACGAAATGTTGTTATACATACCCGTAAACGTATATACTATATTTGAACAAACAAAAATAGTTATGGCGTTACAAAACGTAATTAAAATTTTAAAATTATTAAAATTTGAATTGTTTCTACGTAATATTTTTAAACGATAAATAAATTATTGTAATTACTAATAAATAAATTGATATAACTAAGAGAGATTTCATCATTTTTCCTGTGACGAAAAAATTAGTGGCGATTTCGGAGGAGATATATATATAAAAAAAGGTCTGATGTGGACATCACATGACTTCCTTTTAAATTGAAAATAAGTATTCACTGCTAATAATATTAGATAATTTGATTTCACAAACGCGTTTTTTGATGCGATAAGCGATACAATTTACTGTATATTCTTTTTTTGTAAGTTTTCAATGGGATAAGATTTCTTTACTGCAATTTATTTTAATTACGTTTATTTCATAAATAAAATATATTTTTAACTTAAAAAAAAATTATATATTTTGTTAATACGCTAGATGAAGTTAGCATTTTAAAAATAATTCAGACCTTTACGCTAGCTGTAATTATTGACATTATATTAATTTCATACTGTATGTTCGGTCTTTGTAATAAAAGCAGATCTGTAATTAAATTTTAACTTTATCGATAAGGATTAATTTTCATTGTTCATTGTTACGAAACGATCCGGGTATTGTAACTCGATAATTTTAGAAATATATCGTCGCTTTAAATATATACAAATTAATTACGGATATTACTGCAGTTAATCCGTATACGTTACGTAAGATAAAAATAAATTACAGGTACGTGTCAAGTGATCTGAGTCAGCAATAATTTCATAAATAATTATAACATTAGTATTAATACAATTTATTATTTATTTTATCTCGAAATTATACGCTAACGTTATTTATTGTTATTAGTTCATTCTGATCGTGTAAAAGTAATCTATAATAATCGGAGTATAAGTGATTTAATTTTGCAACAGTCCTGCTTTATATATTTTATATGATTAATGATATTTATATTAAATAATAAATAATTTAATTTTGCAATACTTGAATTTATGGTTTTTAATACAATATATCCCCTCCGGAAGAGATTTCTCCCACTTGATCGTCAAACTCTTCTACCTAGGTTTCTTCATACGTCAAACAGCGTATATAATAAACGCCAATATCATCCTACTACGGAAAACCCACGTATTTTTCATTCTTATTATATTATACCGTGACTCAGTAATAAATATCTCTTTGTAAATCGGTTAATTACTTTGTTTAAACTTATTTATTTCTTAATTAAACATTTAATGTTAATTTATCACTCGTGGAAAATTTTAAAAAGAGCTCGAGAATTTTCTAAGATTCACAAGTGTAAATTATATCCCGTGTTATGAAGTAAATTATTAAACGATTAGTGTCGCCGCGAAAAAATTCAGTCGAAGGTAAAATTGTTTTGTAGCAATTGTAAGAGTTAAAAAATATTTTTTTAGATCAGATCACGTATCTATGAAACGCTGTATCATTTTATCGGAATAATGTTCACTTACTTGAACCTCGTGAATTATGTACGTACCGTCATAAGTATCGTTACTTAGAAACGAATTTGAAATTTGGCAAAATAGAAAAGCATTCTAGAATATTTAAAACAATAATATAATGTTACGAACGATTCTACGATTTGCGGCATTATCATTCGATGGTGACACCAAAATTCATACGATATTGCGTTATAGCATCCAGGAATATCAAATCTGCTAAGTTAAATATTATTTTATTATAGTCGGGCTGAAATCATTTCTAAATAGCGATGGTTTTTTATCCCCCTTTAAATGATTCACTCCATGATCAGTAAACAACTTTTTTAGTTTTGTTTCTCGTTAAAGATGTGTATTCCAATTTCTTGGAATATATATAGAATTCAAGCTAAAAAAAATTATTCTTTAAGTTACTCGAGCGGTATATAACAACCTTACCTTACATCAGCAGAAATTCTTTGGCGGTATCATAAATTACCTATTAACTGCAATTCCTTCTTAACGTATGAGATATAACTTAACTTAGACTTTATAGACTGATTGGACGTTAAAAAAGTTAATTTAACATTTTAAAAGGTTTTTTTAAAATAGTAAATTTAAAAATTTTTTATTAAAGTTTAAACAATTTTTTTTTAAAGTTATGACTTCAATTTTAGTTACTCCTTAGCGGATATTATCAGCTTTTGCCGTACACTTAGTACCTTGCGCCCAGCGCAAAGCGTAGACGTTGTAAACGTATTTTAAAATACGAAAATGTATTTTAACTGTTTGTTACTTTTTGCTTTCAGAAGCACGCGTCATTAAAAAAACGATTGCCGGAACGAATAATCAGACAAAAATTAATAAAATATTAAAAAGCAGAATTTATAATAAAATTATTTTATGTTGTAAAATAATGAATCGGTACACCGGAAATTCCTACAAAAAAAAAATTATCCAAATTCGATGAAACCTAGATATTTATCGATTTTCTTTCTACTGTTTTAAAAAAATAAATATAGTAAGTTATTCTTAATTAGATTGGATTCGATTTGAAATATAAAGAAAAGATTGCGTCATTTAAATGATATCCTGTTTAATTGCTAACCTGTTTTAACTCGTTTTCTGTATAGAATATATTATTTTAAACTACGTATAGCATTACCGAACGTGCTCTTTATTTTAAGCATCCGCTAATAAAAGATAAAGAACAACTTATAGATTCGATTTTTGTTTAGTTTCAAATTTAAAAGATTTTAATAGCGTTAAGATTTTTATCTTATATCAGAATTTTTAAAAATAATTTAAAGTTCGTCTTTAAAAATACGAAAATTATTATTATTATTTTTATATTAAATAGAGTTGCCAATAGCAAAACATATGTTGATAAATTTACAAATGGATTACGCTTTACGTGCTGTGAACGTATACAGACAACGTACGACATCGTAGTTTGCATGTTAAATAAATAAATTCTGCTGCTACTGACAGACTATTCTTTTTTTGCTTTTAAAATGGTATTAAACAGTTCAAAAGATGTATTTAAAAGTACAAAAACTGTTTTTTCGCGTATATATTTTTTTAGCTAATGGAAAAAAGTTAGATCTCAATATTAATCGTTTTCCCGATAGTTTTTGTGTATTCTTAGATATTATTATAGAAAATTAAAATTTTTTTAATCCAATTTATAAGACAAAATTTGAGTGCAATCGATTTTGTATGTATGGATATATAAGTGCCGGTGTCAGTTTCCTTAATTCCTTTAGAACGATGAAAATATAATTGTGAAATTTGATAGGTGACTATTGTACAAGGAAGCAGATGTTGTTAACTTTTTATGAAAATCGGAACGGCAGTATTATAAACGACTGCGCTAATTTTAACGAAAAATAAAATACGATATTATTTTTATCCTCTATTAAAATATCAGTAGTTTGTTTAAATCTTAACCTCAAAGAATTATTAGCATATGTATATGTTATTATGTTAAGTGTTGGCATCGATTTGCTTTGTATTGTGAATCGGATTATTTTGTGTAATCATGATAATCGGTATGATGATTCGACTATATGGACTTAGTTTTTACCAAAATCGGATAAAGAAAAATTATAGTTTCCTTTCAATCCTTGGTAGTTTCTATTTATTTTTCATTTCCACTTTTTATTTTATCGCTTAACTTTACGTCAGAAAAACTTTTCATTCTTTTTCTTCTATCACAATAATAATAATGATTGATAATGTTACCGCATGAAGTTTTTGAAGTTTTTAATAATGATTTCCTAAATAATTAATTGTCTTTTGCTCGAAAAAGGTCTTGCTTTATCTTTATTTCAAACATAAGTAAATGCAGAATCGTTTAAAAAGATTACAATTATTGATCGCAATACCGGACCGAAAATACATTACCGGTTTTCAGAATTTTTTAAACGTTGTACCGAAATATCTTAATACCGATATTAGAGATTTTTCAAAAAAGGTAGAAAAAAACAGTTGTTTCTTTGCCGTAGTTTTATACAAAAAATACATAAATTATAAAAATGTAAAAATGTTTTTACGTACAAATATAAAGGAACAAATGTTATAATGAAATATTATTAATAAGAGCAATAAAATCGTAATTTATAACAATAGAAACAAAAAATATAGTACGAAAAATAAACCGTTACAGTATTACAATACAATAAAGAAGGACCAAGGACGTGAGGCGTTTGGTTATGCAACAACGTTGGCTAAATATACGTATCATCGTAGGGTATCGTACGATCAGCGCCGAGGCGGCATCGGTTGTAGCTGGAGTACCGCCCGTAGACTTACAAGCGCAAATGAGAACTTCAATAGTGATTGGACGGGACAGAAAGGAAGCAATTGACTGTCTCTACATGGCTTGGCGTGACAGATGGCGAGATTCGGACAAAGGAAGGTTGACCTATGGGCTCATAAGCGACGTCAGGAACTGGGTGGAGCGAAAGCACGGTAACACTGGCTACGTATTTACCCGGTTCCTGTCTGAACGTGGATGTTTTCGGGACTCTGTACAGGATGGGCAGATGCCGTACAAGTCGCTGTCACGATTGCGGCGGACTGGATACAGCAGAGCATGTGGTGTTTTTTTGCCCTAGATGGCGCAACTCTTGAGTAGCGCTCGAGGATCAGGGTGTGGAGGGGACCAACAATATAATCGAGGTGATGCTCAGCGATAGCAACAAATGGGAACGTATCTTGGCTACGATCACCTCAATGATAGGAGAGAAGACAGACGAAGAGAGGCGACGACAGGCTGAGCAGATGCGGATCTATATAGACGTGGAGTTCGATGACGGGTGATGAAGGGAGGCCAGCTTTTTGGAGTTGGGGGCGGGAGCTCCTCGGAGTCGTCGCTCGTCGATCACCTCCTGGGGACGCCTTCCGGTCATACGGATTCGGATAGTAGAGTTCCTGGGTGATGATGCAGGGGCTGTACATACCGTATGGCTTAGATCCGACCCCTGCATGATAAGAGGGGAGGATTTTAGCGGGTGAGAGCCCGCACTGCCGTCACTGCGGGCCTGACGGCGGCTGGCAGAGCTTTTTCCTTCCCCTACAGGAAAAAATAATACAATAAAGAAAAAAACATACAGTATTATTTATTAAGAAGAGTAAATATCACATCAAAACTTTGTTGTGTAGTCTATTATACGTATAATATCTATTAATAGAAAAAAAAACTAATTTATTACCTGCATATTTTTGAAATGCGATCGTACAAAAACAATACATCTATTGATCTGTCATTAAGAATGAAACGTATTTTTATGCACAAACTACCTGCGGTTAAAAATGCTGCATCCACCTGGTTGGTGGTACTATTAATAATGAGCGACATCTTACGCTAAATGTTTGCCTCGAAGTCTTTTTTCATCTTCTAATAACTAGGTCTCTCGTCTGACAGTTTTGGATGAATCTGATTTGTGTATTATTGTTTGCGGTAATGTTTCAATTTGTAGCTAATTGTAATTTCTTCTCGAGAGACAATTCTTTTCTGATATTAACATCATCATCTTCAACGAAGACAAACACAAACCTATCGTCTGGATAGGTTTGTGTATGCTTTCGTAAATGTTTTTGTGGAAATTTACGACAAATTTAATTAAATTTGTTAGCTTTTAACTTTTAACATTTTTTAACTTTTAAATAAATTTGTTAGCCTCTTTTCTTCCTTTTCATATTATTTTTTAAATTCCTTATAATTATGTAAATAACTTAAAAGATTTTGGTTAAAAGATTTTAGTTTCCCCATGCGAATTTTCAATATAATTCCTCAGATAGTGGCGTGTTGCAAAGTGATTGTAACATAAAATTTATTGTTGGAATCCTTCCGACATAATTCCTCCACAGCCAGCGTTATTGTAAGCAGAGCTGATACAGTTTCAGATATTAAATCTTATTCGCTGTCGGAAAAATTAATTTGTAAATTTAACTCAATTATTGCTTTCCGAATTGGATTTTTTAATTTCCAAAATCGTTACATGAATCTAACATTAGGATAAGTACTTTTTTCATTTCAGTAAGTATATATTTTTGTAAAACTGCATTTTTAGTAGGGGAACGTTTAAATATCTTAGTAAATTTTCGACTTTTGTTAATTATAGGAAGCAATCTTTCGTAAGTTAATATTTTGTCCTCGTTGCTATTACTTCATATCCAAATAAGGTACTTTCAACAATCGCATTATTTTCTTCATTATCACGCTCTTCAAAGTAAAAATCAAAAATGTCTAAATCCAGAGTATTCTGTTTCTTCTGTTCTTGACTTTGTCAAAATAGCACACTGATTATTCCAAGGGGAATTCCTTGAGCGTAGCATAATTGCCGATTTGCACCAATCAACTTCCCAACGTTTTTCATCGCCGTTGCTCCGCCAGTAGTTATCCTCTTGCAGAGATAATCCACGTTCCTCCAATTTTTAGTTAACTACTTCTACACATTTTGTAGTCGGCATACTTCCTGAGACATGTGCGAGTTCAATAATCTAAATTTTCTTTTCTGAATGAATATTTGTATTTAAATAACGTCTATTTCGTACACTTATCCATTCATCAAATGCGAGACTAAAATTTGTACCGTTTAATTTTAATTCTATTAATTCTTTTTTCTGAGCGGACACTGTTGTTATAGTTTATAACAGTTCTTATAGTATTAACAGTTTTTGTTATATTTTTGAAACGTCTTGCAATTAATGACTTTCTCAATTCAATTGAAGTACAAAACACTCTGGACGGAAAACCATCTGATGATGTCATTCTAGATAAAACTTCATCAAAAAAGTAATTTTTTCTATTAAAAAAATTTGTAATTTGTGATGTCTTCGGTTTAGTAATATCATTTTTAGGCGAGTTAGAATTCGTCTCTTTTCAATAATTTAATGGTATTTTGCGTTTTTAAATGTGTATGTATTTTCGCTCGTACTTCTTCCAAAAAATTTAATGATATTTGTACGTGTTTTGGATATTCCCAGCGTATTTTTTTCACCACATAAATAGTAAACCCAAGCCGACGTATTATCGGCACGTTGTTTATGTTGTTTGAAATCATTATTATTCCTTATGGATAAATGAAATTATAAATATATACTTTACAAATATAAATATTTTGAATAATAAGATATAATACAAAATCGTACTTATTTGCGAATAAGGAACTCGCCGATTTAAAAATATCTAAATGTTTAAACATTTAAAACACTACGCACAATTTCACGACATTAAAAGTGAAGTTAGGTTTCAAACAAGCTTTATTAAAGTCGAGGAGCTGGCGCGCGACCTGAGAGCGGAAAGGAACAGGCTGAAAAGGGAGATCCGGAAGGAGAAGGGCGAGTCGTGGAAGAGACTTCTCGACCAGCTGCAGGAGGACCCTTGGGGGCAAGCCTACAAGCTTGTTACCAAGAGGTTGGGAAGGAGACTGCCGATCATCGCCGGGGACATGATCGGCGGGATAGTCGACTCGCTCTTCCCCAATTTACCTGTGGTGGAGTGGAGAGTGGCGTCGGTGGACGACGTAAGACGGATCTCCCTTCCAGAACTCCAGGGAGCCGCTGAGAGGGTGAACATCAAGAAGAGCCTGGGCCCAGACGGGGTGCCGGGGGCAGTGGCTCAGATGGTCGTGTAATTCTGTGACATTACGCAAAGTGAGGTGATCGGAAGGGAAATGAGACTACAAATGATGTTGGTACTGCCAAATCGATGAAGAAAAATACGATGTTTGAAATTCACAAAATTTCAAAAGAGCACGAAAAAAGGTGAAACGCGATTGTACTTTTCCATTCACTTTATTAAAGAATAAAAAATAAAGATTACATACTAATTATTGTCATAAGAAAATTCTTTTGTAGAGCTACCTACTTTTTATAAAAAAATTTTAATTTATTATAACGATTTGTTTTTACATCGTTGTAGGTGACTTAAAAATAGTCGAATAGGTTTTAAAATTTAAAAGATGTGTCTATCGATATCTAAAAGTTAACCGATTTCAAATATTTAAATGAGGTTTCATCTCTTCTTAAAGAAAAATAATCTTTCAATTATTTACTTGCTTAGGTTATATTTTCCTATTAAATCATTAGGATAGACTTCATAGGAGAAATATTACCTACTATTTATTTATTTAATTGTTTTGTTTCGAATTCACCCGCCTAGTGGTTCGTTAGATCAAGTTATTGACGTGTATGTTGTTCTTTTCTGTTCTTCCAATATACTTTCATTGTTTCTCAGACGGCTTTTTTCCTATTCTCCGACATCATGGATCCCCTTTTGGCGGAGACGTTTTCTTAAAATATTAGTTTCCGTTTTTCAGTATCGTTCTCATCTTTTATCTGTTGTTGAGATTTTATTCGTGGATCCCTAGTTCTTTCAAGTCTTGTTGAATGTTTTGAAACGGTTTGCTTTTGTTTTTCTGTTCTTGAAGAAGTCGAAAATTTATTAAGTCAGTTTGTTTTGGTTCATCTATTTGATGCGGCAGTTGAATGTGATTTTTCTTCTTCTCGTCGTGTCAAAGAGTTTTTTGCATGTCGTTTTGGAATTTCGACCCCAGGAATTTTCTGATTATTTTTCTTTCTTTATTTTATTTATTATGTTGGTTTTTTTTTGCTGCAGATTTCTCCTCCTGGTGGTAGGTAACATCTGATAACTGGAGCATATTTTTGAGTGTAAAACGGCACGTATTTGGTTTAATAAACCTCATTTGTTGTATAACAAAATTGATTTTACATTTGTATTAAAGTACGAAGAAACGTGTTTTTATCGACCCTTATTTATATAAAATTTTAATTTTCTATCAAATTAAGCCAAGATAATTAGTTTGATACGTATCCGTGTTTAAACAAAGTTATACAAACATCGATGTTGTTCATTTGGAAATCTGTGTTACTAGATCTAAACCTAATTTTTATTAATCGATTAAAAAATTCTCATTCATTACGAAAATTAATAATTAGTTAGATCCACTATCTGTATTTCATTTTTTTTATTTTTTTTTATAAAAAATATGTCAAATTTTAACTACCCTTTTTATTTAAATGTATATAAATTATGAGGAAGCCTGTCTTTTTTAACGAGTGACTTTCATAATTGGTTTCTTTTAGAATGTAAACTATTTGTTTAATTAGAAGATTATTATGAATGCATATATGTAATTAATTGAGAAAGATGACATTTAGTACGGTGCTTGTGTAGAGACTTCTGCCGTACAGCCTACACAGTTATGGAGAAGAAGGAACCCGATGCCAAAATTAGAAAACCAGTAATATGATGGAAGACATGTGTTGAAAGAAATGACTCTCAGAAGAGGGTTTAAATTATATACTGTATTTATTAACAGGACTGTTATTTTTAATTTATTTTTAAAACTTTTTTTTAAATTTATGTTTTCGTTACTTGAAGTTTGTTTGTTTTTTAAGATAAAAAGCTTACGTTTGTTTCCATATTACGTATTTTGATCGGATCAATTTGTAATTATAACGTAATATTACGAGTATCAACAAATAAGAAAAACGTTCCATGTCTGAAAACACGAACATTTTTCGTTTGCCTGTGATTATTATTTATTCTTATTTTACTGTGTATATTTTTAATTAATTTTTCTAACAGATTGAAGTATTTTAATGATTTTTAGTTAATAAGTTAACTGTCATTCTTTACGAAATAAATATGGTGGACTTATGTTTTAAAACTCAATAAAAGCGACTGCATCAGTTTTTATATTTTTAAATCATTAATATGTTTTTAAATATTACTTTCGTCAAATTATGTGTTTTATTTCATAGAATTTTAATAATTTTTTTTCTGTGATAAACTAAATTGCATTTATTCATATACAACGTACATAAACCAGACGAAACAATAAGGTGGAAATAAGAATTTTTTTTTTTTAATATAGTTTTTCATTTCCTTTTATTTCAGCTTCACTCGATTTAATAACCTAATAATATACGCTTTAATATAGATAAAATTATTCCCTTCAGCTAGAATAGCTTATTGGAGGATATAAGCTGATAGAAAATAAATTTTGTTAACTTTTATTTGTTCATAAAAAAAATATACGTTAATGTTCTTATAAAGATAACATTAAACAGGTTTTTTACCCCTTCATTTTTCAGAATATATTAAAAATATCAGTTTGAAAGAAATTTTTTCTGCTATTCTCTTTTCTCTATTCCATCATTTTTCTTCTATTTTATTATATTTTCTCCCCTTTATACTTTTGCTGTAAAGAAAAATAATTGCATTGTATTTAAATATCTTTAAATTAATTAATTAATTTTTCCAAACACATTACAGTAATCCGAGTTAGTGTGCATCCCTTTGCGTGGTGTCTTTATACCGTTCGATTTAATTTTTGAAAATTAATAATTTAAACTAATATTTCTTTAGGATTTTCTTATCACAGTAATAATTATTTATATTTTACAACTCCTGTGATATAATATTAAAAAAAAATTATTTTTAAAAATGAGGTAATTGTTACTAAATATAATAAAGGCGTTCTTGTCATACTGTAGTAGATTTTTGTAATTCTGTAAAATAGATAAATATATACATAATTAACTTTATTGACTCCTAAGAAATGCTGGTAATACTACGTCGATCGTGTAAAAGTGTATATATTTTTTATTACCCAATCTGTACGTTGCAATCAGTTCAGTTAGTGAACGATAAGCAACCCTCCAGAACCCGATGAGATGAGGACGATATGTACGACATGTAAAAGTGAAGTACAGCCTCGTACAGACTGAGGCAGACCGTTCCTGAAAGGTGTGTGTGGTTTGTTGAACCTCGGCCACGGATGTACACCGTTACTCGCTGTCTAGTATTCAAATCCGTATAAAAACGACTAACCTTTACTATGATTTGAACCTCAGAACCTTCGACTCCGAAGGCGTTAAACAACCGATCTGCGACGACGAGTTAACCGCTAGACCAGTCCGATGAGCTAAAGATGTATTTGGAAAAAAATGTTGACGACAAAGTTGTACTACTTGTGGCAAATAATACACAAAGTGGACTACAGCTACGGCCGGTCGGGGCATTCGGCAAGTCCATCTGTTGGTTAAGGATGTCGATGCACTTACCTCCGAGGAGGAACTTGTGCGAGATATACAGAAGGCGGCGGGGAATCAGTCACAATTGATGCCTCTCCGTACGACCTTCGTTTGAGGATACAAAAGTGGCGACGGTGGCGGTTCCTGCGCTGCTGGCCGACAAACTGCTGAAGGACGGCCGCATCCGCCTTGGGTGGGTGTCTTCCCGAGTTCTGAGGAGGTCCACGGAGGAACGTTGTTATCGGTTCTGAGGGATCGGGCACCGGGCTTGGTCAAACGAGGTCATTGTTTTAACTGTGGGGTTGCGGAACGTCTTCGAACGGATTGTCCGATAGAGGCCAAGTGTTATAATGTTTGTGGTTTCTATTTGAGGGGACGTGGTTGCAGGACCAGCTCCGGCAATTGAGACTCGTCGCCTGTGCCTCGAAGAAGAGCTTCGTTGGGACGGCTCCGTCCAGGAGGGGTGGGCCAACCCACCGGGTTTGTTCTAGTGGTGAACGTCTCTTCGCAAATCAGCTGATTTCGAAGTCGAGAATTCAGCGTTCAAGTCCTAGTAAAGGCAGTTACAATTATACGGATTTGAATACTAGATCGTGGATACCGGTGTTCTTTGGTGGTGGTGTTCAATTAAACTACACATATCAGAAACGGTCAATCTGTGACTGTACAAGACTACACTTCACTTAACACTCATACATCCTCTGACGTAAACCTAGCCTGGAGGCTAAACAGGAAATAGAAAGAAGGAGGGGTGGGCCGCTTAGGTGTCCCACTGCCGATGATTGGCGGGTTCTCTCTTGGGATTTTCTTGGAACATACTATTGGGGAGTAAATTAAGACTGTAGTCCCGGTGGGGGGATCCCTTTGGGGTTCCTTACTTGAGGCGTGGCGTAAAGACAGAGTCCCTGCTATCTGGGGGGAACTATGGTTCTTGACGAGGTAGCTTGAAGCCATGGAACCCCTTGGAGTTGTGTTTATACTTAGTTGCGTGTCCGGCTCCAGGGGGATATCAATGACGAGCTCAAAAAAAAAAATTCCTTGTGTTTATAAACTGTAAATAACTAGGTTATAATAAATTAATAATTTTACTACCGTAATTCATTCATTCAGTATCGTAGCAGAACTAAACACAACTATTTTCAATACAAAGAAATCGATACTGAAAATACTGTTGATTATCGATTTAGAATCGTATATGATTCTAAGTCGATGGAATCAAATATCTGAATGTGAATATTACACTTCTTTTTGGGCAGTCCTGTAATTATACATGAAAATAGATTAATTTTTTTTTTTTAATTAATTAAATTTTTTAATCCTACAACTACAATGCCATAAAAACAAATTTGTTTAAAAAATATGTAATAACTTAAAGGTTTTCTTTTGTGAAGGGGAAATTACGAGACAAAATTTGTTTAAAAATGGTAAGATAAGCGTGCATATATGAACTGAGCTTAATATAAGGTAGGCTATATTGGCAAAATTTTGAAGAAATTGACCCAAAAGATTATCTACCCCACCCTCTGGAGATATTGATACTAAAATTTGACCAACAAATGGCCCCATGTGCATGAGTTTCTGTAAGATTTCAGTCAAAAGTTATTAAGCTTCAAACATGCCAATGCACACGTTCTTAAGAACATTACTCCCTACGAACATTTCAAAATTTATAGTCTAAGTCCGGTGTATTTATTTATGTAGAAGAATGAATACTACTGAATTAAATACACTAAATTTTATTAAAATCCATTTCTGATTTTAATTTTTATCCATCTATAAGCGAAAAAAATCACAAAAAATAAAACGTTTTTGAATAATATATTTATCGGGATTTTATTCTTTATGAACAATACCTTATTTTTTTATTAATTTCAGCTAAGATGGTTACGAGCTCAGCAATATAGTTTATTTTTTTCTTTTTAGCGTGTCTTTTGATTTTGTAAAATTCATATCGGTTTAGAGTTTCAAGGTTGGTTGAGCTATTTATAAAACATGAATATTGACCTACACGAAAAAATACTTTTGAAAATTACTACATTATGATAAGTACTTTCTTATGTTATGTTTATGCTAATATTTTTCCATTATCTTATGTATCCATTAATCATAAATCTCTTTCAATAAGTATACTACATTATTTTAATATCAACTGGATAAAAAAACTTTATATCCACGACTACTTCATAAAAATAATTACCGTAAGTAGTTCCAAATCAGCTTTCTAAAATTATTGATTTAATTAGGTTAGTTTTATTTTAATAATTATATATTAATTTATTTAAAGAGTATTAAATATTCTTTAAATATTAAAGAATATTTAATTCTTTTTAATTTTCAGTTCTTTCTTACGTTTAAAAAAATCCTACCGGTTGCGAGAAAAGTACAACGTCAAGAAAATTCAATCTCCACGTTCTGATTTCCCGTTTTTAAGTAAAAAGTATTATTAAAAAATAGGATAATCATAAATTATCCTATATTAACTAAATATTCCAGGTAAGTTACTTAAAATAAAAACAAAATATGAAGAAACTTAAAACAAAATATCTCTTTCAGAAAAGTAAACTTTTTCAGTAATTTTTGTTCAAATTGTCGAACCCCTGTCGTCTTTTCTTACAAAAAATCAAACATCGCAATATTTGATTTGTTTTTTTTTTTCATAAAAGTAAAGATCAAAACAGGGTGATGTAAATTTAAAAAAAAAAATTTTTGTTAACTACAGGAACGGTTGAAGTCCTTTTACAAAATACGATTAATAGCGTAGATCAAACTCTCTCTCATTACGTGACGTTTAAACGTACTTAAATGAAAATACATTTGTCGTATTAAAAAAGCTCTCCTTTTCTTGTAGAACAAAACACTATTTACATTTTCTGAACAAAACAGAAAATTTGACAGTTTGTTAGATTTTTTAATATATATTATATTTAATATAATGTTTATATAATTAACCACTCTACGTATTATGTCAACATATTGGCTGCAGGTGCTAGTGCTTGTAAGAAACATATTATAAAAAAGCAAATTCAGCAACACCTCTTATTTTACTAAATCAAATTAAAATTAATTTTGTTCTGAACTAGTACAGTTTTCACTTTATGTACATTCATTCATTTATTATGTACTATACGGTAAATAGAGATCTCACATGCTATTTGGAGTTTACTAAATAATTTTTTTAAATAATTTGTAGTTATTTCTTTTACTGATATAATTTTTTTAGTATTTCTCTTTGTTAAGTCTAAGCGGTTCATCTAAACCAAAAATAAAAAACGTACGTACAAGTATGTATGTGCGTCAGTACGTATTTATTTTATGCGTGTCGCACTGCTTTTGACCTTATATATATATATATATATATATACTCAGGATTGACCGAACCGATTTACTTCAAATTTGGCTCATATGTTTCTATATATGTAGCGTTGATCCTACTATATTTTTCAAAATTCGTTTGAAGATGCTAAAATTAGTTTCGGGATATCGCGAAAAACCGATCTCTATATTCTTCAGAGGCACTTTAGAGAAAACTTAATAAAAACAGATTTGTTACCTATAGTGCATTTTTAAATAATCGAAAAAATATTTTTTCAAATAATCAACCTTCACTTCTTAAAATTGAAATGTTTTTCGTTCTTCTGCTCTATCTTCCTTCTATTTGAATATTTTTCAAAAAGTTTATAACTCCAAGTATAAAGCCATCAAGAAATGTGCTTTTTTTCATTGAGACTCCGGACCTAAAATGCAGAAAATAATTTTTTAAACGTTCTTTTTATTATCTTAACCTTTAGATTTAAAGAAAGCTTTGCTTAAACAAGTTCGATAAGCTTAATTTACATATGAATATATTTTGAAAATTTTTCTTAAAATGAATTCCAACCTCAGAAATACATATAATTAATCGACGGGAAGTGGTTACTTAATGAAAATTCATCATGACAAAAGAAAATAAACGCGATATGTTATTTGATTTTTAAAAAAGCACTGATTTTTAAAAGCCTTTATTTTATTTTTTACACTCGTTTTTAAAAACCGATGGTTTTTCAAAAAAAATTATTGAACGTTTTTTTATAAATATATTAACACTTATAAACATATTTTCTTTATTTCCTTTTGTTAAAAAATATATATTATGTTTTTTTTTTCTCGAATTCTTTTAACTTTTATTACTATGCAAATTTTTTTTCGTATTTTTCTTCATCACTTAAAGGCTATTAAAACTATAGAACCTTCGACACCTATATTATATTCTGGATTCAAAACAAGAAGCAACTTTTTACATTACTCATACAATTTGAGCGTCATTTGCAGGGAAAAAACAAAATTTATCGTGACAAAAATAACAACAAATTTTTATGGTGAAAAAAATAGACGTGCGTAGCCGGGAATGTCATGCAATACTTTGCCAGCTTTTTTTTTCCATAAAATTACTAAAAAAATGTTAAAATAATTTCGTAAATGTTTCGTATTATTTTGATAATTGTTTTCATACTGTTTGTTTTTGATTACAAAATTTAATATCATTTTAATAAATTAATCGTGTAAACATTAGTTCTATGAGAAAATATATATTTAATAGTCATTGTTTTAGAAAATTCAGTTTTGGAAAGAATTCATATGGTAGACCCAGGTGGGAATTACAGATTGAATTACCGCCTTCTTTTTTACATCCTGATAGTCATAAAAAGGAATTTTATTGCGGATAAAGCCAGCAATCAAGTAAAATGCATAAGTATTACTCCTATCCCATCATTGAATAATATTCTTTGAATATACCGCTTTTAGGAATACTGATTCGTATAAACTAGTTTCTTTCATTTTTCTCTTTATTCATTTTTTGAATCTATTCTAAATCACAAAGATTTTATCGATTCGTTGTTGTCATTACTGGTACACATTGAAAATGAGATATTCAATTAGGAATTATTAGTACGGTGTACCTATTTAGATACATAAATCCATGTATATATATATACATATTAAAGTACTCTTAAATATTAATGTTACTTAGCTTAATTCTTCGTAAAAATGTTTTTCATCACTTCTTTTACCATATTTTTTTTTTCAATATTACCTATAAATTAGTATAACTGATTCGTGATTTATAAATTATTGAATAACGACGGCTTATATCGATTATTAAATTATTTCTTCTATCTTATAACTCTAATTTTGGTCGTGAAAAGGTAATACGTGTGTTACATATGTTATTTTCGAAATTCCATGACTACCCCTCGAGGAGAAAGCTTTATAATAGCCTTATTATACATTTGTTAAAAAACTACGATGTTAGAATAATTTCAAATGCGGTGTTACGAGCAAGTTATTGAAAATTCGGGATAGATCGGAAGGTGCAACGAAGACTTTCGCAATAGAAGAGGAGAAAAAAAAGAAATATTTTTAAATATAAGACGAATTTTTAGTGCCATTATTATGTGCGAGGGAATTTTAAATTAATTACAAATCGGGTACTTTGAGCGGAAGCGATATAGAGGAAACCCAGAACGTCGATATATAAATCAAATAGTGAAAGATGTCGGTTTTAGTTTTTATGAAAAAATGAAGCAGAAGACACAAATCCGATACGTATTTATAACAGCTGCCAATTATTCTACGTATGAGGTCAAAAGAAAGAAAAAACATAAAATTATATTTACGTATTAAAAAATAAAACATTTCAATATTTCGAGATTTATCAACCCGTTTAATACTTAATATGATGATGATGATCTTCCGTGGGCGGAGTTCGAGTTCAACCGTTCTGGATTTGAAACTGGGTTGTTTTCGTGTCGTTTGAAACGATTTATTCACAGGACTGATATACTGACTCAATTGATGAGTCCTGTTTCGTGTCAACGTTTTGGCTTATACGAGAACGGCTCTTTGTGCGCTTCTATTGTCATTTTTAATAAATTACCGAACCGTTTAAAATAATGTCCATTCTACTTATTTAAAATGCGGTTAAATATTTTGTTTTATAGGATTAGTATTAGCTTTTAAATAACACTAATTGAAAAATTTACAAAAAAAAGAACTTCATGCATCTTCGTTCAACGTGTAGTTAATTATTTTCTCATATAATTTTCATTTACGTCTTGGGAATTGTTAATTATTTTTTATAGTTAGTATCTTCCTGAATTTAATTTACTAATTAATTTAATGATTTTTTTTCTTTAATTTATCGCATATGTTTATATATTAAATAGTCAATATGTATTTGAAACAATTCTGCTTTTTATCTTAGAATTAATTAATTATCTATTTTTTGATTCTGCTGTGATCAACCGTTTTACCGTGGTTTTTTCTAGATTCAACCGGACAAATATTGAACCCCCCGGGTTGTTCTAGTGGGTTTGCTGATGACTCGTCATCAGCAAATCAGCTGATTTCGAAGTCGAAAGTTCTAAGGTTGAAATCCTAGCAATGACAGTTACCTTTATACGGATTTGAATACTAGATCGTGGATACCGGTGTTCTTTGGCGGTTGGGTTTCAATTAACTACACATCTCAAGAAACGTTACCTGAGACCGTACAAGACTACACTTCATTTACATTCATACATATCGTCTTCATTCGTTCCCTGAAGTAATTATACCTTTAATTCAGGCGGTTCCGGAGGCTTAACAGAAAAAAGACAATTATTGACGCGGTTCCTTTTTTTATCTGTTGAGTAACATATCTACCCGTTTCTGAGGTGAACTATAAAATGTATTTTTATGTTTCTATCAAAATAAAAGATTTATTTAATTTTATACCAGCGTCTGATTTTTCTTTATTTTCAGAACTACAAAATTCATTCCTTATCTCATTAAAATAAAAAATAATGAAATGATTCCGATTACTCAATTGTACCACTATGTTAATTCGAAATATGTAAATGAGAAAATAATGATAGTATTTAAAACTTAATGAATTGAAGGTAAAAAATATATAAATATATATATATTTTTTTTTTTTGTAAAATAAAGAACCAACGTTGCTTTCAAGCGCGTTCATTATTTCAAAGTTATCTAGTACGGATATTTAACTGTTAATGAGAAGGAAGATTAAAGGTATTATTAATGAAAACAGTGGATGCCACACTTGATTTTATGGAAAATATTTTTTACAAGTGTTCATCCGTATTTCTGTTATCATTTAATTGTTACAAATTTTTACGTGTAATATTTAAGTCTTTTCTTCAAAAAGTGAAGGGTTTTGGGGTTTTTTCATAAATGTTTATTAAACTCCCTTTCTTTTAGCCGGTTAGTTTTTTCTATTCGTTTCTGACAATAATGGACGATGTTGGGATAGTAAAAAAAGAAAGAGAAATGGAGAGAGCGAGAAAAACCTTCCGTAATTAATTCATTACATTTTAACTAATTCCTGCTTTAAAAGACAATACAAGCTACATCCATTAACATCTTTATAAACAAACCGACTTTGAATTATTTCAGTTAAGATCTTTTTTAAGCCTGTTTTATTTAACCCTTACAGTAAAGCTAACAAAGTTTTAGTAATCGTGAAAAATACTTAATTACATTTATACGAAATCTCAATAATGTAGAAAACGTAAAACAACAATAGGTTCGATTATTCGGTTAAATAATTTCATAATTTCGCCTTTAGTGAAAAATGTTTCTAATTTACTTTACTTGTAATTATTTTCATTCCCAGAAGGTAATCCAGGACGTTATTAAAATATGTTCTTAAGTAAGTATATGTATTAAAATAAGTTCTTTAAATTAATCTACTCTGTATATATGGTATACTTTAAGGGCTATATAAATTAAACAGCTGAAAAAACTTGCACGTTCAACGTATAATATGCATTACATTACATAAGCCGTTATATTACGCGGCGGAATGCGTAGTTCCCCTCTGAACGCAGGGGAAATAGATAAACTGAAACTCGCTAAAGACGGATACTAAGAAAACTCCTAAGGCCCAGAAAAACTAACGAAGGTTGGTAATGAAGGAAGATCAAGGAAATTTACCGGTAATTAGATAGAAATACGAAAGCGGTACGTAAGCGAAGAGTGTCATTCTACGGATATCTGACAAGAACGGATTCAAACAGGCTTACGAAGAGAATTTTTGAAAAGCGTAAATGTGACAAGACGAACGTTAAACTGTTCAGGCAAGTTAAAGAGGACAAGGGGAGCAAACGTAAACGCTATGGATTTAAAAGACAGAAAGGTACTTAGGAAAAAATCTGAAAATTCAAAGGGGTTCAGAAGGAGAAGAAAGAATGCGCAAACTTAAAGCTGTCGAAAGAAAGAAGGTAGCACAGTGAACGAATGAAGGAGTATTTGGGGCTAAAAAATAGCCTGAAGTTAACTATTCTAGACGGTCCTACAGTGACCGGTGTCGGAAAAAAGTATTATATCGGCACAAAATGAAAAAGCCGTCAAAAAATTGCATAATTTCCTCCGCTTTTCCCGTGATAAATTTTTATTTCAAATACGCCATAACATTTTTTTAAATATTAGTGACGTTCATGCAATAATTAGAGTGCAATTGCAAAAAAAATCTAAATGTTCAGTAAAAATATTTGGATCCATTTTTTTGACTAGTTGTTTCTGTATAGCTTCTTCATATAACATTTTTAACAACAGCCACAACTTGAACAAGCGTTAAGTATCAGAAATTATACATTTTTTTTTTTTAATTTTTAAGTCAAATTCCACGCGAGAATCCCTTTTTTTAAGTTGTTCCTAATTTTAGATGCAGCTGGATTTTCATCAATCTTCAAAAGTAGAAAAAAAAAGATAAATTAGAAAGTCCCACCATTTAGCTACCTTGGTGTTTGGAGTTTAAAAGATTATTTATTGCAGTAATTATTTACTTCAATACGTTGGTACAATTTGGTGCAATTTTATTAAAAAAGCATAAAAGATTGTTAATTAATAGAAGGAATATGGATACCGGGATGCCTCCTTTTTCCAACGGGATTGAAAAGTCAAAACTGGGATATATATATATATATATATATATATATATATATAGAGAGAGAGAGAGAGAGCGAGAGAGAGAGAGAGAGCGAAACATCTGTGCCCAAATTTCAATTTTTTTATTCAACGGGTTTTCGAGATATGATGCAAAAACCGTTTAGAAATATAGTTGAATATTATCTGTTGAAGAGTGCGCGTTAGCATGGGTACTCTTCCATGCAATTCTGTGTACCTCACTAACGCGCGTTTGCAACCGCGCGTTAGGAAACGCTATCATGTGGACTAGCCCTTATTTGTAGATATGTGATTAGTTTTCTGTAGAAAACATCGATGACTTATGTTAATATAAATAAATTACTAACGATAAACCAACTTTAGGGAGGAAGATAGTTAAATTTGATCGACTTAAAACTTAAAGTAATTTCGTACGACTTCAGTACTTTCATCGTCCTAAAGCTCAGTTTTTACTATCACCGTACAAAAAGTAAAAAATTTAAAATGGCGGTAACTACCACCTTAATTTTTACCAAAATCTAATTCCATCAGTTCCTATGTATAGAGATTTAATGAGCTATTTTTGAAGAATCGATATCGAGCCGGTCGAAGATATTAATTAAAATATTGACCGACAGACGTACATATGTATCTATTACTTTTCTTTCTGTTTTTTGAACAAAAGGGGAAGTCTTGAAACTTCGACATTTTCAAAGCTCTTTTTAATTTTGTTTTATTTTAGTTTAATTAATTAATATATTGTCTTATTGATACTAAATCGTATATTTTAGTCCCCTCATTTGTTAATTAAATATTTTATTATTTAAAGGTATATATATTCTGAAAAGAGAAGATTAATTAAAACGGAATAAATTCTACACAACACATCTCTTCTATCAGATATATTATTAGCATGTCTGTATTGTTGTCACCACGTAAATTAAATCGGTTAGAAGTAAACTATTTTATCGTCAATGCGATACTCCATTGGAATGGACTAAATATAGTAAAAAAAAAAAATTAAATAAAGACCGGAAGTATTTACATTTTAGCGATAAGAAAGCGAAAGAGATGTAACTTGTAACCGATGATATGCTACTTCGATCTCTGATAAAAGTGACAATCCATCGGTCAGAATTTGTACCCACTCTACCGCGTAATATAATGTTATTTTAATGAAGAAAATATAGCAGATGTTCTTGGTTTAGAATTTTCAATAATATTCTTTAAATATTGAACGACGCCTTAAATGATTTCAGAATAATAACGTGAAATACACGTTTCTGGTCGTTTAATAAATAAAGACCTGAAAGTTGAATCGTGAATCGTGCGTTCAGTCTAGAATAATTTCTACTGTGTTTATTATCGAAATCAATGATACTGATCTTATTTACCTTTCTAATTATGCATGTAAATGGAATGAATTAAGGGCGTGTTTCTTTTCTTTCTTTTTTTTAAAATAGAAATGAGGTTTAGGGAAATTTTAATGATCGGCTGAAAATCAGAACGTCTTAAAATTGGTGCGGTATATTTTTTGCTGCTGAGTCTGAAGCTTAATAATTCGCTTTATAATAATGGAAAAATATCGAGGATAATTGTATTTTATTCCCCTATCACGTTTATATTACAGTGTGGTATTTCATTTCAATGCCGAAATTTTTCTTCAAAAAATTGATGAAAAACTAGAGAATAGTATTACTTTAACCTTACTCGAATTTACGTCCGTGTGAAAGTCGCTAAGAAAATTTTAAAATAATTTCTACCCGCTGGTATAATCTTAAAACTGCTATTCTGTCGGTTAGTAATCTTCTTTAATTGTCATACCTAAGTTTGAATATTTTCAGACCGGTATTTTTTAACTGAAAAAACTTTCTGAAATTGAAACTTTCTGTTTCGATTTTTTTTTTCAACTGGCTATTTCAGTCGGAAAAACAAAATAAAGTTGATATATTTATTTTAATAACCCGACGAGGAAAATGCGGATAGTAATTTAAAACAATCGTTATTATATTTCGGATAAAATGATATTTAATATTTCGCTTCGGTGCAAGCGATGTACAGTAACTCTCTCAAGAAAATAGTTACGTGTTACCTTGTCTTCGATCAGTAGTATATCGCTATAAAAAACTATTTATAACACGGTGTTTACAGTCCTTTCTTTTATACAGTAGTTAATTTAAAAGTTGTTTTAACATTTTTTTTTAATCCTATTACGTACTTTTTAATATTACTAAAATTAATTACTCTTTCCTCAATATCTTATTCAGCTTATATAAACATTTTTTTTTTAACTATTCCTGGTTAATTGGTATTTCTTGAAAATAACCGGTAAACGGAACTGGAAAACCGTTGGTCTAAAAACATCTTAACTGGGGAAGAACAATTTCAAAAGATTAATTTTTGAGCGATTAAAATATATTTTAGCGCGTCTGTTTTTTGGACATTTCACACAGTCGAAAATATAAAAGTAAGTAACACAGCATACTTTTTTTTTGGTAGAACACTTATAACTATGAAATAAGATTAAAAGCTAATAAAATAGATTTTATGAGGCTATTTTTTTTAACTTTCGAACGCATCGACAAAGATATAAAACATTTAATGTTCAATATTTTATCGATTAATGATTTTAATTACGTTTTATAGCGATAGGCTTAAATATATATATATTTTATATATAATATTTTAAATATATATATATATATATATATATATATATATATATATATATATATATATATTTAAAATATTAACTTTGACTAGCTTTGTAGGATACTTTAGTATTTTAAATTTAAAGTTCTACGTCATTTTATTTTTAAATAATATATTTTGTTCCTTATTTTGGTACTTGCTTGTTATCGCACTACCACTTTTTTATGCAACTTCTTCAGATTTCATGACAAAATGAATGCTAACGTTATTTAAGATGAAAAAAGCACGTTTTGTAAAAATAAAAATTACAAAACGCCAATACACACCTCATAAACAAAGAAGTTGCATCGAAAAAAGTAATTAAGCGGCGGTGCGATAACAAACAAGTACCGTTATTTTTTTTATATATTTATTTAACTCATTCTGTTTCAGACTGCCGACTATTCTCTAATGTACTATTTTTGTAACTGTGTTATCGGGATGGAAATAATTTTCCAACTTCTATATTAAGGATAGCGGGGAAATTTCGTAACGGTTAAAACTTAATATTTTGTGTTTAAGTAGCTCAAAATAACATAATTTGAGATAAGTTTTAACCACGTTTGAATATTAGTTAATTAGTTAATTTTTTAATTGTTTTTTTGTTGATGTAACAAATCATTATAAATATTTTAAAATTATAAATGTTTCTTTTGATAAGTAAATAAGTAACAATGGCTTTATAGTTTTGTTTCTACCATTTTGTTAAGCTTAATATTACTTCTTTGGAAGTTAATAACTTCAATAACATTTATCTAAATTTTTTTTAAATAAAAGCGGATATTAAAAACAAACACAAAGGTTTTATGGACATTTGTATAGAATGAACGCAGATATGCTAACAAAGAAAATATTTAACTTTTTTGAGAATAGGAAAACCAAAAGCAGGTGGTTCCGTGAAGTAGATAAAAATTTAAAGTCAACATCTTTAAAACATTAATCAAAGATAAAATGAAATTTAGATGAATAGTTGTCGAACTTTCCAGGAATTATTAAAATCAAGAACATCTTGATGAATGAAAGACGAGAAATCTAAAAAAGGTAGAGAATGAAAGAATTTTGGAAAAGGAAAAGAATGAGAAATTGATACTATGTGAATTGTGATCTTTAATTGGTCTAATACGAAAAAAAGCCCATCGTGTTGATTAGTGGTGAACTCGTCATCGTAAATCAGCTGATTTCGAAGTCGAGAATTCTAAGATTCATATCCTAATACAGGCAGTTACTTTTAAACGGATTTGAATACTAGATCGTGGATACCGGTGTTCTTTAGCGGTTGGGTTTCAATTAACCACACATCTCAGAAGTGGTCGACCTGAGACTGTACAAGACTACACTTCATTTACATTCATACATATCATCCTCATTCAACCTTACGGTTGTTCAGGAGCCGGGACTCTGTCTTCTGAGTCCCGGCTTCTGAGGTGGGGGAACTGGAACGGCATAGTCGGGCCTGGTAACCCTACCCCTGGGGTTAGAGGCAGGCGATAACACAAGATCCGACCTGCGAGCCGATCGGTCCTGCCGAACGTACTGTCGGAAGTCGGGGAGCCTCGATGGACTAAATCGACCTCCCCGGACTGTGTCGTGTTGTGGAATTCGGTCCTGGGGAGAGGAAAACTTCCTAACCCGAACAGAAACAAATTGAAAAAATAATATAACCGGCTGGGTAAGTAATCAACAAGCCTTAGTTATCCTGGTCCAAAGTATTAAAATAAATTTTAATATCACAAAAAACACTAAATTAAATTGCGAAACGGCAACTCCAAAACCACAGTTAATATGAAATTACAGACCGACAAACGACACCGGTCACTAATTAACCTATAAAGAAAAATTACCAGTACGGCACTACTGGTTATTACAGACAAAGTAACGAAAACAAAAAACACAGGAACGAAACATCACAAAACAACAAATGAAAAGACGAATAACAAAAAGAACAGCAAAAAACGTGAAAACGAAAACACAGTGGGCAATCAAAGACAGAGAAAAAATAACACGTCTGTACTTCCACAGATCTCAACCTAACTAAATTTAAGGGGTTGTCAGTTAAAAATGTTACGTGATGAGTTGTTTCGGAATACATATTCAGATTCAGCATACGAAATACTATTTAGAATACATACCCTCTTTTCAGTTCCAAATTTTATATTGACCGGTGTTATCATAAGTCTATGGTTTTATTGATTTTTTTGTTTTACTATACTCTTTATATGTACAAAGGTCGCCCTTGTCTCATCATGTTATAGCGCTTTAAAAGTATATGTATTCAAACTTTTTAATTTTAAAGAACACTGTATATATATATTTCGTCCACAATTATCCACTCCCGCACCGTTATGATAAAAGGTAGATGACATTTTACGATTTGATTTATCCCACCCGTTTTAATTAACGTATTAATGAATATTAATTGTGTCATATTATAAAAGAAATGTGGTTAATACATTTTTTCAACAGTTCTTTTATTTTACGTAGGATTAATATGACAACGAGTTAACAAATTTATTTATTATAATTAAATGACTCAAAAGATCGTCTTGTCATCCGTTGCCTGTAGCTCTTTTTTAACTACTTTTACGTTTAGAATTCTTTTATCAACTTATCAAAATACTAAAATTAATGTCGAACGGATTTTTTTTTTTGAATTATTATCAAAGTTAGTCATAGAATAATTTTGAAATGTAACTCTATGCTGATTTGTACGTTTTTGTTTTTTATGATGAAGAGGTGAAGAATGTGTAACTTAGGCCTTATATTATGGAAATCTCGTTTTGATAGGGATTTAAAAACTATATAATTTCTATAAAATGAAAGAACGGTTTTTACTGTGCGGAATATGAACGCACAGACTAGATCGTGGAAACCGGTGTTCTTTGGTGGTTGGGTTTCAATTAACCTCACATCTCAGGAATGGTCGAACTGAGAATGTACAAGACTACACTTCATTCACACTCATACATATCATCCTCATTCATCCTCTGAAGTATTATCTAAACGGCAGTTACCAGAGGCTAAACAGGAAAAAGAAAGGAATATGAACGCAAAGTATGATGATACCCTATCATAAAATGTTCCCTACTCGAACTTCTCCTGTATACAGGAAACCGTACTGGGACATTAAAATTGAGAATTACCAGAAGTAAAACATTATGTTCTGTTGCACAAGCCCCCGGTATATGTCCACACATCTCGAAATAAATTAAATTTCTCACTGTTGTCTCTCAATGTCTTTTCCACCAAAAGTTTGTGTGCCAGATTATTCAAAACAATAGTTAAAGTAAATAACTACCGAATAATGTGAAATTATACAAGAAACGTAGGACAGGTTAGCGTACGGTTATAAATGTCCATACACAATGGAGGGCGAAGAGCGGTGTACGAGTATATATGTACCTCAACACCACATTCCGCATGTCAGATGTTAGTTTGGCTTACACAAGGTATATTAGCAGTAACGAAATCATACATTTTTTATTAATTATGTTAAGTAATAAAAAACTTAATTAACTTACGTATCCTACTCTAATAAACGGCATTTGTATGTGTGTCTGTGTGTGCGTCCCCCTTAGCTTAGCACCGGAATGTACCGATCACTAGCGGAAAATCCCGATTCATTAGTACATGTCTATTGATGATAGGTGTATACTCGTTGTATTATTATATATCAATATTCCGTATATATATCGATACATATGTGAAAAGTGTATCGATGTATATATATATATATATATATATATATATATATATATATCGAAGTTTTGGAAAAATTTAGTACTTTTTAACCGGATCCGAATATTCGGACGAAAATCGCAAATATCTATAAAAAACTTTCAGTCCTAGCGCTCTGAAATCGTTTTGCGACCCCCCGTTACGGCGTCCATCCGCTTCCAAGCGTACCCGTTGGATAATATTTTCAAGTGCCCCTGGGGCGCCGTTAAAAAATTGGGGAGTGGTGCGACGGGGTGCCACCGTAATACCTAGGCAAACGCTCGTCCGATTTTTACGATTCAGACGGCGTATGTATCAGCAGGTCGAATGCTATCTGTTTCACGCATCAGGTACACTCTTGTTCGACCGAATCTTGGTTATCCGGAAATTAAATCGTTTAGCCCTATGTTTTGATTACACTCACCCACCGTAAAACGTACCGATCCGATATTTCGCTAAATACGCTCAATCCTGTGCGCTAATGCAGCTGTAAAGTATAAACTTATGAAGACTAAAAAGTATAAAATAAAAAAATATATACAAAAAACGGTTTAAAAACCACTTTTATGCACTAAAAAGTAGAAAATAAAAATTATAAAAAAAAAGTTTAAAACACCATTCTTAAATTAAACGCACTAAAAGGTAAAAAATAATTCTAGGACGGTATCTCAAAATGGATTTGACAACAAGCTTTGATAGTGATATGTAAAATTATATGTAAGAATGGGGTGCCGCGGCACCCCATTCTTACATATAAATATGAAGTATAACCAAAAAATAGGCACCGGAATGTACCGATCGCTAGCGGAAATCCCGATTCGTTAATATCAATTTCTAAGTTAAATTTCTAATTAAACTTTCGTTATATCAATTGTCATCGTCCAAAAAAAATAATATTTTTACACGAAAGGTAATCAGTTTTGGACACCTAATAATCCCATTCCGAGACGCCGTCCGCCAAGGCAACTCGCCCACAGGGCCTAGCTGCGGAGGCGTGCCATAAGCACGCTCTGTACCTAGTAGAAGTACTAAAACAGATATTTAAAATATAAATAATAAAATAAATATATATATATATATATATATTTGTTTTGTATTTAATTCTGAAAGTTACTTCATGCATGCTAAACCTACTGGATGGCGGAGAAGGAATGACATTTATACAATGAGGTGAGTAGTGAAAATTCTCTCAAACAGGGTGTTTTCTTTTGAGGTCTCACACCCTGATGTCTAACAAATTCAGCGTTTTTATTAAAGATGATCCAGTTATGCCAGTAGTATTTTTATTTAAATGACCGTTAATTATTTTTTATTTTTTAACCGGTTTTTATTATAAATATATGTCTTCATTCTTAGTTATTCTTCAGGTTTTGTTTTAATTTTTTAAGTATTGTCAGCTGTGTTTTTCCAAAAAATCAAAATAAAATAATAATATTAAGAAAATTAAGTTAAGTTTAAAAATAAATAAGAATATCTTATTCTTATTTATCTTTAGATCTGACATTTGCCAGACATCGGTCTTTCACGGTAACAGTAACATTCAAACGTTTCTGGTTTGTCAATGTTTCAAACAAAACCATTAACTACGTAATTTAATTTTTATGACGTGGTATATATATATATATATATATATATAGCGCAACCAATTGCAGCTTAATTAACAAACAAGATTTTCCGTAATTCGATTTAATTATATTTTAAATTACTTATTTAAATTTTTATTTATTTATTAAATTTAAAGTTAATGATAAGATTAAAACGGTTCTAGTATTTCATGGAATGGAATGCAAAGTTGGCGGGAGTTAATTTCTCCCTACAAACCGCAGAACCTGGACAGAGTCCCTTGCTGCTGGATGATTCTAATCGGGCGTGTTTTTTTTTTTAAAGGTTTATTTTAAATGGCGGGTCTAATTTTTCAAGTTTTGTTTATTATTTAGTATTTTAAGAACGGATTTAATTGCATTCCAATCCGTTGTTAAACCAGCGTTATCGAACCCATTTTATGGGCCGACCGCGGAAGGCTAGGCTTATGAAATCTGTCCTCCCGACGTAATTCCCCTTCAGACCGTCCACTGAAGTCCTTTCGGTGCTAACGCTTCATAAACTAGCAGGATCTGGTATTTCAATAAAAAAAAGTGACGTATAGGTTATCATTTTCCATTTTATAATTTTTTTTCCTCATTAGTGCAAATAATATATATTGTTTAATAATTTTAAAATCAAATTTGGAGCAGCCGTTAATAAATTAAAGATGTACTGACAAATATACCACCGATATACTCCTAGTTTAGTTGTACGAAAACGTGAATATTAAATAAGAAATTCATTAAGACTTAATTAAGAAACACACTCGTAAATTATAATAAATATATTTATCAAAACTATATCAATAAAAGGGTTTTTAATACATTTGTTTACATTATTTAATTTTAATTTTTTAAATTAATTAAAACTTCTCGTAAACGGAAGGTTTTTTGGAAAAATTTATGAATTTAAATATCCGTTGACGATTGTAACAAACCGTAATGAAATTCTGAAAAGATTATCTTCGCTGAACGCGTGTTTTTATTTTGCATTTAAATATTGATCTTTCGATTACTATCAAAACGGATTAAAATTTATAAAAAAATTTCCCGGTTGACTTGCATAATTGTCAAACGTAGTCCTTAAGGTTAGCGGATGAAAGGAAATTCCGAGCTTATAGGAATAAAACTTTAACATACTAAGCAGTAGACGAAGAGCCACAACTTCCAGCTGTACAGATTATATTCGAGTACGGATACGGTTAGAACGATTAAAAGTCGTAGGTTTTTTCGAAAATCCCTACGGGTCAAGACCTTTGAGTAGATCCAGATAGCGTTGGAAAAATAATGTTAAATTTTATCTGGGAGAACGCGAGTGCAGGGACCACATTAAGTTCACTGGTCTCAAAGTAAGGAGCTTCGGCTGACCGTCATTAAAGTAAGCTGTCATTTTTAGAATTTCTGAGGCCATCGAGTACGTAACTAAACATAAAAAATGAAGTAACTTATAATATTAAAAATTATTAACAAAAAGATTTTATTATTTACCGTTTTATAAATTGACAGAGCCGATCAGGATATTCAGAATATATTAACTGCACGGATGATCGATAACAATACAGATAAACGGTCAGTTGGTTTAGCCTTTCTTCAGATTTTTTTTTATGAAAATATTTTTACTCAGCTTTAATCCTCAGTGCGTGCCGAATGCGGTGAATTTGATTAATCGCCTCCAATGTTGGAGAATAACATATATAGTTTGTATATTTAACGTTAATTATACGAGGGTAACGAACGAAGCGAGCGTAGGTCGTTTGGATTATATTTAAACTTCCTTTTTTTACGAGGGTTTCTCGTAATCTATTTATCTTAGAGATCGGTATCGGGTGATTTGTTTTATAAATTTCCAATTATCGTTTCGACCACCACCAGAGCTTATTTGTTTGTCGACATATACCGGCGAAGGTCCGAATAAGCAAATATATCGGTCTTTCACCTACGTATTCGGTATGCGTCTACAATCACCAAAGAATATTGACATCGTCTAATTTCGGTCTCTCACGGTGACATTATTAAATTTCAACATAATAAATAAAAGATTTTAATCTGTAACCGAAAGTAAAATTAAATCGAATTACTGAAAATTTTATTTGTACAGTTAATACAATTAGTACTTGTACAGTTAGTACAATTAATACTTTGTACAGTTTCGGTCTTTATATATATATATATATATATATATATATATATATATACATCATCGCAATATATATCGCATCATAAAAATTAAACTACATACTTAATAAGGTTTTGTTTGACAAATTGACTACTGGTTTATTCCCCTACCGGTATATCTTTTAAAGAATTGCTATCATCCTTTCACGTAACTTGTCCTCATAAATCGTTGTTTTAATCTATTACATTATTAAAAAAGAAACACTTTTGAAAATAATTAACTGCGAGTCTTTTTTTTAGTTATTATATTTACATATTCCACTACTTTAAGAATTTCTAAAAAAAAAAAACTAATTAGATTTGAATACTCGGTTGGTTTTGTTAATAATTATTTGTAACATAAACTGAATAAATATAATAAACTTAATGTAACTGTAATGTGAAATTAGTTATTTATCGATATTATGAAACAGAGAAATATTGCTACTTAGTCTAATTGTATACCCTCCGTGTCGGTCTAGTGGTGAATTTGTCATTGTATATCAGCTGATTTTGAAGTCAAGAGTTCTAAGGTTCAAATTCTAGTAAAGGCACTTACTTTGATACGGATTTGAATACTAGATCGTGGATACCGGTGTTATTTGGCGGTCGGGTTTCATTTATCAACACTTCTCAGGAGTGGTCCACCTGAGACTGTACAAGACTACACTTCATTCGCATTCTTCCTCTGAAGTAATATACCTTACGACAGTTCCGGAGGCTAAACAGAAAAAAGTATTCTAATAGTATAGCGTAGTGTAATGAATAATTTACATAAGATAGGTGTTTGCGATGTAACTTAAATGTTTATATAAAATATTATTTACGTATACATAGAGAAGAAATATTATACAAGCGCCGTATAATTCAGCGGGCGACTTTACAGTATTGCTGTTAAGTTAAAAAAGATTTAATTATAGGGTCCGCGCTATAAGATGACGAGTGTCGCTGTGATGGTTGAGGGGTTGAAAAGCTGTTGTGCGTGCGTTCCACAATCATCGTTATTATAGAAATCATATTTCTATGACATCATCGTCTAATTACTGTATCTATATTTGCCTTTAAAGTTATGTTTAAACTACGATATTATGATATCCGGTCCTTGTTACAGTAGGTGTGTAGGCCCTTGGATTTATAAACAAGTATAACGTGTAATAATGAATAATAATAAGTATTTAGTATTCTCTTACGTGACGGTAGGATCACAATCTTCTCAACTGTAACAAGGCGAGTTCAATAAATTTATTTGTGCGCTTTTTATTTAAATTTATAAGGAACTTTATAAGAATTACAACTTCTTTCTGTTTCTAAAGTATATTACGCGTGGGTTTTCAAAACGGATTGTAGTTTTTTTTTGTCATACGGCGAAATAGTGTTAGTGTATTCAGATGAGCCCACCGGGCCGATCTAGCGGTTAACTCGTCGTCGTGAATCAGGTGATTTCGAAGTCGAGAGTTCTAAGGTTCAAATCCTAGTAAAAGCAGTTAACTTTTATACGGATTTGATTACTACACTGTGGATACCAGTGTTCTTCGAATATCAGTTTTCAGTTAACTACACGTCTCAGGAACGGTCGACCTTCTTTTCGTTTTCTTTTTCCTGTTTAGTCTCCAGTAACTACCGTTCAAATAATACTTCAGAGGACGAATTAGGATGATATGTATGAGTGCAAATGAAGTGTAGTCTTGTACATTCTCATTTCAACCGTTCCTGAGATGTGTGGTTAATTGAAACCCAACAACCAAAGAACACCGGTATCCACGGTTATTTTTACACAATCCGTGTAAGAATAACTGACTTTACTAGGACTTAAACGCTGGAACTCTCGACTTCCAAATCAGCTGATATGGGAAGACGCGATCACCACTAGACCAACCCGGTGGATGAAGAAACGGTCGACCTGGACCGAACAAAACTACACTTCATTTATACTCATACATATGATCCTCATTCATCCTCTGAAGTAATACCTTACGGTGATTCCGGAGGCTAAACAGAAAAAGAGAGTGTATTTGTGTAAAACAATATAATTTTACTTTAGTTACATTTTTTCGTTAACAATGAATCCTGTAAATAAAAGCCATGTAAAAAATAAAAAAATCGCATGGATAGAGCAAACATATTGTATATAACGTGTTAAAAGTTGGAAGAATTAAAGCTTAACAAATCAGGAAATCAGACGACAGTTTTTTATTCCCTTGCAACAAGTTCAGCTTTGCTGTAGTAAAGCTACTGGTGTATCCGTTACTGCGATAACGCGTTTAAAAAGAGAAGCTGAAGGCGAAAAAGAAACCGGTGTGTCGAGTTCCTGTACATCCTATAAAAATCGAAAGAGAGAAAAACCTTCTAGAAAACCCCGCTACAATGATCGATAATTATGGTTTCTCAGCTGTCAGAAGAATCGTTCAAATTTTCTCTTGACAGATGAAACAGTACCTACTGTCAAAAAATTAAAAAAATAAACTTCAAGATGATCTCGTCAGCATAGAGGAGAAACAGGTTTAAGGATTATATTACGCGATTTAGGATTTAAGCGGGTGAAAACAACAAATAACCGAAAAGTTTTTCTACGTGTGAAGCGTTACGCTTTCTGTTGTGACAACGATCACCTGGACCTGACGTCTTTTAGGGAGGAGTCGAGGAGTCAAAACCAAAGGCCTGGTGGGGGATCCCCTTGGGGACTCCCCATTTAAGGCATAGGCACTCAAAAGACTGAGACCCGGCCCCTGGAGTGGGGATGAAGGTTACGGCATTGTTGAATCTGGAGTCTCCTCGCTGGAGGAGACGGAATATTTCCTTCGGTAAACCGATAAATGATTAAAAGAGAGTTCGGTTTACGATTATCAAATCCTGTTGTAACTTATTTTCTAGGTAGCATTTTAAATGCGGAGGGTCATACGGTTCTTAGATTGCCGCCGTTTCACCCGGATTTAAATCCGGTAGAACTAATTTGGGGAATAATAAAAGAGCGGGTGGCAGATCGAAACTTCACCTTGATGATTATTTATTATTATTATTATTATTATTATTATTAATATTCTTCATACGTGACAAAATTCATTTTTCTTCGTGAAAATTTAAATGGGCTTACATCTATTGTTTTTAAAAATATTTAAAATAACCTAATCGTTTACATTTATGTGTGTATTATTATTATTATTATTTTTGATGATATTATATTCATGTATGTTTATTTATTAACTATATTTAATTAATAGATAAACTGTTAAAGGCACTTGCATTTCCGCGTAAAAATCGAACGATTCATCTTATCACTTAAATTTTAATACTATAAGTTTCTCGTTTTGTTTCCTGTAAGCCGTTAGCTATTAGGTCCTAATTTACATTAACCGGCTTAGCGAAGTAGGATATAACACCGCTTATCGGTCCTAATTAAATAAAACTACCTCAGGTTTTCAAATCACTGAGGAAACGTATTATCCGTATTTATATTTAAGAAGTCTTGAATTATAGTTTATCATATTGTCAAACGGATCTTATTTAAATTTTATAAAAACTTCTATTTTTTATATTATATTTACCGTAAAATAGTCGATAATGTTTTATATTTTATTTGTTTCAGGTAGAAAGTGAGTTTTAAAGCGCTTCTTATCTTAAACGACTTAAAGGCAGGTAAAAGGAAAGAGACTGAGTTTGAAGGCTTCAGGGGATCGGGATTTTATACCGAGTTACCGTTTTGTGTTCTTCTAACTCGAGTTAAGGTGATTGCATTTTTACGTTACTCAACCCGTTCGCCGGTTTTCTGCTTTCCTCGTGTCCAGTCAGGCTGAAAATAGGAAACTGTACTGTACTACCTCATACCCTATCCTGCTTTTCTTTTCTTTCTTATCCTAACATCGTGCCCTCTTTTTCTTTATTTTCTTTTCACAGTTTTTTAGTCTATTCGATATAGTTTTATTTTTTCTCGATTTCTTGTCCGTAGTTGAAAATATATTTTTCATTTTTTTCCACGATAAGTTTATTATTATTCTAAATTAGTTATAGAAAATAGTAATTTCCAATGTTAATCCTATATTTTGTTTTCAACCGATGATATTACCGTGATAGTAATTTATTTTTGCAAATTTTGAAACATTTTATTTGAAAAATGTATAACTAAATTAATGGATACGTGATTTAATTATTACGATATAAAAAATTGTTTTAAAAGTATATTCCTATGAATGCATTTTATAGATTAACGGTATACGGTGTAGTGTAGTACATTACAAATACAGGGAAAAATACAAAATATGAAAATTTATTGACGTTAAAAGTCAGCGAAACCCTAAGGATTTTACTACTAGCCTTCTTTTATCATTTGGTTCAGTTCTGAGCGGGCTGAAGGTATTATCGTTTTACGTTTAATGCACGTTAACAATTAAAGAGTGGAGGTAACACGGTGTAGTGTTATCTTCGGGAACATTAAGGGGTCTTAGTATCAATAAAAACAAAGCGAAGTAGCTTTACTTTTTTATTTTAATGCTGCGTCTAATTTTTTATTAATATTAATAGTATATACGAATTTATACATATATTTACTTTGCAGTTACTCTGCAAAGTAATATATAGTTATTAAAGTATCACATAGTTACTTTGCAGTTTAAATTTACAATATTGTATTGATTGTTGCGGAGCGAGAGAGTATGAGACATGTAAAAACGTAGTTAACCAGCTAATTTTGATTCGAACTTCTATTCCACCTATATCTTCTCAATATTTTCAATTAAACAGTTATAAGTATTTAAAGTTTTAAACATTTTTTCGTACAGAATGGAAAAGGAAATTTTACAAATGAAAGCGTATTAAGAAAGCAATTTGATATATTTGACCCGAGAAAACTGCTTACAAAAATCCTTATATTCCTATTTTACAATGTTTTTTTAAAGAGGTAAAATCAATAATGCCTAAAACAAAATTTATTTAAAAAATCGAAGAAGTTTTATTTTATTGTAATGATTTGAATTTATTTTATATAAAATTATGAAATGATTATTCTTACGTTTTATTATTTTAACAAATAGAAAGGTTGTTGCGCTTCACTTACAAGTCATTAATTAGATTATAAAATATTTTTTATTACTGTGATACAGGCTGTCGTAATACTGTGACGTATTTAACACTTACCTGACGATATTCGGAAAAAAGACAGGGCCTTTAAATTGCCTAATTTTCGCTCGAATTAGTAGTATTACTATTTACGAAATAAGCATAGCTTTATTAATTCTAATAAAGGGTAAAAATAACAAAGCAATATTTTTTGTTTTGTTTTACGTAACTTTTCAAAAAGTATTATCTATATTAGTAACATTTAACGTTAAAATGTTGATTTGTTTTAGTACTGAATTTTTTGTTTTATTGTATTGTAAATTATATTGTACAATATATTTTTATGAAAACAAAAATAAGGGAAAATAAATAATTAGGTAATATTATAAACACATAATAAACGGCTCACTTCACTCGTCCGACCGTGTAGCCGGAAGGATCCGCCCCTGGACACCCGCATTGTTCGTTATCCTCACGGTTGTGAAAATAATACTGATAAATAACGATTAAAGTATTCAGGCTCTACAGGAACCTGAAAAGTAACCAAATTACAAAAGACAGTCTAGCAGAGACTACGGTAACTAAAGTACACACACCTTTGATGACGAAAAATTAAACTTATTTCTGTTGCCGTGGTGACAGAATGATCTAAAAGGATTAATTTCTTTTTCTCTTTGAATATCTTTAATTCACAACTTCGCTTCCAAGGGGGCTAGGACCTCTATCTCTGTGGCTTAAAATTCTTGCCAGTGATAACATGTATATACGCTGCAAATTTGAAAGCAATCGGTCGGTTGGTTCTCGCGTGATGCAAGGAGAAACAAACAATCTTTCGGCTCTATATGAAAGATTTTATATATCTCTATATATATATATATATATATGCATTATTATATGAGTTCTTGTTTGTTATAAACAAAAAAACTACCCGATCAATCGCAACCAAATTTTTACCTATGTTTCTTGCCTTAACTGAAAGGTTTTTAGATATACGTATTTATCTCGAAAAATCTCGAGAAAAAAATATATATGTAGTAGTGGAGGTTTCGTTTCCTTAATGGGTTGAATTAATGAACTTTGAGTCTCTATCACTGTGTAAGCTGAGTTTGAAATAAATGATTCTAATCAATCGAATGAATAATATTACAAATATAATAGGATTAAATTTACGTTAAATAATATTAAATAATTTTTTTTAAAATCTGTTTAAAAATAATGGACTTTTCGTGAGGACTGCGTGTGAGGCTAGAATGGTGAATTATACGAGCACCTCGCGGGAGGCTAGATTGATCATCACACCATTGACTGGTAACAAATGGGTGTCCCTGGGGCGCTCTTTTCGGAGATGCAGTAGGATGTTATAATATCTCTGCAAACAATCGTGTGATTTTCAAGATTCGAATTCTAACAGATCACGGTTATTCGGAAATGTTATGTAAAAATGAAAAATTATTTATTAAAGCATATTAATAATAAACAATCCGTTATGTTGCCGCACTTCTCATTCGGCCCGCTAAATTCTCATGTTCCTTTCTTACAACGAGCCGCTCCCAAGATATTTTTCACTAGAGATATTTTCAATAGAGGTAATTTTGAAATTGAAGACAGCATATCGTGAGTGATTCATAATCAACGCCAATTGAATATAAATTGATGAAAGTAGGTTTACATATTTATTCTTCATATAGTGTAACTTATACACTAACAAAGGTATTTCTGAAATTCCAAGTTTAAAGGGGTAAAATGAAATAACAATGAAATTTACTATTTCTTTTTTAATTTCTCGGTAACAAACGAAGAAATCAACCTGATTTTTGGTGAATGTAACCTTCACGTGAATAAACGAATTTCTAGATTTTTTTATATTCGACCTTGAAAGGGGTTAAAGAAAGGTAAAAAAAAATTGAATAATGATTGCAAATTTTCTCAATCCCGACTATACCAAATGAGACATTCAAAAGATTTGCGCTTGCAAATACTCTTCGGTTAAATATTGAAAAACTACTTTCGGGTTTGTTTGAATTCCGATTTTTTTTAAGAGTGTATAGGTATACGGCCCTGTCGCTCAACCAATACAACCCACTGCCACCGTGACTGTATGTGTGGCTAGCTCCACCTGCCTCCGGTTACTAGACTAAAAATCCATAAAATAAAAAGATTGACCACTGCGGGAAACACAAGACCATATAGCGCGGGCGAAGCTGCGACGGGGAGCTTGTATATATAATGTTTAACTTTGCAAAACTTTGCCCGGGTAATGTAATTAGAATTTCAAGGGGCAAAGTATGGTGTTCATGTAAAAAATGGGGTATCGGGTTTTTTTGCAAATCTTCCCGTTTTAGGATAGAACTAGTTCATCAAGACCAAAAAATATATGTGAGTATGTGCGTCGCACTGCTTTTGCCCTTCCCTTATATCTCAGGATTTCCGAATCGATTTTTTTCAAATTTGGCGCAAATGTTTATGCGTATGAGGCATTGATCATATCATATTTTTCAAAATTCTTTAACGGATGTGGAGATAGCGCGAAAAAAACAATTTCGAATTTCTTCGATGTGTTTTAGAGAAGACTTTATGAAAGCAAATTTTTTACCTATAATGCTTATATAAATAATAAAAAAAAAAGTTTTCAAAAAATTCAACCTCCACGTATTAAAATTTAAAGATATGTTTTTTGTCCTTTAGCTCTACCTCTCTTCGATTTAAATGTTTGTGAAAATTTTTTTGAAAATTTATTTTCAACATACAGAGCTATCATTAACCGGACCTCAATTGCAGAAAATATTTTTGGAGAATGTTCTTTTTCGTACTTCAGCCTTTACTGAAGGGGGTGTTAGATTTAGAAAAAAATGTACTTAAGCAAATTTGTTACACTTAACGTATACATGAATTTTTTTTAGAAGAATCTTTCTTAAAACTTATTCCCCGCCTCTAAAAAATATATATTCAATTTTTTTTTTTTTTTATTAACTCTTTTAATGTTTTATTGCATGCATTATAATATTTGGAAAGTCATTTAACACTTTGCCAGCTTTTTTGTTTTTAGATAATATTACCTTTATTCCTTAATTAATTTAAATCAGGCACGATAGGTAAATAGATGATTGATAACGTTACATATATACTAATTGTAGTTGGCTTCTTACAATAATACTTTAGTACCAAGAAGGTTGTCTGGTTATAAAAATTGTACCTTAGAATTGCGTATTGTTTGAGTATACTACGAAACTAATTCGTTAAATTTAAATTTTTTAAAGAGAAATGAAAACACGTTTCTTTAAAAAGAGATTTTCATACATTTTTGTCCAATCTGGATTACGACGCATCTCAAATTATTTAAAATTCTGGAAAACTTAATTTAGCTCGTTTTGAAGCTATGAAAAAAAAAATACAATATTTCCTTCTTTAGAGATGAACTAGGGTTTACATTTCCAAATATTATTCTGGCCGCATTAAGGAGGTGTTGTAATACGTTATTTGTAACCTCGTGCAATCATTTTTTTGTCAATTTGATATTTCAAATTGATTAATTAATTTTAATATCGCTAAAGTAAAACGGTAATTTTAATTTATTAGTAGGTTATTTAGTAACAGAGGTGAACTTTGATTATTATAAACCAAATAAATTAAATACGAGTTACGGAAGGAAACTTTGATATTTAATTTAGTAATGCGATGTGTATAAAAAATTAAAATGATTTTCGTAAACCTAACCGGAAGTTTGGATATTTATAGTTTGATATTTTTACGTTAGATAAAATATCACAGTCGCTGTTTTATTAAACCAAACAAAACACATTTAGTTACAAGAAATTGATAAAGATCTGACTTATTTATTTGACAGTTAAAATGATTTTTCACGAAATAATGTACACCACTTGTCGGATAACAAACTGCCTACAACAAAAAGTAACAGTAAGATATCGTTGTTCATATAAACATACAGTAATAAGAGAGTCGGCTCTCAATAATTTTGTTTCTTGTCAAACACGTGACAGAACCCGATCTATTAAGAAAAAAGGGAGAGGAAGTACTTCTACTAAGTAATAGTAGTAGAGTTACCAGTGTCGGGGTTTGTTATTTGAGTTTGAAGGAGTGTAATATATAAGGAGTAGGTAGGGGTTAACGAACGAAGGGTTTATTTAAAAACGAGAACGGATCGTTATTAAAAACAAGAGGAACCGTACTACGGCTGAAAGCAATAGCTTGTTTCCTACAAATAACATTACAATATATTTAAAATGTACCCTAACCCTTATCGAATAACATGTAACTAATTTGTTTAAACTAAAAGCCTACGCCAAAAAAGAGAAGTAAAATTTTGCGTAAAACGTTTTGCGTGCTATCGAGTCCATCAGAAACCATCTTCCCCTACTGAGTAAAGGCTGTATAGATGTTTCTTGAGAGAAGTACATTAATTTGTCGCTTCGCATTATATTTCTCTGTGTTGCGTACGGTTTTCGACCCGTGAAAACAATCGAGATACAAGAGGCGCTAATAGACTTGAATTCTCTGAGAATGATGATGTTCACTTTACAGTCGTTCCTATTGAACCGAATGAACGTGTCGCTGGAGAGCCGATCGTTTCTTGTATTTTGTTGAACTAAGTATGCCGATGTACAACAGTATATTTGGAAAACGACTTCACTCCTCCTTTTTCTTTATTAAGCTTGTCACGGCATACCTACATATTTAAGTACAGTTATACTGGTTTCCGCAGATGATTAGTACCTCATTAGATTGACAACGGTTAATTAATAAAAAAAAGATATTGTTTTTGAAATACCTTGATTTTAAAAAGTTTCAGTTTCAGAATTCTGTATTATTCATTGAAGGTTACTAGCTCGATTACCCGGCGTTGTCCGGGCTTTGCGCAGACTACAGTAAGAAGGAGATTTCGTTCAAATATTTTTATTTCTTGTGTGAATAACACAAGAGTAAAATAACAGAGTCAGTGTGAATAACAGAGTCAGTCATAATTATCTCAGCGCTCAAACGGGATAAATGTTACAAATATTTACCTATTAAGCATCCACCAAACATGGACGATATCAGACTTTTGTCATCAGTTAGCTTCTGTTGTTTAATGTTGCTACTTTTAATCGTTGGTTTTTATGTTGAAGATAATGGGGAAGCAGGTTGAGACCGTCATGTAAATGATTTGTCACATTTGTTGATTTGGTAAATTTCTACCGTTTGAGTGGTGAGATAATTTTGACTCGCTTTGTATAAGAGAAGGAAGCTCCTGCTGTAGACGAAGCTCCCGTTGTTTAGGTGTTTCCGACGCACGGATGGCTCTTTTTTTTGGGTGCAGGAATTATCTGATCGTATTCTTTCTTAAGTTTGGTGTATTTCGATTTGTTTGGAGGTCAAGGAGTCAGAAGTTCCAATCTAAAAGTCCGATCCAAAATTTTCAAAATTATTAATTTTCCAATGCCCTTTTTCCAACATAATTATTTTCCCATTATTATTATTATTTTACTTTATTATTCTTCCGCTTCTAATCCTATACTCAAAAATAATTTTTTTAATGAACGTCGATTTCTTTAGCAACAAGTTTATTTACTTGCTATATTTTTGTAAACTTGTAGCAAAATTTTTAGATCGGTTAAAGGCTACATTGATCGAGTGAAAAGAGGGTGGGGAAAGTCTTGTCAAAATGAAATGTAGATATCAATTTTCTTCTTCTTTGGAAATGTTAGTGCGCAGCATTTCATTACGATCGGAATAAAACTGCAAATCTGTATAAAATATAAACGGACACACAAATATTCTTTTATACATATATTTAAAAAAAAATATCTTTCAGTAATAATGATTTATGAAAAATCATGAAATTTATTAGCTTATTTGTTTGTAATAAATTTTCGAAAAATTATATGAAATGATCGAGGAGATTCGTGATGAATTTTGAATACGGTTTAACTTTATCAAAATTTTACACTTTCATATTTTTTAGATTATTTCAGCCTATCGACTTATAAGTTAAAAATCACTTTTTTAAAAACAATTCTTTTGTATGTTTGGACAAAGGTTTTACTAACCCTTAAACCTGAACTGTATAAGAGTGGAAGTAAAAATATCATTATTATTAAAATCTGGAGAGAAAATATTTAAACTATTATTTTTAAACTTTCTTAACTTATCAAGTATCGATTTGACCTATCGACTTAACAATTCTTTATTAGAGTATTTAAAATATTTTGAATAGTCAATTTTCTTATTTTTTTTTAAATATCGGACTTAGCGACTTGATCCGAGCCAGCTCGAACTGCAGTTATTTGAGTGTCAACTGAGGGCAACGGTCTCCGCTTTCCCCAGGTTTGTGTAGTTGCGATATTTTCCCTAGGGCGGCTATTTGACGGATAGAATCTATGAAACGAATTTCTGCAGTATCGATGAACCAAAGACGAACATTCAACAAGAAATGAACGGCATTGACAATAATGTTTTGTATCAGGGGATTCTCAATATGATCACTCGAACACAAAAGTGCAACGCTGCGCAGGACGCTCGCTTAGAGCATCTTTTGTAAAAATACGTTAAATATGTAAACTTTTGCTAATGTAAATACAAAATTTAATTCAATTTACATTTTCGTTTCATTCATAAAATTTTACAAGTCGCAAACTGCGTTTAGTTTGTAGCGGTTCGGTTTTAAGTTGCTCATCCGGCATCATCAGGAAAGCTACTTTTACCTGTAACCGAGTAGGATATTTTAGGATAAGATTGAACTTTTGCAAATTTTTACAAGTTTTTACCGGTTTAATTAATTATTCTAGAATATTAGTCATATTAGTCGTTCGTGTTATCCCGTGGAAGGTATTAGCTATAGATCGAGGCCCTTCGTTGTTTCGTTTCGAGGGATTTCATTTTTTGACGTAAAAATGCGTTTTATAAAATGTTTGATTTTCATCTTTCTACCTCGGCTTATTTCCGAGATATAAGGTATTCTTGGGTAATGAAAAGGTGAACCAAAAGAGATATGTTCGTTCACAGCAGAAGCGTATCAGATCTTCTTTGTAATGAACGAGGGAAACGTTAAAGGAAGAGAACTTTTCAGGATTTAATTGTTTTTCTTACGAGTATTATTCTCACAAGCATGATGATAAGGAATCCAGCGGCGGAGTCGCTGTGTTAATGAACTCCGGGGCAGAGTCCCTTGGCTATTCGGGAAAGGCGAAGTAACCTCTGACTGGCATATATATATATATAATGCAGAAGTAATAACTAGTTTAGCAGTACCGCCCCCCCCCCCCCCCCCCCACCACGATAGGTATCAGTCATTAGTAGTTTGACGTTAATCCTCGTTATCACCGCTGTACTTGCATAAAGAATAACACATAAACTAAGAAAGAACACAAACTCGCTTTAATTTTATTAATAAATAATTTTTAAACCCTTAAATCTTCTAAAATTAAAAGTTTTATAAAATTGATCGAAATTGTTTCTAATCTCAAACAATCCATTTTGTTTCTCAAGATTGTTTATAAGCTTTAGATCATTGCCTCTATATATTTATTTTTTTTTTAAAGTTTTTCTTTAAAATTAATTCTGCCATAAAACGTATTATAATTTATTGAATCTAGCAATAGATTGGTTTTATATTTGTTTTTTTTTTTCATAAAATGCTATTAAGATTATATCAAAATTACTCTAATTAACTACGCAGATAAATTAAAAGAAAGTTATGTTGGAGAGAGTGAGAGTAATTTTTTTTAAGGGACATTTTGAAGCTGTTCAAAAACTTTGAAGATTATTATAATAATTTTTAATTAAATTTTTCTTGTTATAACTGTTACAACACTAGGAATTTTTTATCGTAGGAAGAGTTGGGGCCTCATTCCCTTTGTTGAATAGATTACAATAAATTTGTAGATAAGTTTTTTTTTATTTTATCTTATTTGATTCTCAGAATTGTATCTCTTGATAGGGAAGCTCCTAATTAAAAAAAAATGGAAAATTTAAAAGAAAATTAGTAGCATAACATGACGAGCTTTACCGGGAAATTTGTGAAATTCATTGCCGGCTTTTTCGATTGTAAGAGAGAATTTTTAAGCAGTTAATTTACGGTAGAAAAACGTAAGAATGTTATGAAAATTTCATAAAATTCACTGAGCCGAAATATAACAAAAATACATTAAAAAATTTCAAATTTTGATGAAGTTTAGAATGCAAAATCATATAAAAATATTGTTTTCATTATAAATATTGTTATATCTATATAAGTGTTATTTGTTCACTTAAAGACTAAAATACAAAGATCTTACCTATTCATTCGTTCTTTATTTTTCAGTGAATAACGCATTTTGAAGGGACATTCATCAGAATTTTTTTTTTATAAATAACTAAGATTAAAAAAATTACTTGCGCAGCTGTGTAATGAGCTAACGTTATTCACAGCTTGTAAACAGAGTGAAAATGTTACTTATTGAATCGAATATAAAACCTATTGCGCGCAAAATCATATCCCGCTCTTTAAAAAAGATAAAATGGGAAACCATGTCATTCCTAAAACTTTCGTTGAATATCTACTTCCTTGATTGCTCATAAGCGGGGATATTATGAGGCATACTATTGTTCCCTTACAGCATGTAATAATGTACTACAATTATATTTTTTCAGTTCTTTCATTCTTTAACTCGTTTAATTGATTTTAAAAACTTCAATGTTGGTTTTTGGAAATCGGCTCAGTCGTTAAAGGTTTAACAAAGAACGAAAATAACGTTAAAAAGAGATAAGAATCACGGCGTAAGACCCGTTCTGGTAATAAAATTAGCGTTTGTAATTAAACATTTACTTCCAACACTCGTTTTATGTGTTTCCAATGCTTTTTTATTTTTTAAATGGAAATCCTTCACTCTCGTTAATTTGTAGAAATATTTAAGACATAAATTTCGCTTGGGTACAAAACATTTATAAAGAATTAAGAAAGAATAATCGGGAAATTAAATGATAGAACTAATTTGTGTTGACAGTAGAAGTTACGGTTGAATAATTCGCTATTATAAATTCAGTTTTAATTAATTGTAATTGTTCTATTACCGGCTTGTCTTTTCATTTGATATGTAGCTAATTATTATTTAAATTAATGTGTCGGAAGAAACACGAAAAAAATTACAGTATACCGATTTATTACATAAAACGAAATATAAAATTTTGTCTTCAAAAATGTAAATTTCTTGAAATTCATTTGTCTTTACTTTTTACGGCTAAAACTAAATTTTTTTTAAGTTCCGAAAAGTGTTTTTTTTTTTTTTTTTTTTTTTTTTTTTTTTTTTTTTTATTATATATTTTCAAATGTTAGTTTATTTATATTTTAGTTCAAAAAAGAAACTAGAGACATTATTAGGTGATCTATTTTACTTAACGCATTTAACAAATGCCTAATTTAAACTTTGATTTCATTTGTTTAATTAAAAATTTAAGTGGTTATCTCTTTTCTGCTGGAAAATAGAGCAGGTGTTCTAAAGGTTTTAATGAAATTTGCCTACTCTACTTACAATTAGAGTTAAACAGAAGTTAAACGAATCTTGGCGGTAGTAAACAAAGAAACAGCGTAAGATGCGGTTTAATAGAAAATTTAACTCTTTACGAAGAACGTAGTCTATAGTCGTTCTTGTGATAATAGAATAATATTATCGATCTATACACTAAAATACTATTAAATTTGTTATCGTTTTTTATATCTGTTATTTACTGGATTTTCTTTTCTACATTTTATTTATATACATAAAACAGTATGTCATCTGATTCATAATCAATGCTCAGAAAAAAAAAAAATTGATGAAAATTTGTATACGCGTTCTTCTTACGGTGTAAGTGCTCACTAACGAAGGATTTTTGAAATTCCGAGTAAAAACGGTTAAAATGAAGTAACAATAAAATTTTCTATATATTTTTCTTTAGTTTCTCATAAAATGAAGATATCAACTTGATTTTTAGTGTTTGTTACGTTCATGTGAATATCTCAAAACTATTTTTTTAAATACTGAAATTAAAGGGTTAAATCGGATGTTTGAAATCTGACTAATTTTTTTAAAATTTCTCAGTAACAAATTAAAATAGCAACTTAATTTTTGGTTTGTGTAATCTTCGTGTGAATACCTTAAAACCGATTTCTAGATTTCTCAAAATTCGACCTTGAAAGGGATAAAGAAAAGTAAAAAGATTATGAACAATGATTGCGAATTTTCCCCATTTCTGACTGTACTAAGCGGGCTTGCAAATACTCTTCAAATAAATATATAAAAAATCGATTTTCGGTTGTTTTTGAATTTCGATTTTTTAAGATGCATGTTGTTACTGTATGTGCGACGCTACTGGCTGCATCTGCCTCCGGTTATTTAACTAAAAAACATGAAATAAAAAAAAAATGACCGTAACGGGAAACGTAAGTAACCATATAACCATATTGCGCGTGCGAAGCCGCGACGGAGATGCTAATTTATGTGTACCTATGTAAAAGTGTTTTTTGCTTACTTTATTTTTTTTTATCGTAATAGAATTTATGCAACAAAAAAAAATCATAATTTAAAAATCTTTGTGTAAGATTTACCGAATTTGTTGAAATTATAATTTTCTTATCGTAATTTATCTTTGATATTCCATTTTTCGGTGTGAGAAGTTTTGTTAATTTTCAAACATGAGATGTGTCGTAAAATAGAATTTAAAACATCTTTGAAAGTATTTTCTTGATCAGCTATGATTTTTTTCACACGTATTTAATCTCATGTATTTCATCAAAAAAGGGAATTTAAAAAAGTACATCGTAACTGTAAATTCTTATTGCGTAAAATTTTAATTCTATTTTTTCATCTTATTTTCTATAATGTTTAATAAGAAAAAAATCAAAATCAAATTATTTAATTTACAACTTTTATTGATAAATGTAAATATACATACTGGTTAATATATATAGTCGGCTACTCCTGGAGTTTCCCTCATCTTTCTCTAAAGTACTGATATGAATTCATAAAAGTTTCTTGTTGAACTGAGCTGAATTTGATGCCTGTCAAAATAATTTCGCTTTTGCATTATGTAAAAGCGGTTTAAATAAGCACAATGGATTATATGTTTCGAAAAATTTCGAAATGGCCCTACTAGGACCATATCACTTATTTCCCATATTTCCTTTATTTTCTCGGAAAACACCAGTTTTTCTTCTTCTGCCCATTATCTTCTGGTGCTCATTCTTCATGTATCCACAAGAACCTTTGCATTAAAAATCATTTCTTTAAACTTTATTCTATCCGAACAGTCCTCCTCTTCTATTGTTAGGCTTTTTTGATTTTCGTTTTGAATTCATTTGGACCATGTGTCCGAGAAATTTTTAATTTCGTTTTAACGAAGACATTTAACGATAAATTTTAAAACATCATTATTACAATTAATTTTTTATTTTTTGTAATATATAATCTATGCTTGCAAAAAAAAAACAGAAAATTTTGCTAGTCTCTAATACGAAAACATTTTCACATTGTAGTTACGATAAATTAATCAGGAAAATATTTCATTTTAATGTATTTCCTGCATGTTACTGAATCAACCGTTCCAGTAGTTTTTTGAATTTTAAAATACTTCTTTCCCAGTTTTTTAGCCCAGAACGTTGGGCAGGTACGAAATACAATCGTAGGAATAACTGAATTTTAGATACGTAGGAATCTAAAATTTAGTTAGTAATTAATACGTATACCAAAAATTGGAATTTTAAATTTTCACTTTTCTTTGGGGTCCCTGAGCGTATGTTTAAAATTTCACCCTTTTTTATTGTACAGTTCTGATAATGCCTTTTAATTAGCCTTCTGATAATGCTTTATCAATGACATCTAAAACAGTGGACGCGCCTTATCATTTTAACAAGGTTCTTTCAGAAATCTTTTGTTTCACATACTTTCTTGAGCTTTTGAAGAGCTTTTCGGCTTTAAATTGTGAGTTAGTTTACAACCAGTGTGGTATGAGGTCAACCCACCGGGTTGGTCTAGTGGTTAACGCGTCTTCCCAAATCAGCTGATTTGGAAGTCGAGAGTTACAGCGTTCAAGTCCTAGTAAAGCCAGTTATTTTTACACGGATTTGAATACTAGATCGTGGATACCGGTGTTCTTTGGTGGTTGGGTTTCAATTAACCACACATCTCAGGAACGGTCGAACTGAGAATGTACAAGACTACACTTCATTTACACTCATACATATCATCCTCATTCATCCTCTGAAGAATTGTCTAAACGGTAGTTACCGGAGGCTAAACAGGAAAAAGAAAAGTGTGGTACGAGGTCAAAAGTTTCAGTACAAAATTTCCAAATTTATTAATTTTCCAAGGCCTTATAGTTTTACTGCAACTCACCGATAGTATTTCTTATTTACTGGAATTACTCGTGGCGCATCTTACTAGTATGGAACTGGATTCGAAGAACTTCTCTGAACCCACACAACTCGCAGTCTCTCCTCGGTTAACTCCTCGCACAACTGCCCTTGTGGGAGCCGTAACGTCTCGCAGACTAGTTCTAATAGAACTCTTCTCGGAATGGAATGCAAAGTTGGCAGGAGTTTATTACTCCCTACTTTATCGCAGAACCTGGACAGAGTCCCTTGCTGCTGGATGATTCTAATCGGGCTTGGTTTTTTTTTTAAAGGGTTATTTTATATCTCGGGTCTAATTTTTCAAGTTTTGTCTATTATTATTTTAGCGAATTTAAGATGGATTTAATTGCATTCCAATCCGTTGTTTAACCAGCGTTATCGAACCCATTTTACGGGCCGACCGCGGAAGGCTAGGCTTATAAAGCCTGTCCTCCCGACGTAATTCCCCTTCAGACCGTCCACTGAAGTCCTTTCGGTGCTAACTCTTTAATAGGCTAGCAGGAATACGCCACAACGGGGCACTACCTGTAAGGAGGGAGCAATGCGTCCCCTTTTCCGGAGGAGTCGCAATTGCTGGGTTATTTTATCTTACTGTAAGCTTTGAAAAGGAGAGGTTGTGTAGAAGCTCTTCATCCGCTTCTGGTATGGCTGCCCTTCAGGACGCATCTCTGCTGGGCTCTGTTCCGGACTCCAGTCCGTGATGTTGAGGCGAGTGGTTGGTCTTCCTTCTTCTTCTCCCTCTTCTTCTTCCGAAGATCTCTTCGTTCTTCTTTGGCCTGCACTTTCCAAGAATTGGTAGTAACCGAAGTTACATACCATGAACTCTTCTCGCTGGTCTTACTGGGCTATTTATACTGCTAGCCTCTTTACCTGTCGGACCGGACCCAAGTCGAAGCCTGAGAGCCTGAGTTGACCGAGGCTTTTGTTCCCGTGTATTACAAACCTGGTTTCTTCTCACCGTGCAACAGGTGTTCATTGTGTGATAGCGGGTAGTATAACAAAGGACGATTGTAAAACTCACCTATTCTTTACAAGGGTTCTCTTTTTTGTTCCTTTTTGGATTACTTCAATTATTACATTTGCTACTACTTTCATAATATTTGGTAGGAATCCGTTACTCAGCCCCCTATACCGGTTTTGTTGCAATATTTTGAAACATTCAGATTTTTTTAATTATTTCTAAGTAGTTTCAGATCGGAACTCTCAGTCTGGAACTTTTGTACCCCAAACTCTGGTCTCATTCCAAAATAATTTTATTCTTGCTCAGTTTTTTGCGTATCCTTGGAGTAATTTCGTTCTTACTGATTTTTTTCGTTTTATAAATTAAACCGTTAAATTTTGATACGGTCGGTTTATATTTGAACTTTTTTGGTTAATTAGTACCGTAGAGAAAATTTCATGACGATTAGTATCAGCTGGTTTCGCGATTACACGTAATCGATTTTTTAACATAGTCTATCCGCTTTTTAAATTAAAAAAACGAAAATTCTTATCTGCTATTACAACTTAGAATAAAAAATTTATTTCGTAGATAATAATTAAAAAAAGATCTGGTGAAAGAATCCAGTAATAAAACATTAATACGTTTTATTTGTTTTATAATATAATAGTAAAATAAGAAGCTTGCAAGTACTTTTTGCTTAGTTTGAATCTCAATCAGAATTGGAGGCAAGAAGACTTCAACCAATGCATTTAAATTGCTAAATTATTGGTGTTTAATGAGAGCTTTCCACATCTTCCTTTCTTCAACCCCTTGTCAAATCTAGACTAAATTAACGTTTAAGAGAATTCTGTACAAAGCTTCGTACCTCAATCTTAAACCGATATTATAAGAATAAAAAAAATTGAATGAAATTTTAATTAAGGCATTTTTAATTTTCCTTAGAATTATTATTATTATTTTATAGAATTAAATTATTTTTGTAGTTTTTGCATTTTTATGAAATTAAGGTCTATATAAACTTTAACGAATTTTTTTTTTAATGTCCCTTTATTAATACTTCAACCGTATCGTACGGTTTTAACAAGTTTATCACTACGGTACAATAAATGATGATATCATTCACATTTTTCTCATACTTTTAAATTCCTTACGGGTAGATTTAAAAACAATTTATTATGATCAAGTAATAAAATTTAAAGTACATTCCAACAACGGATTTTTTAAATTTATTAATTTTAATGAATACAAACCAGATAGGTTAAGAAAGTAAAATTAGTTTTTTTTTGAATGAATCTTAAAATAAAAATGAAATAATATAGAGAAGAAATTCATCTCGTAACGATTCCGGTTATCCCTATTCCTATCCCTGCTTGATTTTACGCGATTTTATAAGACTCAAACCGAACCTCATAGTTAGAACGCTATCGATGCAAACGCCGTTGAACGTATCTATCGGTAATTTCAGTTTTTGTCTTCACTAAGGCTTTCTGTTGATATTTTTTCTTCGCTGTTTACTAACTAGTCCTACCATATTTGTAACCGGCTAGCGGAAGCGCAAATTTCGCACCTGTTACTAATAAATAATTAATCCAAAGTAGAATCCGATTAATTTTTTTTTGTATGTAATATTGTAGAATCAATTAAATCTGATATCTGAGGATATTTGTCTTTAATTGAGAACTCCCGTATTATTTCCTTAACTTCACTGGGATTTATCGGTACCAAGCAATCAGTCTCCTGGAAAATACCCGGCTTAAGGTCCTCGAATACAGACATGTGGCGTCCAGAATAATAACCTCGACTGATCGTAGGGCACTTCGTAATCGCTATAGTGCCTTAGCAAGAAACGTCGAAAAACATTGTCACCAACGCAAAAACAATCCGCTTCTCAACGGCCGTATTGTACACTACATCCATGAACAACCACACCGTGTGGAGCCATTCCTTCTTTGAAAGGAGCTAGTATTAAAACTTCACTATAATTAACACAAAGTAACAATATCTTTTTGTAAGGAAGGCAATAATTAGTGTTTTTTTTTTTCAATAGTGTCCATTAAAAAACGGAAAAAAAATTGTATGTGTGTATACTTACGTATAGCTATGTATGTATGGAAAGATAGATAGAAAGAGAGAGAAAGACGTTTTTTTCTCCTTTTTATTTAACATTTATCAAGGAATGTTACTTTTTTATGTAAAATTGGTATTCTGAATCTCACCAAAAAATTTTTTCTTATAAAAACTGAAAAAAGCTAATTTTTTATTACCCGAAAATATTTACACGCACGCCTCTTGCAATCAATTATTTGAATTAAAATGAAATAAATTACGTTCGCTTGAGAATAATTCTTAATTATTTTTCTAATTAATTGGGAAATTTCAGAGATTTCTCAAAACCATTTTTCATAGTTTCGATAAAACGTTTATGTATATAAGGTACCGTAAACCAACGGTTATAGTTGATCCGACGTGAAATATCAATCCTGCTAAAATATCAACATTCACAAGAGCAACATAATTAAATTATAATCTCGCTAGAAAAATAAGGTGATAGTGAAGCATTTTCCCATTACCCTCTTCATTGAACCGGATACATTGATGCGCATTAGAATTCCAAGTTCAGTAAAATAATTTAGAACATATTCAGTGATATCATTCTGTTCTGCACCGTTGTTTGTACAAAGAGCATTATTATTGTCAGAGAAAGTAACTCTGACTATATACCCCAGGTGCTTTATATTCCAAAAACTGTGAAATGGAAAAGATAGTACAAAAACTACTAGTACGAAAAGATAGAAAACTACGTACGCTTGTAAGCAATCTATACAAAATTATTGAAAAAATCAGATCTTTTTTCCCAAATGCTTCATGTTGTTTGCTACGATTTTACAAAATTTTAGTTGTACGGTTTTCAAATACCCTACAAATACGTAGTTAAATATTACTACAAAATACTATAAATATTATAGTTTACAAATGGATGTAAACTATAATAAAAAGAGTTACTCCACTGCACACATAACATAAAAGCTGAAGTCTATTTTGAAGCCACAATGTTATTATAAAAGCTGTCAACAAAGTTGTAATACTTTCCTGGCTTTGTTTATTTATTCTTATATAATGGAAAAATAAGGATACGTGAAAATAAACCAAAAAAAAGTTCTAAAAAATACAACAACAAAAAAAATCAATATATTTAAACTTTGATCGGCTCCCCCACCCACAATATTGCCCCCAAATATTTTTTTGGGGGGTCACTTGAACTACTACTACGCCTAGGAAGACATAAAGGTAAATATTCGTTTAAAATACATTCAATAAATTCAAGATTTTTATTCATTTTTCAATTTTTGGAAAACAGGTAATTCTGGGATAACATTTTTTTAAAAAGGTAAAATAAGCACGCACACATGAGTTATTTTTGAAAAATTTTGAGAAAATTCACCCCCAAACAAATTATCTACCCCCACCACCAGCAGATATTAACCCCAAAAAAATTATCCCATATACACTAGTTAGTCTCTGTACAAAATCGGCTTATCCAGTCAAACGTTGTTAAGCTTCAAACACGCGACACATGTACACATTTACGTTTGAACATTACCTTCCACTTTTTTTTTTTTGTTTCTTGGGGTGCCTGGTTAATGAAACGTCGAGAAATGCAAAAAACACTGTATTTCATTTTTGACTTATTACAATATTATGCTTCCAACAACACAGCTCTAGAACTAAGGTGCCAGGAAAGTAATAGTGTTTCGGCTTATGTTGCGAAATAAAAACCTCAATTTTGAACTGTAAGCTATTTATTAATAAACACGACACACTATTGAACTTTAAATAACAGATAATTGAGCTAATCTAATACATAGTAGTAACAGAGGCCGTAGATGCTACGTAATAGAGGCTGTTTTCTCTCTTAACTCATAACAGATTTTGTCTTCGCACATCAATCACTTCCTCCACTGCCTAAATGATTGGGCAAAATTTCAACATATAGAGATCACAAAACTTTGATAAAGGTGATTTTTTCTAAATTAATATCTGCAATAAAAGCGATCAGGTCATATTCTAGCCGTAAGAAAAAGAATTTCACTGTAAGATCATGTAAGTTAAACAAGTTACGACGAAAAACTTTTCTCATTCGCAACAGATATCGTCGTTTAAAAAGAATTTCATTTCGTTTAATCACAGAACTTCCTTATTTATCCAAATATAAAACATTTGAACGATTTCGGAAAGACTTTAGAAACGGAAATAAATCGCTATTCTTTTTTAAAATTGTTAAAATCCTAACTCCTCTTATATAACAGTTCAACCCTGTTATACAAGGGTTTTTCGGTTTTTTTTAGCCTCCGGGACCACCGTTAGGTATTGCCTCAGAGGATGAAATGAAATGAAAATCTTGTAGCGATTGAAAATGCCATTCCCGATCGGGATTCGAACTCGAAACCTCTGGGTAGAAGACGAAACGATACCGCTCCTCCACGGAAGCCGGCTACACAAAAGGTTTGAGTCTGTAAAAAGTATAGTCGATAATAATATCTGAACCGATGGAACACTGCCTGCCGTACGTACATGTACTGTTTGGTCTAAAAGTTGACTTACATGAAAATTTAGTAAAACTGTTTTTTTTTTCTGACGGCTGGAAATCGACTGTTAATTTTTATTGCAGATAGTCAATTTATTAATTTAGAAAAACAATCTTTGGAACACGATACGAGTAATTCGATTTTTGTTACTACTCGCTGATGAGATATATGACTTTAAAGGATGGCTACATGTTTATTTTTGTTCCCTTAAGAGCGGGTGTATAAACATAAAAAGATATAAAAAAAGTTTCATTTCTTTTCTACTAAAATTAAATATTCGAATAATTAAATAGTACAGAATAGAATTATTTAATTCGTGAATTTTTTTAAAATTCATTTTCTTCCATTAATTTTACGTCCTGTTTTGAAAATTTTATTAACCTTTTTTTATAATTCTACAGGCATGGCGTTTGCTAACTGAAATATTTCGAGTCACGTATGCTGGAAATTTCATCAATAGTCCGTTCCATCTAATCCATTAAAAATATTGAATAGTGTTCGGCTATTCTTTCCTTTAAAAGAGAATACAATAAGTTTTTGAGAAAATTTTCTGTTTGTTGAATCCGGTGGAGGGGGCTGAGGTTTTTTCGTGAAAAATACAGTCGTAAGAGAGAGGAAGAAAGTACGAGGTAAAGTTAGATCGTGTGATGGAGAGAACTGTAGGGGTGGCGTGCTTTTGGGTGCTCGGATTAGCGGTTATACTTTTCCTTCCGTCTGATGGTATGTTGCAGCGAGGGATTGTGTGAATAGAAAAGGGGTTTGCGCTCTGAGATTCACTATGCCATTTAGCTCTGTGTTCGCGGCTCAAAACTTTTCCATCATGTTAAGTTCTTTTCGTCAAACTCTATAAACCTTTCTCCTCGTTCTCTCTCTGTTTATCTTCGGTTACCTTTTCTTTTTTTACAATACACTCGACTGAATATTATCTAAAATATTGTTCATATCGTACATCTTTTATCGACGTTTTCTTTTTTCAAATAGTATTATTTAAAAACATAAAAAAATAAGTAGAAAGGTTAATTCTTTTTTCGATCCATTTTATATTAAAAGTATTTAATTTATTTTACGTCTCTATAACTGAACTCTAAAAGTTTTGTTTTAATACTACAAAGACCGTATTTTATTTCAGATTCTATTTTCCTTTAATATTCCTCTTAGTTTCTTTTAAACTCATTTCATCAGAACTTAACGACGTTATTCTTCTTATACGGTTCCTGTATTCGAGTGATTATTGTTGTTGCCAAGTACGATAATAATAAAAATAGTAAAGAAAAATTCTCTACCGCTACGATATCAGTCTTTTTTCTAATCGAGCAACTAGTGATATTTATAATATTATTATTAATTTTTCTTTATTTTATTGTGTTTCTAAAAATAAGTTGGATTATTAGCAGTTAACAGCTTTACGAATCGTTTTATTTTATTTCATTTTTACACAACCTTATTATAAAATATCATTTTTCTTTAACAAGATTTTTTTTCTCTTTTCATTCGTTTTATTTTATTTCTTTCTATCTTTATCCTTGTTTTTATTTCTTAAAAAAATTATTAAAAAAGTAATTCTATTTCTTAAACTAAAATTTTTATCTGTACTTTTAAATAACTCGTTCATTGATTTACACCAATAAAAATTTATATATACAACACTCTTTTTTGTTCCTTATTTTTTTTATAAAAAGTTAAACGTTATTTAAGAGTTAAAACGAGTCAATAAAGTTTTTCGTAAAGAATGATTTATTGGAACGTACAAATTTTTCTAAAATATAAAAATTTATATATACAACACTCTTTTTTGTTCCTTATTTTTTTTATAAAAAGTTAAACGTTATTTAAGAGTTAAAACGAGTCAATAAAGTTTTTCGTAAAGAATGATTTATTGGAACGTACAAATTTTTCTAAAATATTACCGTTATACTAAAGTTCAGAATTTTATTTTTTAACTTTTAAATATTCCGGGCCGGTCTAGCGGTATAACTCGTCGCAGCAAATCGGTTAAAAGCTAATTTTCGAAGTCGAAGGTTCTCAGGTTCAAATCCTAGTAAATTTTAGTCGCTTTTATACGGATTTGTGTACCAGACAGTGGATATCGGTGTACTTTGATGGTCGGTGTTAAATTAACCGCTCGTCTCAAGAATGGGTCTGTACAAGACTTCTCCTCATTTACGTATCATAAATATCATCCTCACCGCATCGGACCGTGTAGAGGATTTGTTTATTTTTCACTACTTGGACAGATTACAACGTACACAGTAGGAAAAAATGTTTTAAACATTTATACCTATCAGTTTTTTATATTTTTCTTTTTATTTGTAAATGAGGTGTAAGCGGTGTACGGTGAATTATCTTTAATTCTTATCGTAATGGTAGCTGATAAATTATAAAAATTTTCTGATTTATAATAATTTTATCGGGTAAAAATATTGTTTCCCGTTTTCCAGTTATAATGAAATTTTACATTAACGTTCCTTCTATTAGGCGGAACGACGTTTTATAATTTTTTTTTAATAAAATTTATCGTTTCAACTTTTTGAAGCGTAGCTATTGGGAACAGCGACGATTGTTTGCCCTCTTTCATCCGATTTACCGCCTACCAAATATTCTTTATAATTTCTATTTTATTAACATTTTTATATACATTTTAACATTTTTAATATTAACATTTTTATATATTTATTTTATTTATTGAATTAAACAAAATTTAATAAAAAAAATGTGGATATAATGAGAGAATCCCTACGTATAATTTATTGAAGAAAGCATTTCCTAAAGTCTGACATCAGAAATATTTGCTATTATTGCATATATATAATGGTATTTGTGAAAATAATATTAATATATTAAAAAACTACTAATATATTAATATTATTTTTGGCACTGGCAAAACATTCCCTGAAGTACGGTCGACAGTCACGTTTTATACTTAACCGTAATTTTCATTTTTCTAAATCTACTTCGTTGTAGAGTCCAATTTGTTAAATTCAGAGAAAATTTAGTTCACAGAATTGTTAGTATAGTTCAATCGGATAATGGCACATATTACTGTATCTGGAATACCTGGAACGAATGAAGATTTTTATTTAGAATCCTAAGCCTAGCTTTAGTTGGCTTTTTAGTATCCGAAGTAAAGGAATTTATTTCAGGAATTTATTATCAAGTTGTATTTGAACTGATAAACGGAAAATCGCTGATCAGAAAACGTGCTGTTCTCATCTTAGTAATGAGACACCCTGCTGTCCCGAGGGATTTTGGTTGGGATAAATGTACATGCTTTAAGGTTACCGAGATACTCCTTTAGGATAGGCTTGTTTGTCTCGTTTTACTACTGAAACGATCTTCTGAATAACGATCTGAATGCGATCTTGTGTCTGTACGATCTTTGTGAATAGATCGTACTTATATCACGAAACATCTTTTTCCCTTATCCTTCGGTCTTTTACCGTTAGACAGCCATTGGATTTTTACTAAGGATAGGAAAAATTTCCTTCAATTATTACGTCCTTAATATTTATTTGGTGTGACACGGGGGGTGATCCTATGTACAGATCTGTCCTTGAACTCTGCTTCCTGACTGGTGATTGTACATCAAGTTCGTGCTGGAGTTTATGCTAAAAGTTTGCCGTTTAAAACACCAGCTAAAATACACTTCCCTCTAAAATATGGTGATAATTTCTCTATTATATATAGAGGAAAGGTTCGTTTCTATATTAGCAAAAATCTCAAGAAACGCTAAACTAATGGCTACCAAATTTTAACAGTAGCTTCACTGTGTAATCCGAATTGTCGTAGGCTATATTAAAAAGAAAAATTATTTATTAAAACGTGTAAATAATAAATTATCTGTTACGGTGCTGCACTTCTCATTCGGGCCGTTAAAAGCACATTCTCCTTTCTTATGGCGAGCCGCTCCCAAGATATTTTGCAATAGAAGTTTTATTGAAATTGAAGACAACATGTTATGAGTGATTCATAATCAGTTCCCAGTGAAAACTATTGAAGATAAATGATGAAAATTTGTATACATGTTTTTCTTACGGTTTAAGTCCGCACTCAGAAAGGATTTTTTGAAATTCCGAGTTTAAAGGGGTAAAACGGAGTAACAATTAAATTTATTATTTCTTGAATTCCTCGGTTGCAAATGAAGTTATCAGCTTGATTTTCGGTGTGTGTAATTTTCATGTGAATATTAAACACCAATTTAATTCCGAATTTAAGGAGTCGAAATGATTTTTTTTTTAAATCCGGCTATTTTTTTAATTTCTCTGTGATAAATGAAGATATCAGTCTGATTTTTAGTAAGTGTAATCTTCATGTGAATAAACTGGTATCTAGAATTTTGAAATTCGACCTCGAAAGGGGGTGAAGAAAGGTAAAAATAATTTTGAACGATCATTAAAAATTGTCCCAATCCCGAATATACTAAACGAGATATTCTGTAAATTTAGACTTTCAAATTCTCTTCAGACAAATATCTAAAAATCTTTTTCGGATTTTTTTTGGTTGAAATCCTATTTTTTTAAGTGATGCGTCGGTGTACGGCGCGGCGGCTCAACCAACACAGCCGCTCCTACCGTTATTACATGTGCGACTGGCTGGCTGCACTGCCTCCGGTTACTTGACTAAAAAACATAAAATAAAAATTGACCGCGACGGAAAAAGCAAGTAACTATGTAGCACTATATGCTTTACTTGCGTTAAGCTGCGACGAGGAGCTGGCAGTTTTTTATAATAGAAAAAAAATTAATAAACTGTAATTAATTTGTTATAAATTATTATGTATTATATTAATTTACAATTAATGTAGAAATTCTTTTTTTTAATATTTAACATAATTTATTATTTATTTTATATTACAATGACGTCATGATGACAGATGCATGGTTACATCTCTTATCTCGTTTGAGATAAGACAGAAATGCATTATCTCGTTTCAATGTTGTTTACATCTGTGCGTCCAACTGTAAATTATAATCAGACAGTAAGAGACGTTTTCAACACATGTTGAACTTCGACATCGTAATGGAATAATAACTTCCGTTTTTTGTTTTAACATTAGGTGGTTGTTTCGGATGGATACGAAATTAATTATAAAATCAAAGCAAGTCGATTCTTCAAACTAAAAGAAAGTTCGAATAATTTTCGTTTGTTTAATAAACGGGTATGAAATAAATTTTTGTGTTGGATAAAAGTAATCGTTGGAGATACCATAGATAAGAGATTATAGGTTCGAGGTCGGTTTAATAGCTGGCTTCAGGCTTCATAATATCCTCATTCTTTAAATACGATTTACTGCTGCTCGAAAGAGGGTTAATTTGTTATAAATAATAAATTGTCGTTAAAATAAATTATAAATTGGCTGTAAATTAATAAAATGTATATTTTTTTTATGATTAATTCACCGTATAAACTCGAAGCTTTTAGGTACTCTTTCAGAATTCCCCCCCTCCAATATTTTTTCTACTTTTTTTTAACGACATATGTTGAATCGTAATATCAACATAATCTAACCACACATAACGTACGATCGCTTCGCTTGCTAACCTCGTCTAATTAACGTTACAAATACAAATTATATTCATCGATGATGTAATATTTAACGATGACTAATAGAGTTTGTTGGATTCTTATTTATGTTAATTTCTACGGCGTCACCGACAGTGATGAGGATGAGGATTTGTTCAAATTGATACTTCAAGATATTAGTGAGTGTCGTCCCGTTGTATAATTATCGTTTACTAAATTAAATATTGTATTGTGTTTATAAAAGTAATTGTAATTATGATTTATAATAAATGTGATATTTAGAAATATATTTTATGAATTTTTAATTATACTCTCGTTTCTCCAAAATAATTTGATCTAATCGTTAAAATATATACATTTATATATATACAACGTAATATACGTAATATATATACATATATATTACGAGTGTATATCGTTAAAAAAAAGTAGAAAAATTTTGAAGAGGAAATTCCGAAAGAGTATCAGCTAGTGGAGGTGAATATGAAATGGAAATTTTGTATGAAAAATCCCATGCCTGACCGGGATTGTTAAACCCGAGACCTCCGGAAGAAAGGCCATGACGCTATCAGTTCGCCGAAGAATACAAATAATAACTATCATGATATGATAGTACAATTTTTACAAATAATATAACGTTAATAATATAACATAAAGAATATTACAGATAATAATTTGAAATAAACTATTTCACTCGGTTAAATGGGGATTAACTAAAAACATTCAATTTTTCAAATCTTATCTTTTCCCATATTAAAGAAGTGGTTTAAATTTTAATATGTATGCAAATCCCAGGAAGATTCATAAATATTGTGGTTAACTTTTAATTTTTTTTTTTTTTTTTTTTTTTAGATAACTGTATCATGATAGAAAAATCATAATAGAAGAATATACACTTGGAAAAAGCCAGGCGATACTACAAGGTATCAGATAGATTATATCATGGTTAAGCAAAGATTTAGAAATCAACTCGTTGACTGCAAAACTTACCCTGGAGCAGACATTGATAGCGGCCATAATTTGGTGATAATGAAATGTAGATTGGGGTTTAAAAACCTGAAGAAAAGTTGTCAGATGAATCGGTGGAATTTAGAGAAGCTTGAGGAAGAGGAGGTAAAGAAGATTTTTGAGGAGGACATCGCAAGAGGTCTGAGTAAAAAAGATAAGGTAGAAAATGTAGATGGGAGAATGTTAAAAAGGAAATTCTTAAATCAGCAGAAGCAAACTTAGGCGGAATAAAGAGAACTGGTAGAAAACCTTGGGTTTCAGACGATATATTGCAGCTGATGGATGATCGTAGAAAATATAAGAATGCTAATGATGAAGAAAGTAAAAGGAACTATCGGCAATTAAGAAATGCTATAAATAGGAAGTGCAAACTGGCGAAAGAAGAGTGGATTAAAGAAAAGTGTTCAGAAGTGGAAAGAGAAATGAACATTGGTAAAATAGACGGAGCATACAGGAAAGTTAAGGAAAATTTTGGGGTACATAAATTAAAATCTAATAATGTGTTAAACAAAGATGGTACACCAATATATAATACGAAAGGTAAAGTCGATAGATGGGTGGAATATATTGAAGAGTTATACGGAGGAAATGAATTAGAAAATGGTGTTATAGAGGAAGAAGAGGAAGTTGAGGAGGATGAAAAGGGAGAAACAATACTGAGATCTGAATTTAAGAGAGCATTAAAAGATTTAAATGGCAGAAAGGCTCCTGGAATAGACGGAATACCTGTAGAATTACTGCGCAGTGCAGGTGAGGAAGCGATTGATAGATTATACAAACTGGTGTGTAATATTTATGAAAAAGGGGAATTTCCGTCAGACTTCAAAAAAAGTGTTATAGTTATGATACCAAAGAAAGCAGGGGCAGATAAATGTGAAGAATATAGAACAATTAGCTTAACTAGTCATGCATCAAAAATCTTAACTAGAATTTTATACAGAAGAATTGAGAGGAGAGTGGAAGAAGTGTTAGGAGAAGACCAATTTGGTTTCAGGAAAAGTATAGGGACAAGGGAAGCAATTTTAGGCCTCAGATTAATAGTAGAAGGAAGATTAAAGAAAAACAAACCAAAATACTTGGCGTTTATAGACCTAGAAAAGGCTTTCGATAACGTAGATTGGAATAAAATGTTCAGCATTTTAAAAAAATTAGGGTTCAAATACAGAGATAGAAGAACAATTGCTAACATGTACAGGAACCAAACAGCAACAATAACAATTGAAGAACATAAGAAACAAGCCCTAATAAGAAAGGGAGTCCGACAAGGATGTTCCCTATCTCCGTTACTTTTTAATCTTTACATGGAACTAGCAGTTAATGATGTTAAAGAACAATTTAGATTCGGAGTAACAGTACAAGGTGAAAAGATAAAGATGCTACGATTTGCTGATGATATAGTAATTCTAGCCGAGAGTAAAAAGGATTTAGAAGAAACAACGAACGGCATAGATGAAGTCCTACGCAAGAACTATCGCATGAAAATAAACAAGAACAAAACAAAAGTAATGAAATGTAGTAGAAATAACAAAGATGGACCACTGAATGTGAAAATAGGAGGAGAAAAGATTATGGAGGTAGAAGAATTTTGTTATTTGGGAAGTAAAATTACTAAAGATGGACGAAGCAGGAGCGATATAAAATGCCGAATAGCACAAGCTAAACGAGCCTTCAGTAAGAAATATAATTTGTTTACATCAAAAATTAATTTAAATCTCAGGAAAAGATTTTTGAAAGTGTATGTTTGGAGTGTCGCTTTATATGGAAGTGAAACTTGGACGATCGGAGTATCTGAGAAGAAAAGATTAGAAGCTTTTGAAATGTGGTACTATAGGAGAATGTTAAAAATCAGATGGGTGGATAAAATGACAAATGAAGAGGTATTGCGGCAAATAGATGAAGAAAGAAGCATTTGGAAAAATAAAAGAAGAGACAGACTTATTGGCCACATACTAAGGCATCCTGGAATAGTCGCTTTTATATTGGAAGGACAGGTAGAAGGGAAAAATTGTGTAGGCAGGCCACGTTTGGAGTATGTAAAACAAATTGTTGGGGATGTAGGATGTAGAGGGTATACTGAAATGAAACGACTAGCACTAGATAGGGAATCTTGGAGAGCTGCATCAAACCAGTCAAATGACTGAAGAAAAAAAAAAAAAAGTATCATGATATTTTTTGTCATTATTATAATTTTGTACTCGATTATTTATACCCTTCCCAGATGTAAAAATAAATTAATATTGTTTAATAATGGATCATTTGAAATAATTGCTTAAGTAATGAATTAAAAAGTAATTATTATTTTTATTTAATTTATGTACTTTTCTTTATTAATAACAACGAATAATTTCTATTAAACGTTATAGCTTGCATAATTTACCGTATAACTTTATTAATACAGTAATTTTTCTGTAATGAATTCATGTCGTACAATTAAGTGCTACTACAATGTGTTGAATTATTATGTTATACTTGTATACTTTGTGTGACTTAGGAGCGGCATATTTTGTGTAAATAACTTTGATGTTTATAGTCTTCTATTGTGTCAGAGTAAATTCCATCCTGAAGCTAGGAATCTTTGAAATTGTTACGATTAAAGGAGGTACTATTTAAATAGCAAATTCTTTACTGTAACCAGAAATTTGTTTTTTCTTTTTCTTTCTCGGAAGAGTTTTGTTACTCCCTTCCTTCGTAAGCGTTGAATTATTGAGGGCGTTCCTTTTTCTATCCTTATTTGAGTTCGTTATGTTATATAATTATGTTTTTATACTTACATTTTTTGCGGATACTGAACCCTAATTTTATCGATTAGTCGTTTACGTGTTCACTGTCCGACTTTATTTATTAAATGTTCCCTCCAAAAAGACAAACTGTTTGTAACAGTTGATCGTTCTTTTATATTATCTCAATTGAATTTTTTATATCGATAAATATTCTACAACAAAATGAATTCAAGTTCTTTTAGGTTATTTCCCGTTCATTATATATATCTATTTATTTATTTTTTGTTGAAGCTTGTGCGTGGGATATGGAATATGGAAATTGAATTTTGTAGCGTGTAATAATGGCGTTTGTAACTATGTCTGACCGGGATTCGAACCCGGGATCTCCGAATGAATGAATTTATATTAAACACGTATATTATATATTCTTGTTTCTCATCATACTACATCGCTTACAGATTAAAATTTGTGATTTTTATTTCTAAAAAAGATTGCTGATATTAAAATTAGATTTCTTTTTTGATAATTGTCAGATATATATTTTATTTTGGGAAATTTTATTTATATTTAAAATTTTTCAATACGGTAGTAATATGATCGGTTTCGTATAGTCAAGAATATAGTCACAAAGAGTTGTAAAAAAATACGTCCGAAATTTAAAACCCGAGAATGGAAATGGAATTTTATGAACTATAAATGGAAAAACAAGCAGAAGGTGAAAAGACAAACAGAGAAATTAAAACATATTACAGATTTTTTAATCGATTTCAAAAAGGAAAAACAGAAAGACGTTCTCGATTCGATCAAATAGTTCGATTCGATGATTTTTATTTTTAATTTTGTCAGAGAAGTTTCTGTAGCGATCTCGTTGTTAGTATTACGATGTAATTAAAATGGGAGATTTTTTAACTGAAAAATCACGTTATCTAAAACAATTTAAAGATGCTTCCATCGCCTTGTCAGCATCTCTTAGTATCGGTTCGTAGCATAACGCTGTGTTGCTCGATGTCATTCTGGTATCTAAGGTATTTTTATGTGAAAATTGAGGAAAGTTTAAAGCAAATAATGAAGTATATTTTCTATTTCAAAAACCTTAGTTAACTACTACTACTAACTGACGTTAGTGCAGTTAGTCTCTTCAAATGATTACTTATTTCATTTTTATAGTTACAAATTTTTGAACTTTGCGTTCTTACTTTTTGTATTTCCATCCAAATTTTTTTAATAAAAATAAAACTAAAATATAAAATATTTAAAATAAAACTTAAAAAAATAAAACAGGGTCCGATTAAAAAACACTAAAAAACTAAAATGTAATATTTTTTAACGTTTCTTTTAATTTTGGATTTTTGAAATGACCTCCGATTAAAAAGTACTACTAACATCTTACAAGCACTTAATTTAATAGTAAAAATTTAATGAACTATTCACTCACTTTTATTCAATAAAAACTATTCACAAATAGTAATACTGAAACCACACAACTAAGTATTTGTTTTTTTTTTTTTTTTTGTTTATTCTAACCACTGTTATGCATTGCTTCAGATGATGATATGAATGATTTATAGCGTATGAAAATGCCATGCCTGACCGGGATTCCAACTCGGAACCACCGGATTAAAGTCCGAGACGTTACCACTCGCGCCACGGAGGCCGGCAAACATATTCGTTAGGAGCCGAATAAAAGCACGACTTACCAATATGGCGTTGTGTGTCAAACCAATTTTATGCGGACTATAATTACTTTTAATAAGCGAAACCCTTTGCAATGATTGAACATTAACTTAAACCTCTTCAAAAGTTATTCCTTTTGAACTAAGCCACGTTTTGATATCATTATTTTTCTATAACACGGCTGGAATTCTTTTCGTTTAATGATAAGAAGCGTTGTTGAAGACAATAACCGAATTCTCTTCCAAAGGACATAATACACCGCTAAACTATTTCTAAATATTTCAAATTCGTGTAATTTTTTAACGAATCGCGTTTTTATCAAAATCTTACCTTTTTCTCAATTGACCTGCGGATACCCATAATCCCGACCGATACACTATTTTAATTTAAAATATTGCAATTTGCAATCACAATCAATAAAGCTCAACGTCAATCTTTAGAATTGTGTCGTTTATATTTAGATGCGGATTGCTTTTCACATGGGCAACTGTATGTTGCGTGTTCCCGAGTCGGCAAATCTGATAGCCTTTATATATACGCAGACAGTGGAAAAACAAAAAATATTGTATATCCACAAGTATTGCAAAATTAAACTTCTATGAAACGTATGCTTTGTTTTGTTTCTCATTTCTCATCCATGCAACCACAGCGAAGCGTGGCGGGTAGAGCTAGTTATTTTATAAAAATGTAAGTTTATTTTGTTTTGAGTAATACTGCGTGGACGATTAATTTACTAGCCGTAATAATTAATTTTTAAATTAATAATAATTCTGAAACACTGAAGATATCTATCTAACAATTAAAATGCTATAGGTCTTTGTGAATGTTTTACTGGTTTGTATGCGCAGGTTTTTTTTAAGGTAATAATATTGATAAGTGAGGTAAACTAGCGTGGTAATACTATTTTTGTATGTAGTTTAATTTCATTTAAAGTAAATAATTTGCATTTTTTTATTGGTGGAGCTAAAATGTAAAACAATTTGTGTAAAAATCTGTGCTTTTTGATATTGAGGAAATTTAATTCAATTTCCCAAATAATCTGGCATTTCAAGTATAGTAATTAATAAAACAATGTTTTTTAGAAATTTTATTTGAAATGTTGTTTACGGGCATAATCTATTATTTATAAAATTAACAAACAATAATAAGTGTTTTTTTGATGAAAAATGAAATTACAATGAGATTTACTAAAAATTTGAAAGAACTGCTGGTTTAATACTGAAAATGAGGTTATGCTTCTTCGTACTCAAAGAAAATAGACTAATCAAGATAATATTTTACCGGTTCGTAAAATTTAAGGGCACATCTAATCGTTTTAAAAAAAATAGAACTTAACGAACTAGACGTAAAGGAACAGTGTTTGTACGGTAGGAAAATGTTTAGAATCGATATTCAAAATTCAAAATTTCCAAGAAAAGCCAAATCAAAATGAGGCAAACCCGGAACTCAAGAACAAAAAAGAATGCAAAATATTGACAAAAGATCAAAGCTAATAAATAAAATGCAAAATTATTTTAAATGGTCCACAAAAGATCCAAACGGGAAAAAAATTATGCTTCTTAATATGTATATTGTCGAGTATTCACGGTTCGATAAGGATGCTGAAAGAATAAAACGCATAAAAACTTATAAACACAATTTATTACGCTCAAATATATAAAATAATAATTGAAATTAAAAACAAAAATTTACAATTAAATTATCAATACCAAAATATGGTACAATCTTCAAAAAGCTTTATAATGACTTATAGAAACTAATATTAGATTAACAGGAAGATAACAGAAAAATCTACAATTCTGCAATAGTACAGGCAATTTATCATCAAAATCTACCGATTGATCTTTTTTTTGTCCATGCGTTACGGGTGATGAGGGAAGCTTAACTCCAGATTTTTAACATCCCCCTCCAATAGATTTATGAAAAATTCAAAATGTTTTTGAAATGCGTTTTTCTCTGAATCTATGCATTTAGAGAAAATTTTTTCAAACAAAAAATGTAGAGGACATTTTCCTCTACAATTAATGTCATTAAAGTTATGCCCTATAATTTTAAATTGAAGTACTAGGTGGCGCTGAAGTTGTAAAAAACGTGTTTTTTCGGTTTTTTCACCGGAAAAAATTGTTTTTCGTCTGTATTGCATTTGGAAACGTTGTTAATCTCAAAAAAACAGACAATCTTTATTTAAACAATTTTCTTGTACGACTTAACGTTTTGGAGCTGTAGCTTGTGAAAGTGTGAAAATGTTGTGAATTGGGCACGTGTTCGAAACCGGTCTAGTCGCTCAACAACGCTGATCCCCCGGCTACAGTAACAATAAGACTGCTGCGTTGCCATTGTACCGCTATAACTCTGGAATGCTAAGTTGTACAAGAAACTTTAAACAACAAAATTTTCTTACGTTTTAGTTAACCGCAATGTAAGTAGCAATTTCCATACGTTGCACGTACTTTCTCCAGCAGCTTCTGCCGTTGCTGATAGCATGTTTGAAATGCTTCTTGTGGAATTCTACCTAAGATCCTTGTTACAGCTTTTTGGATGTCATCTAGGTCTTGAATATGTTGTCACTTGATCGTGAATTTTCCTTTCAAAAATAGAAAAAGTCGCACGAGGCAAGATCCGGTGAATAATTTGGATGTCTTAGTACTGAATTACCTTTTGAAATGAAAATCTGCTCTACAGTTGGGAACATATTATCACGATGGAAAATCCAATTATCGGCAATGTTTAATTGGACATGAAACGCTCCTTTTCGAGATTTTATTAGAATTCCTTTGTAGAAATATTAATTTACTATTTCTCTAGGAGGTACCCGTTCTTTAAGGTGCTCTTCAAATCCAAAATACAAACAAAAGTACGTTTCACTTTCGATTTAACACGAGAGCGTTTTTTGGTCTTAGCGATTTCTGTAGACATTACTATAGATAGATGTAACTTTGACATTATATCTACGGATCGTACTTGAAGAACTGACATTTTTCCAGTGATAATGCTATTCAATAATTGTGGGTTGACTTTCACTTGTTAAAAACATCGATCAAATTTTTCCACGTCTCTTGCTGTTGCTCTGTGAGATTTTTGGGTACCGTTTTCTCAAAAATTTATCTCGTTCTCAGATCTTTAGTTATTATTAAGTGGGCGGTTTCCTGATGAACACTTTTTCTGAAACCGAAAATTTTTCGTGGCAAACGAAAACGGTGTTCTAGATATAAAGTCATTTCCAAAAGCCTTCTAAATAGTTCTCAACAGCCAACGATGTGTCTCTTGGACTCATGGTAGCGGTAAGATCAAGGGCGATGATGGTATGGCTATGCGTGCTGCAGGGTTGCCGCATCACGCTGAAAAAAATCAGTCTTGTTACTTTATTCTCCTGCCACATACATTTCTTTTATTTAGCCGTATTCTGTTATGTATAGGAAATTAATTTGTGATAGACATAAAAATGAAAAAGCAGATTATTAGATAGGTTTTTTATTTTTTTTTTACACTCGCGGTCTCATACGTGCGCATAAATATTTTTTTTAGGAATAAAGTTAAAACGGGTTCGGTAATGAAAAGGAAAAATACAAGTTTAATTAACAAAAATCTCAATGTCATAAACCTGCACGATCATAATTTTTTTTCTACGAAGAGGAAAATAATCTCTTTAAAAAAATTTGTTAACGATAAGAATATTGTTAACGTTAAAAAAATTGATGTATGTTTTGTTGTTAAAAAAGTATCTGTCCTGCATAACAAATTTGTTTTCTACATGTATTTCTTTTATATTTTAATCGTTTAGAATGTTGTTTTAGTTTTGTGTTGTAATTGCCTAGTTAGTAGATGTCATTGTACAATTTATTTGTTAATTTATCTGAACTATTGTCAAGAAGTTTAACATTTCCGGTAGAAAATAGCCTTGTCAGTTGATATTTTATAAAAACTAAATAAAACGTTTTATTTTCTCTTGCCGTATGTTTTATTTTGTTATAATATTACTGTCAGCTGAATTAATTAGAATGATAAGTTTCAGATCTTTATTCTATACGATAACTATTATAAGTGTAATTACAGATTATTTACGTACTAGTAATGCTGCATTAATAGTTTCTGAGTTGCGGTTCAAAAATTATGAAATGCAGTTAACTTTTTCGAAAATTATAATTTTGTTTCATTTATGACTTTTACATCCGTATCTACAGTATTTGCTTCTTTGTGGATGCATGTTTTTCGTATATTACATAAAGTTTACTTTACAAAGGACCGTCATATAATTTTTAACAGTAGTTTTATAAGCACAGCTACGCTTACTTTCCGGCTTGTTTGAACAGTAGAGTGAAATTTACGAAAAATGACATTTTCTCGACGTTTGTATGAATTGAAAAACATTAGAATGTTATTTACAAAATTCTACGAGCATATTTATCGGTGCCTATTTGGTTTTATTTATTTAAGAACGGTTTAACCAATAACGTGAATTTTAATTGTACATTGTAATGCCGATATTCCGGACCGATCTGAGCAAGGCCGAATCCGGGCGATGGGAAAACTAAGAAAGATTTATCTTTCACAATGGGCATATCATTTTAGTGTTTAATGTATATCGCAATTAATGAAAATACGGAAATGTAATAAAATTAATTTATTTAATAAAATTAAAAAGATACTCAGAATATACAGAGCAGCCCACGAAATGTTTCTTCTCTTTCCCGGTTCGCTGTTTGTGTATTGTTGCAAGATAGCTGACAAAGCAAGACTGACTGTTGAACAGCGCGTAAAGACTATGTTTTTTTTTAAGAAAGGAAAAATATAGTATTAATCCAAAGACGGTTTCTCGCTCATTTTCAAACTCGGTGGTCGTCTCGTTTAAAGAAATTCGTAGACTTTATGAAAAATTTAATAGTGACGGTTCAATATTTGAGAGTAAGCGCGAACGGCCTGCCAATGTTCATTTTCCACAGAACGTCGAAGTTGCCAGAGCAGCGTTGCTGAGGAGCCCGGACAAATCAACAAGAAAAGCAGCACCACAACTTGGGATTTCTAGGCGATCTGTGCGGCGAATTTTAGAAACCGATTTGCGTTTGTATCCGTGAAAAACAACAGTTTTTCGTTAATTAACGGTCGACAACAAACATCAAAGAATGACATTCGCTGAACGGACTGTATACTAAGGCGTATTGTTGAACGATGTGTAGTTTTCAGATGAGGCACATTTTCACCAAGACGAGGTCGTTAATAAACAAAATGTGTGTTTTTAAGCTTCCGAAAATCCACACCGCTTCATAAAATGGTGCATCACGCTCCAAGAATTGCGGTAAGGGCCGCTGTCTCAAGTCATGGAGTAATAGAGCCATTATTTATTAGACGGTGAACGGTGAACGTTATCTAAACATACCGCTTAATAATTTTGTTCCTGGGCTTCTTGTAAGGGGTTTCGATTAGAATACCAGCGGTTCATGCAGGATGGAGCCGACCGCACACAGCAAATGTTGACTTTTATACTTTCTACATGATACTTTTAATTTCAAATCGATTTTCTAATCCTTTTGCGCGCGGACAGAACCTATTCTCGAACGGTCCTGATTCGAATCCGAGTTATTATTTTCTTTGGGGATTTCTAAAGGAAAACATTTTCTCCAAACATCCTCGTACAGTGATAGAAGTGCGAGAGCTGATCATCGAGGCGTGCAACGAGATAACCGATATGTATCGTCGAGTTATTAACAACGTAGGAGTTGCCGTTGAAAAAGTTGCTAGACGTGATGGTGGTCATATTGAGCACGTGATAAGCAGAACATAATTTCCAGGTATATAGTAAACTTGTAATTTAATTTTTTGTATTGAGATTCAAATAAATATTTTTTAACATAACCAGATGTTGGATAATTTCGAGCGCCACTCTGTACGTACAGATACATTAATACGTTAGAAAACATCTAGCTAATAAAAAGTTGCTAATAATCAAAATTTACAAAAATTATCAGAAAGAAATTAAAATTTATTATCCTACTATTTTATTTTAAAAAATATAATTTCACCGACTTATTTAAATCTATTGAAGAGAAATTGAGTTAAGTTACTGTGCGTTATAAAAGAAAATCACTTCTTAAAATAACAGTACACTGAAAAATTTTCAGGACATTTAGTAGAATAAAACTTTGTCATAGTCGATAATAAAACATTTCTTTAAAACGCTTTCTTTTTAAAAGAATTCTGTAATCCGTATTCGCTTTAGTGCAGATCTTCGTTTATGTGCTATAAAATTACGTAATCGTTTCAACGAACATATATTTTATACAAATTGAAAAAATACGAAATTATACGAATTGAAAAAAGTTAATTAAAAAATTAGGTACAGAAACAAAAATCGATAAAAATGCATTTCCTATTTCATTCAACAGTATTTTAGATTTTTTAAATAATTTTTTTTAATCCCCTAGTGCAGATGTAAGCACTCCTGATAGTCGGCATGCGGAAAATCGGCATTCGGATGACCCGCTCCAGTTTTTTTTAATAATAAACAGAATGGAAAAATATTTTTTTTAATTTTATCATAAATGTAGGAAATAATTTTTTAAATTTTTGTAAAAAAATAATTTTTTATTCGAATAACCAAAATGATGCGAACGAGCAACGAAGCCTTAGACAGAGTAGCTTAACTCGCCGATGTAAATTTGTGCAACCTTTAATCGGTAACTTTCCATTATAAAGCTATATTTAAAAAATAAATAAGAAACAGACAAATAAAGTAATTAAATAAATTCAATAAGGATAGCAATAATTTCTTTTTTTTTCTTGTTACAAAAAAAAAATTATAGTTAGGAAAGTAATAAAATTTTATTCTCTAAATATCGGGAAAGTTCAACACCATTTTCGGATTTTTTTCAGTATTCTACTCGTACCTGTTTATAACTGTCGTGCGTATTTACGCATTGGCATTTGCCAATCTACTTTTCTGAACGTCAACTGACCCGGTGTAATGGGGTTTTTATTTTTAGCTTTCTTGAAATTCTTACGGCTTTGTCCATCTGCCTTTCGACAGAAAGTTTTTTCTCACACAATAATATAGGTAATTAGATTAGTTGCAGAACAATATCTGTTTGACTGTTAAAAAGGGAATACGTGTAGGTAAAGGTAAACTATTTTTGTATAAAAAAAAATCTTTATTTTTATCAAAATCTTTATCTTTAGATTTTATCAAAAACATTTTAGAATCAATTTTATGAATAAACTCCAAACATCCACTTATGAATATACACCGGTGTCCACTATCTAGTATTCAAATCCCTATAAAAGCGATTAACGTTTACTAGGACTTGAACATCAAAATCTTTGATTTCGAGAAAATTACTTGTTAAACTTCTAATCTGAGACGAAGAGTTAAATATACAAATTCCTAAAAAACTAACAAATACATACTTGTTTTTACTTCCTTGTACGAAGTAAAGGAAGTATTGTGATCGCGAAACATTTCGGTTTACGTATTTGAACGGAAATATCTATTTTGACCATCCTTGAATTCATTTTCACTAGTTTCGGCGTGATGTCTGTACCTACGCCGTATGTATCTCGCATAACTCAAAAACGAATAGCCGTAGGATGTTGAAATATTGAATTTAGGACTGTTGAAACTGTCAACGTTTACAATCGTCACTTCTGTTAAAGGCGAAAAAATTGGACTGTTGGATTTAGAGGTTTCACTGCACGGTACTTTAAATACGTCAAGAGGTGGAGTTGTATGCAGGGACTTGCTCGACTGCACCTAAAATGAAATCGTCGAGGAACTGAACGAGCAAGAATTTACACCACGTCGACGATTGACCACCCGACGCAACGGAGTTCTACTATCGGCGTCTCACGTATTGACAAGCCAAAGAGCCCAGAAAAGGTAGGCACAAATTACACGTCCGTCCATTTATCCCTACAACATTGCGATGCTTTGGATGTCAGAGGTTTGGCAAAACTGCGGGAGGTTGCGCAAAGAAACATCTGTGTTTTTGGTGAACCATAGCATCCCGACGACCCGTGCAAAGATCCACCTTTTTTTTCTTTTTCCTGTTTAGCCTCCGGTAATTACCTTTCAGATAATACTTCAGAGGATGAATGAGGATGATATGTATGACTGTAATTGAAGAGTAGTCTTGTACATGGCTCAGTTTGACCGTTCCTGAAATGTGTGGTTAATTGAAACCCGACCTCCAAAGAACACCGGTATCCACGATCTAGAATTCGAATCCTTGTTCTTGTAATTGTTGTTAATTTTTATCTTAGTCGCTTTAAAAGTTTTTTTCTAGTTTGAGTTCTGTTTTCATCTCAATGTATACATTAGATACTTAATGCAGCCGACCTTCGTACGTGACGGTATAGTATCATCTTAAGTTTTTCACGGGAAAGAATCCGGATTTGAATATCCTCAAGTATTGTATATCATAAACAATCTATGCTTCTATAATTCATTTTCCTTAGGTAGAATAAAGTCTTTTGAACAGAGCATCGGTTATAGAACATTTGTAAATATCTCTCCCTGCTAACATCAGAAAGAGATCGTCTTAATAAGAGAAAAAAAATGTACTTTGAAAATCATAAATATAAAATATATGTATGTTTATTACAGGTTTTTTGTTTTAGTATTTGAGATCAAATTAATTTTAGGGTAAAAAAAACTTTTTTTTTACGTATTTTGTAGTTTTTTAAAATTATTTTTAAATGTTCTTCTCTAAGAAGCAAAATGTTAAAAAAAATACAGTAAGTTTATTTTATACGTATAGTTCGTATCTTATTTCGCTTACTTTTCTATTGATTGATTTTGTTTCGTGAGCGGTTCGTGATAATAATTAATCGTTCTGAGATAAAAATTACAAATCGTATAGAATAATTCCAGAATCCTCGTGATCTTTTCTCTATATTAAGCAGTGAAAATGCGAGTAATATTAAATATATGTATTAAATTTTTTTTAGTTCACGAATGAATTTTTATAAAATATTAATCGTTCATCTGCACTGTTTATTGAAAAATATTAAATTTAAAGTTAAGCTATATTATTTGCGGAAGGTAATTCTTGGAAGATTTTCTGTCATAAAGTGCAAGTACTCGTAGAAAAATATATTGCAAGCTATTCATTAAAGTTGCGGTAATGCTAACATATATTGTGGATTTGATTTATGAATATACATTTATACGAATGACTGGCATTTGTAACAGTCCAAACTGTCAAGATTTCTCTTGGATGCCGCTAGTGTGGACGTGTAGAAGAGAACGGTAGATCCACTTTACGTCTACTTCATTACAGTTAAAGCTAGGGAACGTTATCCCGATGCTGCTATACATTAATTCTAAATGTTGTGCGACGCTAATGCACATCAGGTGGTCATAATGAGAAGGTATATCTGTTGAATATTCCCTTGTTGAAGCTTTTCGACTTCTCTCATTCGTCGTTTTTGTTTTATCATTCCCTTTTATTATTATTATCCTCATCGTATTCTTCTTCTAATATTATCTGTTTATCTCTCCCTATTCTCTCTTTTATGCTTGCTGTTCCTACCGCTATTCAAATCTTCTTACTCGTGGATATTTATTTGTTGTTTATAAAAAAAGAATTATGAGTTGCACATCTCATACCCGTTTCCTTTTTTTTAACTAATTTTTCCATGTTTTGAGCTTACGCGGGAGAGATTAGACTCAGATTTATTACCGGGTCTACTCTCCTGTTTTTAACCTACTACAAAAAGATGACACCTGACCGGAGTCTCGAAGCTAGCAGAACCTTTGGTTGAAAGGCGGATATGCTACCGCTCCACCATGAAACTCATGTCTATATATTTTATATAAAATAATTTACATCTTAGAATACATATTTTTTTTCATAATATCTACGAATAGTCCATTTTCTTGATTTGTATTATGAGTTTATTTTATTTCGGTTCACGGAAGTATTTTATTAATCGATTTTAACGAAATTTTCAGAATGAACAACTCCGATTGAAATTTACACTATATCTTATTATATTCCCACGGGTTGCTGGTGCTTAGGTTTAATTTCTTTTGATATAAACTCGCTTATGACTGATTTCAATTAATCTTAGCACCAAGAAAACGTTTAAAAATTCCACGCTTCAAAGCTAAAACTTTCCTGAAAGTCTGTTTAACCTGTAACTTGAAAATTAGTGTTTAATATAGTGTACACACAGCTATAGGATCTTAAAAAATAAATATTTTCAACTATTTTTTTTTTGTTGAAATTTTAATTCCTTAAGTACAAAAGAAACGTAAACGTAGTTTGTACGTATAAAATATTGTATTTATGCGTAATCTAAATTCATTAATTTTTTTTCTCTTTATTTAATATTTGTTTATTTTTTTGTAATTTTCATGAAGCTAATTTAATTGCTAATTAAAAGAATTTAAGCGTAAAAATCCTCAACGATTAAAAAATCCTTCCTGAAAAGCTTCATCTGGGCCTCTTTTCAGGCTCATGACTTAACGATGAAAACTTGAACCTGAACCTGAACCCGATTAATATATCATATGTATACATTAAGGTTTACAAATTCATAGTCGGAAGTAATCATATTTCTTCAGCGCTATCACATTTCGGAAATTACTGTTCTTTATCTTCTTATAATCACAATTATAGATGGTTAATCGTGAAAAAAATTATTAAAACAAATTATTAAGTTGTGATTTTTTTTAAAGATTTAATCAAGAAACCCTCGAACAAAATTTCAAATGCGGGATTCTTTCTGTTGAAAAGCTACCGCTCCAGCGCAAAGGCCGACAAATAATTTGATAGTCGAATAAATTCTTTTGTTTTATTAATAGAAAAATGAGTACGTGTCATTATGTTTATTACGTATACTTGTAGATACATATATTTATACAAGTGTTTTTTTTTTTCAATTACTATACGTAGTATAATTACGAAGATTTTTATCGCAAAGGCAATGGAGTTATTGTAGCATCAGAATTTGTATCCGTTATGTATGTTTATTTGGATCGGTACATTTATTTTTTATCTGCTGCTCTATATCTATATTCAGCTCTATATTCAGAGAATTGATCGGTGTTATAATACTACAAACTACAGAGTATAATAATATTGACTCGATTCCAGAATGTTATGTCTTAAACCGTTATACGCGGTAGACAGATATGACTTAATCTACAGTGCGACGTGTTTGGCAGGAATCGACTTGTGACCGTGGCCAGAAGCCGATTTCACAGTCTACATCGGCCGTAGACGTTTGGCTACGGCTGGCCGACGTCCAAGCGGTTTCCTGAATCCCTGAGGCTAGGGGCGTCTGAATCCTAACTGCATACATGCACACAAACATACGTAAAACAAATGTAAATTCCCTCCTCAAACAAACTTGTGACAGCCACTAATTTCCAAAATGTTGATACTGTCTGTAACGTTTAGAACTAATTAATAGTACATTCATTAATCGATACAAACAGATGTTTTATTTAAACATTTTACTATGTATATATATACCCTGGTATATTTCTAAACATATTTATGTATAATAAAGCAACAACAGTCTACGTCGTCAGGTTGTACCACTTAATCGGACTGAATATTTTAACCGCTGTTGATTATTAGATTAGACATTAGAAAAAAACGAAATTAGTATTAAGTAATTATTATTATGAATTATTTATTAGTATTTTTTTTTTAATTAACTGTTTAATTTTAATTGGAATTCTATTTTTATCTTCATTTTATATTTTTGATTGGTTGTCAAAATCATTTATCAATTGTTTGTGTTAGTTATTATAATAACAGAGTTTGTGTGTGTGTGTGTGTGTGTGTGTGTGTGTGTGTGTGTGTGTGTGTGTGTGTGTGTGTGTGTGTGTGTGTGTGTGTGTGTGTGTGTGTTATGCCGTACATGAATGTATCTAATGAGTAGAGGAAAAATAAATGCCACTTTATCCGACGCTTTATTTTTCCTGTCGTAACTTTTTTTACCAATCCCTGAATTTCATTAGAGTTAACAAATTTCCGTTTGGAATTTGAAGACTCGTTTGTTACACATTACGCGCGCACGCGCACGTATACACAACACACACACACATATATACCCTATATTTATACTACATTATACAGGAATGAAAATCAGATCAGCTATATGTACTCGAACGGTATCAAGATGTATTTTTACATATTCAAAAAAAAAAATTGTACTTACTTAAAATTTGATAGGTTTGGAAAAATTAAATTATATTTTACTAATAATTTCCAATTTCATTTCGTTTTGAAAAAAGGAGAATTATGTTAATGATATTTAAAAAAATTTTTTTTACACTAATTTTAAATAATAAATTAATCGAATAAGAAAGAATTCAAATCACTCAGTATTAACAGAATTTCATTAAATATTATCCATTAGTTTAATATAGAAATGAATTCATGTTTACATTTGAAAATATACATTAAGAACAAGAAAACCTTCTCAAGAATTTAATCTCATTTCTGACACCTTTAAGTTCTCCGGCTTCTTAAACAGTTGACAAAATCCAGAAGATTTTATTTACGTTCGAGGAATTTTTTTTTAACTTTTCATATTTTTTCGGGAACTATAAACGTTTAACAAAAATGAACTTTCCGAAGGAGAACTGGTCGAGAAGGATGTAAGAGCAACAATCCTAAAGTTGAACGCTATTCAATCGATAAAAGATATGAAGTGCGAAAGAAAAGCTGTAGGTATAGATGAGCTAGCGACAGAAATAGTTAAATATTTTAATGAAAAAAATAAGTAGAGATGGTGAAACTGTGCAGTACAATCTACAGTCTTTAAAATACTATGATTCCAATCCCAAAAATCACGGTGCAGTAAAAATATTACAGAACGATTAATCTAATTTCGTAGTTAGCAAAAATTCTTCTATGAATATTGGAAAGAAGACAGAGTAAAAAAAAATATGGAAAAAATTATTACAGAAGAACAATATGGATTTAGGAAAGGGAGGGGGCCAAGATATGCTATTTCGGGTAATAAAAACTATTGGTGAAACGTATATAGAGAGAGGTAAGGTGTATGTACATGATTTATCGGCACGGAAAAAGAATTCAATCCTGTCAAATCGGTTAAACTAATGGAAATATTAAAAAGCCAAATACCAGATTGAAGATGAATTAAAGAATTGTAACTGCATCAGGAAAACGGCTATGACAATTAAGAATGATCTAACTGAACGGTTTGACCTAGGAAAAGTAATGATTCTTCGAAAAAGGATAGACACTAGTGCTACCGATCGGTCATCAACATTTTTTAATATGTGTGTTGAAGGTACGATAAAAAAGTCCTAGAAGAATGAATGAAGGAATCGGTGTAGGAAGAAGGATAATAAATTGTATAAGCTTTACAGATGACATGATACTTTTAGGAAGGAAGCAAAGGTTATTTAAGTTACGATTGTAAGATTAGAAGTCGCTACGAAAGAATATGGAACGAAAAGGAATATTAGAAAAAATAAAATAATGCGTGTAGAATACAGGAAACCGATGAATGTCTACACAGATGAAAGAATAACTGAAGAAGTAAAATATTACAGTTCCTTAAGTATCATATTATCATAAAATTGCAAAAGTGAAACGAAATAAAAACAAGAAAGCAAACGATAAGTAAGATTTAACAAAAAGAAAGAGTTGTTACGTTGTAGAAAAATTGAATTAGTCGAAGAAGTTTTCGTTTGGAGTGAGGTTTTTTACGGATATAAGAAATGAATACTAAAAAAAGGTTAGCACCGAAAAAAATAATAAAACTGAAAGATTATTTATCAAAAATTCAATCAAACAGGTATTCCGTAAAGAAATGCGAAAACGGGGGAAATTGGAGAAGATTAAATGGATAAAGTGAAAAATAAAGAAGTAATGAAGAGAGTTAACGAGAACAGAAGCTTAATCCAAACAATTAAGAAGAAGAAAGCTAGTTGTTCTGGAGGGGGAGAGATAAATCACGAGTGGATTGATTGAAACGGTGTTAGAAGGATCAGTAGGAAGGCGTAAAGAAGATCAGAAAAGAGTAAATGTTATAGACGATCTAAAGAAAAATAGTGCTAACATGATCGTAAAATTTTATTTGGAAATAGCAGAGAACGGGAACGATCACGGTCCAAATACCTGTCTCAGAGGATCATCTTATTACCATAGGATAATATTTTCCTTAATGATACTAACATTCAAGATGAATCGGGTTTTGTAGTGAAGAAAAACGTAGAAAAATCGTTATCTGTTAAAGTTTATAATATTGATTCCTTGATTTCACTTTCAACTTACAGTAAGCGTAGTTATAATTAATAATAAATCCTAGTTTAACAATCTTAGGAATATACTATACGTTCGCTTTTGCCTGCTCTATTGTTTTATACACAACTTTTATGCAACTAAACAACCTTGAATTAGGTGTCCAGAAAACTATCGTATTCTTGCTAACAATACTCAGAAGATTTGTTTTTTTTTTTTTTTTATTAATTTACCTACTATTTTTTTGTAATATTTACACTTTAAAAGAATTAAAAGACCATACTTTAGCCCATAGCCCATCTAAATATTATTTTTCAGCTAACAGACCGGAAACACAGTCAACTTGGATCGATTTACGTGTTCCTTCGCTAAAAAAAAGGTTATTTGGGTTATCCAAGATACTTTAAAGATTGGGGTTTAAATATTTTTTTTTAAAGATCTTTAAAATTATCTAGATTGCATTATCTTTAATGATTTCGGCGCATTAGGTATAAATCAAATGCCGAAAAAAGGGAGACGTGATTAAAATAGGAAAAAGGGATAGGAAAAACGGCGATTTCCTCGTTGTGAAATAGTAAAAGACAAATAACCCAACTCGAGACAGAAACGTTATGCCCTCTCCAGGCTGTTGGTAGATACAAAATCTTTTTATAATACCGATCTATTTTTTATACAAATAACAATAAATAATAACATTAAGTTTAGTAAAATAATTTCTTGGTTATTTATTTGTAGATTTGTTCAGATGATGTTTTTGTAGTGAGATTGGTGACGTTTCAATAATGCTGAGTTCCAGCACCTGAGGAGTTGAAATATATATATATATAGGTATATTTATATACACACACACTCAAACACTAGTATTCCCTTTCGCGGCTTTCTCTGTGCTGTATGCTTATAGAAATTGGAAAAAATTGGAAATGTTTATTGGTAATTATGTGTAGACTGTTGCTCTCAGAATAATTTATTACTTACTTCTACTTTGGATCAATAACAACTTTTCTCTGATAAAATGAGATAACTATAAAACGTTTGGGTTAATAATATTTCTTGAGTATTGTAGTGTAGTAATATGAAGCGTACTGAACTTGCACTATCTAGAATTATCTAAGAGATCTTTAGATAAATGAGGTGTTCCTAAAATCAAATTTTTTTAGTGAAATCAGGTGGCTATTGAAGTTGTTCAAACACTACACTTTGGCTTAAGCACAGCACAAATTTCATGAGTTTCTCATTACATTTTTTTGGCATCGCAGTGGTTACATATTTTAATCGTATTACTTATTTGAATAAAATTTCAAATTCAAATTTTGAACGCGATTTTGAGTGGAGCGTACTTTGCTCTTCAATTTTTTGAGAACGCTTTGGGGTAGATTCTCGTTGTGTACGATCATAAATTCAAGTAGCTTTAGAGGTTCTTCCTACCTGTGACTTCGCCGATGTAGCCATTATAAAAAAGGCTACATTATTGTAGCCATTGTTAGTGGAATCCATGCCAATTTTGTGTTTGGCTTACTCCGACGGAACTTCTTAGTTCAGGATATAAAAATCTACGGAATGCTACTTTACTCGCGTGAGAATTATTGTCCAAATTGGACAATGACATTAAATTTATAAAAACCTTTGTGAAGCCAATATTGATATGGAAATTTAGATTCCGCAAATTATTAAAACTTTGTTAAAATTAGAGTCGTCATTCCCTTAATTTTGGTATCAGACGATTTCTTTTTATAATACCGATCGATCTTTTTTTATACAAATAACAATAAACGATAACAATAAGTTTAGTAAAAGAATTTGTGAGTTATTTATTTGTAGATTTGTTCATTTATGATGATTTTTGTAGTGAGATTGGTGGTATTTCAATTGCGGTAAACATTTCGGCGATCCTAAGCAAGCTACAGTTGAAATTTCATAGGGATTGTTTTAGTAGTTTTCACGGTTATCGGAACCGTGAAACGAAAAAGACGTTGTCTCTTAATATAGTAGTGAGATGGATCTATAGTATCCAGTCTATCCACGGGGCAAAGCCTACTGGACGCCCGGTGCCACGGTCGGCCTAGGCGAACTTCGGAGCTGACACAAAGGCTCTTCGGGACCTCCGGAGGCCCGGCCACGAGGCCTATTCCAGGGCCGCAGAGCTCGCTTTGCTCATGTTACTGTCTAGTATACAGGGCTTTGCCCCCTGGATCCCTGAAATGTTCGTTACCCTCGTGGTTATGAGAATAACATTAATAAATAAAAATTAAAGAATTCAGGCTTTATAGAAACCCGGTAAGAAACCAAATGACAAAAAACAGATTAGTATTATTAACTACGGTAACTAAAGTACAATACCTTTGACGACGAAAAATTCATAATTTAATTCTGTTGTGGTGACAGAAATATAATAATGAAGTAAAAGGATTAACCCTTTTTTCTTGAATGAATATCTTTAATTCACAATTTCACCCCCGATAGGGGCTAGGGCCTCGATCTATGACTTAAAACCTTCCGTTAGATAACACGAATATACCCTGCAAAATTGAAAGAAATCGATCGCTTAGTTCTCGAGTGATGCTGTTACAAAGAAACTCACAGACAGCCAAACTTTAGGCTTTATATATAAAATTTGTTTATCTTTAAAAATATGTTATCATATGGTACAATAAGAATGAAATAATTTATAAGATGTAAATATTTTTTAATTGTATACTTGTAATATTTGGTGCATTTATGTATTTATTTAATTTTTGATATAATTAATTTGTGCTGGGTATCAAACATTTTTAATTTCCAGTGCCTGTTTTTTTTTCACGCAGAATTAAAATCCTGGAATTTTAATTTTGAAAAGTTTCTAAAATTTCATGTAACGTGAACGACAGTACTTAATCTTCATAATGTTGTATTGAAAGTTTAATTTACGCTGTTATTTTTATCTAAGTATTTTAAATTAATAAAAAATGTGTATGTAAAACGGCAAAAGTTGTATTCAGAAATTGAGCAGTTGTAACATTTTTCTTTGGTCTTTATGAAGTTTTTTTTAAAATAAGAGAACGACAGAGAGGGATGACGTTTATTTTTTAAACATGAACGTAACAGTTTGCCAGACTCAGTTAAAGAATACAACAGCTAGCGTTGTGTTAATGTTTCTTTCTAAACCATTAGGCCTAAAAATAGCCGTAAGGAAGCAGTCGCTATAAGTTTTAACTCTGAATTTCCATGCAGTTAAGATAAGAGTATTAAGTTGTTTCAGGTTATCTTTGATCAATTTTTTTTCTCTTTTCAAGTTACTATCTAAAAAATGCAATTAACATTGCCTCTATTTTACTTCTTTTTTAAACAAAAATTGTTTATATTATTTTTTTAATTAACTTTCTTTTATTTTATTAAAAGAATATAGAATATTTGTTTATATGTAGCCGTTTAGGTGGTTCATTTATAAAACATTGAACCGATATACTGAAGGTTACTTTCTACGGACAATTTTAACGGTCGTATACGATTCATTCGTTAACAAATACTAACAATAAAATATACTTATCTTATTTCATTAGCTTATATTTTTCTATTTAATTAATTTTTTCATATACAAAACTTTAACTGGAAAACGCGAAACCTTATTACACGCATTATTCTATCTGAATTATGTTGCAGGACCAAAATAAAAGTTAAGTCTAAAAAAAGTACTTAATTTAATAAATAAATAATTTTTTTCTATTTTAATACGTAAAAAAATGATATGTTACGTAGATTACGTCATGAATGCGTAGATGTATAACTCCACTACTAAAAAAATAAACTGCTGCAGCATTTTCCTGGTTGGATCAAGATAAAACGTAGTAATAAAACATTGAATCAGAGTAACATCCAAAAATATATAGTTAATTACAAAATAAAAGATATGCACGATTAAAGTCCATATTAATTATTTAAAACTTAAACTCTTAAAATAACGTATAAATACTTGATACTAAATACAAAAAATAATTACAAAATAAATCTCAGTTCAAAACTCGTTAATAATTATTAGCTCGTATATTTATGAACGTGTTCAACAGAAATACAAAACTTCAGAAATATTTTACAAGTTTCTACATTAGCATTATTTAAAAACTTATCTAAGAAACTTTTATAACTGGATTTTAATAAATTGGTGGGAAGGTTTTTTTAAGTGGTTTCGTAATTTATTAAAAAACGACTTAAATTCTGTGAAATATCATCAATTCATTATGTTTATAATACCAATTCAAAACATAATGAATTGTTTATATATATGTTTGCAGAGTAGCTGAAAAATAACTTACACCTCCTCTAAATTTTTCTATAACTGGTAATTGAATGCGGTTTGCGGCATTCTTTCTTGCACCGGAAGGCTACTTCATTGAACGTATATTTCATCTTTTTTATTTTTGGTCGACGAGAGTAAGTGAAAAATTTAAAATGGGATCAATGGTCATTTGATATATTATTTTCACGAGCTCGATGAGACGAGAAAAATGATAAAATCACCCAATATAAAAGTTGGCTGATGGCAGCCAACTAGGCGTTTGTTTTACTACGGTTGTACTCTCCTCTTAATAATTATATGTGAATAATAACAATTTGCAATTTATTTACTTTTTAATTTGTACTTAAATCATAACTTTTATTTAAAATGTCCTATAATCTCATTATTAAAAATATTGCGTAATTAAATTATTTCAGTTAAAAAATATTATTGCTTCTCATCTCTCATCAATGTTCAAACTGCCCTCCACTGTTCCGCCGTACAGTAATACGGACGCTAATCGAAAGCTTCTCTTACATTGTGAAAAGTTTCTGATGAATTCTTCCTTTATTCTTTCTCGATACGTTCCCTTAATTGTTCGAGAGAAGTTGGCCATGAGTTATAAACGGTTGATTTCAAATTTCCCCGCAGGAAGAAATCAAGGGGATTCAGGTCAGGTGACCTAGCTGGCATATTACCGTGTCGACCTACCCAACGTTTTGGAAACTGCTGGTTCAACGCATTTCTCAAGTTGCGAGCGTAGTGCGGAGCAGCACCATCTAACTGGAAAATCACATCTCTCATGAATAAAGGTTGTCCGTTTGGTCTACGAGCTATCTCTATCAAATTATTGAGATCAGGAATTATCTGCTCGTTCACCAAATCATTGTACGTAACACCATCTAAGTTACCGTTAATGACAAATACATACCATACATTTAACCGCTCTGGATGCTGGATATGACTTTCACGATACCAATGAGGGTTTTCTTGGGATCAGTACCTACTGTTATGTCTATTAATAGCCCCTATTATGAAGTTCTATTTATAAATATTCTATTTATGAAGTTAAGGAAGCTTTGTCAGTGAACATTCAATTAAAGGTAGATGTTGATCTCTTTTCAGAATTTCATTGAATTCAACCCCCTCTTATCAAAAACATCTTCAATAAGTTCTTGTACTGATTGAATCTTTTACGCATGGTATTTGTGGTTTTTTTATACTTTTTACACTGAACACTTAAATTATTTCGTGCAATCGCTCTTGCCGATTGTTGATTATTAACAGAAATCTCTGTTAGTATTGCGTATTCAATAACTTAATCTGTACTGGGTCGCTCAGGATTTTTATAATCTAAAACGCTACCACTGCGTTAACATTTTTCTATTAAATTTGTTACTACGATCCTGGAAATTGTACGATTAGGATGCCGCCCGTTAATTGCATTAGCTGTTACTTTGTATATTTTTATTTCTCAAAATAAAAATACTATTTCTAATTTTTCTTGAACTGTTAAAAAACCGTTTTTTTATTCAGGAGTTTTTTCGTAGATTATGGTTTTAAACAAAATGAAAGAAAACAAAACCAGGTTCCTAAATAGGTTAAACTTTTTTAATGTAAATAATTCTAGTAATTTGTGTAAAATTTCAGACGTATCCGAAATTACACCAAACCTTATCGAAAGAGTATCCGGAAGGAAGAACTCTCGTCGTTTGAGTCCCAAGACCCTCTATAGTATGCCACAGGAATCATGGCAACCATGATAGCAGCCAAATGCCACTATCGTGGCAACCTGGCTGCTTACGGGACAGACTGGCCTTCTGCCTCTCTTCCTGCACCTCTACCTACCGTTTACACAGAGGCAACCGCTGCTATGGGACCAAGGGAAGGGCGGAAACTATCTCCCGCACAACCTCTCCCACCTCAGGGTTAATAGCCAATTTTTCATAGCCTTGAGCCAAGGCCTCAACAACGGGTTTAAGTTCCCTGATCTTAAGGAGAATCTTACCCCACAAATTAGCCTTAGTACTTCTTGGGTTTTCCAAAACTTGAATTAAGAAATCGTACTTCTCTTCAAACGCCCGTACTAACGGGACTGAACCTCCAGCCCTCCAATTACCTTTAGAAAACTTCACGCATAAAACATTTTGATTTTTGATTTTTTAGAAAACATAAACACATAAAAACAATTGGCCAACAACAAGCCACATACACTCTCTGATGACGTGATCAATAGCAAGACACGTACAAATAAAGGTGGTTGCTATCAACAACAACTGTTAAAAACAAATGAAGTAGCCGCTCGGTGCAAGAATGTTGTTAAACCACATCCAGTTATCTCAATTACAAAAAAGTTAGACGGGGATGTAAATTACCTTTCAGACACCTGGCGTATATAATTAAAAATGTAATTGAAATAAATAAAAAGTAAGAAGATTTAAATAACAGAATAAAATACTATAACTGGAAATTTAATTTCTCAAACACGGTACCGTTGATTTGTTAAATGAATAAATTAACGATTAACGTAATCCACCTTACCAGCACGTTGATATGCACTGTAGATCTTTCAGCTTACTGGGAAATCATCATCAGGAGTTATAATTAATACATTTAGTCAAAATTAAAAATTTAAATCTAAAAACACTGATGACTGTCCCGGTTTCCTACTAGTATAGTCTGGAAATTTGTGCACAGTAGCCACAATCACATACACATTGATTACAACACACAAAGTATTTTTAAAAATTCTTTCTAATAAAATATGCAATATGGACTAACGTGGTTCTGAGATAAAATAAAAACAGACAAATAAAGTTTATTCCATTTCAACTGCATTGTTGCTGAATTGACATCGTTGAAACGGTGTAATATTATATCGTAACATGTTATAAATTTAAATATAGATATGATACAGTTTTATACCGCAACAGTTGTTTTTAGTCTAGGTTTTCAATGTTTTACGAGTTAAAAATTTGTTTACGATTACAAAAAAAACAAAAAAACAATATACAATAAAAAAAATTTTTTCCACTGAAAAATTCATATAAATTTAATAAAATAAATCCGCGTATATGTAAACCTGCATGAAATTAAACTGGCGGTCGCTAAAACCATGAAGAGTGGGTTACAACTCTTTCCAATTTTTTCTAGTATTTTCATTTATGAAAATGGTTTTTATCTTTGTTTCACCAGACAATAATATAATTTGTCGTGTAATACTGTAACGCTACAGAAGCCAATTCGATATCCAGTTAAAATTCCAGTTTTTTTTTATTAAATTAGAATTTTCCTATTAAAAATATTTTATTTTTTGTTCGGTCTCAATTAATGGCATCGTTTGGAGAAGGGGAATAACCAATATCAGACAAGATACAATCATTTGCTACGGGTTTGCCTCTATGTTGTAATGTATTTAGGTATCATTAAAAAGGTGTGTTTAGTTACCTGCAGGATCTTGAGCAATATAGAGTGAGCGAAAAGTTACGCAACCATGAATTTATTAAGACAATGAAATGGGGAATTTGCTTTTAGGCTACCTCTAACGGGTGGGTTGGTAATGCTTGATTATGTAACAATAACGTAAACAAAACAGTCAGGTAATATCTTCATATTTTGTCAATCGGTAGCAGGTGTTATATAAAAACACTATCGTGCGTTTTACACAGCCTCAACGATTATTTATTCTTGTGAATTAATTAATCGCAATCATTTTTAAAATGCCAGAAAGAATTTGCTGTAACGTTTCCTCCATCAAACGTATCCGATAAGAAAGTTTCAAGCGTAATCGCTCGTTTAAAAGAAACCAGTAAAGTAGGTAAACGAAAACGGTCCGGCCGGCCAACAAATTTAAGTAACAAATCGTTAGAACATGTCCGTATAGACTTTGATGATCGCTTGGAATGTCTGTAAGAAGGCTACATCAGCAGATTTTAATATTTTATGCCGTATATATGCAAAACTATAAAGAAATTACGTCCGTATCGTATTCACATCGAGCAGCGATCGCAAGAATCCGATCACGGAAAAATACTTAATTAATATATATGGTTTATGCGTGTTTTATTCGCAGCAGTATTTGGATCTTTGATAACATTTTTTTTTAATGACGTGGCATGGTTTTATCTAAGCGGCTAGGAGCACAGCCAAAATAACCGATATTTGAGTGTATAAAATAGTCTCCGAACGGAACTAGTCCGATAGTCTCGCAAAAAGTTTTCGCGAGATTACATTTAGCAAAGATCGGAGTTTGGTACCCAATTTCTCTGATCAAGTGATCGACTTAAAAAGAACATTGAAAACATTATATCCCATACTGATCCTGCTACATTTAAACATTGTGGCTGTTCATGAAATTGCCATTTTGTCTGTCTCATGCGAAAAAATCCTACTTTTTCGTATATTGGTCTCCGTGTACGTTTTTCGATTTTTTTTTTGCAGAACTTTTCGCACACTGCAGAATAAATGACCGGTTCCTTTGCGGGAACAGTTTGCTATTGGTGGTGTGTATTGTGCTTAAATATTTATGAATGTAAAATGTACAAATAAATAAATAATGTAAAATGTTGTTTAAATGAATCGAAAGACAGCAGTACTACGCTCAAAAAACGTTTACAAAAATTCTACTTAAAATCTGATCTTAGATGGCCATTTTCATTTTCATAAATCAAAATCGGTAAGAATCTACCGAAAACGTACGAACAAAGAAATAAATATTAATTACAAATAAATAGTACCTACGAAACAAGAATATTTTTTCATAAATCGAATATTTATAAAATAATATTATATAAAATATAATATAATATTATTATATAGTAGAATATTATATTTGCTGGAACAAAGAGTTCCATAAAAAAAGCAAATATTCAAATAATTGTAGTTTTAAGCAATCCGGATAGAAATGGTTAATTTAGCTTAACAATATCCAAATCACTTCAATTTTCAATTCAGATTCCCTGTTACAACTTCTACACGCGTTTTATATAGGTTTTTTTACATCTATTTTCCCCGCCTCCCGGAGCCGGATTCGCTACCAAGTATAAACTCAGTTCCGGAAGATGCCACCGCCTCAAGCTACCTCGGTACAAACAAAGTCCCGCCCAGGTAGCCAGGACACGGTCTTTATTTGCGTGCCACGCCTCTAATGAGGGAACCCCAAAGGGATTCCCCACCGGGACTACGGTCTTACATTCCCTCCCCGAAGGCGCTGCAAAGGAGTCTCCGGCCAATCATTGATGGTGGGACGCAGGAGCCTCCTACCGCTCCTGCACGGGGCTGTCTCCCACAGACACCTAACAACGCTAAGCAGACGCTGCATCGTATGGCGCAGGTGTAGTCTTACATCCCGCCCCGGGTGCATGCCCATGCAACCTGCAGGAAGGACACCGAGCCTCCCGCCGGCAGTCCTTCCGCAGGTGACCGGCCTCGCCAGAGGTAAAGCAGTGGCCACTTCGATCTGGTCCAGTACAGGAATTAGCTCTATGGCCCGGCTTCCAGTAGCAGAAACAAAGATCGTCAACTGAGCGCCTCATGACTCTGCAAGCAACCCATCCTTCTGCAAGTCCTCCACCAGAACTCAGGAGTGGAAAACGTTCTCAAACCAGCCCCGAAGGACCAGCATCTCAAGGTTTCCATCAGCGGCACTGTCGTCAATCATACGACGAATCTCCACACAAGACCAGGACGCAGACCGGTCCATTCCTACATCTGGGCTATGCGAAGCTGCATCCGTAATGATAAAGTTATGTTTGGGTACTCTCGTTTACGATTTCCGGCTGGAGAGAGTGCCTCACCTGGAACTCCACATCAATGTCATCAAGAACATCCCAGAACATATCTAATATTCGGCTGATGCCTTCCATGTTACGAGAACACTCTTTAATTTCCAATTTTGTGGTCACGTTACGGTCAACGAGAGAACTCTACTCTTTAACGTAACGTGTAACAGTATCATCGTGTTATTTTCCAGACATTTCACCCGCCTCTGAAGATCTTTACCAGCACCAACTCTCTGCTTCCCCTCCACCATTAACGTAAAAGAACAACTGGCTAATTATAGGTATAGAAGACCAAGAAAAAGAATTCTGCTATGATTGTGACCTAGCATTGTCTGCAAAAAAAAAAATTGGTTTATTAAAAAATACAGTTTTATAAAGCGTACATTACAAACAAGAATTAGATAACAAGAGAACTTAGTTTATCAATAGTAAAGCAGAATCTTCATTGTTCAATAACAATAGAGGACCAGTGTTTAATGATCTTTTTGAATTTTAAATTTATTAAAACTTTATGTATGAAAATTTTCAGTCGTAAGAATATTAAACGGTTATGCCCTCCCGTAAATCTTGTTTTACAGAAGAGAATATCTTTTCGATCGGTTGAAGATTCATGCTATCTTTATTTTTCTTGAGATAAGTTTTATCTATCCAATCTGTACCATAAAAGAGGCGTGTTTTAAGTCTGGTGAGGAATTTCAGATTCCGGTCGGGAAAAAACCCGTTTAATTATAAACCACGCTGGTTGGTATGAAGTTGGTTTTATAAAAAAACTTTGCTCTCGTTTTTCGATCGAAGTATACGGGAAGAGAGGACTTCTTCCAAGAAATGAACGCAAATGTATTCCGAGAATGGTTGGTAAATTTGCTGCGATCTTAGGAAGAAGACAGTGTTATCGTGATGTATAACGCCAGAAAAAATCCCCAAAAAATCGAGGATGTTCGGCAGTTGATGTAGATGATCGTCAAATAACAATTAGAGAGCTTGAAAATGAATTAGAAATTTAATTTGGCTCAGTATTGTCGATTTTTACAGACGATTTCGGGATGCGGCGTGTAGCAGCAAACTTTGTCCCTAAAGTTCTCTAATGAACAAAAGGAAAACCGACTGCAAGTTGTACCAGATATACTGGAACATGCTAATAGCGAACCTGATTTTATTTAAAAAAAGAAATGACCGAAGATAAAACACGAGTTTTACACTGCTATGACCTTGAAAACGCACAGTCGTCCCGTTGGAAAATTCCAGGTTCTCCGCAGCAAAAAAAAAACTGGTTAATCACGAAGCAATGTAAAGCTCACGCTGACAATCTTTTTGATTAGCAAAGCACGATTTATCACGAGTATGCGCCTCAAGGATAAACTGTCAAGAAAGAGTTCTACGTAACTGTTTATCGTCTAAGAGATGCCGTTTGATGCAAAAGTCCACAGCTTTGGGAAAATAGTGATAGGAAAATTCACCGCTCTGACCCACCGAAACTAACACTCTGTCCCATACATCACAACTTACCCGCAGATTCTTGGAAAAACATGGAATCGAACTACTTAAGCTTAGGAGAGTTTTGGCTCTCCTAAGCTTAAAAATCCGCTTAAAGGAAAGACGTTTGAAGACAGAAAAAATATCAAAAGAAATGCTACAAGAAGACTTACGGTTCACACTAAAAATTACTTTTAAAAAATGCTTCCAACAACGAAACACCGCTGGGATAAGTTACATCAGACGGGGCCTACTTTGAAGGGGACAAGTCATTGAATAATTTATTATTTTTTTTATGAACCAAGGTGGATATTTTTATCACATCTGGTTTGTATATGTTGTTACATTATTTAAAGATATCAAAGTTTCACAAAAAGCGAGTATATATATAATTTTTATTCTTTTTCGTAATAATTCTGTTATTATTATTTTCATCTATTATATATTTCAATACTTCTAATTTTGGTGTAATTATATTTATTGTAATCTACCTCAATTAGTCAATTTTGGCTAGGGGTAGAAAAATAACCCAAACGTATAATACGTTTGTATGAAATTTGCTTGAAATTGAAAATAAATTAAAGATTTAAATTATTATTAATATTATTTCAAAATTTGCTGTAGTAATTTATTTAGTTTGTAGTTAATTTATGAAAATAAATTATCATGTTGGCCTATATAAATGTTTTCATACGATTCTGAATGATTTACGATTAATATATTTTTACTGCATGACTGTTGCAATATATTATTATTACTGTCCGTTATTATTATTCAAGCGTATTACTCAAAAGTATTTTTGTACTAAACTTTTCATAAGAAATATTATATTATTAAATTTTGTTAAATGTCTTTTAAAGCTTTATTGAAACTTTAATATTATTACATTACACTGAATGTTGAAGTTAAAGAAAGAAAGAATGATACTTTAATATAAAAAGAAAATGGATAAGATATAAAGTAATTGTATGATCAGAATAATAAATTACGCGGAGGACGATAATAATATAAAATTTAACGTAGCGTAGAATTTAATAATATTAATAATAATAAGTCAGGTAAAAAACAAAAAATCGTTTCTTGTTAATCTAAAAACAAATTATTATTATTCTAACATTTTTTTTTGTCTTCAGTCATTTGACTGGTTTTATGCAGCTCTCCAAGATTCCCTATCTAGTGCTAGTCGTTTCATTTCAGTATACCCTCTACATCCTACATCCCTAACAATTTGTTTTACATATTCCAAACGTGGCCTGCCTACACAATTTTTTCCTTCTACCTGTCCTTCCAATATTAAAGCGACTATTCCAGGATGCCTTAGTATGAGGCCTGTAAGTCTGTCTCTTCTTTTAACTATATTTTTTCCAAATGCTTCTTTCTTCATGTATTTGTCGCAATACCTTTTCATTTGTCACTTTATCCACCCATCTGATTTTTAACATTCTCCTATAGCACCGCATTTTAAAAGCTTCTAATCTTTTCTTCTCAGATACTCCGATGATAAGGCAGACGTTCGCCTTAAATTTTATCAAGTTTCATGCTGTTACATCCAATATCTTGGCAATTTCAATATACTTTTTGAGTATTGAAACACGCAAAATTCGTTCCTCGCTATTTCTTCGAGAATTCAAACGTTGCATTTGTTGTTGTTGAAATAAATTTTTTTGTAAATTAAAGTAGAACGGAAGGAAGTTCTGGTTTTAGTAAACATCGCATTATTTTCACGATGGTTTATAGAGAAATTACTGTAGTCTAAATACACGAAGGTTTTACGTTACCAGACTAGTTTTACTTTACACTTACGAAGATAATGTACTTAACGAATCACCAGTAGATTGCAAATTTAATGGATGAATTGACCAGGAGGTCCACTTTACTCAGTTTTTTTTTAGTTGAAGCCTTTTTTTTTCTCTTTACTTACCTGCGATTACAGTTCTAGACCTAGGCTGCAAGAAGAAAAGTATGGTAATTAGCCAAAGATGGGGTATCGTTTTTTTTTGTTTTCGACGTTTCATGGCCCAGAAATCCCAAAAAACAAAAAAGGAGGTAATGTTCGTTTGTATGTACATGTGTTGGCAGGTTTGAAGCTTAACAATGTTTGACTGAATAAACTGATTTTGATGAAAGCTTGTTCGGATGATACTCGTATGTTTGGCAATTTGTCGGTAGACGTTAGAGGTCAATATCTTTAGTGGATAGGTAGTTTTTTGGCTGTCAATTATCTAAACATTTTGCAAACATAACCCCACTTTATATTAAGCTCAGTACATGTGCGCGTCTTATCTAACCTTTTTTTAAAAACGTTTTCCAAAATTTCCCCGATTCCAAAAAATTGAAAAACGCTATCTTTTTATTTATCGATATTTTATAACCGATTTTTTTTTAAATGTCTAGTAAAGGCAGCTACTTTTATACGGATTTGAATACTAGATAGTGGATACCGGTGTTCTTTGGTGGTCGGATTTCAATTAACCACACATCACAGAAACGGTCGACTTGACACCGTACAAGACTACCCATCGTTTACATTTTTACATAGCTTCCCCGTTTGTCCTCTGAAGTATTACCATACGGTAGTTCCGGAAGATAAATAGAAAAAGAAAGAAGATATATGTTACTGATATAGATATTAACGTACAGAAATGTAAAAGTGGAGAAAGTTATGGATACAAGTTTATACATGTCTTTTGTAATGGCTGTTAATAATTATTATTTAAAAAAAAAACTAATTTATTAAATTTAAAGTAAATTTATTAGATACTTGTATTTTCACGGATTTATTTTTGATATTAGTGTATTCGTGAGTCATTTATATCTGAAAGAGTATATAGCGAATAAAGTCAAAAAACATTTAATTTATTTTATATAAAAATGTATTAAAGATTTTCAAAGAAAACGTTAACCTAGATCTTATTACAAATTAATTACAATTTTATATATGTGAGTTGTCTTTTTCGTTACGGTGTTACCATGTAGTTCCATTAAATTGAAGAATAAAACTATACAACTAATTGTAGGATGCGGTTAACATTAATTGAACGAAGATGACGAACTGTATTTCAGTTTAGGTAAGTAATTTAATTCGCACGTAAATAAAAACCCAATTTTCAAGAATATCTTATTTTTACCGATTGGTATTTCTCATAATTAATAAAATATTCGTGCATTACTGCATTCGTATTGTAATCGACCGTTCTGTAATGATTAGAGCCAACATCCTCGTCCAGTTTAACGCGTGTGTTTTAAGGGTTACCTTGATTTTATAAACAATACGGGCTTAAATTTCAGTAAAAACACAATAATCCGATCTCTGTACTTTATTTATTTATATTCAGTAAACTTTTATTTCCCTATAACTTAACTCCGCCCACGTTTCAGTTTAACGGTACTGTTTTCAAATAATTTAAATAATATATCGCGTATAAATTGATATTCTGTAACGATAAATCATTTTTCACTACCCTAACCCGTCTACAATTACTTTATTTCGTACAGAAACATAATATCCATTAAAATTATAGTAATATTACAAGTTAATATAATTTTTTTTTTTTTTTTTTTTTTTTTAGATAAATTTATTTTTGAATAATGAATTCCGGAGGTAATTTTAATCGACTTAAAAACCGTTACGCTTAACAAAATCTGTGTAAAACGTTTAAAATCTTGTTTAAGTCATGTATAGATCTCGTACATCCTCTTATCTCAGGTGTAAAATCTTTACGCATATAACAAACAGGTTTTTAAAATTTTTACAGGTATTTATACTAACATTAAATGTTTATGTAAATACACAGATTACTTATTTTTGAAAGATATAATGCAATAAATTCTTTTCTTTTGTTTTCACCCTTTTTAAAGTTTAATTTCCTTAACAAGCATAATTACTAGTTTTAATATATTTTTCTCCCGCTTATTCTTTTTTTTTTCTTTTCAGATGGATTTATGAAACGTTTCTTACAGGTAACTTTAAAATTTTTGATGTTCAGATTCTATTGAAATAACTGTAATTTTATACACTCGATTAATTTATATATATTTCTTGATTTCTTGAAATTAATAAATTTAAAAACAAATTATTCTGCTACTTAGAGCTTGCGTGTTATAAAAAAATTATAGACGTGTTGATGTAATAAATTTTATTATTTGCCAGCATCCTATTTTTTATCGCTGTTGATATTGCAATACGTATCAGGGTATGTTGTGAAGAAATAAACGAAAACATTCAATACAGGTATGAATCTGGACTTCGCTTAAAAATAAATAATTTTTAGAAGTAGAATCCCTGGGATTTAGATCTACAAATAGAAATAAATCATTTGCGTTAATAAAATGTTTCTTTATTATTATTATTATGCTAGCGTTAATTTTTGGTTTATGAAGAGAAAATATGAGTATTTATCGTGTTTTCCCTACTGTAATTTGTCTGAAGTGGCGGATGGCATTGTTAGTGAACATTTTTGATCTTTACCGTTTATTTTTAATATTTCAAGTGCCGGTTGATTACATTTGGGATAAATTGGATCGTATCGTATTTATATTTACTTACGTAATATTTGTTAAAATGAAAAAAGTCGTTTCTTCTAATATATTTTTTTTGCAATAATTTATCGATTTTATAATGTATATTTTGACAGGATATTATCACAAGTAACTTATTTGTTGTATATATATATATATATAAAAACCATTTGAATATGTATTCTAACTGCATGCCCGTATCGTATATTCGTGTTTTGTGTACTATGTAACCATTTACTGAGTCTATATTCACTATCAACCGATGTAGGCCTAATGTATATACAGTAGGCAGTATAGAAGCTTGCCTGTCGAATGATTCAAATTCCAAACTTGTGCTGAAGATCCGATTGTGGAACGGTATGGGTGCCGTGCGCGTTTCACGAACATTCTCCTTCCCCCTAAAACCCTCTTTCTCCCTCTGTTATACGCTCCCCCCTCGCATTACTGTTATATAATATAGACGGGTACTGCTTATAATATATACTGCGCTACTCCCTGCTTGTATACAACTGAAATATATCCGTTAGAGAAATTGTGAAATTCTTCCCTCTTAGTTGTATATAACGAATATTGAAATACATTTTTAATATAAAGTAAAAATATGTATCGATTATTTTCGTATAATGATCGATATTTTAACATTTATCTGTACAAAATTACGCTACAAATGCTCTCTAGAAATGATGTTGGTTTCATCGTTTAATTTTTATTTATTTATTCAGGAATATAATACGTATACAAATTTCTTCGAGTTATAATTTAACGTCGATACACCTAAAAATGTAAAAATAAATAGGCAAATTAAATCGATACGTATAAACACATATACAATCATCTGTAAGGGTGGTCCGATTGAATTTTTTGTAGTACATTTGGGCAATTAAAATGCCACATAACTCCAAGAGTGGCTGATATTTTTGCTTTGGTAGTCCTACCGTTGAACTGCTAAAGGTGTATGTAAAGAACATACGCGATATGCTCGGCTACCTTCGATAGTCGATGCCGTGCAGCGCACTAGTAGACAATGCTTGGTAGTATACCACGTTTTTTCAAGCAATATGACCAATAGTATGAATATTTTTTATCCTGAAAAAAATGCCTCTTATTACGTACAATTTGTTAGGTCGCTGCCTATCATGCTTCGAATTTTCTTCTGATTTTTTTTTTCTTTAATACTTCTTGTCCTTGTTTTTTCGAAATTGTGTACTATTTACTCACACGCGCACGCACACAAACATAGGTTTTAATAATTAGAAAATATTACCGAACTGGTTCACTATTGTTAAAATCTTTTGACTAATTAAAAACATGCGTTTAATTAATACAAACTACAAATTAATAAACTACAAATGATTTGTTTTAAACATATCCATAATACTATTAATGTTTCTCTTCCTCCAGATTATTTTTCCTAATTTCTTCGATTTTTTTGTTGCGGGGGATGAATAATAAATAAATTTTGTAGCTTGTAAAAATGTCAATCGTGTCCAAGATATGAATCTAGAACTTTTGGGATAAAAAGCTAAGATGCTGCAATGGAGGTCGGCATATTTGTACATTTCAATTATTGTTAAACTATTGTAAATTATAAACGAAAAATAATAATAAAATTTAACGAAAACGAGTAAATTTTAAATCGAGTAAAAATGAGTAAATTCTATTAAGTAATAACTCCTGTAATACTAAAATAAATGAAAAATTCTGTAGACTGAATCCAAAAACTAAAGAAACAAAACTCAATATCGCTATTATTTCACCGACTGAAACGGTAACAAATGACACTATACGAATTAACGGAAATTTATAAACAAAAAACAACGATATGAAAGCATTAGCGACTGATTAAGAATGAGATAATAATTCAAATAAAACTACGTATTTGCAGAAAATAATTTTTAGGGAGGGATTAAAGGCGGCGCCAGTAACCAGTAGACAGTTATTACATATGAAATGATCCGTTAGTAACAACTATTAAAGTATATAAGTCAAACTTATAATATTATTAAATGTATATACTTGTGAAAAAATATTAGTACTATTCATATTTCGAAAGAATCATTCGATTATTTATATCATTCTGTTACAAATATCTCGATTATTAAAATCATTCGATTTTGATCGTAACTATACTGAATTAATTTCCTGACATGTCTATACATGTCTGGCTTACATGAAATGACATCATTCGAACGTATCATATATAGGTCTACAGCACGAATCACAATATAAAGCAGATGTGAAGAAGCAAACATACAGATGTACTAACTTATCTGTATTACTTGTTCCACGAATGATGGAACAAATAAGTTAAAGTGGTTTTAAGTTAAGAACGTCACGTGATGTGTTGTTTCGGAATATATATATATTAAGATTCAGAATAAAAAATACTGCAGAATATCTACTCCCCTTTTCAGTTCCAAATTTTATGTTGATCAGTGTTTATTTAAAAAAAAAAACAATCCTTCTGTTAAAAAGTGATGTGTTTTAAACACGCATATAAAACATAAATGAATAATTTAAACTGCCGTCTAAATATGCGCTAACTCAAGTATCTCTCCCGGATTTTAACAATATATATTTAATTTTATTAGTGAATAGATAACTACGTCATATATCTGAGTAGAAGAATGAGCGTAGTTGAGGGGGAACGCATTTTTATTTTCATTAACTTGATTTGTTATGTTCATGAATTATTTTATATTAAAGTTATAAATTAATTTTATAACTTAACTATATTCGGTTAACGTATTATTAATATGTATTTTAACTTAATTGTAGTAAGTTAACGTGTATATATATATATATATATAAAAAACATTTTCCCAATATTTTATGTTTCCGCTAGGATTATCATAATTGATTTGAGTGTCATTTTCTGCCCTTCCTAGCATTGTCACTTTAACATTCGTAGTTGACGTGTTTTTGAGTAACCTGTATTCTCAATGTCGTCTTAGTCGGTTTAAAACTTTAGACGGCATCGCCTTGTCTGATTTGGACACAAATAAGTGATTAAATAAACCGTACGATGAGAAAGCTGTCACACAAATGATGAGGTTGCGTAATGTATTCAATTTGTAGGTTTCATTATTGAAACCCATCGGGTTGGTCTAGTGGTTAACGCGTCTTCCCAAATCAGCTGATTTGGAAGTCGAGAGTTACAGCGTTCAAGTCCTAGTAAAGCCAGTTATTTTTACACGGATTTGAATACTAGGTCGTGGATACCGGTGTTCTTTGGCGGTTGGGTTTCAATTAACCACACATTTCAGGAACGGTCAAACTGAGAATGTACAAGACTGCACTTCATTTACACTCATACATATCATCCTCTGAAAAATTATCTAAACGGTAGTTACCGGAGGCTAAACAGGAAAGAAAAAAGAAAGATTTCATTATTGAGAGTAGATATTTGAACAAGGTTTGCGAGTACCCGATTAAAAAAATGTTTGTAATAATTATAGAATATTATTTATTGCAAAATTATAATACTTAACTCGCATCTTACAGAGCGATGTCGGTTGGGAGCTTCTTGTACGACTATTTATTTAAGAGTATTGCAAAATTATAATTTATCATTGCATATTATAAATATTTATATTGTAATTTTGCAGTTAGGGATAATATACTTTTTCACCATTTTATATAAATATAAAGTGTTGGTTTAATATTTAATGGAGTTTAGAGGAAAATAGTCAGGGAAAAGAAGGAAAAATCAGTTTAAGGGAAAAAATAGAGAAAAAAATGGTATGAATATTTCCACGGGGGCTAAACAACGATAATATAGACTGTTATTAATATCCTAGTCATACAATGAACAGAGCAACACGGTACTGGTGTGAGCGGTCAGGGGCGAAGGGGGAGCCGTTTGGTTTTTGTATTTTTCCAAAGATTGTCATCGGATTTGGATTTTGGGTTTGGTTAAAATTTATTTCGAGCGGGGTTGTGTAAGAACAGGCAACCTTACTCGGAAAAAAATCGTTAAAGTTCACCTAAGTCTTGCGTTAGACGATAGGTTTCATTCAGACTTCATCGTAGTGACTGTGGTGCAGTCTGTGTATTTATAATTGAATCGCGATGGACCAGAAATCAGGAGGGATTACTTGGAAAATTTGGTCGCGTTGGCTAAGGATCTGGTGACCAGAGATCCCTTCATACCGAGGATGTCGATCGGTACGTCTCCGTCGATGCCGTGGGTTTCCACTAAGGATCCCGTGGTCTCCACGAGGGGAGTACCACCACTACCCGCTCTTAATGTGCGGAATTGCACAAAAATACTACTGCAGCTTCTGTTTCGAATTGCGCAAGGGAAGGCGGTTGGTTGTCGAACCGACAACGGGCCAAGTCTGAAGGGCGTCCTCTCGCATTGTCGACTGTGGCTGAGGTCAGCGGTGCGATGGTTGGCCCTGAGCGGCAGTTCTCCGGAGGGAAGCCTGCTTTGAAGAGGACGAACTCCGGGTCTGAGTGTTTAGGGCGGATCGAGAATATGCGATCGGCACGGAGCCTTTTATTTCTGCAGTTTATTAAATTTTCTTGCCCGAAAATCGTTAAAGCGTTAATTTAACTTGCCCGGTTCGATTGTCGGTTAACATAACATCTTTCTTACGCTATAAAAATTCACTCATCATAATTAACTATTACTGTCGGGGAAGGGGGTTTCAGCCTATTTTTTTCTGTTGCATATATATGGTATGTAAATAAATAATGTGAGTATTATTTATGTATTTTCAGATACAATAAAATATTTAATTTATATAACGGGTTTAAGTTCTGATTTTCTTTCACCATCAGTCACCACTTATTCGATGATCATTACTGTAAAGGAATGAATTATGTTTTTTCGAATTCGCATTTAATATTTTTGTGTGAAATCTTCGGTGTTAAAGGAAGACACGAGGATCGCAGCATCTGCGAATAATTTAATTTGGTAGTTGAGGGTTGTAAGTTATAGTAGGTGGTCGAAGTTGGAAGAAGTCAAACGAAAACGATAGTAACTTGTGTAAATACCCTGATGGAAATATCTGTCGAGACATTTGCATCAGTGGCAGAGGTGAAACTGATGACTGTGTTTTCGAGTTTAGGAGATCTAAAAGAGGATCTCCAGTAGAGTCCACAGGGCTAGGAACGGAGCGGGTAGTGTGGCGACCGGCATCTTCACAAGACTGGTGTCTTCCCCTTCGGGGGTCAGGACGTCTACCTTAAATCTCCTCAGGTTTCATGCTGTTTCATCCAATATTTTGGCAATAGTTGTTTGTAAACTAGAGTGGAATGGAAGGAAGTTCTGGTTTTAGTATACATCGCATTATTTTTACGATGCTTATCGAGAAATTATTGTAGTCTAAATACACGAAGGTTTTTCGTTTACCAGACTAGTTTTACTTTACACTTACGAAGATAATGTACTTAATGAATCACCAGTAGACTGCAAGATTAATGGATGAATTAACCAAGTGGTCCACTTTACTCAGATTTCTTTTAATTGAATCCTTTTCTTTTCTTTTTACTTTCTTACGATCATAGTTCTAGGCCTAGTCTCCAAGAAGGAAAGTATGGTAATGAGTAAAAAACTGGAGTATCGGTATTTTTTTTTTCATTTATCGACGTTTCATGGCCCAAAAATCCTAAAAAAAAAAAACAAAAAAAGGAGATAATGTTCGTATTTTGATATATTTAAAGCTTAAAAACTTTTTACTGGATAAACCGATTTTGATGAAAGTTTGTGCGGAGGCTCGTGTGTATGGATCAATTTGTTGGTAAACCTTTGAAGTCAATATATTTATGGGGTTGGGTAGGTCGTTTTTTAGGTGTCAATTTTTTTTAAGTTTTGCAAACATAACCCTATTTTATATTAAGCTTAGTACATGCGTGCATGCTTATCTTACCATTTTTTTTAAAGTGTTTCCCCCAAGTTACCGCTTCCCCAAAAATCGAATATAGTTATTTTATTTATTGATATTTTTAACCTGTTTTTTTTTTAATGTCTTCCTAGGCATAATAGTAGTTCAAGCGATCGAAAAAAATACTTTGGTTATAATAAAGGGGTAGGGGAGCCGATCAATGAAAAAAAACATGATTTTTTCAAAACCTTTTTCGTTTATTTAATTTTTTAATATTACAATAAAATTTTGTCATAATTCACCCCCACCACAAAAAAAATTGAGTAACCTTTTGGTTGTACATTTTTTAGTGTAATTTTTAGTTTCTTTCATTTAACATCGTAAATGTAGAAAAATCAAACATTTTTTTTTTTTGAAAGGTGATTTTAGAGGATGGGAAGCAGAAAAAATACCGATTTTTTTTTTAATTTTTGAAACGCTTTTTGGTTAAGTTTAAAAATTTATCATAAATTTACCCTCCACCTCAAAATAGAAATCTTAGGTGACTTTTTCATGTAAAATTGTTTTTTCATTATATAACAATAATTAACCAATCCCAGGAAAGTATTACAAGTTTGCTGTCAGTTTTATTTTATATTATTTATAATACAAAAAATATACATTTTTTCCTTTAAGATAACTGCAAATAAACCTCAGTCAGATCTAGAATATGAATGTAAGTATTCTTTTTAGGTTATTAAACCTGAATTCATAATGTCCATTTATAATTGTAATTAAACTCACCATTGGTTAACGTATATTCCATTTGGTTTGCAGTACTCATAACTTAAAAAAAATTAATGCTGATACGTTCATTCATTTCCTTAAAACCTAAAACACCCCTCCCTGTAATCTTTTTATAAATTTACGTAGAGAAAAAGTCTAAACTAATTAGCATGTCGACAGATGTTGCTTATGGTGAATTGAAGGCATATGTGAATTAATTATAGTATATCTGCAAAGTACAATATTTAGTGGGCGAATAAACCGGAAACCATTTGTGCTTATGTACGGTTTTTGATCTTAGATAGCATAGGGCGTATTTATCCATTTAGTACCCCCACACAGCTTTGTATATTTAATTCATAAATGATATTCTCTTAAAAAAGATAAGATATGATTTTAAAATTCACCGCAAAGTAATCTTTTTTCATGTACCCGGATTTCAAAATAATGAATATTTATTTAAAATTTTTATAGCAATACGGATCATAGCAAAAAATAGTTGACTGGATCGGATTAAAATAATAACATTCTATTATTAATGCGATTGGTTTTTCTTCTTGACTTATGTAAGTGTGAAATCAAATTCGAAATCACGGACGTATATTCTTTTGCTAATTAAATTAGTAATTACGTATAATTGATCGAAAAATAGGTAAATATCGTATCCATATAGTTCAAATAATATATATTGGCCGATAATGAGCATTCAAAATTTCTGCCAAAGTATTGCAAAACTTTTATACTTTCGTTATAAAGGATATATGAACCGAGTCAAATGATACAATGCCGTATATCATTTCTTTGTTCAATCAAATGTTTGCTGTATAATTAATTTATTATTAATTTTTTTGTGTTCTTATTACATTAATTTACAGAATAATGCACCTTTACAGTCAAGGTTTGTCATGACAGGACTTGATTAGAATAGAAAAACATCTGTAAACCGGTAAATAGAAGGGAATCGATAGTGTTAAATGTGTCTAATGTCGGTCTACCCTAGTGCAAAAATTACGTTACGCTATTCCGATAATAATGTGACTAATGAAACAAGTTAAATGAAATTTCTATCGATTTAAAATCATTGTACGGGTGGACGGAAATCCCTTTAAACTATAATAAATCCAGCTTAACCAGGTCTTTTTTTTCCTGTTTAGCCTCCGGTAATTACCTTTCAGATAATACTTAAGAGGATGATATGTATGAGTGTAAATAAAGTGTAGTCTCGTAAGTCTCATTTCGACCATTCCTGAGATGTGTGGTTAATTGAAACCCAACCACCGAAGAACACCATTATCCACGATTTAGTATTCAAATCCGTGTAAAAAGCTTAACCCGGCCTACTGCTGCCAATTCTAACCGCTGATATCGTTCACTGCTGCTGCAAAAGATGAAGTGGATAAGCCGTGGTGGGGATCGTCAGATGTATTCATTAGTGGTGGGATGACCTTAGTCATCGAGTGTGGACGATGGCGGGTACGCGTGCGTTCACAGTCTAAGAGCATTTAACTTGTGTTTGGATCCACGAACGTTCACACACTGGTAAAACATCGGAGAACATTATGAATGAATTCTTTGGCGTTTCAGAAATCGTCACCTCACGGCAAACGTTACTGACGTTTGCAACGGAAAGCGTTCTAGATATGCCGCGCAGTGGAAGGCCGAGGAGTCGAGCTGAGTCGTGTGCTGCTGAGTAGATATCGATTCAACCGTGAAATTAACGCGGAAATGTTTTACAGAGTTAGATATTACAAGATGGACTTCGCCGAGCCGTTAGCGGAAGACGAAAATTAAATGTTTTAGTCCGGCCACAATTAATGAGTCTAGTGACAACGACTTTGATCGACGTGTTTATGCGTGTCAGTTATTACTTGAACGCTTTCCGAGAGCAGACTATAAAAAGAATGTTATGTTCTCAGACGAGTGTGCGATTTATCGAATGTTTTTTTCTGGGCGAAAAACATTCTTCACCTTTTTAAGGAAATCAAACACCATCTGCCTCACGTTATAATTTTGGCTGGAATGACAGCTGAACATCTCTTCGGTCCTTATTTTTAGACGGCACAGTTAATCGATAGTTATCTGAGAACGTTCGACGACCGGTGAGTTCCAGAATTAACGGCAAAAGGGATCGCTGACATCATTAAGTATCAACAAGACGGTGCTCCGGGGCATTTATTTTTGAATGTCCGCAGACTCCTCGATTAAATTTTTTCGAATCGCTGGATCGGACGCAGGTCAGAAGAGCTACCGGATACATCGACTTGGCCGGCAAAAAGTCCTGACTTCGCCACGATTGAAAATATAGTCTGAAATTTTGTAAAAAAAAGAGATCTGAAAACGCAGTTACGTCTGATATGCTGTTGCGATTGAACAACCGGACATGAAGGCGCATACAGCTGTTCTTTGAACGTGGTGGAACCGATCAAAACGTTTTAGACCCGTAGAAGATAAACTGGTACAGCTTATATAGGATGCAGCTTATATATTAGGATAGATGCTATCCTAATAATTTCATACGTAGCGTGAAAAGAATTCCCGCCCACCATGTAATTCATAATCATCCCTCCCTTCTTCCATCACATTAAATATTGAATATTTCCTTTACAGTTTCTATATTTTTCAAAAGATAATATTTGCTCCAGTATTTGTCGATTAGATATTTCTATTTTTTTTCAAAATTACAATTGTCCCTAATTTGAGCCGTTATGATAACGTAAAAGAGATACCAGTTAGTTATCATTACCTAACAGTGGTTTGTATGTCTATTCCGAAAACTGCACAGCTTCTCTCAAGAAAATTATGATTTTATTACAGTATTCCTGAGGAAATTGAAAATTAAAACTGAAATAGTTTCTCATTGTCTTCTTTGCTTCGCTAAATATACCATATTCCATATTAAATAAAATTAACTCAAGTACAGGTTATTGACTTTCATTCTGTTTACCAAAGAGGATGCTCGTATAATGTACAGTATCACTAAAAAAAAAGCAAATTTGATTGGTTAATGTTTTTACACCGGGTGTGCTTTTATTTTGTTTATTGCAACTATAAAAAAACTGGATGGATAGTGTAATAAAGAGATTATCATATCCCTTTTTGTATTGAAACGGCTAATTATATTCACCCGGAAGTAATCAGAGGCAAATACTTAATATGGAAATAAAAGTGTTAATCTGGGGCCTTCTAATCTTTGTTGACTTTATTTTATTCTCGTTATTAATCAGGATTATTGTTAACTTGTTTTTAATATTTCCAGATTAATAAATAAAAATCGATAATAATATAAATACGTAACTGTTAAAACTATTTGATTTACACAACAATAAAGCGTTGTAATTAATTTTTTTTTTTACATTACTATTTGTTCAATTTTTTAACAGAAGAATGTACTGCGCATACAATACAGTATTGATGAAATTGTACCAGTAAAAATATTACCGGGGTTTATATTTGACATTTAACAAACTACTTAAATTAGAACTTGTCCACTTTACAAATAGTATTTGTGATAAAAATTGTCGTTGTTATTGGCTTAAAAATAGAAAAAAGAAGAAAAATAGAGGTAAAAAACAAACAAACGGTTGTTTTATTTCCTGAAACAATGGTTTATAGAACATGTTAATTATATCTGTCGTTTGGTATTAATAGCTATTTATTTATTATTTCTGGTATTATGTTCTTTCATTTAAACATAAATTACGACCGTTTAATTTATTTACTTATTGTTATAATTCATATTTACTGCTAGATATAATTAAAATAAGTTTTTATTAAAACCCTTATATGATAGGATTACCTATTTATATAAAATAAATTTTAGTAGATATTTGTAAATATTTTTCATTTTAAAATATATTATTTGATAAATAATTTTAAATAAATAAATATATATATATATTGGATTATCGGCAAACACTTGCATAATAATTTACAAAAGGTGTTGAAAATGATGTCCATCCAGTTCTATGCACTTCTCAAGAGGTTCGACCGTGTTCCTAGCCATGCTTCTTAGCCATACCCGGTCAATTTCCTGGATAACATCGGTAATGTTTTTCTTCAATTTCTGCAGGGTGTGTGGATCGCTTCTGTAACCAATTTATTTTAAGAAACCCTTCAGAAAGAAGTCTGGACAAGTCAGATCAGGGGATCTTGGTAGTCTCAATCTTTTAGAAATGATTCTTCTACCGAAAAAACCCTGTAGCATCTCCGTAGTACAGACAGTTGTACAGTAAATGGCGCTGTCCTATTGTTACTAGCGGTCACGCTTATCCTCTTGCTAAGTTTATGAACTGTTGAATAATTTCTTGGTAGACAGCAACATCCACAGTTTTTTCGTCGCCTTGAAACCGCACACCGTACGCCTTTTTTTGTAGGTATCAAGGAGATTCAAAGAAAGTGTGAGTATTTTCAGTACCGCAGGTCCGGTAGTTTCGTCGTTTTACATACCAACGGAAGTAAAACCACGTCATCTAAGAAAAACACTTGTTCTAAAATGCCGATTTGCCTATAATGAACCGTTGACAATAGTAAACCCTTTTAGCGTAATCAGCATTGGCTCGTGGAAAACCTGCATTCGATACGGATAACGTTTCAGCATTTTCCTCGTTGCACCCTGGGCTGAACGTAGCGAAATGTCCTTTCCCCAGCTTAGTCTCTGGAAAGCTTTACGAGGAGATCTTGTAACTGACGCTTTACGTTCTGTACGACCTTCGTCATTAAAACTGACCTGTTTCGGGCACATTTCTGCTCTAACACTGAATCTTTTTCACGAAATTTTTTTACTAGCTTTTGAATAACACTTTTCACCGGTGCTTCCTTTCTAAAAACTTCTTCCTGAACTTTTGCCGACACAACGTGAGATTTCGTCTCACGAAAACTTATGAGTTTCGTGATAAAAATGTCTATCCAACAGTTAACCGCACTTTAACAAACAACATTATACGATTAGGCAGACTTGTTCAAAAGCCAATGCTCGACGCAGACTGGCAATACTCAAACGTGCAGGCGATAAACGTCCTCCCTACTCCAGATCCAGTCGTACAACTTCCATATTATTTTTTCCATCTCCATATGGAAAAAATAATACGACGTATCCATTTTAACAAAATATGCATTTATTATAAACTACTGAGTGATGGGGACCTCTTGTAAGTTAAATATGTATATGTATTCAAGTGTCCGAGCCGTTCTTGTAAATAATTCATTATGAAGAAGAAGAATTCATCTTTGGAGAGAGAACCAGAATGTTTCCTTTTTATTACATGTTTCACTTTACATTCTAGCATATTAAAAAAATTGTATTCATTGATGATTTTACTTTTTCTTAGAAATAATGGCCATAAATTGGACCTTTGTAGTACCAAAATACAGAAAGAATCGCTTTACTGGCTGACGGATACGTATTGAATTTTTAAAGGCAGACGAACTTCAATTTTTCCATTCCATACTGTGATGGTTTCCAGCTAAAAACGGTGGTTCTAATTTTTATCTATGAAAGTTATTACGCGATCAAAAAAGCATTAACTTCCGCTAAAAACCGCGGCTTAGGTTCTGTACGAATGTGAATTCGGATATCTTTGTGACTTTGAGTCGACCGTCTTGCAGCCCGTCTTGAACAAATTTTACTGTTATTCATCTTTCTATGGATAACGGAATGGACAGTCTAGCATTAAAAATTTCAGCGATTTCTCAAATTTTTATGCGTCTGGCTTTGCGAATAAAATCATGAATGCGATTTTACTCTTCATCAGTCGAAACTTCCACTGAGATATTTACGATTTTCGGCTAGTTTTACACGCTAAATTCTTATCACAGCAAACTGTTTTCCTACGGTACACATTTCAAGTGGATCAGATATTTTGAAATAAACGTAAGAAGTTATAATAATGGAAATTCTTTTCCAACTTTTGAAATTTATCTCTTTAATTAATACCTCCAAATTATAGAATTTTATAATTATTATTTGAATTTTGAATGCTAGCTATTAAAAATGATTTGTTTCTTTTGACCAAAAAGATAAAATTCTGTTAAAATTATATAATTTTTAAAATATTAAATAAATAGAACAAAATTTGTTTATTGTGGCTTTTGTCTGACTGTACGTACATGATTTTGTTATTTAGCTAACCGATAAATTGAAATGAAATCGTAATATCGCTTGGGTTATTTTTCATAATTTGCTGGGTAAGAGGTTATAGTCGGTTTGGTTTTATTATATGCAGTTTAGTGTATTTCTTTATATGGTAATCCTAAGGATGTCATACCAACAACTTGTCCATTTGTTCATCTTCTCCAACACTTTTCTTATTGGATAACTATATTTGTCCGTTTTACGAACGGAACTATATTTCAATTTTTTCAGAATCCTTCAATTCAGCACGATACAAAGTAAAACATTTTTCAGTAGTAAAAGGTTTTTTTAAAACCGATATCATCTCTGCCTTTACGTCCAGAAAATTCCGATCAGTGATTTTTCGTATTTCCATTTGGAAACTTTAAACTACCTATCTGCTGTGCGAATTAATCATCTAAAAAGGTTTCTCAGAACAAATATAATCAGTACAAACAAACTAGAATTTTTGTTTATTCGTTTCTCCGAATACTTTTTTGCTGCTAATATTTTATAATTTTATATAAATCTGAACAAATAGACCTACAATCCCGGTTTACTTCTGTTTATCATATTTTATCTATTCATTGTACCAGAATGACTGAACCAGTTTTTTGAAACATGCTTTATAAATCTAACAGAAGGTTGATTAAAATTTTACGTAGGTCTTGATTTAATAAAATTACATGAAAACCCGGCAACAACACTCAGATAAAAAGTAATCTTTGAATTTTTTTCATCCAAAAATTTTCTTAAAAATAAAAACTACGAGAAAAAATAAACATTTAAAAAACAATTAACTAACCTTCTTGGAGTTTTTTCTTAAATCTTTATTACGCGTACGATCACATTTTGGACAACAATTTTTCGATATTGTTTGTATTCTTCCGGAGATTCGTTGCAAAAAAAAAAATTATAGTAATAATGAAAAGGAATAAACGAAGAATCAGAACGTAAAGATTGAAATCTAGCTTTTGCAAACGGCTTAGAAACTTTTGCACGATCTGAATAATGAGCGATCGACTAAATTAACCGATTGAAAGAAGTAGCTGAAAAATCAAGCTTGGAGATTTCCTTTTCAAAGACAAAAGTACCGGTCAATATCTCAAAAAGACAATCGAAACAAAACAAGGTAGATCAAGGATCATTTTAAATACCTTGGAGAAATAATTAGTAGAAACGCAACAGATAAACCAGTAATTGAGACCAAAAACACAAATTAGAACGGCTAAACTTTTACACAAAAAATATTTACAATAGAAAGAACCTTTCTATAAATGCAAAATTAAGGCATTACAACACATTTGTAAGACCAGTCATCTTGTACGGTATAGAGACTACACATATAATTGGTATAGAAAATCTACTCAATGTAGAAAGAAGATTTTTAAGAAAATTTATGGTCCAACAAGAATGCAAGAAAGCTACAGATTGAGATCAAATAAATAAATATATGATAAAATTGAAGATCTGAAAGTAAAAATAAGAAAACGATGACTAAAACTATTAAGAAAGCAATTAAGAAATGCTATAAACAGGAAGTGCAAACTGGCGAAAGAAGAGTGGATTAAAGAAAAGTGTTCAGAAGTGGAAAGAGAAATGAATATTGGTAAAATAGACGGAGCATACAGGAAAGTTAAGGAAAATTTTGGGGTACATAAATTAAAATCTAATAATGTGTTAAACAAAGATGGTACACCTATATATAATACGAAAGGTAAAGTCGATAGATGGGTGGAATATATTGAAGAGTTATACGGAGGAAATGAATTAGAAAATGGTTTTATAGAGGAAGAAGAGGAAGTTGAGGAGGATGAAATGGGAGAAACAATACTGAGATCTGAATTTAAGAGAGCATTAAAAGATTTAAATGGCAGAAAGGCTCCTGGAATAGACGGAATACCTGTAGAATTACTGCGCAGTGCAGGGGAGGAGGCGATTGATAGATTATACAAACTGGTGTGTAATATTTATGAAAAAGGGGAATTTCCGTCAGACTTCAAAAAAAGTGTTATAGTAATGATACCAAAGAAATCAGGGGCAGATAAATGTGAAGAATACAGAACAATTAGTTTAACTAGTCATGCATCAAAAATCTTAACTAGAATTCTATACAGAAGAATTGAGAGGAGAGTGGAGGAAGTGTTAGGAGAAGACCAATTTGGTTTCAGGAAAAGTATAGGGACAAGGGAAGCAATTTTAGGCCTCAGCTTAATAGTAGAAGGAAGATTAAAGAAAAACAAACCAACATACTTGGCGTTTATAGACCTAGAAAAGGCATTCGATAACGTAGACTGGAATAAAATGTTCAGCATTTTAAAAAAATTAGGGTTCAAATACAGAGATAGAAGAACAATTGCTAACATGTACAGGAACCAAACAGCAACAGTAGCAATTGAAGAACATAAGAAAGAAGCCATAATAAGAAAGGGAGTCCGACAAGGATGTTCTCTATCTCCGTTACTTTTTAATCTTTACATGGAACTAGCAGGTAATGATGTTAAAGAACAATTTAGATTCGGAGTAACAGTACAAGGTGAAAAGATAAAGATGCTACGATTTGCTGATGATATTGTAATTCTAGCCGAGAATAAAAAGGATTTAGAAGAAACAATGAACGGCATAGATGAAGTCCTACGCAAGAACTATCGCATGAAAATAAACAAGAACAAAACAAAAGTAATGAAATGTAGTAGAAATAACAAAGATGGACCACTGAATGTGAAAATAGGAGGAGAAAAGATTATGGAGGTAGAAGAATTTTGTTATTTGGGAAGTAGAATTACTAAAGATGGACGAAGCAGGAGCGATATAAAATGCCGAATAGCACAAGCTAAACGAGCCTTCAGTAAGAAATATAATTTGTTTACATCAAAAATTAATTTAAATGTCAGGAAAAGATTTTTGAAAGTGTATGTTTGGAGTGTCGCTTTATATGGAAGTGAAACTTGGACAATTGGAGTATCTGAGAAGAAAAGGTTAGAAGCTTTTGAAATGTGGTGCTATAGGAGAATGTTAAAAATCAGATGGGTGGATAAAGTGACAAATGAGGAGGTATTGCGGCAAATAGATGAAGAAAGAAGCATTTGGAAAAATATAGTTAAAAGAATAGATAGACTTATAGGCCACATACTAAGGCATCCTGGAATAGTCGCTTTAATTTTGGAAGGACAGGTAGAAGGGAAAAATTGTGTAGGCAGGCCACGTTTGGAATATGTAAAACAAATTGTTAGGGATGTAGGATGTAGAGGGTATACTGAAATGAAACGACTAGCACTAGATAGGGAATCTTGGAGAGCTGCATCAAACCAGTCAAATGACTGAAGACAAAAAAAAAAAAAAAGACTAAAACTCTACGACGGATAGTCCGAATGAATCGCTCAAGGCTAAACAAACAATTTTCAATAGAGTCTGGAATTACAAAGGTAAAACAGATGAAATAAGAGCTCAAAGACTTCAACATTACAGAAAAAACTGCCTAGATCGAAAGAATACAGAAAAATTAAATTTTGAGTTAAAGGTTCCAGTAAGCGAATAGAGAAAATTCAACAGTGGAGTATGAACTGAAAAAAGAAGAGCTAAACAGTCCGAAAAGATTAAGAACTTCTGGTGTAAAAATAAAGAAACTATATGAAATGATATTTGCTGGTCCTTGGCCTATCAGTGGAGAAAAAAAGGAATGGAATTTTTAATAACTTGTTTCGTAATTTTTTTCAAAGGAAGAGTTTGCACTCTCCTCTTGGATAAATCATTTTTTAAATTAATTTTGGTATTGTTCTTTCACACATTTCCTAAAGCTCTGCAACGGATAGTGAAATAAATTTAAATTGAAAAGAATTTCCTTTGAAAAATTAAGATTTTAAACCGAGACAAACACTCCTTCTTTTCACCCAGAAATGTTTTCTTTATTAAAAAAAAGCTATTACTTAGTGATATTCGATCTCTAAATGACAATAAGAAGAGTATTCTTACTTAAAAATGGGTTTATCCATAAGATTGTGGGTTCGAGACCCGAATGGGCTTGGTATTTATCAAACTACAACATGCATCCCTCATCAAGTATGTAACTAAGCGCTAGCCTGTACGTTTGTATAAATAAATAATAGGAATTCTTAATGTTATAAATACTTTTTTCTTTCGAATAATGTAATCGATTGAACAATTAAAATTAAGTGTTTTCATAAATTTCTTTGTTTCTTGTTTAAATTTGTTATATATATTTATAGAATATACACACACACACATATATATATATATGTGTGGGTGTGTGTATGACGTAATAACGGTCATTTATTTATTCACTAATTTTTTTCATCTTCATTTCATTTTGTTCCTTCATTCTTGTTGTGAGATAAATTATTCTATGAGTTATTACTATTATTATTTTAAAATTCGTAGAATGAATGTTTGCACGCGATAATCCTACGCCAAGTAGACTTGTATTATTTGTTTATTAACACGCATGTGTGCATATCCTCTGGATTTGTTGATGGAGACGATATCTTCCCAGACGAACTTATATATATATATATATATATATGTAATACGTCTGCACCAAGTTGAATGTAATACGACCACGATGACACGCTGATTTCACGATATTGAACGAGTGTGGCGTGTGGAATTTCATTTCCTTCTTTACTACTTCTAATTTAATGTATGGAATATCAATCGACTCAACTGATTCTTCTGCCTTTCTCCACGGTTCATTTATTATTAATGCTATATGTAATAGAATTCAATGCGTATCGGTAAATATAGTAGTCTATACCCTTATATACTTATTTTTGATTCAATAAAACTTCAACTATATTATTATTAATCTTACCCTTTCTTTTTCGTTTATCCTTACTTTCTCTCCGATTCCGAGAAATAAATATATAGGCTACAATATTTCTTTTAAAATGAGAAAATATTTTTGGTACTGCCTTCCTTTTTTCAGGTTATTATTTTTTTTTTCAATTTAGGTTATGATTTATACATAAAAAATTTTGTTGAATCGAAAGGAGCTCCTGTTTTAAATAGACTTTTTGGCGAGTTGTGTATGAAGCTTATAGCCAAACGGGTTTGTCGATTTCATAAAATGTTCCATTAAGGTTCCTTACCTTACTGGAACCGAAAAATTAAATTTGAATTTGAATTAGAAAAAAAATAAAAAGTTAAATTTGGAATTAATTTTACATTTTTATGTACATGTAAAAGTTTTTCGCAAAATTCACTATTTCAAAATGGCCGTCGGCATATTTCTTATTTAGGGAGTAATAGAGAAGTTTAGTGGGGTTTCTGTCTCTAAGCAGATGAGGTCTCTTCTCAAGGTACAATGTGACCTAATCGTGACGTTACATACAGTTTTGCCGTTCGTTTTTGGCAACTCGATTTTAGACGAATTACCGTGTAATTCTGTTTATATTGGCTATTTTATAACTGTGTATTTTAGATCATGTATATTTATATCAAACTGCAAATATGCCTCCTAAAAAATCATGCACTGGAGAAGTTCATATCAATAATTGTAACTGTGACTGTACCGTCTCTGTGGCTGTGTTTTTCCTTGGTGAAAACGCATGCGTAGGGGCATGCGTTTACGATTAGACATAAGTTTACGATTTACACAATTATGTCAGTTGCCAATAATAAACGGCCAACTCTATCATTTCCAATCTGTCTTTTGGTAGGTTTCTCATTAAATTGTTTATCTCAGACGTCATTCTCCTGCTAATGTAAGGTACCGTTCTTTTCTTCGTTTATTATTAAAGACTTGATTTTTTTTATTAGAAATATTGTTTAACTACTAAAAAATCAATTTTTATTGTTTATCCTCCCTTATTTATAAAAAAATCACATTAAAAATAAAATAAAAACATGAGAATGAAGTATCTGCTCGACTATCATCAGTCAGTAATGTCCGTTACCTTTGAAAATAATATTTTCGATTTTAACAAAACGATAAAACAGTTATTTTATTATTAATAAAACAATAAATATTAGAGAAATACTTACAGAAACGAATTCAAAAGTAAAAGTTTTAGGAGAATTATCAAAACCTTTTGAAGTAAGACAAGGAAACGGACTGTCTCCGATCCTCTTTAAGTGTGCGTTAGAAACAAAAGGTTAGAAGAACTAAAAATTCATAGGAATGTAAAAGTAGGAACTAAATGAAAATTTATCCCCGTAAACATCCTCGGGTTTGTAGATGATTTAGTAATTTTAGCTAAAAACGAAAAGCAAGCGAGAATAAAAATCCAACAGTTAGAAAAATTTGCGAATAAAATAGGTTTACAAATCTCCTTTGAAAAGACAGAACAGTTTTAAGACAGTAAAAGTAACGGAATCAAAATTTCAGAAAAAAAATAATTAAAAGAATAAATAAATTTAAATATCTGGAAGAAGTAATAACACCAAATATTTTAGAAAAAAAAAGGAACGAAAGCTAGAGTAAGAAAAATACAAGCGGTTTTTCATTTAACAAAAATATAACAAAAAATCCCTTGCAGAATGCCAAAATTAGCATAGGCTAATTAAAAAGCACGGTAATTAAATTAGTATGCTAAAATAGACGTTACAGAACAGTCATTTTACCGGAAACCTTACACGAGGCGGAATGTTTGCAAACTTTTTCAAAAATTAACGTAATTCAAACGGACAAGAAATTATTAAGAAAAATTGACGGCCCTAAATCATCAACGGGGAATATAAGCTTATAAACTCAGAAAAAATTTACAGAAATTTCGAAATAATAGAACAACAATAAAAACAAAAAGAAGACTTAATTTCTATGGACAGAGTGGATGAGAATAGACTAACTAAGCGGTTATTTACATATTTTAAAAACAGATAAACAAAAATTGCTCTGTTTAAAGAAGTTGACAAGGATTTAAAAATATTAAATATCTCAGAAGAAATTTCTTCCAAGTAAAACTGAGACAACCCTCACGCATACACTTAAGCCTATTTGAATTTGTTCACATCCGCACATCGACATCATGCACAAACTGTATGTGCGGTGGACGAAAATGCTTAAAAAGTATGCTTAATAACAAAATTGTGAAACTGGAATTTTGGGCGTCCGGAAAGGCTCGTTCGGGACACTGGGACACGAGGCTTAAAACCGGTGACAATCCCGATTAATCGGGACGCCTGGCAACCATAGTTATGACTCGCCACTTGCTTTTTTAAGGCTGATCATACCTACTCGATCGGATTCAAATCAAGATGTTACGGTGGTAGTCTAAGAGATGTTCATGTTTTTTTCAAAAGTTCATCCGAGTGATATTTTTGTACTTTAGTTTTATGTAACTTTACTAATTCATATTACTGTGGTTTCAACATTTTTGAACTATAAGGAATATGAGTTTTCTCCAGCCAGTCGGTCATATCTTTTATTCTGGAGTTAGCATTTGGCGCTTTATCAATACCTAATTGTGATAAGGGGCTTATCAACAACTACTACTGACATTGGTGGAAGATTTGGAATTAATTTTTCACGCGCCCATTTCATGAAATTATCTGTATCATGTTGTCATAGAAGTCGCACTTTCGAACCGGCTTTCCAAGTCAGTAATGCGTTCGGATTAAAACCGATTTCTTCTTTAGCATGAATTACTATTAAACGGTCACCTTTATTAATCGGCACATGAATTCCGTAAACAATACCATCAGACCACGACTTTGTCGAACAATGCAAACTTTAAACGTACGTTTCATCCAAATAAACAATTTTAGCATTTCTTTGTCTGTAGTTAGTCATTGCCTGCAAATATTCAGTTCTCTTCCACCTGATATCAAATTTTTCAATTAAACGTTTTCAGTTATTTTTCGTTTTACGACATTTGAAACCTAACTCTTTCAAAATAACAGCTGATGTTGATTCACTGCCTTTAAAATCAATAGATGACTAAAATTCTTGCCTTATTTTTTTTAAGTAGGTAATTCATTCCTCTTTGACTGAAATTCATTAACCGTTCTTTTAACTACACCTAAAGCAAAACTATCCAGTCCACTGACAGGTTTCGAACGTCATTTATACTTTTTCGGCGTACTGAAAGAACAAGATTGGGATGTTGATTAAAGAATTATGACTTTTTCTCTTCTGAGTTTTTGAACATGTGTTCTTGGTATCCCAAAAGCAGTAACAGTTCTTTCTTCGCATTTTTGAAAGTGAATTATGTATTTGTTGTCAGTTAATTTACCTACTTTTAGAGCTTCTTTTTTCATAAAATCATAAACATTATAGATAATTTCACGTACTTGAGTCCTAAGTCTTTTTTTCTTAACTACGAATTTAAATTCTGCCGTAACAAACCGCACTAATAACACACAAACAAAAAATAATATATTACAAAAAAATTTCGAAAAACAATAAGTAATTATAATATAATATGACCCCACAAAAACGCTATTCAAATACCTTCACTGAATACGATATAAAGTGGACTAAAGTTTATTTCTTTATGCGCATAAGGTACTACAAATGACGGATCTAAATATAATTGTGACGAAAAAGATCATTTCTAACTGCGTGTATACATTTTTATAGGCCTCTACATAATACCGATCAGAGCATTAGTCATCGGTTAAGGTATTGTTATTGTTTACAAGATTGTGTCATTAAGCACTTTTATACATGTAATCAACTCAAGTGGAAAGAATTGAACATACAACAACATAAATGTATTGTTTGGGCTCCCGTATTGTTTCTAAGTCAAAAAATGAAGTAAAAATAATAATTTCGCTCAAAAAAAAAACAATGTTTTGGAAAAGTATAATATGAGATGTCAGCACCTGACGTCAGAAACTCGTAGATTAGCTGGAGCATCTATACACGCTTCTTTGTAAGCTTTTACATAATTCATAAAAACAATAAAAAATAAATAAAATAATCTATAAGATTATTTAATAAATAAAAAGATCTAGAAAGAAACGACATAAAAGAGGATGAAATAACAGAAAGAGATGTGTTCAGTAGGAAAGTACGAGAAATAGGATTCGAAATTAGGAAAGAGAACTGGAACAAAGTGGTTCGTGGAAAGGAAAAAACGCATAGCGAAAAGATTAAAGAGCACTGGAAGATAAGGAAACAAAAAAGAAGAAGGAATGAAATTGTTACGTGATCTTTAGGCGGCCATAACGAAAGAAGAAGAAGAAAATAATTTATATCTTACTTTAGTTATATCTACGGTTATTTTTGGTATAGCTGTAATATTTTAATCATCACCAAATAGATGGAAGAGAATGATTTTAATCCTCAAATCAAGCGTGAATAGCATAAGAATTTAATGATAATAAAATACACTTGTTTTGTACAATTATTTTTTTTTTCATTTAGCCGTCCCCACTCTTAAAGAAGAGAATTACCTCAAATTCCAAAGTCTTGGAATGTAATTTAATGCAACTTATTACGATTAATCCATTAATTTTCCATGAATTATTATTAGCACGATTCCACTTGATATGATATTTTTACTTTTTCTTTTCCCTCATAGAATAATCTATTAGATAATTAAAGATGTTTGTTGTTGAATTTATCATAAATTTAACTCTGTTTTTGTGTGTGTGTGTGTGTGTGTGTTCGCGCACATGCGGACGGTTAAACGCAGTTGGTTTTTTACATGACCTTATTTTAATTTTTCTTTGTTTTGTTTTATCTAGAACAATATTCTGATGTCATAAAGGGATTACTAATTAGTCATCACCATCACGCAATTCATTATAATTATTACAAATACGTACAACAGTGCCGACTTGATTATACCGTCTTCCACAAACCGATGACGCACATTTGAAATTTTAAAAGGTACAAACCTAATTTTATTTTATAAAAACAAAATTTTTGTTTTATACACGAGAAAGTTACTTCTCGTTTGTATTAATTAATCATTCAGTTATTTATTATTTTAATTATAAGTTATCCAATTCTTATTCCCGTTAAAAATAAATTTATTATTTGGCTTATCGTAGACTGCCATGTACAACATAAGACGTAACCTTGCGGTCGAAGTCCAGGAACGTTCTACCACTATCTCAAATAGTATTGAAAATACTTCTACTACTGTATCGGCAACGTCATATTAAAAACAAAGACTCTTATGCTGAAAATAGGTATGTCACTGCGAGTATATTGTCGTAGTATCATGGAAAATCCGCATAAAAAAATTTATAGATTCATTCATTTACGTGAAAACACATTCATTTAAAACAAAATCTGTTCCTGTATGAATTTCTTTTTTTAAATCCGATTTGCACGCTGCTCAGTTTTTAGATTGATTGCAAAAATTCTCTATCAATTTTCTTCATATTACATCTCATTGCACATACTGCCTGTGTTCGATGCGGGTTCGGTGTTCGTGACCACCTTTTAACATCGGTAGCGACTTACCAGGCGTTCCTGGATATTCTGTTTCCAGATGCTCCGGAGGGTGAAGTAGAAGTCGGCGTTAGGGCGGGTGAGACACCATTCCCTGGCGTACGGGCTGTGGAACCCGTAGATACAGACCGAGTGGTTTCTCATATGGCACTGAGAAAGGCACCGGGGATTGACCAACTTGACCCGGATATTTTCTATCATCTACTGCTTGTCATTACAGAGCCGTTTGGTATGCTGTTCTCGGGATGCCTAAGCTGGGCTTGCTTTCCGACTTGTTGGAAGGTGGCTTTGGTGAGGGTGCTCTTAAAAATCAGAAAATGATCCGAATAAGGTCAGCAGTTATCGATCCATCAGCCTTTTGCTGGTAATCGACAAGTTACTTGAAAGGCTGGTTGTGGCACGGCTGTGGAAAAACATCGATATGAAGTCACTTCTAAATCAAGGCCAGTATGGCTTCATGAAAGGGGTTGGCACCGAGGATTCCATCTTAAATGCTCTTGCAGAGATGGGAGGCGCCGACTTTAAATATGTTTTGGCAATTTTTATTGACATAGAGGCAGCATTTCCTACCTTGTGTTGGAGTTCTCTCCTCTATGAGTTGGAACGCCGCAATGTTCCCGTAGCCCTGCAGGCCGTAGTACGTGACTACTTATCTGATCGCACGGCTCTGTTTAAGGATGGGCACCTAGTTGTGGAAAAGTCCGTCACCAGGGGAAGCTCGCAGGGCCTCGTTCTCGGTCCCTTGCTGTGGAAGCTGATATTCGACGGATTTTGGGACTGACATTCCCGGAAGGAGTTATGGCCCAGGCTTTCGCCGATGACTGTCTTCTGTTAGTTCGTGGTAAATAACGACCGCAGCTAGAATACCGAGCGCAGGCGGCTTTGTCAACCGCAGAGGACTGGATGGACATTTAACATTTTAAGATTTCTGTGTCCAAGACGAAGTTTATGCTTCTCAAGGGTGCAGATAAATTATCATACACTCGTATCCCCCGTATTAAGTATAAAGGCTGTGTAATCAGTCGAGTTCGAGTTCATAAGTACCTAGGTGTTTTGTTTGATGAGAAGTTGCTGTTTATGTGGTTGTGGTAGCAACCGCATTAGGTTAGCGGCGGACGCCGTCTCTGTGATGCACAAGCTTAGGAGAACTGCTCGAATGGATTACGGGCTGTCGGGCCGTCATTTGTACATGGTAGTACCGAGTGGTCTTCAAACGTTTGGTCTCTTATGCTGCGTCCGTGCGGGCGCATAGGTTGGAAAGGAATCGAGCACTTATTTAAAATTGGGAAAAGGAGTGCCCAGCGCAGAGCCTTAATTGTATGCACTGGTGTTTTTAAAACAACCTCCTTCGAGGCTACCGCTGCATTGGGAGAGGCTCTTCCAATTGATTTAGTGGTGAAAGTTCGGGCGGCCATGTGGAAATTGTGAAGAGGTAGGGAGGCCGAGGTTGGATGCGGTTTCGAGCCGCATCCCATATCCGCAACGACTCAGTAACCGTTTGTGGCACAGACATTCGGTCTTGTGCTTTAGGGCGATGGGGTAGTGGCGGGAGAAATGCCAAGCAAACCAATATTACATCGCTAATCATATTTTATTCCAGTTTAAAATTCATTTTTATAGAACACATTATAAAAGAGTTAACTCAAGATTTCATTCCAAATTTTCCGATGAATGGAATTTATTTGAAGGTTTAAAAGATGAGGAAGTATTTTTTTCTCCGTTAGTTTTTACTTTTATTTTCAAATACCTTTTTACTGTTTACTGTAAAAAGGTATATTGCTCATCCAGTTCTGAAAACAGTATCACCCAGATTTACTTACTAAACGCATTCAGGCAAAGACAAGTACTCGTATTTCATTTATAGAGTACGATGTCATCAGTACAATATCTTTTTATGATAAATAGACTATTAAAAAGAAGTTTTTACGTGATGTCTTTGAACGGTAATTTTTAATTAATTAATTTCTTAGTGTTATTTATTATTATTTACAGATAAATACATATTAAACAAATTGTACAAAGTTTTCCACACATCTAATCGCGTGGCTAATGTATCGTACCGACTGCTAATTCTTTAGATGAATTTAGACGATTTAAAGGTTATGTAATATCTATTTTCGCAAACATGTATTTCAATAAAACGATTAGAAGTGCTTGTGTGCCTTTTCTATTAAATTAGAGCAAACAGTTAAACATTGTATCAAATTTTGAACTAAACGAAAAGAATTCAAGTTATGTCCGAATATGCTCTGCTGAACAAAACGAATAAGTTACTAAAAAATATATAGGAAACAATTCATTAATTAATAAGAATATTACTGCGTCACAGGACTCTGAGAAAATTAAAAAAGTTAAACCGACATCATATCTCTATAATGTTATGGCGTGTAATTTAATTTATTCACTTTCTTTAATGTATAAACCTTATTATTTTATCTTATTTGTTTTAAAGTAGTTTTTAAGTAAGTTATGAAAATAGAAAGTGTTTTGCTGCGTCTCAGTATAATAAATGTAGGCTAAGAAATCTTTCATAACATCTTTTTATGCAGTCAAACTATTTCTGAATTTTAGTATTTTTCTTCTGATGATTTGTGTTTATTTTTTTCTTTAGAATTATTAGTTAAAAAACGAGTAAAAATAATTTTTTTATCATAAAATTTTATCTTGTTTGTTTTTTAACGAATTTGCATCGGTATAATCACCAAAAATATGTATTCAGTATTAACGAATGAAATTTTACATTTTTTAATTAAAAAATTGATAAATAAGGTGGTGCCACTTAGCTCTTGTACAAAGATGGTACACCAATATATAATACGAAAGGTAAAGTCGATAGATGGGTGGAATATATTGAAGAGTTATACGGAGGAAATGAATTAGAAAATGGTGTTATAGAGGAAGAAGAGGAAGTTGAGGAGGATGAAATGGAAGAATCAATAATGAGATCTGAATTTAAGAGAGCATTAAAAGATTTAAATGGCAGAAAGGCTCCTGGAATAAACGGAATACCTGTAGAATTACTGCGCAGTGCAGGTGAGGAAGCGATTGATAGATTATACAAACTGGTGTGTAATATTTATGAAAAAGGGGAATTTCCGTCAGACTTCAAAAAAAGTGTTATAGTTATGATACCAAAGAAATCAGGGGCAGATAAATGTGAAGAATACATAACAATTAGTTTACCTAGTCATGCATCAAAAATCTTAACTAGAATTCTATACAGAAGAATTGAGAGGAGAGTGGAAGAAGTGTTAGGAGAAGACCAATTTGGTTTCAGGAAACGTATAGGGACCCTTGTCCCTATGAAGCAATTTTAGGCCTCAGATAATTAGTAGAAGGAAGATTAAAGAAAAACAAACCAACATACTTGGCGTTTATAGACCTTTCTTTCTTTCTTTTTCCTGTTTAGCCTTCGGTAACTACCGTTTTAGGTAATACTTAAGAGGATGAATGAGGATGATATGTATCAGTGTAAATGAAGTGTAGTCTTGTACATTCTCAGTTTGACCATTCCTGAGATGTGTGGTTAATTGAAAACCCAACCACCAAAGAACACCGGTATCCACGATCTAGTATTCAAATCCATGTAAAAATAACTGGCTTTACTAGGACTTGAATGCTGTAACTCTTGACTTCCAAATCAGCTGATTTAGGAAGACGCGTTAACCACTAGACCAACCCGGTGGGTTGGCGTTTATAGACCTAGAAAAGGCATTCGATAACGTAAAAATTAGGGTTCAAATACAGAGATAAAATAACAATTGCTAACATGTACAGGAACCAAACAGCAACAGTAATGAATGAAGAACATAAGAAAGAAGCAGTAATAAGAAAGGGAGTCCGACAAGGATGTTCCCTATCTCCGTTACTTTTTAATCTTTACATGGAACTAGCAGTTAATGATGTTAAAGAACAATTTAGATTCGGAGTAACAGTACAAGGTGAAAAGATAAAGATGCTACGATTTGCTGATGATATAGTAATTCTAGCCGAGAGTAAAAAGCATTTAGAAGAAACAATGAACGTCATAGATGAAGTCCTACGCAAGAACTATCGCATGAAAATAAACAAGAACAAAACAAAAGTAATGAAACGTAGTAGAAATAACAAAGATGGACCACTGAATGTGAAAATAGGAGGAGAAAAGATTATGGAGGTAGAAGAATTTTGTTATTTGGGAAGTAGAATTACTAAAGATGGACGAAGCAGGAGCGATATAAAATGCCGAATAGCACAAGCGAAACGAGCCTTCAGTAAGAAATATAATTTGTTTACATCAAAAATTAATTTAAATGTCAGGAAAAGATTTTTGAAAGTGTATGTTTGGAGTGTCGCAAGTGAAACTTGGACGATCGGAGTATCTGAGAAGAAAATATTAGAAGCTTATGAAATGCGGTGCTATAGGAGAATGTTAAAAATCAGATGGGTGGATAAAGTGACAAATGAAAAGGTATTGCGGCAAATAGATGAAGAAAGAAGCATTTGGAAAAATATAGTTAAAAGAAGAGACAGACTTATAGGCCACATACTAAGGCATCCTGGAATAGTCGCTTTAATATTGGAAGGACAAGTAGAAGGGAAAAATTGTGTAGGCAGACCACGTTTGGAATATGTAAAACAAATTGTTAGGGATGTGGGATGTGGAGAGTACTGAAATGAAACGACTAGCACTAGATAGGGAATCTTGGAGAGCTGCATCAAACCAGTCAAATGACTAGACAAAAAAAAACTTAGCTCTTCACATTCGTCCATGTTTTGAATTTTTATTACTTATACTATCGTTTAAAAAAATGTATTATTATTTTAATTTTAATAGAAAAGTGACTAATAAAGTCATTCGATTTTCTGACAACGTCATTTGTAGATACTTGATTAGAAAGCTTAATGTTGTTTGTCTCTCTATAACCTAGCTTTGAATTATTTCCATTATTTTATACGGTCTTTAAAGACAGAGAGCTTGTATTTTTATTTAACATTTCGCTAAGGATTACGATAAATAACGTTTTAGACTGTGATCGCTGACTTCTTTTATTATTAAAACCTAAATCATATGTATATAAAATCCGTGTTTCTGTTTGTGTGTGATTTTAAAAATTAATATCTGCAAGTTTCTTTTGGTTTATTTCAGTCTATTAATTCTATTAATTTTCTTTAATTTTGTTAGTTACTGTCCTACAATTATGAAATGATCCCTGAAAGTTGCAGATAAACTGAAAAAAATACTCGAAAGAATATCATTGTTGACGTTGACGTACCAGTAGTACTGTTTTATCTGTTACTTTTATGGCGACTTACTGATTTCCATTAATCCAAAATTCTCGTTTTTATTAAACATCCACAATACCAGTGTTATTTCATTGTTACTGCACTGAGAATAAATTTTATATATATATATATACACATTTGCTATAACCTATATATTAATTAATTTATTACAGCTTATCAGTTCATAAGTTAATATATATTTCGCAATTTTTCGGTTAATTAGTTGTTTAATTTTTAATTTAGTTGTTAGCAGTGTTCAGGCGTTTTTTTTTTGTTTTTTGTTTCAGTGATATTATTGATTTAACGCATTTCTTCGTTCGATTTTTTCATATAGTACAGCAAGAGTTGTTTATTTCATTAGTCACGTAAGTTCTTAGTAGTTTATTACAGTGTGTGTTTGTTTAAATAATATTTTAACTTACTATTAATATAACTTATCGTGTTTTTTCAACATAATTTTTACGTAAAATATAATGAATAATGAATTTTTATTATATCACCTACAACCGTGTAACCTATTAGTAACAGTCCTTCGCGTGCGCGAGTGTCTGTTGCGTTATTACTGTAACAGGGATTATATAGTTGCGGTAGCAGCTGCAAGACTCAGCGGACCATCGCAGCAGGGTAAGAGACCAGGTGATCTCCTGGGGCCAGACGGCGTTACGCCATGTCACACGCTGCTGCTTTCCTTACTGATGATAACAAACCCCCCTCGCACTAATTCTAAATTACTCCCCTCTCCTATCTATCTCATTAAATACCTGCAGATGATGTAAATTAAACGCCACCTATAATCAGCTATTAAATATATGTTATATGTACCTTTCAATAAACTACTATTTTGTGGTTTATTATTTAATTAACTATCACATCGAATTGAATTTTAATAACTTTTTTACGTAGATTAACTTTTTAATGGAAATTAAAATTATTTTCTTTGTAATCTAATCCTTTTTTATTTTTTTTTAAAAACATAATCTATTGCCGGAATTAATTTTAAGATAATATCGGCGGACCGAATATTCGATGGTTTTGTTTATTAATTTTGTTATTAATACTAGCGTAAACATTCACATGCAGTATGTTTTTTTATTAAAATTAATAACGGTTAGAACAACCAAGTAGCCAGAGTGCGTGTCCGAAGTGTGTGGACAACCCTTGAAGGAAATAAAATATATATTTTGGAAACGATTAAAAAGAGTTGATCGTGAAAAAATAATTACAATTTATATCGCCTTTTCTTTACATATATATTAGAATAGAAGCAAATACCGTCGATAGATTAGTTGAACAATAGAGCATTTGTGGGTTAAGAAGCAGATCTTAACCGCAGGCGAATTTAAAACCTAAGCTAAAATTTTAATTAAATACCTTCCGTTCGGCACTCGGTTCAAACAGCTTAATATTATGTTACCTTTTTATTACTGTAAACACGATTCCTCTTACTACGGAATGAAAAAGGCCCAACTTTATAGCTTTGTTCTGGAGAATTTCAGAATCTTACAGCTCACTGACCTTTGATCGTATCTGCCATAAAGAAAACCGGAGGAAACATTTCTTAATATATTTAAAAATTATTGGTATTCAACTATCCACAGCTAAATAACAAATTTTCTTATTACATTTTTTTTTTGACATTGTATATGGAAAGAAATAGATTAATGCGGAACGATTTCCTAAAAAACAACCAATAAAAATTGTAATATTATATTGCAAAAGCATATTGCATTTTGCAATGTTACGTATGTATTTAAAATTTTGATGTCGTATATGAAGATTTTATTTTTAATTTTTTAAATCCGTCTAAATCAGTTTTTAGATTCTGTTAGTTTTACATAAAAATATTTCATTATTACCATCATAGTTTGCGGATATCTCCACCAAAAAAAAAATTTGCTACACCAATGTTAGAGTTAAATAACATCAGATATGATTCATAAAAAAAAAGTTGATATTTTCATCATATTCTGAGTACATTTTCTCTAAACTCAATAACACAAAGGGCAATCGACCGCAAAACATAAAGATATTCCTCCTGCCAAAATTAAAAGCAATTTTTGAGGAAAATTGGCTTCGTTGTTTTAAAATCTGTTCACCTTTACTCAGCGTTATTTATGTTAAAAAATAAATAAACCGGTTTATTAAAAATGGATGTAACAGCGGCGCATATTCTGTTACCGATTTTTTAATTATTTTTTATACACTTAAATTACGATTAATCTACTCCTTTAAACGTTGCATATATTATGGAAATTGTAAGGGATACCCGATTTCCCATTATTAATTTGTGTTTTATAATTTTTTTAATTTGTCCCTTTTAAATGATAAGATTTACACTTATTTATTTTTATTATTTAAATTGAAATTTACGTTGTTAAATCAAAGTCTTAAAACTTTACACTCCATTTCATAATTACATTGTATTTTTTGCTTTGTATTAAATAAGTTAGAAATTTCGTTAATTACATATACTCAAGGTTTTTATGTTTTGTAGAAACATTAATAGATAAATAAAATTCCACGGACGGTAAATAAATTGAGCTCCCTCGTTCCAAATCAGGTAAATACGTAGAATTACCTGAGCTTCTTTTTTGAGATGATGCAGTATACGTAACGCATTGTTTCAGTGAAAAAAAATTCTTTAATTACGGTTTAAAATTTTTCTCCGGTTATTTTTATGCTGTGACGTGTATAAAAACATTTGAGTGCACGGTAAACCGGTCAGCGTTTCTTTTTTCTGAAAGTAATGATGTTTTACGCTAGAAATCATTTGAATTTCGTTGGACTTAGCTTGCTAATATTCTATCATATGTTTGGTTTAGTAAAGTTAACTTAATAAATAATATGGGAAAATCGCCCTGTTCCTTCCTTTCTTTATAAACCTGGAATATTTATGATCCTTAATCTATTTCATCTTTAGGAGTGCTCTAGTCAAATCGTCCGCAACGAATATTTTTATTAAACTTAACGTACACATAGTGTACTTCAATAGTTATTTTGTCCTTAACGAGGATCAAAAAAGTCTTAGGCAAAATCCACATTTGAGGCGGTGTTTTTAAAGTGAGATCCATTTTGAAATAACACAACTGAAAAAATATGAATAAAATTGCTAGGCCAAAATTTACTTTATAAAGATAAAAAATGCCGATGTTTTATTACGAAATAGCGACAAAAATATTCCTAGTACATTCCTCTAGGAAATTATTATTTCTCTTTTAATTATATTAATGATCTTATTAGAAATAAGACGAGATTATAAACCTAAGGGTGGTGGAAGATCGGAGGATCACAAGATCCTCCGAACCTCCGCAGTAAATTACAGAGGATGTCTTGCTGCCGTTATCTGATACCGGTTCCGAGAGTGCGATCAGTGGTGCATCCGTGTCAAGACTCGATACCCTTCCGGCTAATGCATGTGGGACGGCTGAAGTGCTCGCTCTTTCGTTTAATGGCCTCCAGTGTTCGGTCACCGACACGCTACAACTCCTTGATTATATAGTTCCTCGACGATTTCCTCCTCAGTGCAGTTTAGCATTGTCCCTGCACACGACCATTCCTTTTGAGATGTTTACCGCTCCGTGCGGAGACACCTCGAGTCCAAGACTCCCATCTTCGTAGTTTTCAGTAACACTAACGATTGTAAATCTTAAATGTTTCTACGAACAATCCAACACTAGTTTTTCTTGTGTCCTTTACAGACCTTCCTGCAAATTTCGTGACGCTTCCAGCTATCACGAAAGAACTAATCTTTAAGAGATCTCCTTCTTTTCTCTTGATTACTGAATACATCGGAATCGATCCGCTGCACTTCGGTCGAAACTTATTTCGACCGAAATAAGTTTAAAATGAGTTTACAAAATTCGTCTTCTCGAATTTTGTAAACTCTTCGCTCTTCCTTCGCTTCGCTTTCGAAGACAAAGGTCTCCTAGACGAGGGTTTTTACGTGGATTCTCTGCCACGGAAGTTGTGGATGTTGTCGTTTCGATAACCTATAATTACGCTAATCACTGTCAAAATGTGCGGACGGGGTGACCATTGGGTGTGCCTCGGATCATTAATCCTGCTAGGTTCTCCGAGTCAGCCGCTTTCAAAGAGGCGTACCCAGAAGAGGAGCTTCTGAACAAGAGCATTGCTGCGTTGGCCGACGTAAGTGAAGGTACCTTGCCGTTGCCCGCCTCGTACGTGTGGTAGATGTTATTGCACAGACGTGAAGTTGGTTTTGTTCGGCATTATTATTATTTGTGCGTAAGAGCTAGTCACAACTACGCGTCGAATAAAATTTTCCCGGAATGATCATAAATAGTCGGTTTTATTTGAGTTGTTAGCGGATGATGGGATGAAATAAGGTGTGTTTCTTATAAATACACCGCAGTTTAATACGGTTATAATTTATTATTTTTAAAATATAATTAATAGTGTTATTTAGTTTAATAATATTTTTATTTATTAAACTTCAAGCTCAATGACCGTAACTAAGGATACGCCTACAAAAAAGTGTAGGTTCTCTGGCAGATGTAACAGACATGTAATTATTGTTAAATAGTCGTCATGAGAAAATCTACTTATTTATGTTTTGATAATTTATATGAAGAATGAAAGTTTGGGACGCATACGGTTTTATTATATCGGAACCAACAGTTTATCTAGGTTGAACACTCATCCTTCTTTTTGAAGAAAAAGCTGATTTAAAAATTTTTTTTTTAAGTAACGTTTGAAAAGAAAAAGTTTACACGACTACTATTACATTCGGTGAACCTCTTATTCTTTTATATTAAATTCTATTTCCCAGCATTCTTTATGTATATGTTTATATAATATATATAATTAATATTTAAAGTACTTGAAACTTAAATTTATATGTAGAGTTTTCTTTTTTACATCTAACTTCATTTTTCGTTTTTTAGGCTCATGAATCCCTTACATTTACAATCTCTTTTAGCATGTCCAATTTACCGTCTACTTCCTCTTTTCATCTGGTAAATGATTATCCTTCTCTTTACTTCTTTCTAATTAGTTAAATTCAAAAATATTAAAAACAAAACGCCTAATTAAAGTTACAGAATGCATGATTACCTTCATTGCAATTGTATCAATAAGTATTTTTACAGTTATTATTTGTTTTTAATAATAATAATAATAACTCCACCCCTTTATCCTCTAAAATCTTGAAATGCCGTAACTCCTTCAGATTTCATCTTCACTACATATGTAATGACTTTGAGTTATCATAAACACATTCTTATAGGTCATACAACCTGTATGTAAACTGTTAATTATATGTTTATTTCGGCGTGTAATAAATTGAAGAATGCTAAAGCAAAGTTCTAACCGTGATTTTATTCGGAACTCACCCACCATTACACGTTTGTACATATATAATTATTTATTTTTAAGAAAATGTTTATATATTCCTCACATTTTTAATAAATTACTTTGAAAGTAACTTTAGAACGAGGTTTAGTTACAGTTGCTAATGATGATAAATGAATTGCATGTGAAAAATATGCCGATACCGATATTCGAATCCAATACCTTCCAGATGAAAGAAATTGATGCCAATATTTCATGATCATTATTAGAAATTCTTTTTTATATATTTTATATTTAAAATCTGCACTTAGACGTTTTTAATAGAATAAATTATTTAACAGAATTTTTTTACGGCTTCAAAATTTATTTACAATCTGTTACATTTATATTAACTTTGAGTAAATCGGATCAAACTCGCAATCACGTGATAAAAAGTTCCCAGTTAAACTCAAATATTACACGCTAGTATTAGAAAGACGTTTTGTGGCAAGCAGCACACACATTAAGTAGTTATGAACATTTAACGCCTAACAGAAAAACAAGAGAAAGTAAAATGATACAAGTCATAAATAGCAAGAAAAAGGATGAAACGATGAGCAGAAGAAGAAGAAAAGGAAAGAAAATGCAATAAATTTGAAAATAAAAATCGAAGAAATAATGCACTGCACTCACAGCTGATGTGACTCTTAAGACGCTCTAGAATCACAAAGTCCAGAACCTGTTGACCAGATTCAGGGACTACTGCTGTCGTGGGAGGACAGGATACCCTATGATATCTTCTTAATCGGTGGCAGTCCGGGTGGATTTATCAGCGAAGGGCAGGTGGACGATCAGGTTAATTGATCGTTTCGCGCCGTGGGTCGGTAAGGGTTTTGGGGAAGTAGATAACTTCTTAACCCAATTCCTCTCAAGGAATGACTGCTTCAGGTTGAACCTGTTTGTGCGGGATCGCAGCGAGGACGATTTGCGTCACTCTGCGGTACACCTTGATGACGTTGAGCGCATGATTTTCGTGTGCCATAGATGAACGGATTTTAGGGTGCGGTGTGTGACGAAGACGGGCCTTCTAGATGCGAGTAGTATTGTTAGTGTCATGCTCGACTCCTTCGAAAAGTAGAACACTGTTTCTCAGATGATGAGAGGTAATATCGCCGGAAAGGTGGTGAAGGGTAGGATAAGGGTTCAGCCTGCGGGAATAGGAGGTGCCCGTCCGCCTATCGACGTGGATGTGCGTTCCCCGTTGATGCCGGTGGGACTCCAATGAGTTTCTGTAATCCGTTTTTGACCGAAAACCGTGCCGCTCGCATCATGGTGATGAGCATCTTTTTTTGGGGGGGTGAAAAAAATACTGGAAGGATGAATAGCTTGCAGCGGGTAGGGTGCGTTTTGTCCGGGACCGGTTGCGGATAGGCGTTTCTCCGATTATCTCTCAAGGACTTCATCGTTTCGCTGTCTCCTTCTGACAGCCGATCCTGTTGAGACTGTTACGCTTCTTAGTGGATCCGGTCTTTGTGTGTTGTTGAGGGAGAGCGGTTTTAACCGGTGATAGCCCGACATAACGTCGGTGCGGGCAAAAGGTGGCTTGTAGAGCTTTCACCTCCTTCGATGTAAAAAATAAAAATTTCGTAACGTGTATTCGTTTTAATCTCTTAACGTCATCGCCGTTGTCTACGAGGATCTTGGCTAAGTTATTCTTATGAGTGTTAAGTCGCAGTTGTATTTTGAACCGAAACGTTGTATTTTCTCTTGGACGTGTCGTAAACCTAAACCTAAAATAAAAACTATTTAAATACATAGAATTTTTAATTTAATTAACGAATAATTTTAGTTTACGACTTAAAAAAAAATATAAGTTACGGATATAATTATATATATATTTAATATACTTCAACATATACCATACGTAGAATCAAAGACCTATTTTACTATATTATATTAACAATAAACTACGATTGTTTTGTTAACGATGTATCAAAACGATTAAAATTTTTACAATAAGTTCCAAACAGAATTTTTTTTAATTTGTTGCAAAATAACAATACGTAATTAGCTTTATGAAATATATAGAAAAAAAAAACAACAAAGATTTTTATTATTTCATTAATTCTTTTTTTATTTATTTATTTTATTAAGTAAGCACCATTTTATTTGTTAAGTAAATTTACTAAATTATGCTATAAAATACAATGCACAAGTTTCCCTTAATATATTACAGAGATAAAATATTATACTGGTATATATGTATCTACATATTTATGAAAATCTTATGATTTTAATTGGCATTATAAATCACTGTTAAGATTTGTAATAGATTAACACCTAATTAATAAAATTTTAATTAGAGTTTACTTTTTAATGTTGAGTTACAATAACTTTTAATAATATTTGTTATTTAAAGCCATTACCCGAGTTGGATTAAACTTGTTTTAAAGGTTTACTACAAAGATAACGCAGTTTAACAGTTAGCTTTAACTTTAGAATTGTTTTGTTCGGCACAACAAGGATTGCTTTTATCCTACCTACCTATCTACCTACAACGGTGAGAAACTTTCCATTCTAGACTTTACTTTTATGTACCTTACTTCTAACTGTGAGATTGTAAAACTAGAAAATCAAATCAAACTCCAAAACAGTTCTTTGCGATTCTTTTTCTCAAAATGTTTATTTTTACTTTTGCGATTTCACATTTTCTCATTTTTAAATATAACGACTCTTTTTATTATATTATTCTCATTATATACCTCCTGTAACTTTATTCGTTATACGAATATAATTTCATAAAATGTTAATCTCTTTATTTTTTTTAATTTTTATTATTCATTCCATTTTAGCAGGGACGTACATATTTAGTTAAGAACTTTTAACTGTTGAATTAATCTCTCTAAGAAGTAATAAAATAGTATGTCTGATGATGAAAACAGTCTTGTACTGGTTTAAAAGCTACTGTAAATAGCTTTTCGAAGTTTATCAGTTCTTGATTGTTATTAAATCCCATTCCCAAGATCAGTAAACTAATTCTCTTTATTGTTTGTTACAATCAATAAAGAGGGTTTCCAAGTCTTTTATTTATTATTTTTTTTAGATGTTAGTTTATAGTCACAAAGTTAAATAAATAAAAATGTTTAGTTATTGAGAAATACTGTACTTATATGTTAAGGAAGTATAACAGTTTTTCTCTATAGAAAAGGGTATTTTAGATCAATTTGCTGCTTTATACTATCTGTCCCAGTATTTCTGGGACACATATAAAGCATTTAAAATGCAAAAGATGCGAAGATATTTAGTAGATGGATTTGCTGCAAGTAATTTTCCTGGAGCTTTCGTAAGTAAGGAAATTAATTTGAATCTCATAATATCTGCATAAAAATCTAAGTTAGTAAATAATTCTATATTAACTAATATAAATTAAAATCTATAGTAAATAATTAATTAAAGATTTCGAAAATAAAAATAATACTGAAAATTATTTTATAGTTTCGATTATTGATAAATAGTAGACATAAGATAAATATGAAATGTGAAAATAAATTAACTTACAAAAGTTTTCGGAATAATCGAGTGTGAGTGTGTAAATTTATATATATATATATATATATATATATATATTTATATACGACAAGAAACTATCAGGATAGGGAACACTACAGTATTTAGACCAGAGGTATTATATGAAGATTGAATGTAATAACTTAGATCCGGAAGAAATAAACAAACTTGAAAACATAGAAAGAAAAGTACTCAGGAAAATACTAGGATCCAGAAAAATAGAAAACGGTTGGAAACTTTAAATAAAGACCAACTTTATCGAAAGATGGACAAACTTTCTGACTTGATTGGAAAACGCAGACTTGCATTCTACGAACACATTATAAGAATGGACTAAAATAAATAATCAAGGAAACGGAAACAACAGAAAGATGATTAACCGAGCGGTTCAAACATGTCGAAGAAGATCTAGAGCGTGGTGGCGAACCCATGACCCGCGGGTCAGACACTGACCCACGAAGGTTTTTTAAATGACCCAAGCCTTGATTTTTATAAACTTATTTTTTATATCGTAAAAGAGAGAACAGAAGATTGAAAATATTAGACTAGCTCTACCCACCACGCTTCGCTGTGGCACATTGTGGTTGCATGAATGAGAAATGAGAAACAAAACAAAGCATACGTTTCATAGAAGTTTAATTTTGCAATACTTGTGGATATACAATATTTTTTTTGTTTTTCCACTGTCTGCGTAGATATAAAGGCTATCTGGTTTGCCGACTCGGGAACACGCAACATATAGTTGCCCATGTGAGAAGCAATCCGCATCTAAATCTAAACCACACAATTCTAAAGATTGACCTTGAGCTTTATTGATTGTGATTGCAAATGCCAATCGAATTGGGAATTGCAATCTTTTAAATTAAAATGGTGTATCGGTCGGGATTATGGGTATTCGAGGAATGAGGACACCTTCACCTTTGAAACGCCCCATTAAAATCGTTGCTTCCACTACGTTATTCATCAATTTCTTAACTCCAAGTCGCGTGCCGTTGCAGAGTTTTGGCTGATTAATATTCCGCAACAGGATAATTGTCAGTTTTTGATCGAACCGTTGCTAGAATCAATCTAATGAGGAATGTTTTCCCAGTTCCTCCTGGCGCATCCAAGAAGAAGGTCCCCCCAACTCCGTCATTTATCATTTGCATTATGCGATCATAAATGCCTTTCTATTCACGCGTTAATTTGGAAATGTTTGATCGGACATATGACTGAAGATCACCAATGTTGTAACTCTGTTCACGGCGTAAATCCACATCAAATAAAGCAATCGCAACTCGGGTGGATGCTGGCATTCCCAATTGACTAAGAACTTTATTTGCAATAGCTAAGCTTCGTTGTAAATGCCTTCTGTAAATTCCATGGTCATATTGGTATTTTCTAGGCGTACTCTATGCAAAATATCCTCAGCCATATGCGATCGATATCTCAAAAGCCTCAACGACACGATCACACAAATGTACCTCGATTAAAGTGAATATTTGATTCAGATTGTATAATATTCTGAATCAAATGCAAGCGGATCCGTTTTTGTTTTTTTTTGTTAATAAACAATGTAATTGGGAACAGGTATTGTTTCACATGTGACTGCGGTTGTCGTTAGCTAGTATGGCGAGTGTTTCCTTCGCTTCCGGCAGATGGCGCGGTCACTGGTACACAGCTGACCGTTAAAAAAACTGTTTTCTCGCGGTCGCAGGCATGTGACTGATGCGAAAAATAGAAAAAACAATCTTTGATGCGGGTTACATATCGTGCTAAAATTTGAGCTCAGTCGGTGCAGAACATTTTGAGATTTTGAAGCGTACGCAAACGAACGTAACATTTTTGTATATAAAAATTTGTGAGCTACGAAAAAAGCCCTTAAGTTGTGCGAAAAAACACATCATTTTAAATGCTTACAAATTACAGAATAATCAAACGGCGTTGATTTCAGATGTTAATAAACTGCTAACGTAAGTAGAAGTTGTGCTGCTTCAGTGTACAACGTGATTCTCGAGTATGAATCTACTAATGAATTACGGTCTTCAAAGAAAACAAAAACCCGCAGGTCAATTGAGAAAAAGCTGAGATTTTGATAAAAACGCGATTCGTTAAAAAATTACACGAATTTGAATTAATTAGAAATAGTTTAGCGGTGTATTATGTCCTTTGGAAGAGAATTCGATTATTGTCTTCGACAACGCGTCTTCTCATTAAACGAAAAGAATTCCAGCCTTGTTATAGAAAAGCAATGATATCAAAATGTGGCTTAGTTCAAAAGGAATAATTTTTGAAGAGGTTTAAGTCAATGTTCAATCATTGCAAAGGGTTTCGCCCCTATTATTAAAAGTAATTATAGTCCATATAAAATTGGTTTGACACACAACGCCATATTGGTAAGTCGTGTTTTTATTCGGCTCCTAACGAATATGTTTGCCGGCCCCCGTGACGCGAGTGGTAACGTCTCGGACTTTAATCCGGTGGTTCCGAGTTGGAATCCCGGTCAGGCATGGCATTTTCATACGCTATAAATCATTCATATCATCATCTGAAGCAATGCATAACGGTGATTTCGGAGGTTAGAAAAAACAAAAAAAAAAACGAATACTTAGTTGTGTGGTTTCAGTGTTACTATTTGTGAATTTTGTTCTTTGCTTTTACATAGCAAAGAACTCTAAATGACCAAATAACAATTGTTTGGTCATATATATGTAAAAAATAACCTAACAAAGGATTTTTTGGCCATTATGTAGGGACATTTTCTGTGTATTTGGTTATTTCGACTTTTTTTTGTTTGCATAGCCTTAAGTCTATCTTAGCTATAAGAAGGTTGGGCGTTTTAATTTATTTACTGTAAGTCATCCTTCTTGGTGGCTTTACTTTTTGTTTTGGTGTTTTTTTTGTTTTTTTTAATAAAATACAAATGTTTTCGCTGTTAAATATAATTCAAAGAAATTTGTTACTTAATCAGTTGTGATTTTGTTTACATTGGCAACGGCCATACGGGCTCTTTGTGATTGGTCGTTGTGTTTGACAGCGGCCATCTTGCGTTGATCTGATTGGTTTTCCTTTGTTTACATTTCCATCTGATTTATTAGCCTCTTATTTATTAAAAAACTGTACAAATTAGAAATAGATATATAGATTTATTAAAAATAGATGAAAACAATCTTTGATGCGGGTTATATATCGCTTTGATATTTTTTTTGACGAGTTCTGCATTTATTCAACTATCACAAAAAGTTTTGGTTGGACTTATGACTCTGTTCACGGTTACAAAAAACCTACATCTAAAGGGCAGAGAAGTCCCTAGTACTTTTTTAATATTAAAATCTGGTTAGAAACAAGGTGATTACCGTGACGACATGAATGCCGACAACTATAAAAAATGACCGAAATCAAAATTGATTCCAAATCTTCCACCTCGTTCAGTTTTAGTTTTCGACAGTACATCTTACCGTAATAAAAACTGCACAGGGTTCCGTATTCAAATTGTAGAAACCAAACGCTATTAGAACGGTTGCAAACTAGAAATATTTCACGCTCGATCGGAGATGTTAAAAGTCCAACTTTATCGATCGGTGAAGTTAAATAAAGTGCACTACGAACAATTCTACTTTGACAAAATATTGAAATATTACGGTCACACTGTTTTAAGACTGCCACCTTACCGTCCTGAACTTTACCCGACCAAGTTGCTTTGGAGAAGGGTAAAGAATCAGATAGCCGAAGAGAATGTTTTACCTCGGCAAAATATCGGTGAAGTTAAGCGAATGGCAGAACAAAAAATTTCTGAATTAACGCCTGAACACTGGAAATTATGTTGCGATCGTGCTTTAAAATTTGAAAAAGCATATTCAGACAGATGCAGTTGCAGATATGCATACTGAAAATTCTATTGTTGCCACTAATGATAGCGTTGTTAGTGGCGATGAATCAGGTAGCGACGATACGGATAATGTAATTGACGACGGTGTGGATGGCATTGAGCCACTTGACTATCTAAGATAAAACGTGGTTTATTTAGAACAAATCATCGTTTATAATTACCCGATCAATGCTATCCTATTTTTCCTTTCTGAAAAATGAAATTGAGAATAGATTTATTGAGAATTAAAAAAAAAAACATTTAAAAATAAAAGAATAAATAAAATATGCAAAAAAAAATAACAAACGGCGCGCCTCGTTGCGATTCATCACCTATGTGTATTGAGTATACCGATGGAATGCGTACGTGCGTGCGGGCGCAGACGTTCGTATTTAACACCATAGACCAATCACTCCCACCCGTCTAGCATTCCATGATCATGTTGCGCGGTAGTAGCGCTAAAATAACTTTGTTCTACTCCACTGCTTGCAGTGTTGAAATGATTGGCAGATTTGGCGTACGCGTCTAGAAGTGTTTAATAATTCAACGTTATTAATTTTTTATTATTAAATTCTTTCATCCTACATATGTCTGTACATCAAGTACGTTAATAAGAAATTTCTTCTAAAATTATTGTATTCAAAATACGAATATTTTTGGTTGTAGCCCTGTATGTGGACGGTTAAAAAAAAATCTGATGTGGACACCAGATGACTTCCTTGTACGCATATTAAATTACATATACATATTTTTTGTTGCGCTTCATTTAAACTTATTACATTTGAAAGTGAGGTACGATCTTCCAATTCTTTAATAAACCGGACAGTTACACGATTGTATTGTGGTGGACACCACATTGCATCACATTTTTTTGTGGTGCCCATATCAGCATTTTATGTTAGTTTATATATTAATTTTGTTTCCCGTCACTCAAGTAGTTACGTGGTGTAACTGAGAACGTGTCGGATCCGTGACCATGGACACATCCGTTCGAAGCCCACTTTATGTACATAGTTTCTTTTAACTATTTCTTTTAAATTTAAATATTTTGATTTATTAATAATTACCTACCTCTGTAAAATATTTTGAATTAAAATGAAAAGTACATAAAATTTTGTTTCACTAATAACTTCTGATTTATATATATATATATATATATATTATTGTTATTGAATTATTGTTTATTGTATTTTTTATAAATCAGAGGTTAATAATTGTTAATAAATCCATATATTTAAATTTAAAAAAAAATATAAAAAAAGGAAATGAAGTCCGATGTGCCTTTCCCTTGTAAGGCCCAAAAAGCTCTCAGTGAAAACTGATTACTGCAGTTAAAAAAAAGTCCAAATCCAAAAACAAATTTGAATTTCGGAATTTTTGGACACTTGGTCCAAAAAACTGTTTTGGACACTTGGTCCAGTCGATTGCAATCAAAAGGGGAGGTGCACAATTAGGTGTTACAACGATCCTAAATACAAAATTTTAACATACTGCCGTTAATGATCGTTTTTGATTTATGCGAGATACTTGACTTCTGTGACGTACGTACGTACGTACAGAAGTCACGCCGAAACTAGTCAAAATGGATTCAGAGATGGTCAAAATGGATATTTCTGTTGAAATTTGGAAACCTAAAATTTTCGCGATCATAATACTTCCTTTACTTCTTACAAGGAAGTAAAAAGGATTAGCATGTTTTATTCATCGGTGTAAGACGCCTATACAGAACCTACTACTAACACATGTCTGAAACAAGTCCTTACCGATTGAACTGATTCGCGAAACCCAACCCACGGTAGAGCGAGCCCAATACGTGTTGCCAACGAGCTGGAAACGACTAAAAATCCTAACACCAATTATACCAATAATACAAAAACGTAAAAACAACCAACTACAAACTACAAAATCACCAGAAATTAATAAAAACAAATATAAGACCAAACAAAACAACAAACTGAACACTATAAAAACTTATTCTCTAACCCACATCTAAAACAAATCAGAACAGAAACCGATTGAAACCAAAACAGTCATAAAAAAACTAATAAACTCAAACAAGAAAACAACTCCAGAGGCCCCCAGCCTGTAACGCCAATCGTATAACGCCGACTTCCCAACTCGAAAACAGTTAATACAGACTGGAGACCCCACCTTTCTTCTTAGTCGGTCAATCTTTCACTTCATGAACTTCACCACCACAATAAGAACAAAGTTCCTTTCTTTATAAACCTTAGCCACAAAGCCGTAAACCATCACACCGGAAACACCTATCACTCTCAAATAATCTTTAACGTTAAAAGAATGAAATCTACAAACAATTACCACCCTGATCAAGAAAATGTTAACGAAAACCCCTATCTTCCTCTACAACATAATGCACGGTACTACTATCCCTGTTTCCTGCCCGAAATACAATCTTGAACGCGTCAGCAAACGCTTCAGAGGTGTCAAAACTTTCTTTCTTTTTCCTGTTTAGCCTCCGGTAATTACCTTTCAGGTAATTCTACTCTTCTCTCTCACGTTCTTTGAGTCTCCAACGAATTCCTCCACCTCATCACACATTCTGTTATACATATCGACCGATTCAGGGACAAACTCATGTGAAACTAAGTCTGTTGATTTCAACCGCATCTCCTGAAAACAACTGTTCTCATTTAAACGTTTCCAAATAGAAAGTTTCAATTTAGTAAAAACATCTAAATTACTGAAAATTCCAATTCAAATCGGTCGCCTCTTATATAAGTCGGTTGGATATATAAATCTTATCCCAATTTAATTTAAAGATAACACAAACCGTAAACCGGTCAAAGAGGTATCCTGCCCGTGAACAAAGTATAAGACAAGGAATAATCCTTTAATATTCTTATGATTGAAAACTCGGGCGTGCATGAAAATGGTGAAAGGCTATGTGAAACAGAGGGAATCAGTAGTTTGGTATTTTTAAATTAAATCTATACTTTACTACGGAATCACAAAAAATAACAATAGTTGTTTATATTTATTACTACTATTATTTTAAAATATAGCCGAAATTATTCGTTTTGTACTGTTAAGTAATGTTTATCTTTCACTTAATATTTTTTTTCGAATTAGCTATCTCCAGACCGCATGAATAAGCTATTGAGGCTTTAATCTTCTAACCTTTCAGACATAATATTTATTAATTTTTCCCAGCATTCTATTTCTTCTACTTCTGTCTTGAATCGTTTTAAATCTTTTAAACTATAGACACTTTTCTTGAAAATTTTTCTGGTCTAAAGTTTCTTCTTTTTTATACCGATTTCTTATCTATCTAGAAACCGATGTTTTGAGATTATCAAAGAAGTTGAAAAAATTTTTCGTTCTCTCTTCATTCATTTTCCTTAAACGGTCGTGAAAATTATTATACGTTTTTTAATTGTATCGTTTATATTTTCAATTTTTTTTTATAAATTTCTTCGTTTGATATTAAAACATTTTTATTCTTTTCACCCTTCAGATTTATATTCTTTAGTTTAGAATTTTGCTTTCCATTTGCAAAATATTCTACTACTCTTCCTTGATTATATCATGTTAAAATTTTTGCCGCGTATAGACATTCAGGTTTATAATCCCGTTGTAATGTCTGAATTTTTCATAGTACAAACTTAATTTTTTATTGTAAAGATTTTTGGGCAGTCGGAAAGTCAATTCCATTTTATTTGCCCGATTTTTTTAAAAACACTATTTATCTAGTACATTTTTCTACATAAAATTTAAATACGTAAAAAAATTTGTTTAAACATTTTTTTAAAACCTTGAAAAAATTTCAATACCTATATATTCAAATTTTCGACTTTAATGTTCTCGAATTTTCTTCTGTTTCCCATGGTTTCTTGTTTTTTAATTATTTTCGTTTTTCAAATGAAATTTGCAGACCAGTTCTTCCGACGATTTCCTTCAAAATTACAATTTGTTTTTGGAATGTGTGTAGGTCATCGGCGAACATCGTAGACCATCTACAAAAGAAAAAAAAAATTAAATTTTTTTCATTTGTATGTAATTACCTATTTTTTACATGTACTTTATTTTCAGTGATTATGAATGAGAATTACTTAAAGGAAATCGTATCTGATTATAAATTCTAGTTAAATTTTTGTAAATGGTTTTTGCTTGTAATCTTATTTACGATTTATTTTAGTAACCGTTTTGCACAGCTATTTATTATTACTACCGAGCTGTTTAGCGGAATGGTAACGTCTCTTTCATCCGAAAGGTTTCTGGCTTTGAATCCCGATCAGGGTTGGCGTTTTTCACAGGCTTCAAAATAAATCTTTCATTATTATTTATAATTTGGCGATTAGACTGTAATTGTAAAAACATATTATTACATCTATATACTTAATATCATCTCTATTTCAGTGAATTTGGAAAACCGATAAGCAACATTATATTCGGCTCATTGAAAATGACAGCATAAAGCGATTTACTCCTCATTTTTCTTAATAAATACAGAGTGACATGAAGTTGCGCAACCCAAATTTCTCTGCTTTGTAGAACATTTAAATTTGAAAAGATATTTGAATTAGGTAATTTTTTGTGTGACAGAATAGCGTGCGGTAGCACTGCTAGATCACACCTCCAGGCAACAGCGGACGTAGTACCAAGCAGTTTGTAAAGTCCGAGCAGCAATGTCTTTTACGCAAGAACAAAGCGTCTTTATTGTTGTGTGTTACTGCGAATCGAAATCGTACGCGAAGTGAGAACAATTTTTTAAATGTTTTCCCAGATGCTAATGTGCCAAAAAAATCCCTTATATTCCGGTTATTTAATTGTTTTCGGGATACTGTTAGTATGCATGATCATATGCGTACCGATCAGCACGTAGCTTTGCTACGTGCTGATGAACTAGATTGCCGGTTACAACAAGACGGAGCAACTGCACACACGGCGAACAGTGGTTTGCAATTTCTTTGCGATTTCTTCGACGACCGGATAATTTCTCGTGATCTATGACCTTCTCGTTCATCGGACCTTAGTCCTCCAGATTTTTATTTGTGGGGTTTTTTGAAAGGTAATGTGTACTCAAACAACCGCATGCACTTGATGAATTTTAAGAAAATATTGAGGAGTGTATATCAAATATCACTGCTGTTACACTGAAAAAGGTCACATACAATGTAAGAAAGCGCGTTGATGCATGCACTGAAAATCGTGGTGGACATTTCCGCATTTGTATAATCCTGTAAGTAATACTTTTGTAAACGTTAATATTATTTTGTAAATTAATAAGAAGACTTTGTAAAAAAATTGTCATTTGGGTTGCGCGACTTTACGATCACCGTTATAATAAATCTTATTCTTCAGAATGTCTATACAGTTTATCGGTAATGAAATATGTCTGGAATGATGAAATAGCATCAGGTTGCTTGTAATTATTTTTTATGTAGCATACACATTGGATATCATACATATATTAATATATATATGATACCTGTAGAAACATAGCAAATAAAATAAACAGTGTGTTTTTAAATAAAATATATTATTAAATGAAATGTAACATTGTTTTAAATGAAAATATTAAGTGTTCCAATCTGTTACTTGTATGATATTTATACTCGTATTTGTTATCTGACCAAACCTCACTGCATGCTAATTAAGCCCATTATTTCGTTCGTTAGTTGCTCATTAGTAGGTATTGAATAAAAAAAAAAAAAATACCCTCTTTTTATTATTTTTTTTATTTCAAAGAGTATAGATGTTAGGCATCATTATTTTACAAAATACCAAACCAGAAAATTTTTTTTAAATAAAAAGAAAAAATTTTGATATATAATTCTGGTATAATTATTATTTTATAAAATACATACTTTTAAACGTTTGCTTGTATTTTTTGGGACATGCAAAAAAGTTAAAAAAAAAAAAAAATAAATAAATTTTTCTCAATTAAAAAAAACTTTATTGTGTATCATTTAGAAATATTGATCGAAGGGTTTTAAATAATAATACAATGGTTAACTTACTATAAGAAGGTACAAAACGAAAATTATCAAAATCGGTGTGTGTAGATCGTTAAAATTGGTTACAGGTTTTTCTTTTGAAAATCAAGAATTTTCAAGAAAGTTTCATTTTTTAATTATAATCTTATATGAAAATTTCCATTGATCGGTTTTAAAAGTATAAGAATATATTTTACTGGTATTGAGAAGTATTTTTTATTTTTAATAATAATAATAAATGTGTATTTATTGATCTAAAATTAAATTTTAACAAAATCAATCAAAAAAAAAAAAAACAAATTAAATTTACAAAGATCCACAAACAAAAAATATTACAACTTTGGTATGATCGCGAGGCCTTCTACCAGGCTGACTTCAAGAATGCAACGAAAGAAATTCAGCTTTAATGTTCAATATTTGTTTCACCATAACTCATAAATAAAAGTTAGGCTACTCAAAAAATATTAGCTTTTTTCCAATTAAAAATTAAACTCCTCGACCTACTGCCCTAGTAAATTAGTGTGTTCCAGTCATAATTTACCAATTTAGTCCAATTCAATTTACAAATGATATCCTACTCTCATTTTTTTTTAATACTGTTGGCTTCACTTTATCGACATGCATTTTATGCCCTGTTTATTGTTTGCTGATCTTTTAGGAAATTAACAGAAACTGTATCTTTTGCATCCCAGAAGATTATGATCGTGAATTTTCCTGACGAACCGGTAAATGATGATTTTTCTGATAGGGCTGGAATATTTTCTTAACAGGTGAACCCGTGCGCTTCCACTCCACGCTTTGTCTTTTTGATTCCTGTTCCTAACGGTGAATCGATTTTCATCACAGGTTAGAGTACTGTGCAAATAATCATCTTCCTACTGATACCGTTGTTTGGCTTTGTGGGCACGCGTACTCTTTTTTCCGTGTAGTGATTTGTCAACTCTCTTGGAACCAATCTTTCGCTTGTTTTGCAGTACTCGAGCTTACGTTGATAATGTTATATACGACATTAACTTGTAATCTTAACTGTAATCTGTCGATCATTTTGAACGAGAGAGTTTTTGCAAGTTTCAATCTAAGGAGTTGAAACTTCAGTCGGACGCTAATCCAACTAATTCGCAAACTTTAAGAAGATTTGCCATCGTAAAATGAGGTTTTCAGGTAGTAAACAAAACAGAAACGGTTGATCAAAAGTCACCACGGGGTTATCAAGTCTTAATTTTCTTACTTACTGTTTTTTTTTTCACAGCTATTTGTGTCTTTAATTAATTATTGAATACTCTCATATATACGTTCGTTTAACATATAAATTCTTATTTATATCAGTATGTAGATATTTTGGCTTAGTAAATATAAGACATTTTTTTGTTGTACTTAATTTATATTTTAACAAAAATGTTATTGTTTTTACGTATAGCTTTAAAAGGAATAGTAAAACTGACGGATTTCTGCTAAAATCGTTAGAAATTTCAGCCACCCAATAGAAAAAGATAGTCGCTTTAAGTATGCTTTTAATACAGTGCAGAACTTGAAACTTTTTAAATAAATTCTTTACTGTCTGTCTCTGGAAAAGCTTAACTACTCGTTTTTGTAACAGACGGTCAGAATTTTCATCAGTTTTTATGGAAATTATTCTCTTCCTCATTACTCTTTTTTCACTCGCTTTTAATAATAGTGATAATAATAAAAGTAACTTTTTTGAAAAACAAAACTAAAGTAAAAAATAACAGTTTTGTTCGGATAACCGTTTCTGGAGTAGCACGAAAATGATAATCTTTTAACCATATTCAACTATAACCATATTCTCAATCCAAATTAAACAAAGATTTCTGAATTTATTGTAAAAATTAAACTAATATTGTTATTACTTTATTCATCTAAAGGCAGTAATTTTAGCTTTACTTTTACTAAACATTAATATATTTACTGATAAATTTAATACGTTTAATTTATTAGCTTTATACTACTCCCTCTACAAATTCCCTTAAAAGTCGAACTTACCTATATTCCCCGTACAAATTTAAAATAACCACCTAACAAAGACTAATTTTATAATTGTATCATTTCCAGTGCAAAAGGATCTTTTTTATTAATATTATCTCACCCTAAACTCAACCAATATAGAATATTCTACAAGAAAATAATGAAAATTCTCAATATCTTCGTTTTAAATTGAATCTGTAAATTTATCGGGAACTTATTGTAAAATGTTATTAAAACATGTCGACCGGTTTTAAAAAAAATAATTATTCCTTTATTGAGAACTGAAATAACTTCTTTTTTTTTTAATTCCCTTTTCTTTCTTTTTCCTGTTTAGTTTCCGGTAACTACCGTTTAGATAATTCTTGAGAGGATGATATGTATGAGTGTAAATGAAGTGTAGTCTTGTACATTCTCAGTTCGACCGTTCCTGAGATGTGTGGTTAATTGAAACCCAACCACCAAAGAACACCGGTATCCACGATCTGGTATTCAAATCCATGTAAAAATATCTGGCTTTACTGGGACTTGAACGCTGTAACTCTCGAGTTCCAAATCAGCTGATTTGGGAAGACGCGTTAACCACTAGACCAACCCGGTGGGCTTTTTTTGTAATTCCCACCGCGGTAAAACTGAACGTCGAAACTTAAATTTAAGGTAAAAATTTGGTTTTAAACACAGAGTGATTTACGTAGTTTTAAGGCGCTTTTGGAGTTCGTTTTGCTAGCGAATTAATGAAAAAGTGTCATATAAATATAGGTGTCATATATAAATCCGAAAACGCTCTGTTAGCGACTTACTGCTAGCAAAATATTTCGCCCTGATTTCTGAGCAAGGACTGAAACAAAACCTAATGAAATTTTGGGAACCCAAATTAAGGGATAAACTTGATGTCTATATCTGTATTTTATTACATAAATCGTCTTAGAATTAAATTCTGTACTAGTTTTGATAATAAATTTTACCCATTTGTTGTAAAATTAATGGTTTTTGACCTGAGAAATTGAATAAAACAGGTCCATATCAAATATTTTTCATAATATCCGACGTAAAACAGAAAACTTTATTATCTAAAAACACGTTTTTTTACAAAAATTTTGTTAAATGACTAATAAATGAGTAAAATTTATTATCAGAAGTTGTAGGGAATTTAATCCTTAGAAAATTTATGTAAAAAACTCCAGTAAAAGCAAATACAACCATCAAGTTTACCCCTTAATTTGGGTTCCTAGAATTTCAATATGGTTTTTATAGAAATCTTTCGTTAACAGAGCGTTTTTGAACCCATGATTATATGAACTTTGTTTAATATTTTCGCTAGCAAAATGTGCTCAGAAAGCGCCGGTAATAATATGTGAATCGGTCTGTATATTTAAATATTAATTTTTTATGTAATCTTTTAATATAGTTACGGTGGTTGAAATTCTCTACAGGGGAAAATAGGCATAACCTCTGTGTAATTTTATATTTAAATGTATCACGAATGTTTCTTTTAAATATTTTTTTATCAAACAGTTTATAAAGATCCTTTCGTATAATAATCCATAAAGTTTTTTATTTCTTTATGAGTAATACATTTTTTCATAATGTTCAGTTATATTTTAGGTTTCTTGAAATCTAGATATTGAATTTCATTCGTAGTCATTAAAAATAATGTGTAAATAATTGTAAGTCATTAACTATCTTTCCTTGATTAGTTACTTGTTATTTGTTTCTCTTCTATCTACGTTTGGAGATTTTTATTAATTTTACAAACTTTAGATTATTTTCCGGCTTAAATTCAACCGATTGAAAAAAAATGTAAAATATTCGACAAAATCATGATTTTATTAAATCAGTATTGCGTTAGAGGTAAACTTTTTTTTTCTATTGTTAAGGGATCACGCAGGAGTATATGTTAGGATCTTTCGAAAAATATCTCTGTTCCGGAGAAAGATTTCAGATAGATGAAAAATACTTTTTTTTTTACTTTAAAGAAATCTTTACTTTTGGTGATCCTAGTTTATGATATTCTCTTTCTTTCTCCTCTTTTTCTCTCTGTGTTTGTAATATCTGTGTGCTTTGTATATTTCTTACAGATCATATTTACCAAATAATAATAATAAGATAATAACATTCATAAAGATAAATAAAAACATACATAAAGATAATAAAAAACATTACATAGTACATTTTTTTGCATGATTTAAACAGACCGTACAGTATAAAAGCGGTCAGAAATATGTTCCAAAGGTCCGATGTTACGGAGCGTCAAATGCGCTGAGTCGTACAGTTTCAAAGATTCAAACGATAAGATTTCTTTACAAGTAAGATTTAATTAATTTAAATATACGGTAAAAATTTCTTTTCCCCGAAGAAAATTAAAAAAACAAAAATTAAAAATTGTTGCGAAGAATTTAAAGATTATTTATTAATTTTAATAAATTCAAATGAATTTTTCATTTTAAAACTGTCTGAAATTATAAATCGTTATTATTGTTTTTACTTTTAAATGTATCGGTCGACATAGTTGTACATTTTTTTTTACCCAGAAATTGAATACTATATTTATTAGGTTATGTTTAATTAAATTTATAAGATAAAAAAGGAGAATATTTGTAAAGAGAAATAATGTAAACAGGAAAAGATATCCGATTGGGTATTTTTTTTAGTTCACTAATTTATTAAAGAAAAAAAGTCATATATTAGATTTTATATTACACATATTGGACGTCAAAGGATATCACGTTACGATTTATCGATTTTTTCCCTTTATGTAAAAGATATACGATAAAAATATTTTGTGTGTTTTTATAGCTTCGTGGTTTTATGTATTAAAAATCTTACGCGATTTTTTTTTTCTTTTGAACGAGAGTATTTTTTAAAAATCGACAGATTAGTAGCCTATTGACTTTAGTATTTTATTATATCTTTTTTCAACTACTTCTGTTTATTTAATGCGTAAATTGAATGTTTTCTATTAATGACACTAATATTATATAATTGTAAAATATAAAAGTAGGTATATGAATTTGTTTTAGTTTAAATATTTTTATATTATAAAATATGATACTATGTAAAGAAATGTTATCCAGACGTATTCATTTTTTCACGTGTTATATTTTAATGCCTCATATGTGAGAAGGGTGAAGAAATATTACACGGTGTGCTCAGGTAAAAAACTATAAATGGCTTTTTTTATGATTAACTGCAAAGTGTTTATTTTAATCATATTTACTCAATTTAAATTGCGTTATTCTTATCGGTCTATGCACGTGCTGTGTGTGTTGCATTATTTTGATAGCTCACGTTCAATCTTTTTTTTTTAGTCTTTTATTAGACTAAGTCTATAATTGTTACTTTTTTGGGGGAAAACTCTCATTAAATTAACGTATGAGATTTTTTCCACTTTTATAACCTGTAATTGAATTTATTTCAATTTTTTTTTTAACTTGCTGTTACAAAGTTTATTTTTTATTATTTAAATATATTAATAATATTTATCCACATTTCAGGAACAGTTTAAAAAGATAAAAATAACAAAAAAAAATTTAACGTCGGTACAGTAACACTTCATTTTAATGGTTTACTCTAAATTTCCTGAAATGAATCGCTATTTTAGCTTAAATTTCAGTTTCAGTTTTGTGATGAATTTGAAGTTTTGAAATATAATTTAGTTGAAAAAAATTATTTTCATAAAACTCCTGTAACTTCTTATATCTTTAAATCTTTTTAAATCTGACATAAAATATGCTCCCAACAAAGATTTTTTTTTTTAAGAAAATAAATCGATAGTAATTTTTACAAATTTAGAAACTGCTTATTAAAAGGTTATAGCTAATTTCATTTTAAACATTTTAAGTACGAGTAGATTGAAATAATGTACCTACTCTGACCGACTCAAAATTTTACCACTATTATTATAAAAATTAAAATTTTAATCGTTATAATAAAATTATTTGTTTTATATTAATCTCAGTAATAATGCCCGATCTTACCTTTTTTTCATTAATGATGTCAAGTTTCTACAACGATGGGGTGACGGTGTCAAATTGTAGGATTGTATATCACCTGCATTTCGGTGGACTTGACGTAATGATATCCAACTGTATATTTGGGAGATTGAAAAACGTAACCGCAGGAAACCGCTTCACTCCTCATTTTTCCTAGTAAGCCTGGAATATGATGCTTATTATAGGATGACTGCATGATTTTTATGAATGAATTATGATTCGTGTCGTAACGTTTACGGGATTTAATTTAATACGTGCGATCCCAATTTTATTTTACGTAATACTAAAAAACGTATTATCCTTTAGAATTTAGGTTTTTCTTACGTTTTCCAGAATTAAATAATAAAAAGAAATTTCCAGATACTTGGGAGATTGTATTTTTTTATTTAAAACTGTTTAAACTACCCGAAGTATTTTTAACATCCAAATTTCTTAATTCTATACATTATTTTTACTTCTCTCTTGAAAAATTGCTTTTTAGGGGCGAATTTTTTCATACTTTTTGAGAATTGAAAGAAAATATTAAAAGGTACCTAGTTTTACTAAATAACAAATTACCTTTAAAAATTAGTATCTTCGATTTTAATTTCTAGAATTTAGATTTCTAAAACTGTAAGGTCAGTTTATTAAACAAGATCTATCTTTTGAAATCCGAGGCAAAAATTTTGACTCAAATAATATGGAACAAATCTTTCAGAAGCTATTATATATAAAAACAAAACATTTCAAACCTTGTTTCCGTGACGTTTTTTATTCTGATATTAGTACTAGAATCCGTTCCCGATGCGTATACATTTTATTAAGATACGATTTTTGTTATATATTTACGTCTAACTTTCTAGATATATTTTATTTCTCTAATCCATTTTGTTTTAAAGATTAATAGTGATTCTGATCTTTAAAAGTTCCTTTCAATATTAAAAAAATACTTAAATGAAAATAATTAATACAAAACTTTACAATTTAATACATTAAATAAACTTTAATCGTTATATTAATTTAGACTTTGTAACTTAATATAATTTAAAAACAAAAATCTGTGGTTTGAGAATTTTTTTTTAATGGAGAGTGAAAGTCGACTTGAAATAGGATATGAGTGTTGTAAAACGTAGGTTACCACTAGAAGGGTCATACTAGTAAAATTTTAATTAAAAATTATGGTCGTTCTGTGACGGTAGACTACATACTGCAGTTTTCATGCGGTAAGCAGAAATATGTGTTTGGTGTGTTAACGTTACATACAGTTGCTGCCCGTAGTCTGTCGTCCTCTTTGCATTACCCCTTCACCGACTTCTATAAGTGAAATAAAGTTGACAACGCTCTGAACACAACTTGGACTGTAACTGTTATTATTATTATTATAACTACTCTACTGCTTGTATAATACGTATCGAGCTCAACTGTCTACATTGTTTGTTGGTTTCAGCTATTTACTATTTATTTGTCTCAAACGCAACGCTCCACTTCCTTAAATATATCTTCTTGGGAAATGTGCCGTATTTTGATTCGTATTCATAGTGAGTTACACCAACAGTAAGTCTGTCTCTCTACACTTAATTAACAATTTTTTTTCATATTTATTTTTAATTATTTTATTTTACGATTTCTGTTAAAAAAATTGATTCTTCATTATATATTGATATTAACAAAGATTATATATATTTTCTAAATTACAATTTATCTGTAGTCGAATGAAAAGTATACCTCCCTCGTTTTATGCCGAATTAAAAATAATCGAGATAGACATCAGGACTAAACTAATAAACTGAAGGATAATTTAATAAAAAAAAAAGGAATTGACTGCTGAAGATTTAGCTAACGTTAAGAATATTGTTATTGTATTAGCGATATTTTAAGATCTTTTTCCACGGACACTTGATATCATTAAATGATGGCTATTGCTGTACCTTCCAAAATATCTCCATTTTTTTATATTATAAATAACGTGTCCAATTGTAAACGATAAAAACAAGTTAATCGAAAAATAACGTGTAATTGACTATTTCACAGTGTACTGAGAAAGGCGTGGTGCTGTAAAGTAGTAGATCACACGGAGTAAAATTGAAAATAAAGTATCTAACGCTTAGCCATTAAGAGGCAGAGTGGAAACATCGGTGACGTGAGAAATAGAAGAGAACACAACCGACAGTTTGACCGAAAAACCTCCACTGCTTTCACTTTACCGCAAATCTCCTTTATACCTATCTAAAGAAAATGGCAGTTGTAATTTAAAACGAAAAATCTTATTAGAGATCGTAACGCGTACTTTTTCCACTTACCACCAGGAAATCTCGCTGCAAAATTTTATAAAAATCGAACAACGCGTTTGGCTATTACTGCGTAAAAAATATGGAACAGAAAAATTTCCAGAAGGTCAAGTTAAAAATAAGTCTCTTCATTTGTTCTTTTATAAGAAGCAAAACTACGTACTTCGTATTTCTCTGATTGTTATCGAGTAGAATTTATTACCAGTTAGAGAATCTTAATGAAAATTATAAATTTATCGTAAGGAAATTGTTTTGTATATTATATTTGCTTTATCCTAGAAGAATTATATTGAATTGTCACGGTATTAAATCACTTAAAATTGTCCAAAAAAGATGGCCAAAGAAACAGGTGTTTGAAATTTCAATCATGTTGTTTAAAATTTTATTATGATTACTTGAAATTTTCACAAAAATGCGTACGCAGCATGAAAATGTAAATACCATTTGCATTAATACAAGGGGTATTTCAACTCCCTCTTCGAAATGAAAAAAAAGTTTGTAAATTTAAAACAATGTTATTGTCATCTGTTAAATTGTTTTGCTAAAACTCATGAGGGGGAATTAAAAAAAAAACGTTATACCGAAAAAGTATCGATTTAATCCATTTACCTTTTTCTTTTATTTTAAATCTGTTTTGGGTGATAAAATTCCAAAAATTATTCTTTTTTCAGATAAAATTTCTTCAAACGAAGAGATTAATAATTTTGATTCTTTCTGAAGTTTTGGTTAAAAGAGATAGGCAGCGTTCGTGACGCACTTGATGGGTATAATGCGTTTAATAGTATAACCCATGTTGCGATAAGGCGTGTGCTGCAGGAATTTCGCGTACCGCAATATTTAGTGCGAATTATTTGTTCGTATGTTGCAGATAGAAGATTTATATGTGACGTGAACGGCGGTATGATTGAGCGGGTGGTCGGCAGGTGTGTTTCTCAGGGATCGGTCCTCGGACCAATCCACTGGAATATTACTTATAATGGCGTTTTTAGCTTCCCACTGCCCCCTAAAGTAGCGATAATTGGGTTTGCAGACGATATACCACTTGTCATAGAGGCACCCCGGAGGGAGGCCTCCCTCCCTCCGGCTGGGAGGCTCCGGGTGCCGCCCGGAGGGAGGCCGCCAGCAAAATCAGGGACTCCTACACTGCAGTTGGAGCTTGGGTAGCTGAGGCGGGACTCAGTTTGGCGCCGGAGAAATCCGAGTTTGTGGTTATATCCTCTTTCTTTCTTTTTCCTGTTTAGCCTCCGGTAATTACCTTTCAAATAATACTTCAGAGGATGATTGTATGAGTGTAAATAAAGTGTAGTATTGTACAGTCTCAGTTCGACCGTTCCTGAGATGTGTGATTAATTGAAACCCAACCACCAAAGAACAACGGTATGCACAATCCAGTATTCAAATCCGTGAAAAATTAACTGACTTTACTAAGACTTGAATGCTGGAACTCTCAATTTCCACATCAGCTGATTTGTGAAGACGCGTTCACCACTAGACCAAGCCGGTAGGTCGTGGTTATATCCTCTGCCAAGCGTATACCTACCCTGTCAGTTGAGGTGAATGGGAGAAGAATACAGTCAAAGAATTCAATAAAAAATCTAAGCGTATGGATTTATTTCCGGCTGAGATTTGAAAGGCACGCCATTGAGGCTGCTGAAAAGCCGGAGAGAGTCATGCATCATTTAGCAGGAATTCTACCTAACTGTGGAGGGGGGTGTCGGGGTCAACTACGGAGAAGGTTACTTATAGGAGTTGCATGTAGCACGCTGCTGTACGGTGCAGAAATTCGGGCGGACGTGGTGGGTTACAGAAAGTACAGAAGGAGGATTGAGGCCTTACATAGGAGGTGCTGCCTCCGGATTGCAACAGCCTGCAGAACTGTTTCTCTAAAGGCTGCGGAGGTCTTGGCGGGGATGCTTCGTGTAGACTTAGCGATCGCACGCAGGAGAAGACTACGAAAACTTGGTATATTGAATCCGACTGAAAAGTGAGGGGCGACTTCAGCGATCACGAAAGAGTTGATGAGGGCACGGCAAGAAAGATGGGATGGATGTGAGAAGGGCAGGTGGACCTATAGAGTAATAAAGTATGTTAGGAAATGGTCCGGAAGAACCCACGGCTCGCTGGATTTTTATTTAACTCAGTTGCTGGCGGGCCTTGGAGATTTAAAGTATATCTATTCCGTTTTGGGTTGGATTACTCGGATGGATGGCGCGACTGTGAGGTTGAGGAGTCGGCGTTTCATGTGTTCTTTATTGGTCCTCTTTTTAACGCAGAAAGAGAGGAGATGGTGGATGCCACTGGAAGAGAAGTAAAGTTTGAACCAGAGGAACTAATGGGGATTATGCTGTACGGTGAAGAATATTGATGTGCCGTTTCCGGATTTGCAAGAGCGGTAATGACGAAATTACGCACTATTGAGGAAAATCGTAGGCCAAGAAGGGGTCGCCGGAGGATGCGGTGGCGGACAGGCGCGCGGCTGAGAGCCTAGGTGGTTCCCCGTACGTGTGGGGGTCGCCTGAGTGCGATAAGGCCGTGGGCACTCCGCTCCGCGTCCGATGGTGGTTACCCGTGAGGTAAGTATGCTGTGAGGTATTCAATTATGTGTGAGGTGTTTGTTAATGTGATTGGATGCGATTGATTGATTTGTGTGGAATGTGAGGCGTGAGGTATGTATTTTGGAGTGATAATTGGATGTCGTGGAATGTGTGGTGTGATTTTAGTCTGATGTGAGGTACTTTGTGGGTCTGTGAGGTCGGTATCTGTTTACTGCGGTCTGAATATGTGTGAAGGCGTATTTCCCCCTGAGTGTAATTCATGAGATACAAATTAAGCTGGAAATTTAGTGGTTTTATAAGAAATTAACCTGAAATATTGAAAAAAAAATGATCTAAAAAGAACTACTATATTTTTTGTAGTCTTCCAGTATTCTGGATTAAAAATAAATAAATAATTGGTCTCGAAACACACTATTTTATGTTTTTTTATGTTTGGCTTAAAATAACTTTGTTAAACGGGTTCTAAATACATTTAAGTTTTAAAGAAAACTTGAAGAGAATTGATTCCGAGTAAATTGGTGCAAATAAAACCCACAGAAACTAAATAAGAATTTTGAAGAAAATTAAAAACAAAACATATTAAAACGACCTAGATTTTAACCAGGTATTAAATGAAACAAAATAATTAAATATTTTAGAAAAATGAAAAATACGGACACAAATAATAAAACCGATTTACAAACAGCGATTACACCCGAAGTACTTTACGCAGCAAAAAACACTTAAACTAACCGGAACGGAGATCTTGAAAAATTAGAAAAGATCGAAAGCAGAATTCTGAGGAAAATACTAGTTAAATCGGACAGTTAAACAGTTAATCGGAGTTCAAATTACGACCTAATAAAGAACTATATTTGAAAGTTGAAAAACCGATAAATGTTATTAGAAAAAGAAGATTACAATTCTATGGCCATAAGTCGTGGGATGGTTGATAACAAATTAACTACACAGATATTTGACTTGCTAAGAATTTACAAATATCCCAGATCGTATGGTTTCGGGAAATATAAAAAAATAGACACTTTTTAAACAGGTAATTCAGAAAGTAGTTTTTCAGAAAAGAAAATATTAACCGGTAGAACGAAGCGGCCACGAGAAGAGAAGGAACGACACTCGAAGGTTGAAAGAAGTGCGGGTACACATGAAGCATAACCAAAGTTGATTTATTGCATCCTCTAAAAGACTTACTCGAAAAAAAATACAACAATTAAATAAACTGCTGAATACGTCCTCTGTCAGAGTCGATTCAACACTCTTCCTCTTGTTCTGACGAACAATGTTCTTATTGACTTACCGATTTGTTTTATAGTAGTTGTACAGCACTGAAAATTGTCATAACTTACTCATATTTTAATATTCTAATTTTAGGCCAAACATAAAATATTCTGTTTTTCGACCCCAGCATTTTGTCTTTTACCCCAGATTTCTCAAAATTACTAAAAATATATTTTGGGTCCTATTTTTTTTTCAATTTTCAGGTAATATTTCATATAAAAGATAAATTTTCAAACATATTTATTTTATAGATTTTGTTGGGTACATGTACACCAAATTTCTTTAAAATATCTCAATCCGTTCTTACAATTTTAGTGAGAAATCATAAAATGGTGTACAAAAGGAAATTAAGCGAATTAAACACTTGTACACATGAAATTTTTTGTTTATTTTGATAACTTGAATCAGTCCCTTAAATCTGGCCAAAACCTCCAGGGGGGATACTCTGCATAACTTTAGTGTCTCTGTAAGAAATTTAAGGAGTGTCAGGATATGTTCATTATACAAGTGGAAATAAAGAAAAAACATTCATAACAAACGTTTAATTTTGTATTAAATTGTAGCTTGCGAAATATTTTGTCCTGATTTCTGCTTCAAGAGTAAAATGAAAATGTATTTGCATGGAAGTTAAATTTAGGGGCTAGATTTAACGGTTTTTGACTTGAAAACTTGAATAAAACAGATCCAGAACTAGTGTCGTAAAACACAATTTTTTTTTTAGGGATGACGTGCAATAATTTCGTTAAATTAATAGTAAACAAATAAAATTTTGCCCCAAAATTTAAATATAATTTAAATCAGAAGAAAATCTATCCAAGTAACGTCAACTGAACATGAAGAAGAGAATTTGACATTTTTTTGTTACACGCCGAAACCTGGCAAAAATACTGTATTATTATTTTAAACAATTTTTTTTTAAATTAAATAACAGAATTAAATTTTTTAGTAAATATTACGGTTAGTTTAATTTTATAAAAAGAAATTTGTATTATCCAATTATTAAGATGTATTCATTGCAAAAGATACTTTTATTAAAATAAAAGGGAATTTTTTTTTTTTCCATGTGATTTATTACCAGCATCACTGATATGAGGAATACAGTATACGGTTGACGTCGTTGAGCTGTGTGTTGCAGTGTGGTGGTAGTTTTGCGTTGTTACTTCCGAGTTGCACGTGTTTGGTAGTCTTGTATCTTGTGTTAGTTCGACACTCGCGTATCTTCTATTTTATGTAACTTTACGTTGTTACTAGATTATCGATAGACTAAATTATACGTAGATTTTGTTTTGTATAAAATCATTTTTGAATCTTGTTAATCAGTTCGGCATTGGAATTTTTGTTTGTGCTAATTACTATTAAATAAATAAAAGTATTTAACGGAACGTCTGCTACGTGCTATTCATACTGAAGCGTTTTAATTTAGTTTCTCGATAAGTTATTTATCTAGTTTAATTAATTTTCTTATTAGTTTATATTATGTACAGTGCGAAGTATTCCTTTTTTAATTTTGTGTTGGGTTTACGGATACATTTAATCACAGCGCTTGTCTGGTCATCAAACGATCTTCATTTCTTATATTAATTAACGATATCAAAATGAAGGTACAGTAAATATTTTTTGGGTTATTTTAATTATCTTATTTAAATTTTATTTCAGCAGTTATTGATTTATTATAAAGAAATGTTAAACAAATGGCCTTTGCTTAATTATAAGTAGCTAGATTTTTCTAACCTAGTTAATTGTTTTTGTTATGTTGCTGAATAAATTCATTTTATATTTCATAGTTATTATTATACATTAATAGTTTTGTTTTTCTGAGATGCATTCGTTATCCTTCAATCGGTCAAACGTACTGAAAATCATTTATCGCCTTGTTTGTATATTTACATCAAAACTTTATTAATTAAGCGTAATAATATTTTACTTCGGTTGTTAAAAATATGAGCCTTTATGTCTCATAATGTATATTAATACAAATATTAAATAGTAAATAAACTAGATTACATTGAACAAAACATAACAGATTAGAATTTATTAATTATTAACTTACACTATACGAGCGTTGTGTTTTTAAAGTAAAATTATTTTGAACATAAACATGATCGTAGTCGTTTAAAAGTAGTTACATTCACTTACATACTTTCTCATTTATTTTCTCTTGGAATAAAAATTTCTCCTTTAGTAATTATATTTCTTAGAAATAAACTGTTTTATTTGTGTGTTTAAGTAATAATTTTGAATTATTTAGGCGCGTAATACTGTAATAGACAATCATTTAGGAGATTTAATAGTAATAGACAATTATTTATTCGGTAAGCCGATTTCTGTTGTGGAGTGGTATCGTCTCGGCCTTTCATCCGGATATCCGGGGTTCGAATCCCGGTCGGGCGTGGCATTTTTCATACGCTAAAATTTCCATCTTCGTATTTCCATGTAAATGCTTATTTTGTAAGCTTCTGTGGTAATCGATTCGCCATTCAAAAGTAAATAAATGATTATATATTGAACGGATTACTAACAAAACTTATTGTTCTGATGTAGGGTTAAGTACAAGGCGACTAATGATTTTCAATATATTTGTCCGGATAGAAAAATAAAGTATATCTGTGAACGTGTCATGTAAACATGTATTTACGATACGAAAATTAACGGGGTCCCGCTTTTAATTTTGTTCCTAACCAACCATTAAAATTTGTGAAAGAGAACTTCGTATTTATTATAACGTTATTTTAGACGGGAAGAATTATTTATTTGTACTTCTAAACTTTTTGCTTGTTCAGCGTTTACTGGAGATCCGGGTGAAATTGAAATAAAAGAAAATATAATGTCGTGAAGTTGCCGGGTACAGTAAAACGCGTGTTCGGCGGAATAAGGAAGCAAACGAAAACATTTTTCCTATTTAAGGTTCCAGATCATTGCCGCGGTATCTTACCGCCGTTTGACTATTTCCCGTAATATAACCAGAGGAATTACAATAGTTGTAATTCCTATTGTAACTTTTCATTAAATGAACAAAAAGTTTGAAGGAATATCCGGTCGACTTATATAAATCGTTGTAAGGTTGGCGGAGATTTACCGTATCTCAACACAAACGCAACAGCGGGAGAGGAAATTCCATATCGGATAGCTGTTTACGTAAATTTCTATGGCGTCTCCTACATCATCTATTTGAACAAATTTTACCTACATTTGAAATTATTAGCATTCTCAATAAATAAGGGTATATTTTTCAAAATCCACGAGTATTATAATTAAAAGAGACAAGATTTTAATATGCGGATAATTAAAGGAAAAGGGGACCCGAATTTTATATTAACATATAAAAAAAGGCTGTGAAAATGGCCTTCTTGTACGGATTTTACAGCTGTGATTACAACTCAGTTTATTTGTTAAAACTTTTGGAGTCCCTTATCTGAGGATTACCATAATTCCTCGTGTAATTCACGCACTTTTTTGACCAAAATTTTTTATCTAAAAGTAGGTGTGTGATTTTTGCGAAAAAAAAAATTTAACATGTATTTATAATTAATCTAAAATGTGATAATCGCTGAGAAAATATTTATTTGACTGAATATTTAGTTTTTTTTTTAATTTTATTTTGTTGAGAATTATTGCGTATTTGCGGATATTGAGAGACTAATAAATGTAAAAATTTCTTTTAAATACAATTTGTTTCTTTAAAATTAAATAACATAAAATAATAAATATATATAAAGCATACAAAATAATAATTCAAATAGAAAGACAATATTGATTTAATGAGCAGGTTCAAAATACAGTCTAATTTACTAAAATAACGTCATAATGATTGGTAGACTGATATTGCATTAACAATAAGATAGTAGTAGAAAAATCTAAAATTCAAACGATTCACTTTTTGCATGTATTTACTTTTACCGTTTACAAGAAACTACCCTACGCTTTTTTAATAAATAGAACGTTGTAACTTTCACTATTGTTTACCGATAACTCGCTGGACGGCTTATTTTCAACCGCTATCTCAAATGGAATAATTGCGATGCACTCTTCGTTCGTTGTTACCGCACGCTTACTGTTATCGCAACTGCGCCGAACTCAGCCTTGCAGAACTAGTGACTCTCTCCGCTGGTTTCCGGTATTATTTATATCTCCTGGCCTGCAGAACCAGAACCCGACCGTCCTTTAGATTATCGTAGTAAAATAATTTTCTTTGTCCACACCTTTACGTTTTTCTATAGTTTTTTCCGGTCCGGTAATCCTTCTGGTCGAATTGGAGCTTTTGGAATTGCCACTGCGACGGTTTTGTCGGAATCAAGGGTAATTCGTTTCCGTTTCTGCAAGTTTAGAAATTAAATCGATTATTAGTCGAAACGGAATTATTATTAAACTATATATTTTCATAGTAAAATTTCAGTAAGTCCAACCGATAGTTCTACTTCTGATAAAGTGCGTCTTCAAATTGTAGGACGCACAGATAATCATTTTCTGAGAATTATTTTATTAAACCAAACGAAACTTCCGTTGTACGATATTGTGAGACGGCAAATACGTTTTTATATTTCATAAACGAAAAATTAAATAGTTCTGCGACTAATAAAAACTGTGGTGAACTTATTCATCGATACTTATACGTAGTTCTGGGTGGTTGTCCGAGCTCGACCTGTTTTTCCTTTTCATTAATAATTATTAAATTGTAATTAAATCTTCTGTTATTCCGGGGCATATCTTTTTCAATTTGTGAACGATTTTGTATGCTGTTACGCTTCTGATTTTGAAGAAATTTCTAATAGCTCTTCTTTTGGACCTTATTCGTCGCTGTTGAAATTGACTCGTCGGAAACGCCTTTCAGCCGAGTTACGTTTCTCTTAAGTTATGCAGTATCTGCACCCAAAATTTTGTTATTTTGCAGCTTACATGTGTAGTGAACACTATCCTCGGATAAAATAATTTGGTTTCGATTAAATTTAGTTAAGAATAGAGTTAGATTTGGTTAAGGTTAAGTAGAGCAAAAAAGTCTCGAATTGTGACGTCATCGTATTAATGACGGTAAGTATCCATCAAATTTATTAACTAGTACTTACACACCGACCTATCTAACCTTATTTCCTAAACCTAACAAATCTCGATTAAATTTCGCTTAAAACAAATTATTTACTCCGTAACTTATGTAAATCGCACGTTTACCAATACACACACCTTAAACTTAACCTAAATTGATTTAGTCTTAAATGAATCAAACCTGATTCTTAATTTCACTGAAATCAAATCCGGCGGGTCCGTAACTATATAATTACTATCTATTTAATTAACGTTGCTATTTAATTTATTTCACTCCTTGATTTTCTGTCGATTTAAAAAAAAACTGAAATCTTAACTTAAAGAAATTTTTAATTCGTTTACATTTTATCTAGTATACAAAAAAAAAATTCAGTTTTTAAGAAATATCTTCTAATTTGTAACTGGAAAAAAACGTTTAAGATTTAAAATTTCACGCGTATTCATAAATTAAAGATATTTGATTGCTCGTTAGGAATAAACCTCACGTTACCCGAAAACTCTCAAGTTGTGAAAAAATTACTTTAAAATCTTTAGCCGTTGCTGGTGTTTTTTATATAGAAAAATAATAAAAAATAGAAAAAAATTTGCCTAATTTACTACTATTAAAAAAAGTATAATTTCCATTTAAAAAAGGTAGAAAAATCGATTTGATTTTTTTTTGGGTTGTGTTATCAAAAACATTTTCTGCTTGGTAATAATTTCATAGGACGTAACTTTAATATTAATTTCGGTATTAAAATTATGAAGCGGTTTTAAGTTATTACATCATTATAGACAGTTCATTTTATTGAAAATATAGTTAATTTCAAGTGATACTCGTTAGCAATGAATTTAGACAATTCAATTGATGGAAAATCGCCATCAAAAATTAAAGTCTTCTTGTTACAAGCTTATGCTTACTAACGATTGTTAGGTGTCATTGCCTTTTTAATAGTCTAATTAATAACGTTACGAATTACATTAATAACATTACATTATTAATGTAATAATATTACTTTACATTAATAACATTACGAATCGGTATTTAAGTATCAGTAGTTCTTTTATTCTGTTGATCGTAAGGATTAGTCGAATTATAAACATCATTACTCTTAATAAAATTAAATTTGATTTGATTATTTTTGTATGTCGGTTGTTTTTGTGTAGCATTACGGCTATAACAAATTTCGATTAACAATCTTAAATGATTATCAGCTCTATTAAGGGTTTATGCGATATATATATTCTGTCTCTATTCGAGTATCTTATTTTTACACAAACACGCGCACGCACACAAAAATTCGCTTAATTAATTAAGCGAATAATTTCGTAAATCGAGTAACGGTGTTTATTATACAGCCAGTGCCTGTAGAGAACAGAATGATTTCACTTTTAGGGTTCAATACCTTATGAATGTCGGTTTGCTTAGCGTACTGAAAAATACATAACCGTTGTACCGAGTGGGCTGAACGGGAATTTCACAAATTACTAATAAAAAAATGGTTAAAAAATAAATAAATAAAGGTTTTTTTTTATTACTAAATGTGTAATATACATTAGAAAAATTAACTATCGTCCTTCTGATGTTAGTAATTTAATTATTGAATTAAACATTTATTCCGATAAACTTTTGTTACGAAGTATAAAATGAACTAGTTTTCAATCGACAACTCAAAGCGGGTCAGGACATGGGATTTGAAAAAAAGTTGTCTTTGATGATTCCCAGGAATGAAAAACGCCAGGCATTTACGAGTTAGCGATTAAGTTATTTATCGGTGACCCACCGGGTTGGTCTAGTGGTGAACGGGTCTTCCAAAATCAGCTGATTTGGAAGTCGAGAGTTCCAGCGTTTAAGTCCTAGTAAAGTCAGTTATTTTTACACGGATTTGAATACTAGATCTTGGATACCGAGGTTCTTTGGCGGTCGGGTTTCAATTAACCACACATCTCAGGAACGGTCGAACTGAGACTGTACAAGACCACTTCATTTACACTCGTACATATCATCCTCATTCATCCTCTAAAGTAAGTTTTTCTTTTTTCCTGTTTAGCCTTCGGTAACTACCGTTTAGATAATACTTTTGTTAAATATATATTTGTTCTGTTAAATATAAAAAAATATAAAAAAATCACCTGAAGGGTAGAATTGCAGACAACGATACATTTTAGAAATGTAGTTTTTAGTTATGAGTCAACGTTTCAAATCAGTAACAAGTTGAACTGCCGAATATGGGGTAGCGAAACCCCCGTGAAACTTTGAAGCACATTCTCGATAGCCATGTCTTTTGTGCCCTAAGCAAACAAATACTATACGGCCCGTTCTTCTTCCAGGAGGCAACCGTAAATGATATCGTTTATTATACATGGTTAAATAAAATATTATGCGTGTTACGTTATACGTGCTTCAGAATTTTCTAAGTTTTCATCCTCAGTTAGACGATGATGACCGAGATAGATGACGGTACTCTCTGCAAGACAGAACACCACCTTGCTACCGCATAGAAGTCCCAGATTTTGTTGATAATCGATTCCCAGTTCGGTGAAGGTCCAATTACATGATCACCTGGCTCCCCAGATATAAACTCGCCCTCTCTTTTGTTGTAGGGGTTTCATTAAAGGTCTGGTTTATGTCCACCTTTGACTGCTGATCTTGTTGAGCTAATACTTCGACTTAACGCCGCAGCTGCAAAGGTAACTCCCGACTTGCTGGCTGCAGTCTAGCACGAAATAGACTTCAGATGGTACCTATTTGTATATCGCATTACAAATGGAAGCCATATCGAACCAAAGTGAAAGTTGGGTGACAAACTTGATGTGATGTGTTTTTCTGTGAAAGGAGACCTCAATCGAATCTGTAGGTAAAAGATTTCAATAAATTTTTATATGATTTTAAATTTGTGAAGGCCTTTTTGAATCGCCCAGTACTCTGGGATTTTGCCGCTTCTGTCGCAGAATTTCGAAAGTATTCTAAATGTACAAACGTTTTAATAGTTCAAGTTGTTGCAACTCGTAACATTTCAAAACACGAATCGGTTATTACACCTACATCCTAAGAAATAAAGACCCTCCTCTCGTTTTTTGTAATCTCACTTCAAATATGAACTCCAGCTATATTAAATTCCTTTTCCATAATTACTACAGGATTTTTATCACACGATGTACACAATTATGACGTTTATTACGTCGTTCCATTTTAAATATGCTTCATCAGAGTCAGAGAAATTAGGATCTGTTACCTAATGAAAAATTAATTCCTCATAAAATTTCATCCGTCTTTCAAAATCATCTTCATAAAGTACATTAAATAATCTTGGCCGATTACACTGGAAATTCAGTTTTTTTTTTTAGAATTATAAACATTTTCTGTGGATTTCCAACCTAACGGAAGCCTTTGCGGTTTACATTTGAGGGATCTTTACTAATTTCTCCACAAATAGTTGATTTGTTCTGAAATGGAACTAGACAACAATGTACAGTTATGACACTTAATACCTACAAATCTAAGGTGATCTTAGGCTATTTTTCCATTAACCTATGCAATATCATTTATAAAAGTCTAAAGGAAAATCGAAGTACTTTTTTTAAAAATATCTCAATTTTACTAGACTTATTGTACACGTGAAAGCCACGAAAACTTATTGCAACATGAAGTACCTTAAAAAAACTGACGTATTGGTTGATTAACGATTTTCCAGTACTCTGTTATTTTTTAAGTAACGGCTGTTTCAGGAACTATTATTTAAGAAAATTAAATATTTCTTTACGTTCGTTTCAACAAGCCGGGTAAGAAAATGTACATAATAAGCAAGAAACAAGATCGATAGAGAGACCTTTAAATAAGCATATTGTTTTTCGTAATCTGTACGTTGCAATCTGTTCAACTAGTGAATAATAAGCAACACCCCCTTCCGCGTTCCAATGAGATGAGAATGATATGTATGACTTGTAAATGTATTGTTGTATATGGTTCGTGCAAGGCCGTCTAGTCCTGTACACAATCAGGCCGACCATTCCTGAAAAGTGTGGTTAATTGATTTTTTAATGGCTACAACCAACTCTTTTAAAAAGTCTCAGGAATTTTTAATTAAAACTATGAGTAAAATGTATTTAGATAAAAAACATAAACACACACTCGATAAAACAGAATACAAAATAACAAAAATGAATTTAAATATTTTAATTTAATTAACGGTTTTAATTCAAAGTTATGATCAAAGTACACCGATATCCGTTGTCTGGTATTAACATCCGCATAAAAGCCACTGACATTTAGTAGGATTTGAGTAAATGCATATGAGAAATTGTTTTTCAGATTTTGAACTTGTTTATTTTCTGTAAAAATGATTTGGTTATCAGCGAAATAGTCGATGTGGAATATACTCGTACAAATTCGTGCAGTGTGGTGAAACATCGTGTATGCGAAGTTTATATACAATAATTTAGATGTTGAACTCGACTCTACTGCGATGATACTATCTCCTGACACCTTTATTCTTTCTTTCTTTCTCTTTACACATTCTTTTATTCGTTCATCTCCTTCCTATGACTCTTCGCTTTATATTATATTATAGTAAGGTTATACCGAGAACCTCGCGTTTATATAGGTTGGCTCTGTTTAACTTTAGTATATTTGTGAAATCAGATATTTGGAAGCACGTACCCCACGTAGCGAGAGGTCAGTAATGAGCGACACGTTCGTGCCCCTTTTATTACCTTCACAATGCTCAGTTAAATTGCAGTGCTTGTAGTAAAGTCGTTACTTATTTTTTTCTTTATTCTTATACTTAGTTAAATTTACCGTCAACCTATCTAATAAATTTAACCTGTTTCTTACTTGGTATTGTTCATTGAACCGTAACCGTAACATAACGATCCGATTTTTGTATTAAAACTGTTAATTGAATTAAAATATTTAAATGCATTTCTGTTATTATTTTGTAATTTGTTTTAAGGAGTGTGTACGTTTCTTAATATATTTTACTTATAATTTTAATTAAAAATTCCTGTAACTTATTAAAAAGAATAATCCCTGATAGTAATCCCTGAAATTTTTATTTAGTTATATTAATATTGTCGTCAGCTCACTTATCCGAATAATGTCGGGTCAATGTGTGTTTCTTGATGTTTTCCGTCTTGTTTTGTAAATCTTCCAGATTTATTCCCAGTTTTTCCATATCCTATCTCTTATTTACTTTATCTATCCGACTCTTTGCTTTCGATTCCAAATCTTCTCTACAATTCTTACGTATAGTATCTGCGATATGCTCTTGTCCTCTGTAAACCGCTTCGTTCGGTACTATCCGCCGTTGAATTGTTATCTATAAATTAAAAAAAAGCGATTAAATATTTTTGTCTACGCGAAGAATGTACAGTAATTTTTCTTACAAATTAAACGGAACGTTGTCACCGTATGTTTTTAATAACAGCTATAGATTAGACAGTTCCGCATAGCGTGATTCACTATTATCGACTGTTGGGAAAATTATTTAACGGATAGTCTAACCAGCGTTTCTCAGCAGGCTTACACAATATATAGGGGGTTTATTTTTCTTTCGATGCGACTCGTACTGGTTCATCGCCCTCGGACGGTGATCGTTTTCGATCGATTTTATTATAGACGATCCGTTTTTAATCACCGGATGATTTGTTTCTGTAAAGGGTAGACTTCGTATCGCGTTTGAGTTGCGTATCGCAAATATTGATTGGTTGTGTGAAGTGATTTTTTTCAGATCACGGGGAATGAAACGTGGAGCTTCTTAACGATACGATGTGATTTTGAATCGTTGCCGTACCATTTAACATTTCTACAATCAGTCGCACACTTATATGTCGACCCGATTCAATTACGGCTTTGATATGATCTGCATCGACTTCAGTAGGTCGACAAGGACGTCTCTCATCTTTGAGAGAAAAATTTCGTACACTTCACGTATCTCTTTGCGGACCTCAGCAACTTTCTTACCTTTAGAGAAATAAAAAAGTAAAATATGTCGAAAACGTTTGTTTTTGCTCTCAAAATATTAAAATCAATTGTATACTAAGAGGTGCAAACAAAATTACGCGCAATTCGCTTTTACAGTATGCTAAAAGTGGCAGCAATAAAATGCCAATAGGAAAAAAATCGTTACTTCAAAACGAACATAAGCTATCTTTTTGTGAAAATCGAGGTTACTTTCCCGCTAACCTCATAGAATTTTATAAAAATTGTGATGATTATATTTATAAAAACTAATAATGCTGTTCAGAATCCTACCTGATATGCTACTAAAAAAAAAAAGAAAAAAAAGTAAAATAAAAGATCGGTCAATAAGTAGCTCAAATTGAGTTTAATATTTATCGATGATTTGAAGTTCCCTTAATTCAAAAATTGTTTGGTGTTTTTTTTTTTTTTTTAATTTAGGTTATATTATACTTACATTATCATGTAATATTATGTAGTAATATAAAACAACTTATGTAATTGTTTTTATCTGTACTAATATTTTGAGAAAGGTGTAACCTTCTGATATAAAATTTGTTCGGCAGGTTATATATTAAGAGAATTAATACATACAGAAGAAAAACTGGCTAAGGTGGTTAGTAATATTAAACGGGTTCTATTCAACGAAAGAGGTTAGAATTTATAAAAAATTAAGACTTTTATATGTTGAGTCTGCGTTCACAATATTTATTACTTGTTAGATTTATTTTAATTTTTAATACTGGGAAATTTTCCTTTGTGGAAGTTATCCTTTTGACTTTTTAAAAATAATTTACTTGAATTATTAATTATAACGGTACCCTTTAGTGTAACAGTGATCGGTGGACGTTTTAATATATAGATTACTTTCATTCTCACAGAAATATGAAATAGAAGAATTAAACGTAGATAGCGTAATTTATTAATGGAAGTCTTATCTCGGTACTATAACATTTTCTAGTCGGTATAAAATTTTATTCCGGTAATGTAAGCGACGTTAATATACGATTCCCATTTGAACATAGAAGTTAAATAACATTGGAAATTATAAGTAAACGGATAGCGAGCGAGTTTATATTCATCATACGCTGTTGGTATTTGTAGTGCAGATTTGCATTAGGTAAAGGCATTCTTCCATAAATATTCTGACAAGCCCGTGAAACTAGGAAAAGTACATGTAAAAGGAAAAAAAATAAAATTCTCGTTTTTGTAAATGTCTACTTAAATTGGACAAGGAAAAGATATTATTTGATATTTTCACATATTTTAATTTTCTAGAATGTATTTTTTTTCACCCGGGAAAGTTAGCAAAATAAAAAGTATAATTCTATTATCGAAGCCAAGAAATTAATTTAAAACTCCCGAATTAAAATTAGGCTTTTAAGAATCTAATCGCAGTTATCGAGGGTATATTTTTAATTTTTTTATCTATAACAAAAACTATACCTGTGAAAAATATTATTGGCATTTGGAAAATAGGAGTAACAAAGTTCCGTAGATCGTTGGAGATCATCCAACGATCCGTTTTGTAACCGTTACGACAAATTCTTTGGCTTTTTCAAATTGAGAAAAGATTTAACTTTTCAAAATTATGCCTTACTCTATTTCATTAATCGCTTTTGATTTCTAATAGAAAACCGTAGTTAATTTACATCGTATAATCTAAACGAGTAATCTGCTTTCCAAACGGATATAGCCTGCTGTAAGGTAATATAATATGCTATAAGGGCGATTTACTTTACTTTTCTTGTTCTAAACTAGTAAATCATTTTTTCGTTCGTAATCCGCGTATTAAATTAGAATTGTACGTATTCCATTTTTACTTTTCCGGCTAAATAATTATTATCGTATATCGGGGGTTATGCCGGTCTTGATCTCATGATCACCTCTAAAGAAAAAAAATTAGCATCGAACAATTTTGGAAGAACGTATATATGTTTGCACATTATTGCGTAATATATACCGATCGGATGAACCGATTTAGATGAAATTCGGTACGATAATTTCAATATACAAGGTAGACCAGGAAAACGGGAAACTTTGAAAGCGTAGTGGGAACATGTGGTAGCAATTGATGTCCGTGCTGTTGAGGCAGGGACAACCTTGCCATTTAGTAGCAATGGATCGGCGGAAGAGTTCGCAACGTACGTTTATGTGAAGGGTGTTATAAAATCGGTGATAGTTTATGTGCTGCTTGTAGGGAATTTTGGCATCGGTACAATTTAGGACGTCGTGATCGTGTTCTATCTTCCCGCACGGTCAAAACACGAGTTGAGAATTTTAAGCAGATGGGTTCAGCTTCAAAGAAGAAACCGTTAGCAGCTCCACGAATTCAGCGAACCCAGCAGAATATTGAAACCGATCTGGCTTCGTTCACGATCAAGAAAACAAGAGATTATAAGATGCCCTCGACCTTCTGCTCGTAAACACGCATCAGCTTTGCGCCTCAGCCGAAGAACCGTTCAAAGAATACTCCATCAGGAGTTACAATTCTATCCGTACAAAGTGTAGATTGTGCAGCAGTTAAGACAAACGCTGCGGTGGGAGTTCTTGGGAAAGATTATGGAGAAGATCAACTGCTAGCCCGGTTTCATTGAAAACTTGTGGTTCTCGGACAAAGCGTATTTCCATATTAACGGAAATGGAATGTAATGTAGTTTTAATTTTCAAATATAAACTTGCAAAATAAATTTTTATCGTCGGTGACAATTATTTCAAAATTTCCTGTTTTCTTGGTTCACTTTGTACGAGGCATCAACTTCATTTAAGTTTAGTCATAATCGATCAATTCATCCCAATTAATGTTTGTTTTATCTTATCCAAATCCCCTTAAAAAAATTGAACATAATTATTTCATATTTTTTGTCATTTCCGGACTCAAAAATCACATTTTTGTATTAATTTGATGATTCCATTTCATTAGCGTTTCACGATGGATATTTATTTGGCGGTTTCATTCACGGGTGTTGAAAAATAAGCCCATTATTTTCTCCCCTTTTCTGTCAATTATCTTTTGACCTGATATCTTCAGATTGGATAAGCCTACTTTTATATAATCTTATATAAGATCTGTGAACGAATCATTCATCCCGTTTAATTTTACTAAAATTATGTTGAGGGTGGGAATATACAGCTACTGTGATTCCCGCACATCACAGTTTTACACGTTTAGTAGAATACGTTTTTTGTATACTTAAATATTTCTTAGGAGGCGCTTACATGTTTGGTTCGTGTTGTTGTATCCTATCAGACCTCAGATTAAAAGGGCGAGGGCAAAAACCTTTTTTCCATTTTCTTTTTATAAATGTTAAAGTTTCCTCACGTTTAAAAATAATTTGCTATTTTAAGTTTTCCTCGAATTATGCAATTCTTTGTCGGCTTATTACTTTTTTTTCTATAATTAAGTTTTAACAGTAAAAACTTAATCTTACCAGTGGTCTTGCTGGAATATAATTTAAAAAGTTTTGTAAAAGCTTGCAAAATAACGAAATTCTTTTTATTTTGTAACATAAAATTCCGTTAAAAAAATTAATTTTCATTTTTTTCTTATCACGTAAGTTTTATCTTAAACAAACGTTACGACCTTGTGGTAGGACATTGCAATTGAACTTAAATTATTGTACTTTTATATATTTGCTTAATTTCTAAAGTTCCGCGGCTGTACAATTTAATATTTAAAAAAAAAATGTTAATTATAGGTAGTCAATAGATACGATCAAAAATAAATAAGTTGTTTTGTAATGATATAACACGAAAGTTTGTTTTTATTTTCGTATTGTAATCACCAGGTATAACCAATAAGGTAATATAAAGTCGAGTTAGATTAAAAATTTAGAATGCGTACTTTTCCTTAACTTTCTTTGGTTTTTTTTTAATACAAATTTTTGTAAAAAAAATGGAATCGCTTAGCATAATTGTAAAGCGATCTGGAAATAAAATAAGACCACGCATGACTTTTTTAATTAAACGAATCGTTACGCTTCAAACTTTGCGTAAAAGATATAGTACGTTAATTAGAGTTTATTTCGGTCTATTACATGCGATGGTGTGATAAACCACTGATTTAATGAGATTAATTAATCACAATTTAATAATTAATAATATATAATGGTTACTGATGCGTAGGCTTAGCTGTTCAATGGTCTTGTATCGCAAATAATTAATTGTAAGATATTGGGCGTGAAACAAGATTTAAGATTTTCTCACTTGGACGAAAAAATAACGGAAAGGATTCCAAATTTAGGTACAGGAATATTTTTCATCGTAAATGTTGTACTCCTTTAAAAATGTATGACTTAGAGTTAAGTTCTACATTTATAAAGGAGCCGCGTAAAAAGTAAACAGCCTGGTGAATAGGAGGACAATTTAAAAATCCGATCTATTACAGTTTATTTTTCAGAGTTAAAATCTAATGTAAATTTATAATTTGCTTTGTACTGTGATTCATTTGCACGTGACTTTTATTCTTCTCGTTTATTTATTTATTGAAATTTGTGTAATAAAAGCTATTAAACTCGCTAAAATTGTATTCAACGTAATTGTTTTTTCTTCTTCTAATAATTAAATCTGTTCCAAACATTAAGAGTTTTAATTAAACAAAAGGTAAAAACTTTTTCAATAGCAGCAGTTGATCAAACAAATTTATTTTGGTAGTCCAACTATTTAAGGTTGAAAAATTAAACTTTTTCAATCAACCGGGATTTCTCTAAATTATTTGATCGAGTAAAATTTAATTTGTTTGTGGTACAATCGCACATAATTAGGCGCGCGCCTAATTATCACTCACACACACACACACACACACACACACACACACACACACACATATATATATATATATATATATATATATATATATATATATATACACACACACACACACACACACACACACACACACACACACACACACACACACACACACACACACACACATACACACTTAGCGAGAAAGATATACAAACCACTTGCTTGTGAAGGATTCTATTAGGTAATATCTTAATGTAATTTAATATCTTTGTTTATCATGACGTTTTAATCGAGAGGTACAAAGAGATTATTATAGTCGCAGGTTCTGCAGGTGTGCCAGAAGAAAACAGGAACTGAATTTACATTAGATTAATACTACGCGTGTTCTTAATTAGTAATGAAGTTTGCTTCGTGATTATCTATTATAAAAAGAATCGACGCTAATTATTTTGTTATATTGTTGAAATAGTAGCCTACACTAAAAATCTATTATTTTTTTTCTTTTATGCACGCAGTCACAACTGATAAAACGGACAGACGCCACGTCCGAGTTATAATATGATGTTTTAAGCGAGTGGTTACGGGAATAGTCTAATAAATTACAGTACAGTATGTCTGATCGTCGCCGAAACGTCATTAGCTGTGGCTGCAGTTGAGCGAGCTCGTGTTGTTGCCGACTGGCAACAACACGAGCTACCGGAGAATTCAGACAGCATTAAACTTCTTTCAGTATCTTGCTACACGTCTCGATATCGCACGACGGTGTGCCGCATTTATTTGTCGTATTCGTTAACGTGTCCAGTTTTCCTTCTCTTAAAGCATCTTGTTTTGCGTATCTTAGTGTTATCAGAACTTCGTTGTTTTTAGTTTTGAAGATGTCGAAACCACAAAAATGTAAGCAAATCTCATTAAGTTTATTTCAGAAAGCAGAGATTCTTAGAAGAATTGACACGGCTAAAAAATTGATGACGTAGCCTCACTGTATGGAATCGGGCGTGCAACGATTTATGACTTCCAAAAAATGAGGTAAAAATAGAAAATTTGTAAAAAATAATGTCAGTGCTAAATGTGATCGGAAAACATTACAATATGTCGCGTTTTCGTTAATGGAAGATGCTTGGTTTATCCAGGAACGTTGCAAGTATACTTCTCTTTCTGGCGAAATCATCAAAGAAAAAGCAAAGCTTTTCTATAAAGAAATGAAGAAGTACGAGGATTTCCTCGCAAGTGACGGGTGATTTGAAAAATTCATGAAGCTCTATTGAATCCGTTTACTATCCACCACATGTGAGAAATTTTTTTGTGATTTTACTGCCGTCAGTCCATATAAAGAAAAATTTATAAAGACAGGTAAAGAGTTGGGTTTATAATGCCGATGAGTTGGCTAGTTTGGAGGCGCTACCGTAAAAACATTTGTCCGTTGTGCTGAAAAGAGCGCTTCAGGTCGCAAAATGTCGAAAAACAGAATTACGTTTATGCTTTGTTCAAACGCGAGTTTGATACTCGTAAACTTGAATCGCTTGTTATAGGCGAGTCCAAAATTACTAGGGCTTTTAAAAAGGTTAGACTTCCTGTAAAATACAAAAATCAAAGCCGAGCTTGGATGCCAAGAGAAATATTTTTTGAACGGTTTAACGTGTAGTTTGTGTCATCAGTAGAAAATTCCTTAAATAAAGACAGTTACCACAAAAACTATTGTTACGTTTAGATAACTGTACGGGGCAGCCGGATGAGGAAGACTTAGAAATTAAAGATGAGTTTATACGTGTCTTAATTCTTCGGTAGTATGTTACGGCTATCATTCAGTCGACGGATCAGAATGTAATCCATATGATTAAAACAAACTATAAAAACAGGCAGTTGTATAACGTAGTGAGTAAATCGGAAAATACGCCTCATTTAAAGCATTTAAAAGAAATAAATCTTAAAGTCGTCTTATTTGATCTCGCACAAGCATTGGAAAAGATTCCTGCCAAAACAATAGTGTGCTCTTAGAAAGATTTGTGGCCACCTCATCTTCTGTTACATTTATAAGAAAAACTATTGGAAAATTAACAAATACCGGCGACATCCGGAAGTAGTGATTTCGGATGATGATAGCGAAAACGTGACGCCTTCGTCATTGATTGGTATCGTAGGTCACGAAAGCGCTTCGAATGCGTTTAACGTTTGTATCAAGTGGGCTGAAGAAAATGAGGCGGCAGCTGCCGATATTTTAACATAAAAATGTTTGCCAGAAAATATTTTATACTGTCGTTTAAAGTTAAAAACCAAAAGAATACTGACGAGTATTTTTTTGTTAAGTAAGTTTTTGTATGTATTATTATTATTATTTTCTTAATCAAATTACATCAGTTATTCAAAGTAATAAATGTATATAAAAGTACGTAACGTTTTCTGTCGGTTATTCCATTGAAATTAGGATAATACCAGTAATTCCGACAAATTCCGGTAATCCGACATCAGAGCTGCCCTAAATGTGTCGGATTATCGAGAGCCTACTGTACTACGATTTGAACCTGAGAACATTCGACTTCAAAAATCAGCTGTTAAACAACCGTTTCGCCACGAGTAAACCACTAGACCGACTCGGTGGATTAATTTTAGCAAATTTCAACAAATTACCTATCGTTTTATTGACAATAAAATGCTTAAATACCCGACAAAAAAAAATAATTCGATGAAAGTAATATTTTCGGAGCATTTGACGATTAAAGAATTTTAACGGTCTTAATTTTGAAACTTTTAAAGATAAAATTTTCAACCTATTTTTTTTTATTTTAAGAAGTTGATTGGCGAATGTTCACGGAATTTTAGTACAATACATTGATTGATATGTTCCTAAATATAAAATTTTATTGAAAAACATAAAACGGCAGATAGAGGGAATTAAGCGAATTAAACATTTGTCCGCGTGAATCTCTGCGTTTATTTTGATTTCCTGTATCAGTCCTTCAAGTCTGGCAAACACCTTCCGGGACACTATAATATGGTGGTCATAATTGGCCATTCGGTGTGGTTTTTTTGTGAAAGTTTTTTCTGTTCAAATATTTTTATCTTAAATTCCTCCTTATCTATTTTATTTTATATATTTACAAGCCGCGACAAATAGAATGATGCTACCGCAGATACAAAGCGCTAAATATCTGTTTTTAGAATTCGGAATTCAGCTCTTTACTCGAAGTATATTTTCCATCGCGCTTTCCTCATCCGTAACAATTATTTCTTCGCCGAATCTCCTTTCCAAACTTCAGCTTACGATCAGCATCTCTTAATTGCCTAGCCGTCCACTAAGGTAGGTGTAATATAAACGCGTATATATTTTATTTTTTCTGTTGTCGATTGGAGACAGTGTATAAAAATTCCTTTCTGTCAGAAAGAAGTCAATTAATTTGTTAATTTACGATATATATATTACGTATAAGGCATTTTTATAATACTGCAACGAAACAATGTTAAAGAAAATCAGATGCAAATGGCATTCATTAGAGTTACTTTCGTTAGAAGTAATTTATTTTTATTATTTAATTACAATTTGGTGAACAGAATGAAAGTATACCTTCAGGGATGGATATGTTGAATTTTTTTTGAGACTTGTATTATACGTTGAAGTAATCGGCTGGCTTTTTGTCCTTTCTTAATAAATTAACAGGAAACATTCCTTTTTTCAGTTTCAGTAGCGATAAATACGTGTTTTTTTATATGATTAATTCACCATATAAGCTTCAAAGCTTGTGCACGGTAATATGAAATGGAAATTTGTAGCGTGTGAAAAATGCCATGCACGATCTGTATTCGAACCCGGATTTCCGGATGAAAGGACGAGACGCTACCACTTTGCCACGGATTCCTTAGAAAGGCTCTGACATTTTTGAAACTGCTGTTGTCAAGTTCAAGGGACTTATAACCGTTTGGTTGCAGTATATAACAGAATAAACGATTTTACTTTCCCGGCTAGAGCGATATTGCTGTTGTAGGAATTATAGCTGTAACCAGAAATTATCTAGATCGATCATAAAAAATCTTAAACGGTAGTTTTTTTATAAGTTTTATGCCTTAGGAGACATTTAAAAACGATTAACAAAAAAATAGTTTTAAGTAAATTATAAATAATATACAAAAAAGGTTTTTTGTTCCGACGCTTTCAAGTCCAAAAAATACATTTTTGTTAGACGGACGTTTGTGCGTATGTATGTGTCGTCCTGTATATGGTATTATAACTCTGGATCCTGTTGACGGATGTCCTCAATCTTGGTAATTAATACCTTCAGCGGAGAAAGAATTTTTCAAAAAATAGAAAAAGGGTTGGAAGTGTTTTGCCCGAAATAATATTTCAAGTCTTTATTAGGGTACTTACAAAATTTGAAGTTTTTTTATCGAAGACACAGATCACGAAAAACGGTTTTATTTAATATTCATCCCTTCACCAAAAAATGTTATATATCTTTTGTTTTTTAACCGTATCTTACTTCAGAAAAGAAGATAACGGGAATCTTCTGAATTGATATTTTCTATATCGATAGGCCTTCAAACCGCTATAAGCTTTTTTTTTCGATCCCAATCCGATGATCTGTCATAAAAAAATAATATTTTTTTTAATTTTTAAAAATATGTTTTAAATTTAAATCCATCCCGCAAATTACCCGTTGCATTTAAAATTTAAAAATCTTAATTTTTTGATAGTCCTTACTCTTTAGTATTCTTGAAAAATAAAAGGGTAGTCAAAAATTATCATCCCCTTCGTAAAAAATTTCAACTTTGTTCGTTTAGAATTTTGTATCTTTGTATTTTTTAAACAATTTTATAAAGTCGCTTTAAAAAGCGGAATACGAATAGTATCTCCGTCGCTTGAAATAAATATAAATGTAACGGTTCATACTACGGGAGAAACTTGAATTGTACATGGACGAAGAGAAAATAAATAATTTTTAAGAAACGGCAATCTGGGAAAAATCCTTTCGTGAATTGCAGCAGGAGTTATAGAAATAGGTGTCAACCGTGGGCACAACCGAGTGACATATCGACAAAAGCCATACCGTATTCACTCGCTGAACGTTTAGTTATCGCGTATCTTTAGAAAAAAATAACAACGCGAAACGATAGTTTCACCGTTCAACTTTAAGATGAATTATAACAAATTGTTTATAATTATAAGATAATAAATCGATGTTTCTTATTTAAATATTAGAAAGCTTTTTCCCCTCGTTTTTATTGTTTCGTCTATTGCACTCGATAATGATCTTTGGCGATGTTGTTGAATAGTGAAACGCTAGCGGGCTGAATTTAGGAGCGAGCGTGAACGTTTCAAAACTTCGAGAGCGATAAACGAAAGAATGGTCGTTTCATGTGTCGGTTAATGAAGAGTTAAGAAGAAAAGGGGAAGATAAAGCGAGCAAGAGAGAAAGGACGAGAATCAGAAAGAAAATAGAAATAGAAAGATTGTTTTTCAGATGGTTAAAGAGCGGTGAACGTGTGACAGAAGATATGCGGGCGGTATATCTCGATTCGGTTTTACTATAACTTCTGCTCTGGATAATACAAAAGCGAGGCTCAACTAGTCGTAGTACTGAAAGTGCGGTCGGTCAAGCGGTTTGTCGGTTGTTTTTGACCTCGTGTACAAATATCAGCGTATATTCATGCCTCTTCTCTCACTTGTAGTTTTGTTGCACGTCCGGTGCAATATGTCCGCCACTAGTCTATTACCCTTAACGCGCCACCACTTCTCTATCGGAGGAATTTTAATTTATTAACAACCGACCTCCGCTCTCCCAACCTCCCTTCTTTGCCGCTTACCTTTACCCTTTTAATTTCATTTCATGTCGTGCTACTACTGCTACTACTATATTTTAGTAAATTGTGTACAGAACCGTAAAACTTCCCGTTTTACTAGAGTCGAGTGGCGTGGCGTTTTGAAAAGTGAAAACTTTGGAGCTTTTACTGTTATCGTATTTGTTATATTGAAAGTTTAACATTATTTGCGGAGTTATTATTAAAATTTGTATATTATCATTGGCCGACCGTTATTATATGTTTTCATTTTATTTAAAATTAAATTTACTGGTACGCAAATATTTTTTTATTATTTTTCCCTACATCCCTGGGCCGGACATCCAATTAAGTATACTCGGCCCAGAGACGTGTCTTTTGACTCGAAGGCGGTCTTCCCGCCCACCGGTTTTACACTCGGCACGGCAGGTCAACCGCCCCGGTACTAGATCTTTTCTTGCCTGCCTCTAATTCCCGCCAACGAGGGCAAAGCCCGGCTATGCCGTTCCCCACCCCCGCCCACAGAAACCGGTCTTTATGCCATTTGCCTCAGGCCGGTGCGACCAGCAAAAGGAGCGCGCGCACCCCCAAAACCAGCCACACCGGCCGGGTCTAGGTCATTTAATTTTATCCCCGCGAAATCTCCCCGGATTCTCCGTCCCCTCACCGAAACCTGCACGCCAGGGCATACAGGCTCTCAGAGACGGGGCTGTCCACCTATCCCTATTTACGATTGAACCTAACGATTCCTTCGTCGCGCCTCCTCTTCCTTAGTGCGAAGAACCGTACCGGCGAAATTGTTAAAAACGTTTCAGTTCTGCTCCCTCCTTAGCGACCACTCTACTATGTTATTCGCGTTCAGGTTATTGACTGCTATGAATTGTCCGTATTGTGCCCATCTCCGACATTCGAACATCGTATGCTCTGCGTCGTCCACCTGCTAGCAGTAGTCGCAGTTGGGTGTGTCTATCTTGCCGAATCTTTTTAAATAGTAACCAAAACATCCATGACCCGACATCATCTGTGTTATGTAAAAGTTCACCTCGCCATGTTGGCGATCCAGCCATGCGTCCAAATCACTTATTAACCTTCTGGTCCAGGTCGCAGCGTTAGTCTCTGCCCATACTTCCTTCCATCACTGTCGGGTCATCGCCTCGGTCTCAGCTCTACTACATCCTTCTAAACTCACTTTCCTGCTCTTGATCTGAAGTTCTATCGGCGGGACCGACGCAAGCACACATATAGCTTCATATGACAGGGTACGATACCCTGCCACCACTTCCAACAATGCCGTTCTGTGCATTCTTCGCAGTATATCCTTATTTCTTTGTATCCTGATTGCATCAGCCCAAACCGGCGCCGCGTATAACGCCGCAGACACCGCCGCCTTCTTTCTTTTCCTGTTTAGCCTCCGGTAACTACCGTTTAGATAATTCTTCAGAGGATGAATGAGGATGATATGTATGAGTGCGAATGAAGTGTAGTCTTGTACATTCTCAGTTCGACCATTCCTGAGATGTGTGGTTAATTGAAACCCAACCACCAAAGAACACCGGTATCCACGATCTATTATTCAAATCCGTGTAAAAATAACTGGCTTTACTAGGACTTGAACGCTGTAACTCTCGACTTCCAAATCAGCTGATTTGGGAAGACGCGTTAACCACTAGACCAACCCGGTGGGTTAGACACCGCAGCCTACGTAAATATTACTTTTTTTTCACCTTACTCTCGGGCCGGACCCACAACAAAGCATAGCAAGGCCCAGGTTGTCTACTCTGATGTGCCTCCCCGTCCGCCGACGTAAATATTACTTAAATTTTTGTGACAAAATGGATTAAATTAAACTGGTAAACGACATAATTAAAAGCTACTTATTTTATTATATTAAAAAATTCATTTAAAAAAATGATAACAAAGCTCTCCTTTAAATGAATAAGTACTTTAACCGGTAAAATTACTACTTCATATTTAAAAAAAAAAAAAAAATTGATGCGGCCACATGATTTCCTTGTACGGCTATTAAATTACATATACACATTTTTTTTTAAATGAAAAGCGCGTAAAATTTTATTTCATTAATAACTTTTTATTGTCATTATAGAGTTAATATTTATTGTAAAAGTTTTTTTTTTTTACAATCGGAGGTTATTAATTAAAAAAAAGGTGTTGGAAGTCTGATTCGAAAAGATTCCCTTGTAAGATCCAAATATTTCATTAATTAAAATTTTATTTGGCTATAACTGTGGAACCGATGAATATAAGTACCAATCGTTGTAAAGCTCTCAACGGGAGCTTATTACTGCAGAAATTCCAAAATCCAAATTTTTTGGATTTTGGGGTTTTTTGGATTCTTTTGGTTTAGTCGATTGCAATCTATACGGGAGGTGCACTGCTAGATGTTGCAACCGTCCTAAATCCAAAATTTCAATATTCTACAGCTAATCGTTTTTGAGTTATGCGAGATACATACATACATATATTCTTACGTACAGTATGTACGATTAGTAGTCAAAATGGATTCAGGGATGGTTAAAATGGACATTTCCGTTGAAATCTGGAAACCGAAATTTTTCTCTATCGCAATACTTCCTTTACTTCTAACAAGGAAGTAAAAAAAAAATATCAGTGATATAGTCAAATTTATTTCTTGATTAAAAAAACAAAATTTTGATTGTTGTATACAGATGATTGAAAAGTTTACCTTTTACAGGGCTTTTGACAAAGAAATTAAAATAATTTTGAGATCTGTTCTACAAGGGAAGTAAAGAATGATATCTTATAAACATAGGTCCGAAAACGCTTCTTCCTTGAATTATAACCTGCGAAAAACTTTCTTCCGATTTCTTCCCTAAACTGATGTCATACTGAATTTCATGAAAATTAAACGAAAGAGTAAATTTAACGGTTTCATATTCGCGGCAGAGCGGCAGCATCTTTCATCCGGTGGTCCCGGGCTCGAATCCCGGTTATGCATTTTCATACGCTAAAACATTCCATTTCTATATCCCGCGTACAAGCTCCATGCGTATGCGACGATATTATCAAGCAATATCTTATCTAACTTAATAGATAAAAGTAAAACGGATCCCAAAACTATATCTCTTGTAATTTTTTATAAAATTATTGTAAAACATAACTTTTTAGGTTTGGTGTAGAAAATCTTCGTTAAATTGCTGTAAACGAATAAAATTTTACTGCAAAACTTGTAAAGGAGATTTTAATAAGTATTTCGGATCGAATCACGTTTTGACCGTCTGTTTATATTTTACTGATGAAATATATTATTACAGTAATAAAATATTTTAATAATAAAACTATTATTAAATAGTTTAGTATTAATAGCTCCAAAGGTAAAATAAAGCGATATTGAAATTTTTTGGAATTTAAAGGGTAAATTTAATTGTTTCATTTTGTCTTTTACCTGAAAAATTGAAAAGAAAACAGGTCCCAAAACTTTATCTTTTGTAATTTTTGAGAAAATTATAATAAAACAAATAATTAGTGTCGCAGATCACTGTTTTTTTTTTTTTTTTAAGTTTGTCGTACGTATAACTTTATTAAATTTAAAATGTTAATATATAGGATTTTTTAATAAAAATTGCACACATATTTTTTTTAATATATTTATTGGTTTTTTAAACATATTGTTATTTCAGGTTACATTTTAATCATTCTGTACAACTTTTATTGTTGAATTGTATTAAAAATATTCATAGATAAGTGGGTTGTTATATTAAAGATTACGGGATTAGTTTATTTGATTATGAAAGTCGTTTAATTCGTAAAATCTGTAAAAGGAAACAAATGTTGAAATTTATATAACAGGTAATTTAGGATGTCGTAAAAAGTTGAGGTTATAAAATATTAACCCACATATAGACGTACATAAAAAAAAAATTACCCGGAATTTTTCAAATTATCATTTGTTTGATCGTCAGTAAAAGAACGTATCGTTAAAACTATTAATAAAAAATTACTTCGAAATTAATTTCAAATTATTTATGTTAAAAATCTATCGGTTTAAAGGTTTTAATATAATTCTAACGAATGTGTAAATAAAATAATATTCCGTTTTGTCCGTGGTGATCGGAACACCATTAAACATCTCAAGTTGTTACAAATTATACTCATTCAATATTTTGACCTCCTATTTTATTGTAATTATTTATTACAAAATGCATCCTAAGCGGTTAAATGCTGAGAAATGCAAGAAGAGGATGGAAGGAATTTTTCTTCCTTCCTAGAATATTTAAAAAGATTTTGGATGGAAGAAATATTAAAAAAGATTTAATTTTTTTTTTGGGAGGGTGTCTTATCTTTATATCAGCGATTGTGTGAGGAAAGCATAAAAAAAATGTAATTCATCCTTTCTTACTTTTTTTTTTGTCTTCAGTCATTTGACTGGTTTGACGCAGCTCTCCAAGATTCCCTATCTAGTGCTAGTCGTTTCATTTCAGTATACCCTCTACATCCTACATCCCTAACAATTTTTTTTACATATTCCAAACGTGGCCTGCCTACACAATTTTTCCCTTTACCTGTCCTTCCAATATTAAAGCGACTATTCCAGGATGCCTTAGTATGAGGCCTATAAGTCTGTCTCTTCTTTTAACTATATTTTTCCAAATGCTTCTTTCTTCATCTATTTGCCGCAATACCTCTTCATTTGTCACTTTATCCACCCGTCTGATTTTTAACATTCTCCTATAGCACTACATTTCAAAAGCTTCTAATCTTTTCTTCTCAGATACTCCGATCGTCCAAGTTTCACTTCCATATAAAGCGACACACCAAACATATACTTTGAAAAATCTTTTCCTGACATTTAAATTAATTTTTGATGTAAACCAATTATATTTCTTACTGAAGGCTCGTTTCGCTTGTGCTATTCGGCATTTTATATCGCTCCTGCTTCGTCCATCTTTAGTAATTCTGCTTCCCAAATAACAAAATTCTTCTACCTCCATAATCTTTTCTCCTCCTATTTTCACATTCAGTGGTCCATCTTTGTTATTTCTACTACATTTCATTACTTTTGTTTTGTTCTTGTTTATTTCCATGCGATAGTTCTTGCGTAGGACTTCATCTATGCCGTTCATTGTTTCTTCTAAATCCTTTTTACTCTCGGCTAGAATTACTATATCATCAGCAAATCGTAGCATCTTTATCTTTTCACCTTGTACTGTTACTCCGAATCTAAATTGTTCTTTAACATCATTAACTGCTAGTTCCATGTAAAGATTAAAAAGTAACGGAGATAGGGAACATCCTTGTCGGACTCCCTTTCTTATTACGGCTTCTTTCTTATGTTCTTCAATTATTACTGTTGCTGTTTGGCTCCTGTACATGTTAGCAATTGTTCTTCTATCTCTGTATTTGAACCCTAATTTTTTTTAAATGCTGAACATTTTATTCCAGTCTACGTTATCGAATGCCTTTTCTAGGTCTATAAACGCTAAGTATGTTGGTTTGTTTTTCTTTAATCTTCCTTCTACTATTAATCTGAGGCCTAAAATTGCTTCCCTTGTCCCTATACTTTTCCTGAAACCAAATTGGTCTTCTCCTAACACTTCTTCCACTCTCCTCTCAATTCTTCTGTATAGAATTCTAGTTAAGATCTTTGATGCATGACTAGGTAAACTAATTGTTCTGTATTCTTCACATTTATCTGCCCCTGCTTTCTTTGGTATCATTACTATAACACTTTTTTTGAAGTCTGACGGAAATTCCCCTTTTTCATAAATATTACACACCAGTTTGTATAATCTATCAATCGCTTCCTCATCTGCACTGCGCAGTAATTCTACAGGTATTCCGTCTATTCCAGGAGCCTTTCTGCCATTTAAATCTTTTAATGCTCTCTTAAATTCATATCTCAGTATTGTTTCTCCCATTTCATCCTCCTCAACTTCCTCTTCTTCCTCTATAACACCATTTTCTAATTCATTTCCTCCGTATAACTCTTCAATATATTCCACCCATCTAACGACTTTACCTTTCGTATTTTATATTAGTGTACCATCTTTGTTTAACACATTATTAGATTTTAATTTATGTACCCCAAAATTTTCCTTAACTTTCCTGTACGCTCCGTCTATTTTACCAATGTTTCTTACTTAAGGGATACAAAAATATTGTTGCTTTACACTAATCGCCTTAGTTTTTTTTTACAGTTGTTATGCACATGCTTATCACCTGAGGTACAGGTGACGTTAATCGCAATTGCATTTTCTTAGAGTAACGATCATTATACGATCAGTCCTTGTGGCGCACAGAATGAATTTTTAGGGTTGAATCCACTACTCTGTGGTGAAAATGTTAATTTGAAACTACGTATTTGACTTAATGAAAATGGCAACGGGAAATCGACTCGGTCCTTATTTTTCCTAGTAAGATCGGCATATAACTTCCTGTATAGTTATTCAAGAGTAAAAAGTTTGAAGTCAGCCTTTGACATTTTATAGGGACGACTTAATATTTGTTTTCAGAATGTTATTCTTGAGATATTTCAGGCATTACCGAATCACCAGGCTGGAAGAGGATACAGAATGACACGTTTTTAATAGAATTGTGTGGTGATTTATTGTAGATGATTACTATAGAATTATTTTAGCTTATCTAAGTACTCTTATTGCCGATTTATGTATTTGTTAATGCGTATGATATTCCAGAAGTAATGGGTGATCTGTATGTTGTTATATCTCTGAATCGATAGACCAGGATGTATAATTTATTAGAACGTATCGAAAAAATAACGGACGAGAGGTAATAACAAAGAATCTTTATCGTTAAAAAATGTTTTGCCAGGACTCGATCTGTTCACTTCCCTACCGGAAGTCATCATTAACATTGTCTCCGACTCGTTCATATCGGTTTTTGCATAGTTTAATTTTGGTTTTTGTGGCAATAAAAACATTATTTCATAGCAAAGATTATGTGGAACTGTTATTGTAATATTAACTACCCTCAACTAAGATTTTTATAAATTTTAAATTATTTTATTCCGGCGTTTTTTAACGGTCTAAACGTAGTGGAATTTAAAGTTCAGGTTGTCGATATTTAAACCCACCGGGTTGGTCTAGTGGTTAACGCGTCTTCCCAAATCAGCTGATTTGGAAGTCGAGAGTTACAGCGTTCAAGTCCTAGTAAAGCCAGATATTTTTACATGGATTTGAATAATAGATCGTGGATACCGGTGTTCTTTGGTGGTTGGGTTTCAATTAACCACACATCTCAGGTACGGTCGAACTGAGAATGTACAAGACTACACTTCATTTACACTCATACATATCATCCTCATTCATCCTCTGAAGAATTATCTAAACGGTAGTTACCGGAGGCTAAACAGGAAAAAGAAAGGTTATCGATATTTGTAAGTTTAAAAAAGATATAAATTAGATCGGTTTAAACATTTTTTATCGGCAATATTTCATTAGCTTAAGTAGATTCTGCTATTTTTTGCTTCTAACGCTAATTAATTTTATTTACTCGTAATCAGATCGCTTTGGTTGAATGAATATACATTTCAAATTTTTATTTTGTTTGCTCTTATGTAAATATATATTTAGTATGCATATATTATTTTTTTTAAATTTATATTAGAAATATAATTTTTAGATAAATATCCAATTTTATAGTGATAATTAATTACTTTTTTTTTCTTATGAAACAGAGCACTTAACGTTATATTGTACGTTTGATTAGCAGCTTATCATATTGACCTTGAGTTAATGTTAAGTAATAATGTACATGGTAAAATAATATGTCTAATGTAGTAATTTTGTTAATTTATTATGGAATTACTTTGCTTTTTTTGATTAGAAGCTTTTGAAATGCGGTGCTATAGGAGAATGTTAAAAATCAGATGGGTGGATAAAGTGACAAATGAAGAGGTATTGCGGCAAATAGATGAAGAAAGAAGCATTTGGAAAAATATAGTTAAAAGAAGAGACAGACTTATAGGCCACATACTAAGGCATCCTGGAATAGTCGCTTTAATATTGTAAGGACAAGTAGAAGGGAAAAATTGTGTAGGCAGACCACGTTTGGAATATGTAAAACAAATTGTTAGGGATGTAGGATGTAGAGGGTATACTGAAATGAAACGACTAGCACTAGATAGGGAATCTTGGAGAGCTGCATCAAACCAGTCAAATGACTGAAGACAAAAAAAAAAGTTATAATATTCAACATAACTATACTAATAAACTAACTTCAACTATTTACGTACTAAAGTTTTAATTTATATACCTTGCTTATAGTAATACACGTTACCTACCTAAATATGCTATTTTTTTCTAAAATTTCGTTTTGATAAATAATAACGATGATAGCAATACAAAATTAGGAATTTTTTTAAAATGGGAAAAACTATTGACTATAGTAATTCAGTGGAAAAATATTTATCTTGTATATTTCTTTTTGTAAATAATTATCATTTCCTTTATTTATAAATAATTGAAGTGATCGTAAAATCTATGATACCGATATATATATTTTAGAGGTAGTTTCTAATAAAAATTATATCAAAAAGAATAATAATCGACTTCAACACAAGATATATATTAAAATTGTTGATGTGAACACACCACATGACTTCGTTTTACGCCTATTAAATTTCATATAAACATGTTTTTAAAATGAAAAGTGAAATTTTATTTCATTAATAACTTCTGATATTTTTCACACTAGATCGGTTATTGATATGCCAAACGCCGAAAGAAATGCGGAAAATCTTTCCATCCTGAATGTCCGGAGTTTTTCTGATCAAGGCTACATTTTTCTCATACGCTACCTAATTTCAGTTTCATATTTCTACGCAGAAGCTTTGAGCTTATCCGGTAAATTATTTATAGAAAAATAAATAATTAAAAAAATAATTTAACGCTGTACTTAAGCAAAAACTTTCAACCCGGTGGATTATCAGAAAGTTAAGAAAATAAATTCCGTATAAATATATAATCATATCATTAATTGTAGACAAGTTTAAATTTCCGTGTTAATAGTTTCGTTGTTTTCTTTATAATGGACGTAATTCTGTTTTACGTTACATGCTTGACGTTTTTATTGTTAGTTTTTCTATCTAATTTAATATTATAGCAAAGCAGATAATGATGGAAAAGTTTGTTGAAGCATTTACTTTTTCAGTTAAAGAGAAATATTACTACGGTTTAAAAGTTAAGCGTAGGTTGTAGAAACGGCTCAGAATCAATTAAGAAAGGAAGTAAACGTGTAAAAATAGATGTAATAAAAGAGGAAAGAGATGGGGAATTGCAGTATTTAAATAAAATTTACTAGGAGCATATCTAATGGTATATTTCTGATATCTGTGACAATCGTAAGGATAGCTTTATGCTTCCTTTAATACAGTAATATGTTCATCGTGCGAGTTATAGAATCGGTAACGGCTGGAGACAACCGTTTTGTGGAATACCGCTCGACCGGTATGTTGTACAGTCATTTGTTTCGGCTGACTCTCCGACATGTTTCTTTGGTTTTGTTGTATATCGGAGGCGTACCTTCTTCTGGACAGAAGGTAGACCTACTGTCAAACTAATTTATTACTTTAATGGTCCCTTTTCTTCCTTTATATATACTATTATTACGTTTAACCTGACTAGAAAAATAAACTGAAATTGATTTCACGCGGTGTCCTTGTAGTTCTTATTCTTAAGGAAGGATATAATTGATTATTTTAACTCAAAGCAAAAAAGGACATCGGAAGAAAATTGTGATGTATGATTTATGCCCAGAGAACATTTTAAAGTATACTTCCTTCCGACCAAAAAAGAATAACATTAATTATCTGTAGTAGTAAAAGTTTCAAAGATTGTATTAAGCGTTTAGTGGAAAACTTATTTTTTCTTTTCAACACAATTACTTTTCCTTTTGGAGTCTGTTCAATTTTTGTACGTTTTACACGAACGTAAATAAAGTTAAAAATTAGTCGAAAAGATACTTTAAATTGGTTTTTTTTAGTTCTTTAAAAAAGATTTCAATAATGAAATGAAAATGCGAGGTTAAAAAAAAAATCCTGCAAAGTATCACATGACTTTCCTAACAACGTCATTCAAAAAGTACTATTGTAAATTAATTTAAAAAACTAAGAAAAGGCTTCCGAATTATTTAAAATTTGGGAACCCAAATATCAAGGGTTTATTTTATTGATTGTGATGATTACCAAAATAAGTTTAAGGATCAAATTCCCAAATTCAAATTCTCAAATTCTTTTATTTCTTTCACTTTTACAAAATTAATAATTAATGGAGTAATCCTAATACTAATTATAATTGTACTCTAAGGTTATCTATTCATAGTCTAGAACCAATATTAAAATTGTTTTATACTACAATTTAATATTCATTAAATTGTAGTATAAATTGTAATCAAAATCTCGAATGGATTTTGATTTTAGTGGCTTCTTTACGGTTTGGAGAAAATTTAGGAAAAAATTATTTATAAAGAATCGATCCTTTACGAAAAAAAAATCAATTTAGACGAATCGTTAAAAAAAATTGAAAAAAGTAGAGTAAAACTTTTACGAAAGTAAAGAAAAATTTGCTTCTCATTTTGGGTCCGGAATATAATATAGGTGCCAATTCTACTTTAATTTTAATTGCCCTTTAAGAGATAAAGGAAAACAAAAAAAAAGTTTCATAAAAAACTAAGAGCGCTAAAAAACAGAAAACAGAATATACATTTCTTAGAGGTGGGGAATAAATTGTGAGAAAAGGTTTTTAAAAACATTCATATATAGGTTAAGGTTAAAAAATTTGCTTAATTAAGATTTCTCTAACTCTAACACGCTCTTGGATAAAGGCTAAAATAAGTAAAAGAAAATTTTCAAAAAGCATTTCAGCATTTTAGGTCTAGGATCTATAATTTAAAAAAAATTTAGACTTTTTTGATACCCATTGGGTTGGTCTAGTGGTGAACGCGTGTTACTAAATCAGCTTTTTTAGAAGTCGAGCGTTCCAGCGTTGAAGTCCTAGTAAAGGCAGTTTTGCTTTTATACGGATTTGAATACTACTTCGTGGATACCGGTGTTCTTTGGTGTTTGGGTTTCAATTAACCACACATCTCAGGAACGGTCGAACTGAGACTGTACAAGAGACTACAGTTCATTTACACTCATACATATCATCCTCATTCATCATCTGATGTAATACCTGTACGGTAATTACCGGAGGCTAAACAAGAAAAAGAAGACTTTTTTGATAGGCTCTATTCATGAAGTATAAACTTATAACAATTTTTTTGAAACGTATATTAACCGAAGGGAGTAGAACGAAAAAACAATAAAATATTTATTTCTATTTTAAGTGTGACGGGAGTTGATTTTTTGAAAATTAAGTTTTTTGGATTATTTAAATATGCACTTTAGGTAAAAAATTTGTTTTAATAAAATCTTCTCTAAAACGCCTTTGAAGAAAATCGAAATTGGTTTCTCCGCGACATCCTCCGCCCCGTTAACGAATTTTGAAAAATTAATTATCAATGACATACACAGAAATATTTGAGCCAAATTTGAAGAAAAACGGTGTGATCAATCCAAAGGTATAAAGCCAAATGCACTGTGATATACATGTGTTTTTTGTTAGTCTAGATCAGCGATCTCCAAATGTTTTTGTTCACGTACCCCTAAGCAAAAATAATTTTAAGTTGTACTCTATATAATATATATATATATATATATATATATATATATATATATATATATGTGTATGTGTGTGTCTGTGTGCGCGCGCGCCTGTGTGTGCAGTCAAGAATCAACTAATTTTTTATTTATACTACTTTGTCGTACCACCAAGTATCAATCTGCGTACCCCCTGGGGTACGCGTTCCTCACTTTGGAAACTACTGGTCTAGATGTATTAATTGGACCCTAAAACGTAAAGATTTGCAAAAGATTCATTACCCCATTTTTTCTATAATTTCCCTTTGACATAGTGATTCTAGCTTAGTAATTAGGGAATAAAATATGATCATCTTCAGTTTTTAAAATTGAATACAATTTTTAGAACCGAAGTAGTTGAAGCTAGTTAGCTATTCAGCTTCAAACTGATCGATTAACAAATAAAGATAATTATACAAATATGTTTTTTTCAATATGTTTGTCTAGACATAAATTGACTTATTAAATTAAATTACTAGATATCACGTAAAAAAGAGCATTTTGAGGAAAATAAAAGACAAAAGTTTAATTTTATATTCTTATGTCTATCGATAAATTAAAAATTTCAAATAAATAAAAGAGAAACTATTGAGAACATTTTTGAGTATATTTTATAAGTTAATATTTATTTTATATATATATATATTCCTCCCATTTACTTCCTTGATCACAATTAATAAGATTTAGTTGATTTCATTAGTCAAATTTTTTTAGTTCATTGTAACAATAGCTAGTTTACTATAGTCTTCATTATTCTTTGATTTCTTCTTCTTATTACAGTCTATATTCATTTTTCAACCAGTCACTGCTTCCCTTTTTTTATTTGTAACATTGTACTTCTTTAGTTAATGGTAACTCTGAATTAATAGCTTGTAATATTTTAAATTATTGTGCTCGTATTTCTGACAAAGGCGATAATGATTATGACTGTAATATAATGTAATGTAATGACAACAATAATAATAATAACAACAATTTTCCCTTTTTTGTATCTGTCCTCATTATTAAATAGGATATAAAAAAATATGGCTCTTCTAAATACTCGTAGTTTTTATTTTACAGATTTAGATTAGATATAAATCTAAATTTTATTTTAACTTTTAAAAACTAATTTTTTTAATATATTCATTTTTTTTCATTAATCGTATGACCGGTTTGAGGTTGCTTTTCACCAGTTTCTGTTCCACGCTCATATTATAATTTTAAAATATTTATTACGGCATTATTTGAGAATAGTTTTTAAGAAATGTCTTAAAAATGAACTCTAAATACTCTTTATTTGAAATAATCTAATATTTCACGAGTTACGCAGAGCCATTCACAGAGAATATCACAAACTTTCATAACATTTTCTGCTGGCGAAAATAAAGAAAAAAATTAAAGGTAGATTCGGAAACGCTCGTTAGCGAGTATCGGCTGGCAAAAACTTTCGTCCTGGTTGCTGCGAATTCGGTAAAATTAGGTCAAACTGTAATTTTTTGGACTCAAATTAAGGGGTAAGTTTAGCGGTTTCGTATGAAATCTGACCTGAAAATTGAAAAAGATAGGTTAAACAAGGGTATTTTTTGAGAAATCTCGGGTAAATACAAAAGATCGAGGTCAAAAACGTAATTATGTTTGGCGTAGAATAACGTTGTTAACTTGATATAAACACATCTCTGTCAGATTTTAACTAGGAAACAAAATTGTCAATTTTACAAAACAAAATAATTAAACGTTTAAGAAAAAAAAAGTACAAACACAAACAATAAAGCCAACCTACAAACGAGAAAATCTCTTCTACTTAAAAATCTGCCTTATACGTTTTGTTTTTTAATAAACATAGAGATTTTTATGATTGTATTTAGATTCTGTGAGCTTTATACATAATCAAATTCTCTCTTTATTTTGTTTAAAACTTTTACGTGTTTATTATCCATTGAATAAAATTATTTTACACCAAATGTAAAATGGTATGGTTTTCGACCCCAATTTTTTGTCTTTTACCCCAGATTTCCCTTGGGTTATTTTTGAAACTACAAAAATATAATTCGGAGGGACCTATTTTTTCCAATTTTTAGTTCATATTTCATACAAAACCATCAATTTACTCCTTAATTTGCATCGCAAGAATTACAGTTTGGTTTAATTTTATCGAAAGCGCAATCAGGACAGGTCCGGAAGTGTTTTCAAATCTATGTTTATATGAACTTTCTACTTCATTTTCCGCAGTAGAACATGTCTTTAAAATTTGTTACGTTCTTCGTGAATGCAACTTTCTATGTCGCTTTCTAACTACTATTTTTTTTCTCCTAAAATCTTTTCACTTTTTAATTTAACGTTCCCAGCTACAGCTTTTTTCCTTACTATACAGCAGTTACAACAGGAAAATATATAGATCGGTTCGAAATATCAGTAACGGGTTTTTTTGCGAATGTCGACGTTTCACGATCCTCTTGAGTCCAAAAATAGTTCAGGAAAACCTTAAACATTACAGGAAACTGTATGTACGTTTCTTGGCTTACGATAAAAAATGTTAAATTAGACGGTTAATGATCCTTCAATACTTTTCTCTGCAATCTCGTTTTAATTTGTAAAAAGTGCGTATTAGCCTCATGATATTATAAAATATTCACAAAATGCTAGTTTACATCCACAGTAGCGCCACATTTAAATCTCTCTCTTTCATACTTTTTTCTCCCCCCTTGATTTCACCGGATGATATAAAGAAAAGATGATTGAGAGAAAGAGAAATTTATCCGCAAAGAAACTACCGTTTTGTTTTTTTTTTTCTTTTTAACCTGAAGGGTAGTAATTTCAGTTCGGTTGAATCTGGTCGAAATAATGTAGGTGATCTTTCCGTTCAGAACTTTTTTTTTAGCCTTTGGGACCACCGTTAGGTATTGCTTCAGAAGATGAGATGAAATGAGAATTCTGTAGCGAGTGAAAATACCACGCCTGATTAGGATTCGAACCCAGGACCTTCGGATAAAAGGCAGAGACGCTACCACTCGCGCCACGGAGGCCAGGCATTTTTACTTCCACAAATTTCTATTTAGGAAGTGAAAAGCACAAGTTAATGACTCAATAAGTTTGCGTGGACCGTGGTTTTCCTCCACAGATTTAAAAGTTAGCCAAGAACAAGTTATAGTTCATCCCAGGAATTGTTTGATGTGCGTAACTATTTAAAGTAATATAAACTGATCGATCAGATCTCCAGGTGGAGGTGTAAATGAACTTATACATATTGTGATGACATTTTATGAAGTACGGTGTAAATAATTTGAGGGCAATATCAGCATATAAAATGGGAGTCTAATTGGAATCGTCCTAACCATAATTTACTTACGGTTATGAAGGAATTTGTGTTTTGGAAATCTGTTTTATTTTTGTTTCTTTAGTGCACCGATTTGAGTAAGGTTCAGATTGGTTGATTTCTAAAAGCGTTGTTTTTAAGACCAATTATATATATATATTCGTTCGTCCTTCCCGTCTAGCCATGGATTTCTTGCCCCCTGGTCCCCCTTTTCTTCATAAAACCCTTGTAAGGATAATAATGATAAATTAAAAAAATTAAATCCTAATCAACTTATAAAATCTATCAGTGTATTGTAATTTCTTTAGAGAAATAGATTTTTCAGTACAGGATCCGAAACGTTGAGTGATCTGAAGAATGCGGGTTTAAAAATAGTTTTTCTCTATCTTAAAAGTAAAAGTGATATGTAGTTACGTTCTTCGTACGGGTAAAAATGTGTTTTTCCCGGTTCTTAGCGTTATCCGACCAACACCAGTAGGAGGTGGCCGTACTTCGTTTCTCTTTTTTTTTCATTTTTATTTCATGTTTTGTAACCAGGTAACCGGAGAGAGGAGCAGCCAGTTACTTCGAACATTCAGGAACAGTGGCAGTAGCTATGTTGGTTGAGCCGCGGCGCCGTACACCGTCTAACCCCTTATAAAATCGAAATTCAAAAAATCCGAAAATGGTTTTTCCATATTTATCTGAAGAGTATTTTCAAGTCCAATCGAGTGAGTATCTCGTCGTTTAGTATGTTCGGAAATGGGGAAAATTTTCAATCATTATTAAAAAAGTTTTTACTTTTCTTCACCCCTTTCGAGTTCAAATTTCGAAAAAAGTAGAAATTGGATTTTAAATATTTACATGAAAGTTACACAACCCAAAAAGAATAACATGTATACAAATTTGGATCAATTTATCTTCAGTAGTTTTGCTGGTCGTTGATTGTGAATCACTCACGACATCTGGTTTTAGAGGTACAGAGATACATTTATAGATATAGGTATGTATAGATTATAGGTACAGAGGTATATATAGATACAGTGATATATATATATATATATATAGTTTGGTAGATTTATATATTAAAACTTTTTACTTAAAATATTCATATATATATTTTTTTAAATTAATTATATTTGATTGGAGCTACAGTTTATATTTAGATTTCAAATATGTGCAGTGATCATATGAAAATTTTTGCTAATAAATATTGCATATATTGAATGGAATGCATTCCAGCACGATATTCAATCCACCAGCTATGCACTTTAATTAAGCTTTCGTCGCGTCTCTTCAACCCTTCCACAACTCATACCCCTTTTTAACCGTATTACTATTTCAATCGGTCCATTCCACGCAACCACACTTTCCCGATGCTCTTTGCTGTTAAAGTCTAATTTTGCTTTAACCCGTAATAATATCGGGAGATATATATTCATTTGCACAATCTACGTTAGAAAGGTTTTTACGATTGGAAATGGCATTTTGAAATGACATAAATCAAACATTTATTATATTTTTTGTAATTTTTATTAAAATTGAAAATACGTATGCACAGCATTCACAATAAAATTTTTAATTCGTTTAAAGATTAAGGGATTACATAAAACACATATTTTTAAATAAATAAACGTTCTATTTTTAATTTATTTATTTTACAGTATTATTTTCCGGCATCGTAATTCTAAAGCTATGTTGCAAGAAGGTAATCATGGTAGTCTGTCAGAAAAATTCGATATGGGTTTTTCACATTTCTTAATGTTTCATGACGCAGTAGAAGGTATTGTTCCTACGTACGTAAGTGTGTACGTGTATTGGCGAGTTTGAAGCTTAATAACTTTTGATTGGATAAACCGATTTTGAAGAAATGTTTTACCGAGACTCGTGTATATGAGGCAATTTGTAGGTAAAATTGTGGGGTCGTATTTCCAGGAGGTGGGTATAGAAATTTTTTTTCGAACGGTTTCTCAAAATTTGGTAAACATAATCCCACTTTACATAAAGCTCAATACATGCCTGTACGCTTATCTTAACCATTTTTGTTTTAAATTTTGCTCCAAAATTTCCCCTTCTCTAAAAACAGAAAAAGCTATCTTTTTATTTATTGCCCATCTTTTAACCGAATTTTTTTGTCTTCCTAGGCATAGTAGTAGTAGTGCAAGTGACACCCCACAAAAAAAAAAAAATATATATATCCTTTGGGAACAATTTTGTTGGTGGGGAAGCCGATTAAAGTTTAAAAATATTGATTTCATATTGATATTTAATTACTTTTTTTGGTTTATTTAGACTTTTAATATTATCAAGATTTTAAATAATAAACTTTTAATAATAATATTATATAAAATTTCATTATAATCCTCTAAGCCTAAAAAAGAAATCTTATGTACATTTTATTGGTTGTAAATTTTTTTTAGTGGAATTTGTTTTAGTTTTTGCATTAAACTACATTGATAAATCTAAAACGTTTTGGAAGGTAATTTTGGAGGTGGGAGAATAGAAGAAATAAAAAATTCAGATTTTTTATATTTTTAAAACTTTTTTGGCTTTTAAACAAGCAATGATAATGTTTTAATAAAACGTCATAAATTACCTCTACCCCAAAATATCTTAGGCGATTTTTTTCATGTATAATTATTTTTCTACTATATAAGAATAAATAACCGATCCCAGGAAAGTATCACAACTTTATTGTCAGTTTTTTATTTTTTGTACTATATATTTATGAATGATGATTTTGTTATGTGTAAAAGCTATTCATGACATATTTTGTCCGAAAACAAGCTATCCCAGGGAAGATGTTTTATCAACATTAATAAAATTTATCTAGTATTGGATGTATTTCCTAACCGGTTTGGTGTCTAAATTAAATCGATTGCGTGTTCGTATTTAGTATATCTTTATGCCCGCTTAGTTTACTTATCGGTAGGAAGTTTTTTTAGTGTTTTAGCAAAATTTTGATTATATTGAGATGAAGCTAAGATTTTGATTTAGTATTAATGATTTTGGGAAGTATAGTTGGCAGTGTAGCTAAGACGAGTAGCACAGCGAAGGAAGTAATATAAGTCGGGAATAAAGCATAATTTGCCTTCTTATTAAAAGCAAGTCGGTTAGCAAAATGCTAAAGCTGTAAATATACAATACTCTAATAAGGCCGTTGGCTACTAATGGATCTGAGACCTGGACGTTGAAAGTAACTAACATTAATATATTAAGAGAAATTTATAGGGCCAATTTATGTCCTTAGCAGGAGAATGGAGAATGGAATATCCCCCCACAGTATGGAGGTAGACAGAATAACTGAGCGAGAGGATCTTGTACGGTGTTTGAAGACTTATCGAATGCGATGGCAACATGTTACAACCATGACTGACGTAGCAGTGCCCAAAAACATATAAATTACAAAGATATACGCTGTAAAAAATATAAGGGTAGACTGAAATCGGGATGGATGGATGATGTATAGAAGGCAAAGGATAGGAAAAGGTGGAGGCTAATTGTTGAGGAGCTTAACGTTCACACACCAGACTTTTACGCCGAGAAGATGATAATGAAGAAGAAGAAGATAAATTTTAGAAAATGATAATGGATTTTGGATTAGATGGCGTTTTTTTAGGCATAAGTATGCTAATTATGTAATTGAGATGATTGTAATGTAAACGTGGATTACCAAAAACATTTTCTGATAATCTGGAATATTTTTACTTTCTTGTACGATGTAAAGGAAGTATTGTGTAATATCCGTTTTGACCATTCCTGAATTCTTTTTGACTAGTTTCGATGCGAGTCTGTACTACATACATATGTATCTCGTATAACTCAAAATGATTAGCCGTAGGATGTTGACATTTTCGATTTAGGACTGTTGTAACATCTAGTTGTTCACGTCTCCTCTTGATTGAGATCGACTGGACCAAAAGTGTCCAAAAAGCCCAAAATTCAAAAAATTTGGATTTTGAACTTTTTCTTAACTGCAGTAATAAGCCCTCATTTAGAGCTTTTCAACGATATCATAAGTGGAACTCATTTCCATTGGTTCCAGAGTTATAACAAAATAAAATTTTAATTAATGAAATATTTGGATCTCACAAGGGGAAGGCACATCGGTTCAAATTCGACTTCATCTCCTTTTTTAACTTTTTTATTTTTATTTTTATTTATTTAAATATATTGATTTATTAATAATTATTAATCTCTGAATGTAAAAAAAATTACAATAAATAATAATTCAATAATCACAATAAAAATATAAAAAAATGAAAAGTATCAGAAGTTATTAATAAAATAAAATTTTTTGTACTTTTAAAAATGTGTATATGTAATTTAATAGGCATACAAGGAAGGCATGTGGTGTCCACAACAGATTTTTAATATTAACTCTGTATTTTATTCCAAGAATTATTAAAAAGATAAAAATACATTACATCGGATGACTTCATAGAATGATAATACTATTAATAAATATTTCATTGTTAAACTAAATTCATATGAATTACCTCCACAAATTAACCGTGCTTTGTTAGTCTGTTTTAGTAAATAAAAAAGAAAAGAACAGACTTAATTTAGTCATTAGAACTGTCAATAGACCGAAAAAATACAGTATAGATCGTATAACGTCATATTGGATGCGTCACAGATAATGTCAATCACTTTTTCTTGTCTCCATAAAAATATGAAGGTTTATTTTAATAAAATTATTACCCAAATGCGACATCAGTAATCTAGTTTTGTAATTATATAACTTATTACTGTTCGTAGTGTAAAACATAATAAAAATATATAGGTGAGTAAAGACATATTGTACAGTAGTTCTATTAATTAAAATTATACCTGAAAAAAAGTTTTACACGCTTATTTTTATGTCGTATATTGTTTCCTATACGTATCTCTACAAATAAAAGAGAATGTACTCATTGAATCTCATCTAAATAAATAATTAATTCCTTCTTTAGTTTTAATTCCTACTTAAATATTTGTAGTGGTTTTTTTTTTTTTTTTTAGTTAAAATTATTTACTTTAACAACCCCGAATGGATTAAATTAAATTGAAATTTTCGAAAGAACAGAAAACGAAGAACTTTTGACAAGTACGGTGCAATATATCTTTATATAATAAAGTACAAAAACGAATTTTTTTTCTCATTATCCACCCTTAAGGGAAGTGAAAAGTCGTATTAACCGATTTTTCTAAACCGGCGTTGTTTTGTCGCTATAGTTCAAATGCATTATTGAAATCTTTCAGGAATATTTTACCTTAGTAAAACCGGCAATGTTATTTGGAAGTTTCCCTTGAAACTACCCTAAGAGGGTTTCAGGAGATTAATACGTGGAAAACCGATCATTAGAAATGTGAATATTTGGAGAATTAAAGGATTATCATACATACTGGACATATCATCCTAATTTTTAATGTCCGGTAAATCGGTATGCAGATTATCGGTTCCAACTATATTGTTGTTTTTTTTCTAATTTCTTTGTACCTTTTGAACGTACGAACATGTTAAATAGTTTAAAATACAGCAGACATAATTATCTAATGTTTTATGAAAATCATTCGCGGGTGTTCCTTCTAGTAGCCCGTTAAATGGATGAAATTAGTTTAAGGATGTAAGGGTGGATTATGTATGTTTTGCCGTAAAATTGATTTAATAGAATCGGGCTGTAATAATCTCGACTAAACATCATCCGTTTTCTCTGTATTACGAGTAAACTCTTCCTTAGCCTATTCGATAATCTTTTTTTTACGTTCATCTTTGCAATCCTCCATCAAATTGTAAATATTCATTTTACCCGTGCGTAAAAGGTAAAATAGAATAATGTTGTTTTCTTAATCCCCTTGAATATTTGTAACACGTTGAAACTAAATTTCTGCGCAAATTCTTCTTCTTTCTATCGCGAATAAGCCTTAAACCTGTGCTAACTGTAATCAGAAATCATAACTACCTCTTCAGCGGTCTTCCCACGCTTCTCTTTTCTCTTGGTTTATAATTAATCACTTTCTTAACGCATCCATCGTTATCCGGTGTAGATATATGCTGAAGCCAATTCTCCATGTAATGCGAATTCATTCATTACAAGAGAATATATGTAATTATTTTATATCGCGATTCTTAAATCGGTCCCATCTAGAACAGTCCGATCTAAGAAATCGCATCTCTTCTTTCTTTACTTTTGACTTCGTCCTCGCGCGATCAACATATACTTCACTTCTATACATTATCAGAGGGACAGCTATTACATATGTTCTAACTTTATTGCAAAGAGATCTTCTTATCGTCCCACACGCATTTTAAAAACTCTGAATTCTATTTTACGCATCTATATCTGATGTAAAGCTGATATCGCATCCTGAGTATTTAAAATGTGAAACATTTTCGATGTTCGATCGGTTTTTTTCCAAAATTATTGTTGACCTTATCGGATCCTCGCCCCAGAAGGCCGTAAGCTTTGTATTATTCATTGATATATTAAACTTATATCGACTTTCTTATATCGATGCCGTTCAGTTCATATAAAGATCTCTGTAAAGCTTCTCTAATAAGCTGATCGTCTGCAAACAACGATCTATTTAAGATGGTTGTTCTTGACTGAGCGTCCACTTCTGTTAAAGCTATCGGTTATTAAATTTTTGTTTTAATATATATACATATATATTAAAACCTTTAATCACTTTTATCATATACAACGGATAATTCCTTTTTATTATAATCTCCCAGAGTTTCTGCCTTAAAATACGATCAAAAGCTTTAGTCGACAAATGTAATGTGCGATTCCAAACCGAATTCCTTGCTCTTTTCAATCGTTGCTTAAATATAATTCCATTATCAAATTTTAATTGTAAAATACTATGAAAATCTATTTTCGGATTTCCCTTTATGTTATCCTTGTGAAATTGGATAAGGAGTTTAAAATTTTCAGTCGCTTTTCTTAAAATTATAAAAACTTTAATACGTTTATTTCTTGAAGGAAAAAACTTTATTAAAAAATATCAGTTTATTCGGAAATTAAATAATACGGTTAATTTTTAGATATCGCATATTGATTTGTCGGTAAAGATTATTTTTGAGCACGAAACGGCAAAGAAATAGAAAAGAATGAGCGTATTTGGCCGTGTGAAGGACGGGTACTTCAACTAGTTGTAGTATATAACTCCTGGCCGTTGTATGTGGGTTTTTAAAAAGAATTTTCTTGTTTACTCGTAAAACAAAAGCACTTGTTTCTAATTTCAATCTCTTGACCTGTTTAACTTCTTCTAGTGTTTTGTTCTATCTCATTCCGTTTCTTTTGTTTAAATTATATTAAATGTAATAAATATTGCGCGCCGGAAAAAATATTAAAAATTTGTTTACGCTTGTATGTATAATAAATATATAAATATTATTTTTTTTATTAAAACATTTCTAATAAAAATTTCACTCGTTAACTCAAAAATAGAATTTAATTTTCAGCGAAAAATTATTGTAATGAAACATTTTATTGTTTTATTGAATTTGAAATAAAAAGAAATTACTATTTTTGTATACTATGATCATGGGGTATTACATTATTTTTGAAATTTTCTGTTCGTTGTAGTATATCACAGAGGGAGAATTATGAAGTAAAAAAAGTTACTTCCCTTCCTATAATTTCTTTAATGTTTTGAATTCCTATAATCCATAAAAAAAAAGTTAAAAACCTTTTTAGGAACTCATTTATATATGAATGTATAACTGTTACGCGAAATAGTTTATACTTTTTCTTAGTATATTACGATTAGTTAAATCTACAGTTATGAAATTTAGATCGGTAACGTTTATATTAATGAAATAAGTGCCGAAAAAAAGATCGAACGGGCCCGTATTGTTATATTACGATCCATTTCTAAAGATTTATTATAAAGGGATGAGACGGTATAAAAACTGTATACATACTAGTTTTTTAACGTATTAAAAATTAATTATTTTTAAGTATATGTTTTAAAAACGACGCACCCGCCCATCATAATTAAAAAATTTTTTAACGATTTCAAATTTTGTTTTTCATTTTGCTAAATTAGATGTTAACGGGATGCCTACAGTTTTTTCAGCACTTTTCACTGCAGTAGATATTACAGCCTCTAAAATAGCAAGAATTATGTTCAGCTCTGTTATTCAACTTAACTAAGCGACCTTTTTAAAGTTTTTATTCGATTTCTAAATAATGTGTTTCCTAAATTTAGAAAGAGGTTATAGAGTTGTTTTTTTAAATTATTATAAATATATCGTTATATATTATTGTTATTATTATATGTAACTAAATCGATTTATGTATTTTTTTACTTAGTATATTAATTTCTTTTCATCTCGCCAGATCAACGATGGTCAGCCAGTCTCCCCCGTTCATCAACGGCTGGCCAGACTCGACTACTGACTGTGAAAAAATCCTTCTTCCATTTTTTATGTACAATCTCCTAAATTCCTCAGTGGGGAGGTGCTTGAGGAGATCCTCCTCAAGCACCTTCTTGTAAATCACTCTTCTTTTTCAAGATCACTCTTCTTGTAAATACCAGCTCCTTAGTTTGAGCAGCTACTTGTTTCCTTTCCGCCGATACCACCTTTGTTCCATCGCGCAGTTTTACCCAGGACCTGAGATTATCCGCATCGAGGCGAAGATTGGAAATGATTTCCTTCATTTTTCGTTTTTTTGGGAGACTCTCCTTGACAAGGAGCGTCAGTTTCTTAACCTCCGCCTCCACAGCAACAAACAACTTTAGCGCTTCGGTCTCAGGACCGGGCTGTTCCCGCGGCACCGCCGATCAATACTCGCAACCGATTGCACTGTTGATCGAGAAGCAAACGCCTTCCCCGTCACGGGTCCTTCCTCCTCAGGCCCTCCTGCCGTAACTCGAACGGCTGTCTCGGAGCATCGAGCTGGCGACCCCGGGGGGGCTACCCCTCTGCTTGTGACTCTCCTGGAGCTACATCCTGTCTTAAAGGAGTAGCACTTAGACGGTATTAGAGCGTAAGTTTATACGATGCAAGAGCGTACGCAATATCGTAACACTCAGTATATGATAATTAGGCGCGCCAGAAACTGTCAATCCGCTAACTATTAGCACCGATTATCAATACCAACCGCGATCCTCAAGGAGGGGATACATTCTACCATACCAATACCAATAATTTAACTAAATTAAACCGCTGATAAAATTAAGACCAACAATATTAGTTGATATTAATCGTGAACGCAACCGGACGTATGCAATCAAAATCCGACGTGTATGTGTATATATATATATATATATATGCATATATACATACATAAAGCATATAAATAAACTTATACATACGTATACAAATGTACACATATAAAACTAATATACTAAAATGCTAGTGTACGCCGAGTGTTCCAAAAGGTCCCAGGGCAGGTAATCTTCCTAAATTATATGGAAATTTTGCGCGAAGCAAATATACAACCGCTACTTCCGGTATAATTTATGTATACTTATATATATATACCGCCCGAATGGTGGTGTAATATAGACAGTGCCTATATTCCTCACGGGAATTTAGGCCCAAATTTGGGATGCAGTGCCACTGTTTCCGCAACACTTCCGAAACGCCAAATACATTTTAACCGATTCAAATTTTAACCAAGAATTTGATAAAAAGATTTTTTCATCGACTCACTCGTCTAAAGGTGGTCTAAGTTATTACGTAAAATTATAATGATAACTTCACTTTCAACAAAGTTAGCGAGCGCGTAGTACACCGGAAGTACCCCTCGAAATGGCTTAAAAAAAATAATTTTACTATAAAATTTATATTATTGCATTCACATAAACATCCTCTAAAGCAATATAAACACTTTAACACGATAACTTAAAGAACGCTAAAGTTTGTGGGCAGGTGGTCGCCGTCTTAAACACTAACTAATAATTCTGAATAAACGAATAAATTTAAATCCCTAATCCAACACCAAAGGGTTTGAATAAAACAATAAAGGTCCCTAATATTCTAACACTAGTGTAAATAATTCTTCGAACGTACTTGGCCACGTGGCCACATCCGTCGATTTTAAACACGCTATAAAATAAAAACTAACGAACCGAATTAAAAGTTTAATGCGGCGTCTACCAAAGTTAATACTAAGGTATCTACATAAAAGAACTGTATGAGATATACTTTTAACCACTGATTTTGAGAAAAAAACCAGGAGCACCAAAAACATACACCACCGTGTTCGACAGGTCAACAGCTAACCTCAATCCATTAGCGACTATAGTGTAATGTAACCGTACCGGTAAATGTGTAGTCTTGGATAAACTCAGGCCGACCGAGAGTTGTGGTTAATTGAAGCCCCACCACGAAAGAACACTACGATCTAGTATTAAAATGCGAATAAAAACGACTACCTTTATAAGGATTTGAACCTGACAACTTCAGCTTCAAAATCAGTTGATTTACTATGACGTGTTTACCACTAGGCCGACCCGGTGGGTTTTTAATTTTAGTTCTTATATTAATGAAATTCAAAAAACAAAGAAGTATAATTTAAAATACACTATTTCATTCCAATTTATAATTATTATTGTTTAAATATAGTATAATGGATTTTTACTTTATACAAATGATTCTGCTACATAATGCGCTTTTTTTAACATTTATTAAAAAATCAACATTGTCAGTTAAAATGTATTTAAAAAAAAAAAAACAACTCTTCAGAAATAAATGTGTGAACTAGTAGATTATACTGAAGTAAAATATTAAAAAAAAATTTTTATAAAAAACTAATGCAAGCGTTTTGTATTTAAATACATATTTAAAAAGAAATTATAATTAAGTTTAAAAAAATTAAGCACTCTTCTGGAGACACCGAAAGAAAGAGATTAAATATAATTCACACATTTTTTTTAAATAGTTTAAAAAATTGCAGCCCGATAAAAGAATTTTTATGAAAATTAATTTTCATATTTTTACCGTAGGTACTTACTTTTTTATTATAATTTCCTTTGAGTTCTTCCACACAAATCTCTGTCTCTTTGGGATTTTTTTATTTACTTTTTTTTCTAAGTAAAAAATTAATTACATAATTAAAGACTTTAAAATTATTGAAGTGAAATTTTACTATCTCAGTCACTGAAGTAATAAAGCAAGAGTATAGTTTATTTTATTTCAATGGTTGTGACAGCCAACATTTACGAACTTAATTTTAAAGTTTTATTTATATTTTTAATTAATCTTTCATTAAAAAAAAATCCATTCTGAAATAATTGAGATAACTAATTTTGTTCCTATTTTTACCTGGTTTATTTAAAATATTAAACTATTTTTCCTTTTTTGCAATTTTTTTTCAGTTAATCTAACATAAAATTAATTTAAATGTTAAGTTTACTTTTAATTGTATAAATGTAAATTAAAAACTGGAAAAAACTCTTTTTATAATCGTTTATACAAAATTTAATGAAAATATAACGAGGTAATAGTGTCAAAATTGTTAAATATTCATCGTAAAAAATTACTAATTAACTAGTATATTACAAAAAGCCGGAAAAAAGTTTCATAACTCTCCTGGCAAAACCGGTAAAGTATTCAAATACAAAATTATGTAAAAAAAAATATTCTATTCTTAGAGTACATTTTTGAGATTGGAACCCACGATCAACGTATCTCTCTGCTCCCTTGATTGAGTGTAACCTGAATTAATGGCATCAGTGACCCGTATTCAGAAGTAATCGCACAGAATTTTATAAAATCAATTAATCCAGTCGAAGGTTCAAGATAAACTGGGTTTATTATCCGTCACCCTTAATGAAATATTCCAAATACATAACAGAAGTATGATACAAATGTAATAGAATCATCTAATTACAAGAAGATAAATTTTTGTTCAGAATTGCAGAAAAGTAATTTTTTGCCCCACGACTTAAAAAAACAACTTTCAGAAATAAATATGTGAAATAATAAAATTCTGAGGAATTAATTATTCCATTTTTTATTTCCTCCACAGAACTGATTTGCTTGAAATCATGTTTTAACAAATTAAATTTTCTCAAGTTATAATATATAAAATCTCTTCGTAATGTGTTTTAATTTTACCAATTTTTCTTCTAACTGACGTGTAAGTTTGACTAGTTTTAATTCTTTAGTGAACAAAAAATATTTATATGCAGTTTTTTATTCTATATTATAACAAGGATAATTAGTTTTATTATTATAAATGATACCGGTTATTTATAACTAAATCAGATGATTAGAGTACATAAATTTTACTAATTATATTAAAATTAGCTTCAACAGCCATCTTTCTTTCTTTTTGCTGTCTACCCTCCGGAACCACCGTAAGGTATTACTTCAGATGAAAAATGAGGATGATATGTATGAATGTAAGTAAATGAAGCGTAATCTTGTACAGTCTTCGGTCGATCGTACTTCAACAGCCATCTAATCTTCTCAAACTTAATCGACGAGTCATGATCAACGGGATCGATAGTTACATATTATCGATTCAGCTCCCTTCTTCAAGATGTTCCCCTTATATTATGTAAATAAAATGCAGAAATATATGAAATTAACAATGGAATATTGTGTTGTCATTCGACTTACATCGCTGTTTAAAAATTCTTGGATGTGTGAGAGTTTAATTCATCGGGAAATGAGTTTAATTAAGGTTGTAAGATTTAAAAATACAGTTGAAACATTGTAAGTTAATGAAAAACATATATATATATATATATATATATATATATGTATATAAGAAAATATTATGATAAAACAACAATAATAAAGCAAATGTGTATAAATGTAGTTTATTAATTTTTTTTATAAACGCTCTTTGAGCGATTCCTTGCTTGTATTTAAATTTCATTAACCGTTTAGCAATAATTCTCTCTGTGTACGGCAAAAGCTTAATCTATAGAAGTTTAGATATTTTTTTTGATAACTGGAGCCACCTATTTTTCACTTTATTTACTCTTCTTTTTGCCAAAAAAACTGCCGTACAGCTTATACGTTTATCAGTAATTACGTATAAAATTAGTATATATATATATAAAATAAGGGGTTAAACGTGGCGACGATCAGTGCAAGGTAGGTAGCCTTTATGTCTAGGGTGTACTGGCCCGCTCACAGTGAGTAAGTGAGCGGGTCGGTGCTCCCCGATGATGGTATGAAGGACCTACTACGTGTGAGAGGATCGCGGGGGAGTTCCCGACTCGTGAAAAGTGTGACGGGAACTAGTAAGTTTTGGACGGAAAGGGTAGCCCTTAAGCGGAGGAATGTGTCGTCTGTCCAGAAGGGAGGTCGGCGTGTTCCGTTGAGGCTGTGGGGCCCCGATGGGTGAGCCCCTTGCAAAAGGAACCCAGACAGGGAGAGTAAAGACTGCTGCCACGATGCTGAGGCGACCGTGTTATGCTTGGTGGCGAAGACAGGTTGCCTTGAGGGTGTGTTGATAACCCACCGGATTTGTATAGTGGTGAACGCGTCTTCCCAAATCAGTCTATATGGAAATCGAGAGTTCCAGCGTTCAAGTCCTAGTAAAGGCAACAGCTGCTTTTGTACGGATTTAATTACTAGATCGTGGATATCGGTGTTCTTTGGTAGTTGAATTTCAATTAACCACCCATCTCAGGAATGGTCAAACTGAGACTGTACAATACTATACTTCATTTGCACTACATATCATCCTCTTTCATCCTCTGAAGTAATATCTGAACGGTAATTTCCGGAGGCTAAATAGGAAGAAGAAAGGAAGGTTATGTTGATATCGTATAAATTTCAGTACACGGAATCGTTGGGTACCTAAGTTAATCTAACCTTAACCTAAACCTAAAATCTTTTATTATCGTAATAATATCGAAAACATAAAATAAAATTGAAAACGTGTATTTCTGATGAAATAATTATCAATATAATTTTATTAATAAAAATAAATAATAATGCCAGAGAGGGGTTTCCTTACCACCATCAGGCGCATTCTCTAGTTGGCGGATAGGTGAATGCACTATAAATATGTAGGGCAAGTGGGAAATAAATCCGCGGACAAAAGCAGAACGAAATCCAAACACGCTGAAACTACGTCGGACGGCTTTCTGGTGGTCAGCGTCTGTCCCCATGTGAGGAGCGTCTGTAGTCTGCTCTACGAACTGACAATCCCTGGTTTTAACAACCCACTGGAAACATTGGACAAACCCGTTAATTATAAGTTATCATGATTCGTGTCAGTAAATGTAATATTACCCCAGGTGATAACCAATCCACCCGTCGACAAATGACAACCGGCCCCTCGGATTCTGGGGGACTCGGGCAATCACAACACAAAGTCGGAGTTCTCTGAGAAACAGCCACATACATTGGTACCTTCAACATCAACATCTTCACTCAACCGGGAAAAATACACAACCTAGTATTAGAGTTAGATAGGCAGAAAATTCTGATACTATCCGTACAAAAAACCCGATTTACCGATGAAGACACGACGGAGTACGGAAACTACCGGATCTTAACCGTAAAACATGTCGACAACGGCGCTCCACTTTTGAGTATGGCTTTTCCTGTTCACAAAAGTTTAATCAACTCTATCAAAGATGTCTCCCCCATAAACAACCGTCTTATGGCCGTGCGCATACAGTGCTTTAACTACAACTATAACCTGATTAACGTTTACGCCCCCACCAACAGAAATAACAAAAAGACTCCCCCAAAAGAACCGAGAAATTCCGGGCCACTCAAGAAAGTCATGGCAAAAATCCCAAAGAGGACACAAAAAAAATTTTATTGGGCAATTTCAACTCACAAGTTGGAAAAAAAATAAAATACCAGAAAACTGCAGGCAGATATCCCGCTCACAAATTTACTAATAAAAACGACACGAGACTCAATGAACTGTGAAAAAAATAACCTAAAAATCATGTTAACCTCCCTGAAAAAATACTCCCGAAAAACAAAAGACTTAGAGATCCCCTATACAAGAAATTGACAAATCAGACTGATGACCAGATCGACCACGTAACGATCTCCTATCCCCAATAGAAAGAAGTCCATGACATTCAAGTACGTAGAGGGCGATCGACGAATCAGATCACTATTTAATACATATTAAAGTTAAATTTACCCCAAAGAAAATACATGAAAACAAATCTGCAGAAATTTGACACAAGAACATAGAAAGTAATATCTGAGGAAAGAGTGGGTAAAGTATTGGCCGACACTGGGAAAGATTCTGCACCAAAATCACGCAAAAATTCAAAGAACTAATCTCCCTGAAAAAGAATGCGATACTTCTCTGGTGGGACTTGAAATGCGAAGAAGCGTTGAAAGATTGCATAAAAGCTTTCTTAAATTACAATAGGAAAAAATCACCAGAAAATCAAAAGCATTTTTATGAAATTAGAGAACAAGCGACAATAATCTTCAGACAGATCATAAAACCACTTAAAGGAACAATTGAGCTGCATTGGAGAAAATTTCCGCAACTATAACGCGAGATTTCTACAGGACGTTCACAGGAACAATCTTTGGGTACACTCCCAAAATTTGTATTTCATAGAATCAAACGGAATACTCGCTCTCACTAATCAAGTAAACTAAGGAATTGGCACGATACTTTTCCGAAATCCTCAACTGCCCAGAACCCCTGTCAAGGTTATGTAAAGAAACCCTTACCTACACCAGAATCCCCTCCACCAACACAAAAGAAGACTAACAGGCATAACCTTCGATTCAAAAACAATAGAGCATCCCGAGAAGATGGCATCGTCTGACTACTGAAAACCGTCGGACCAAACTCCCTCAAAACACTCACACAAATTTGGCAGACAGAAAAGTAGTCGAAGACAGAAACTTCGCTCTCACCCACCCGCTACATAAAAAGGGAGTCTACAGACGTGAAGAATTATCGAGGTATCTCCCTTCAAGTTACGTACAAAATTTTCTCAGCTTGTCTTGTCCAAACAACATAAGAATAGCTTTAACATAAAAATGGCGAATACCAAGCTGATTTCCGTCGCAGTCGATCCTGCGCAGAAAAATATTTCAACTTACAAACAATTTTGTAATAAAAGCAGTCAGAAACAGCACGATATTATGCACATTTTTGTCGATTTCAAAAAGGCATATGCTCGATTCACCGACAGTCCCTCGTCTTTATCCTCGAAGAACAAGGACCCGAAACCCGAAAACCCTGAACCTTATCAAACAAACAGTTGCCGATCCTACCTCCAGGGTGAAATTCATGGACAAAATATCCGAACCCTTTTTGATAAAAACCTGCGGCCGACAAGGCGATGGCCTGCCTCCGCTTCTCTTTAATCTTGTTCTGGAAAAAGTTATCGGAGAATGGGAAAAAGGATTGAAAAATCATAACTTCTGGAACCCATAAAACTTAGTTCAACTAAAGATGACATCAGAAATTCACGTCTGGCTTTCGCAGATGACGTAGCCGTACTAGCATACAATGAGATCACGGCAATCAAACAAATAGAAATCCTCAAAAAATGTGCTGGAAAAGTCGGGTTAAAATATTTCCTCTGCTCGAAACTCGACGTCCAATTATCGACTACAAAATTTAGACGTATCGGGAGAGTTCCATACTTAAAATATCTAGGCAAGATCCTCGAATTTACAGGGGGAGAATAACATCATAGAATTTCCCCTACACAAACTCAAGAGAGCCTACGGGAAATCCAGAACATTTTTAAAAAAATTCTCGTCCGAACACGCAAAAATCATGCACTACAACACAGTAATCATGCCTGAAGCACTGTACTTCATAGAAATACTCACACTTCACAGAAAAGGCGACCTAGAAAACATTTTGAAAGCAGAACACAAAATTATGAGAAAAATTCTCCTCCGCCCGGAAAGAACAGAAGATGGCTACAGATCGAAATCGCGGAAAACAACCGAAAATTGTTTAATCTTGCCGCAGACATCCGAAGAAGAATAAGATAACAGTTTTACAGACATCCACACATACTTCCGACAACAAGGCTTACCCACAAAATTCTGATCTACGACTGAAAAACATCCCCTGGATCCAACAAGTCAAAACTTAGTTGGACAAGTCAGACTTAGAAAAAGCTCACATAAATTTCGTAGGAAATTTCACACAGAAAATTGTACGGTCAAGAAATCGGGTAATGGGAATTACACTCTGAAAATGAAATCCCAAAGAGACCAGAGACTAGGAACCACGTGGACAGAAGAAAGAAAGAAAGAGAACCTAAGGGTAAAAAAATGAGAACTACTTAGATACGCAGAAAATTGAATCGTAATAACTTTGGGTAGTCCAACAGGGTCCAGTCGCAAATAATTAAATGCAGATAAACCACACACGACAAACAGCGTGGTCCAGATAACCAAGTACCGAATTTTATTTTATAAATGCATAAATTAATTAAGTTTGAAAATTTAATTTATTATTTTTTTTATTTAATTTAATAAAGTAATACAACCGTTTTAAAAAATTAATAGTAACATAAAATTGGTCAAGCGATTCTTTCTTTTTTTTATATAATAAAATACATTCCCAACATAAATTAACTCAAAAGTAATAAAAATCTAATTACTATAAAATTTAAAGAGTAATAAAAATTTAATATTTTACAAATGAAACTAGAAATAGCATAATAAATTTAGTTTAATTAACGGGAAACAGAAATGTGTCTGAAATTTTATTATATTGTTAAGCGCCTGAAATTTATAGACTATAAATTTTTAGCTTGAATGCTTAAATTAACAATAACAAAAGAAAAAATGTTAAATGAAACAAACTTTAAATATACAATAGTTTTATTGCAAATGAACATCTGGTGTCGATTCCAGTCGATTGATTTTACAAATTAATACAGATATATTGATAACTTAACAAAAAAAGAATAAAATTGTTATTAGATTATTTAATTACTGTCAAACTAATGATTTAAATGTTAAATACCCATGTGTGTGTATATATATTCATCTTATATATTATACGGATACGTGTCATATCAGCTTATATTATTACTATTCATTTTATTTGAAAAAATAATTTTAATACCAGGGTGATACACATTTAAATGTGGTACAACTTGTAAAATTAACATTTTTATCTAAAAAAAAAAATCTATAATAAAAAATAAAAAATATATTTTTTATTCATAAATAAGAAGTAGAATAGCCTAAAAATAAAACGTTCATTTCTTTTTGGTCGGTTGAGATGGAAAAGGATGGAAAGGCAGCGAAATAATCGGAGTAAAGGATATACCGGTATACAATAAGAAAGAAATTGTGTTACGTTAAGGAAATTCGTTATCAGATCAAATAAATTATCTAATTACCTGTGCTGAACGTAAGGTGCTAAGAAGCACGTTTTAAAATATTTTTTCTGTTGATTTAAATGTTAACTGCATTTCGTTTGGTTAGGCGTGCTGCTATACAACCGCGTGTTTGTCTCGGTGAAGAAGAAACCAACTTGCTCCTCACTTTCCTTATATTAAGTTTGACATGAGATGTTTGTTATTCTTGCGGTTGTACGTGTAATTTTTCAGAAGTTAATTAGCGACTCGTGTCAGGTCACTTACATCCGTTACAATTAGGGAATGTACATATACTATTAAATTAAACATTTGATTATTAGCGCCTTTCTGAATGAAATAAATGTATTTGATCTATCAAATATTTCACAACAGAAACTTGTTGATTTATATTATTTTTCCTCTTTTATTTTTTACATCCACGACGCGTATCGTGCATCAAACGTCATTAGGAAGCAGTCCTAATTGCTTTTTCTAAAAGTAATGATATTCATTACACAATCAGATTCAAGGTGAAAATGTAGTGATATCTTTAATATTAGGCTGAATGTCACTTGTATTTTAGTGGATTTCTCATGCTGATGAACAAAAATATATTCGGCTCAATTAAGAAGACGCAAAGGAAACTATTTCACTTCTCATTTTGTATCTATTTAACTTGGCACGAGATAGTAGTTCCTGAGTATTTGATTGATTCGTTTGACTTGTCAAAACTCTTACGATCGTTAGATTATGTACCCGGTTTATTATTATATTATGTTTAAAATATTAGGTTTAATTATGTAATAGACTTACATTTATTTTACATCAGTTGCAGGTCATTATGAACGCGTGACGCGGGTATGATGTGGCCTCGTGGCCAAGGAAGAGTCCTTTTCATCTTGGCTCTTCTTCCGTTTGGAGTCAACGCTGTAGATCTTGGTAAGTAATCCAGTTTACGTATTTATTTAGATTTACCCTGTCTTTATTATTTATGCTCGATATTTTTTTCGTATTGATCTTTCTATCGAGGTTTATTTTCGTAAAACAAATTTACCGCTATAATTTTCCAAGATATCTCTTAAAAGCATTTTTGTTTATAATTTGAATGAAATTTGTTTAGTTTTAAAGGGGATGAAAGATCCACTCGAAAAAGCGAAAGTCCAACCGATTGGAATTATTTTTTGCCGTTTTAAGTTAATTTGAAAATCTGCCCGATTTAACAAAAATAGAAACCTTAATTTTTTTAGAGGATTGACATTTTCTGTGTAAAAATTCGAAAACGTACTGCCCTGAATTATTTTTAGTTTCCTTTAAATTTCTACGTTTTTTACAATTAATTTAAAGTTACTGAATAAATTTCATTGCATTCTTAACATGTTTTGTGTAGTAGAAGAAGCTACAAAAATATAAGATTTTCCTTAATAATATAATTTGATATAAAAATCAAGCTATAATAAATTTTGCTATAGTTTTTTTTCTTCATATTTTCCTCATTATTTTCTGTTAATCCAGTACAGTTAAATTTTTAGGGACGATAAAAAAAGTTACTTTTTACTTGCTTTTTCTTTGTTTTATGAGATACAAATTTCCAAAAAAAAAAAAATTATTTTTCGATATTTTTGCTCAAATCGAAAATTGATCATTCTATCATCGAAATAAAAGACTTGTGAAAAAACAAAAACAAATTTTTAATTCTTTATTTTTACATTAAATTAAAAAACTTTTAAAATGAATTTTAAGAATATTAAAAAAAACATTAATGTTTTTAAATAATATTTTTTCAATCTTTATTTAAATTTTAACTTTTGAAGTCTACTGAAAAATTAAAAATTTTAAAAATTGAAATAAATAAATGTTTCCTTACGGTAAAAAAAATTAAAGTGTATCTTTAACTCGATTTATTTTTCTTAAAAAAGTATGTTATATTATTTTACATTAAAATTTTTTTTTTTTAAATATGGGAAGACTTACATAAAAATATGTATGGGCGCTCTCCGTACGAAAAATAGCGTTCTCAAGAAAGCATTGGAAGGAATATCGCGTTGAATTTTAAGAAAACTTGGTAAAAAAACTGCTGCAACCGTGCTTAAAGCTATGTGGAATGTATAAAAGTGTAATATTTTTATCTAAAATTTTCCAAAAAGTATTCTTCAATTTTCGCGTGAAAATTATTTGAATGTCAGAATGATAAGCGTTCATGATTACGCTGTAATAATTCTATACTAAAAAATAAAAATGTAAGCGAGTCTTTATTGTAGGCGTTGTCTCATTTAAAAAAAAAAATCATTTACAAGCGGACGAAAAATCTACTTCGAAAGCTTGGTGTTATCCTTGGAAATTTTATGGCGTGCGAAAAATGCCTTGCCCGATTAGGATCGATTTCGAGAGATTCTAGATGAAAAAACCTTTCATCCAACCACAAGAAAATTCAGCCGAAAGTTCGTCCAACTTTGGGTAAAGTTGAGGTAAAACTTTACCACGAAACGCGCCAAAGGGAAATATCATCTGAGAGAGTTCCTTTTCAAACCGATTAAAAAACATAATTTAAATGATTCTATTTGGGGAGAAAAATAAAGTTTGAACTTTCTTAGAGAAAAAATACACACACACACACACACACACACACACACACACACACACACACACACCCATATATATATATATTTGTATTTTCCAAACTATTACAAGAACCTTTTTATCTTTTATTAAAATCTATAAAAAAAAAAAAAAAAAAAAAAAAAAAAACGGAATTAGATCATATGAAGTAAATCTCTTTGTTTTTAATACCTCTTTGAACGAATTTAATAAAAAAAATCTGACAACACAGTCGTGTGACTTTCTCGTCACCCGTTTTTTTTCTGATGCACGGTTTACCCACACAAATTAATTTAAAATATTTAAATATAATATTTTTTTGTATAGCTGTACGTCAGTGCTACACTTGCGCTTCTTGTGGTGATACGGGGTATTATTGACGCACTTAGCCTCTAATTTAGAACATTTTTTGGAGTGGAGGTGCGATTTTTAAAAAAAATCTTTCAAATAATATTATTTTTTTATCGTCAATAAATGCGCCTAAGAAAAATACGACCTCGAGATACTGAGGGTGACCTTGCTTTACAGCATTACTCCCTTGACCTTTTAAGTTGAAAATTACCTTTTAAGTTGCCCCAAATACAGAAGTAAGCTGACCTAATTTGATCAAAATCGGTTTACTAGTTCTAGAGATATAAGGTGTGAAACACCTTATATCTTACCTTATATACGTACATATGAAAATCCGGAAAATTTCCATCTGGGTTTTTGGTTTCTTAAGTGTAAAAAAGTCTAGATCCGGTGAAAACCGCATATGTCCAAATTGGACCGATTACAATACTTTACCGTGTACTATAATAACTCTGTCTATAGACGGGAAAGTAAAAATTTGTATTTTTTTTTCAATAAGTTTTGTTATTCTCTTATCCAGATACTCTGGGTATCGAAATGGGGACTTTCAGTTTAAAAACAATGCTGTAAGCGGGTCCTTACTGATGAATCAGCCTTGATTCAAATTTAATTAACTTTGATGTCACCGTTTTTTTTGCAATTATTAGGAATGAAATCTGATTTTTAAAACCGTTTCCGGATACTGAAAAAAAAAAAAAACGACTGTCGGTAAATCGAGCGACAGGTAAATAAAGTTACAACTTATTTTAAAATGTATTTTGGGTTTATTCGTAAAAAGATGTTACATTTATCTGAAATAAACATATTTATTTGGCGTAAAATAAAGATTTTAAGAGAAAGGCGCAGTTGATTTTTCATTTAATCGTATATTTTAAATGTAATGCGTATTACATCAGTGCAATATAATTTATTATGGAAAATACATTTAATTTATATAATAGGCATTCTTTTGAAGTCCACCGATGAAATGTGGAAGTTGTTCTCGATATTGAATCTGTGCCATTTTGCAGGATAACCTATTATTACTCCCACCCATTACAATCCTCCCCTCTAACCTTATCATTCTCCAACTCGCCTACTCTTTAACGCGCGCTATCACTCTTTCTCTCTCTTTCGTCCCCGTTTTTTGTTTTCTCTTCCCCGTATGTACAGCTCTCTATCTCTTTCTCTTCACTTTTCTGGTCCTTTTCTTACCCTCAATTTCTATTCTTTACGTGCCGCGCTCCACAGAAATGAAATAAAGGGACCGAAAGACAATTGTTTCCCTCCCGTTCATCCGTAAAATAAAAAGAATGGAATCGCTAGAGAAGAATTTTATCCTTGTCTTTTTCTGTGTTAAACCACTATAACGTTAATTTTAAAAAAAGTCAATTTTTTATTTCGGAATTAATGAAAATAATATTTTTATAACTCCGATATACGATTCTTATATTTTGTTCTTTGTTCTAAAAGTTATTGATGTCAGCAATATTTGAACGTATTTTATATAGAGGGTATACACTACTGTGTATGTACGGTAGGACGGAAAATTAAATGGTTAAGGCGGCTTGACATTAAGCAGCTGTCAGCCATTTTTTTATTTAAATGATGTTTTATAGTTTATATCTGGATAATAATAATATATTTTGAAGATATTACCTCTTTGTACGTATTTGAATCCCAAAGTCAAAATTCTTTTCTATCGGTATACGCTCAAACCTGTTAAGCGGCGAATTGTCACATTATAATTAGTAAGTCAACTCCCTTCGAAATACCTTTTAATTCAGCCTTATTAGTGTCGCCTATATTTTTTTCAACAGAGGAACTATCTTTATAATGTACATCATTACTTTCAGAGAAAAATACCTTGTACCTCATATTCTTTACGCGGTTTACTGACTGAGACAGATAGTATAAAGAAATTAATTTACCGCTTTTAGGAGGTAAACAATGCCGTATTAATACTTTTACCGCTCGGTGAGAATGCAGTAGGAATATACCAGGGCGAAATTATAATTGAAAAGATGTAACTGTAAAGATGGACTAAGAAATAGTTATCGGATAGATCTCTCTGCGGCTTAGCACGATTTATAGACGTTTTGGAGGCGTGATATTTTACTTGGATATCCAACACATCATTTGAAATTATTACTTTAACATCCTCCTTATAGTACGGCTCGAGTCTTGTTTTTTTACGTATATTAATGCGACGAGACAGGCCGCCCGTGAACGGAAGTTGTTCTAAACGAGACCTGTAAGTAAGCAGAAGCTGTCTGCAGCACAAAGTACAAATTATGAAATTATTTTTTTGTTTTCAGCCTTCAGCAGAGAGATATTATTACGATACATGCGTATAAAATTCATTATAAAAAAGGAAATGTATACGCGTTTAACTATATAATTACTTAAAGAAATAAGTTAACAAAAAAAGTTAAACGAAAACGTTTTTTATTACTGTTTGTTGAATACATCAGAGAAGAAAATATTCAAACTGTTATCATTCTGTCCTCATATATTCGGATGAAGTTTAATCGATGAATAGATCTCATATTTTTTCCGATAAAAACGTTTGTCTCTATGGTTAAAATCAACAGCTTAATGCTGTACAGGTCATTTGAATTTCAACAAAATACCGTATTTCTGATGATTTCGCACAAGGTAAAATTGGAAGGTGTAAAATCTTATGATCACAGTAAAACCGATAAATCGCTCCTCGTTGACATCCTATCCGTTCAAGAAAAGTTTGCTTGACGGTATCTCTAACTTGAAGAGCTGTTGTTTAACACCTTGTGAGTAAAATGTAGTATCATTCTAAAATATATATCCCCCGTCGCTTTTCTATGAAAAAAATTGTCTCGACATCCTTTTCTTTGTGATCCCACAGTAAAAGAGAGTTCACGATAAGTTAAATTCCTTCTTCATAAGTAAGGATTTTCATTTGACCATTAAAACAAATTATGACAGTTTATTCAGCCTTTCAAACTGAAGCGCGTTTCATCAGACCGTATTATTATTTTAGAAAAATAAAAATCTGTTTCACGAAGAATAATAATAAAAACTTTTTCTCAAAAAACCAGCCTTCTATAAAATTCTTCTTCTGGAATTACATGAAGTAGCCTCGATCGTTATCATTTGAGCATCAATCCCTTTAGAATTTTTTATAACCTTATTCTGATTATTTCCAGACTAATGAAAGTTTCTTTTTGCTGATAATTGAAGACTTTTGCTAATATTTCGGTAAAATGTTGTTTTCCTAAACTAGTTTCAGGCCTACCTGATAGAGTAGCATTTCAAACTTCACTATTTTCAAATTTTACGCTCAGCTTAATCAAATTACTACGAATCGTGAATGAAAAAGTAGGAAATCTAGCAAAGAATTTTTTATGGATTGCAAGCAGTATTCTTACTTTTCCACGAATACTGTGTAATAATTAGACTCCGTCGTGTTTTGTATACTGAAACACCATTATTCTCTACATAGATACAAAAAATTGAACAACAATTGGACGGTAATATCATATGATTACTACCGACTGAAAAACTAATATTCTCAATTTGTTACAGAATTTAAATCTTCTTACAGAGGAAACCGACTTTTAGACCGCTAAATATAACGCGGTTAAAAGAAGATTATAATACGCTCTTTTAAATGAATTTCGTCATTTTATTATTTGCCCTACCGGGCTAGTCTAGTGGACTCGTCGACGTCGCAACACGACAACGACGTTAACCCCAGCTGATTTTCTAAGTCTAAGGTTTTGAGGCTCAAATACTAGTAAAAGTTCGTTTGTTTTATACGGATTTGAATACTAGACGGTAGATATCGGTGTTCTGTGACGGTTGGGGTTCAAGTAACCATAAGTCTTAGCTTGAGTCTTTACAAGATTACACCTCATTTACATGTCATACTCATCAACCACATCGCTTCGGGCCGTGCGGTGGGGGGAGGGGTTGCTTATTGCTCTCTAGTTGAACAGATTGCAACGTACACATAAAAAAAAATTATTATTTTTTGTCTGCGTTTCTTAAGGAAAATTGTAATTAATATATTATAAATTATTATATTATATATATTATTTATTATAAAAGTTTTTTTATGTATATATTCTTATTTTATATTTATTAGGTCGAAATTTGTATGTAGAAACGTTTGCGAGTTTTGGACATTTTATAGTGTGGTAATAATCTCCAAGTCTGTTCGGGATTTGATCCCAAGATTATCCGAGTGAAAGACTGAGACGCTACCAATTTTCCATGGAATATTGATCGAAGTTATAATATTTATGTATTTAAAATTATATAAACGGTATTTTATATTTTTAATTACTTTTATCTATAATGGTACGTGTAATAAAAGTAATTTAAATATTTGCATTCGTTAAAGCTTAAAACTATAATACGTGTAATATTTATTGAACCGATTTTCGTGTAATGTACTTTATAGTTATAGGGCTTTATAACGGTCACATTTCTTTGTACAGTAATTGATACGGAATCGATTCATCTGCTAAGAAACTTATTGCTTTGTAAACGGAATAAAAGAAGTTTTTATCTCTCGACATCAGAAGGACATTTTAGTATAGTTTTTAGAAACGAGTAATATTAACAAAAAGTGTATATTTTTGAAAAAGATCGAAACTTTTTGAAAAAAATTTTAATTTAAGTAATTAAATCTTGGCATACATTTTTCTTTGTTCTATTCCTGTTATTACTAACTTTTAAATTAAAACTGTAACCGGTTAAGAGTTAGTTGGTGACAGTTTTTTTGCTTGAAAAATTTTTAAGAGTTATTAGTTTAAAAATAACACTGATAAACATAATTTTTATTCCTAACATGCGATACGTGATTTTAATCTGATTTTTGATGGTTTGGCGTGAACCAAAGGTTCATGTAACCGATTGTTACTTTTGTTTAACAAGTGTGTCTGGAATTTCTAAAAAATCTAAACCTACTGTAAAATATTCTTTATTGCAATCTGCAATCAGGCCTGCACCTCACAGTGAAATTATTCCAGTTCCTGAGCCACGTGTGAATGTGTTTCGAAAGCAGCGACGATGAATCAGGCAGTACTGAAGAAAACAACAATGATTTTGATTTTGAAAAATTATCTTCTAATAAGCCACATCTTATATCACAACATGAATTAATTGACATTGTTAGGGATTAATCAAGTTGAACATAGAAATCAAAAAAAAAAAAAGTTGAACTGTTAGGATCAAGACTGCAAAATTAGAATTTACGTCTAATCTATTTTACTTTGTAAAAAAAATACAAAAATTTCGGGCTTTCGAAGCCGACAAAAAAAACTTTCTCAATACTTTATTGATGAATATAATTTGACTTATTTCACAAATATTGATGAGCTTATTTAGGACAAGTTCATAAACCTGAGGACTGGCGCCTTTTCATAAATTCGTTCAAGTATAGTTTAAAAGTGGTTCTATTACACAACGGTAACAAATATCCTTCGATACCGATCGCATATAGTATTATTTAAAAGAGACGTACGATGTGACGAAAGACATTCTTGAAAAAATAAATTATAAAAAATATAACTAGAACATATGTGGCGATTTGAAAGTTATAGCTATTTTTTTAGGCCTGCAGTTAAGCTGCATCCGAAGTACATATGTTTTCTTTGCGAATGGGACAGCCAAGCTAGGGATAAACATTGTTACCAGAGCAGAAGAAATGAGACAAGTTAACTCCAAACGGGAAAAATATTATTCATGAGCCCTTAGTTAAAGAAATAATTTTACTCCCTCTTCATATCAAGCTAGGACTAATAAAAAATTTTGTAAAAGCAAGGAAGAAGGATAGTCCCGGATTTATGTACATCTGGCAGAAATTTCCAAATGTAAGTGAAGGAAAAATTAAAGAAGGAATATCTGTTGGCCAAAGGTGATTCATTTAACATCGAGTTAAATAATGTAGAAAGTACAGCTTGGGCTTCATTTAAAGTCGTTTTCAGAAATTTTATCGGCAAACAAAAATCCAACAACGATTGCCACGGTATTGTTAATCACCTTCTTATTTAATACAGAACTATGGGATGTAATATGTCTTTGAAAATACATTACCTCCTCTCACATCTGGATTTTTTTCACGGGAAATCTCGGAGACGTAAGTGACGTACACGGTGAACGTTTCCACCAAGACATTTCGGTGATGGAAAGCCGCTATAAAGAGAAATGGAAGACTAACATGCTAGCCGATTACTGTTGAACATTAATTCGCGATGTGCCTGAGGCTGTTTATAAACAGAAGTATCAGCGACATCATTCTTACGCAGGTATGGCCGTCAAAATTATAAATTTTACAGATATTAACTATTTTTTTCCTTAATTTTTTTTGAAGCGTAATTTATTTAATTCTAAGGGTGATAAGAAAATTATATTTACAGATCTGTAAAGTACACAAAAAAGCAATTCAAGAAATGGTATTGCTTTTAGAGAAACATTTTAAAAAATGTTTTTTTTTTTTGTTATCGGTGTAATAGATTACTGTATCACGAACACCAAACTCGCTGGGCAGGTTGTAGATGTGAGGGTGCATCGGGCGTCGGATGTTGACTCAGATCATTAGAATATGATGAACTAGTATATTTTTCATATGTTCAAGCCTTAATCTTTATCAAATAATTCCACCTGTTACGTGTTTTTTCGACAACTTAAGTAAAAGCTTTTTCAAATTGTTCCTCTTTGTTACTTAATAATGTAATAAAGATAGATAATAATTTCATCTAATGTTATTTTGATATTAAAATATTTTAATATGAATATTTCACATAATTTAGGACAAAAATAATATATACACATCCTACATTTAAGTGAGTCTTACCTAACACCTATCAATTAGTATCTGTTTATATCGTTTTAATCAACTTTTTTTATTTTAATCAACGTGTAGGTTTCTTCCTCTTTTGTTTCTTTGAAGGATTTACTTTGAATTTGTTTTTTTCTACACCTTTCATATTTTAAAACAGAAAAAAAATTAACGCTGAATTGAAATCAAATGTCAACTATTTACCAAACCTTAATTTGATACAGACTTAAAAAAATGTATTTTCAAGAGCGTTTCTTTTTAAATTCATTTTATTTTGTTTTAAAACCTTTTTTTAACAGACTTCAAAAAACGAGGAGGTTATCAGTTCAACTGGATTTTATTTTTTAATGTATATTACGCAATATCTCCGACGTTGGTAAACAGATTTTGAGATATATATTTTTTTTATTCTAAAGAGTATACTATAAATTTTAACAATATCCGACGATAATCTCAGAAACAATACCAAAAAATCCGAACGTCTCGACACTCTTAACCGCTGACCGTTCGCACCAGTACAGTGTTGCTCTTTTCCCTGTATTACTGGGATATTAATAACAGTCTATATTATCGTTGTTTAGTCTCTGTGGAAATATTTTTGGCATTTATTTCTCTATTTTTCTCCCTTAAACAATCATTCCTTTTTTTCCTTGCCTACTTTGTTCTTCCGTATAAATATTAAACCGACATTTAATATTTAAATAAAACGGTGACAAAGTGTATTATCCCTAATTGCAAAATTATAATATAAATAAAATAATATAAAATAATATAATAATATTTATATATAATATAAATTAAATTTATATTAAACCAAACGTATACTCGCAGTAATGAAATCTATAAATCGGATAGATTACGCAACCTCATTATTGCTGTCAACGCTCTCATCATGAGGTCTATTTAATAAATGATTTCGGTACAAATCATAAAGGCGATGCCCTCTAAAGTTTTAATTCGGCTAAAAGCTACATAAATCTGCTCCACGGCAAAATATTTCTTACCGAGGTCTATCACTGTCCTGTCAAAAGTAGTACCCAGCAGTTTGAGAACGGTTACAGCCCCGCGTAATATTAGAGGTAGCATTCTGCGCTCGACATCTCCGTATATCCCTTTATCGCTTGGAATTTTGTACATACTGGTGAAATGGTTACGCAACCGGCAACATCTTTCATTCCAAGACTGACAGTCTCGTAATCAAATTTTACGAGTACAGATTCCGGTAACTCTCGTTCCTCGTATATCAAGCCGAGGCGGTGAGAATATCGCTCTTGCGTTTCGTTTGACAATTTTTTTTTTTGTCTTCAGTCATTTGACTGGTTTGATGCAGCTCTCCAAGATTCCCTATCTAGTGCTAGTCGTTTCATTTCAGTATACCCTCTACATCCTACATCCCTAACAATTTGTTTTACATATTCCAAACGTGGCCTGCCTACACAATTTTTTCCTTCTACCTGTCCTTCCAATATTAAAGCGACTATTCCAGGATGCCTTAGTATTCGTTTGACAAACGTTTGTGCAATTAACTGACGCTCTAGACTTTCATTCCGTAAGAATCGACTGTTGTACATTCTCATTTGTGAGAGTCTATACTCTCGTTGTGAGAAATCTGGGGAAATATTCATAACATCTGTTTTTCTATATTTCCTTAAACGATTGTTCCTTTCTGGGCAACTTTCCTTCAAACGTAGCTGTCTCATTTGGTCAGTGCGTTTACTTTGACCTGAAAATTAATTAAAACAAGTCCAAGAAAAGTATCTAATAATGTTTGAGAAAATCTTTCTATAATAATAAAAATAAAAAGCACAATTATTTAGATTTGATATACATACCTTCGGGTAATTGCTAATAAATATAGACCGCTTTGCAATAATATTTTTTAGAGAATTTAATTCTGAGAAAATCTACGCAAGTAACGTCAGTTGAACAAACAGAAGAGATTAAGAAATTTGAATTTTATTAATAACAACGCAGATGGGAACGTAAGAGAATTGCTGTTTTTAACCGAAACAACAATATATATATACACACACAAACATTTATTTATTTAATAAACTCATTTTTTATTATAAACAGATTAATATTTCAATTTGTAATGCGATTAATTAAAAACACGAGATGAAACTTTCTTTTTTTTTTGTAATTTGCACCGCGGATAAACGAAAACATATATTAATGTAAACATCACACTTGGCTTATACAATATTTTCCTTAAATCTATCGAAGACTATTCCCTTTGTTTTTGTTACGCAATATACGGAAGTAAAAAGAGAACGAGAAAAGATTGAGGATTATTTGAGACGATACTTGACCAATGTGTGTGTGTGTGTGTGTGTGTGTGTGTGTGTGTGTGTGTGTGTGTGTGTGTGTGTGTGTGTGTGTGTGTGTGTGTGTGTGTGTGTGTGTATGTGTGTATGTGTGTGTGTGTGTGTGTGTGTGTGTGTTCGCAAAACAGTGCATATGTGTATGTTTAACCAAAAAGAAAGTATAAAGACCTAAGAGGGATAGAGGGAGAAATATGATGCGAGTGATCAGGTTTCCATTACCGACGGGAAGTGCCGAGACTAGCTGCAGTAGCCACAGCTGGCCACAGATCTCGTCCACTTAGTGGAGAACTCAATTATTCATGGAGTCTAGTAACCTATCTCTACCGATAGCAATGCGCCATAATATTCTCACATTTCCACATATGCACATTTCCATATATATATATATATATATATATATATATTTATATATTATAACGTACGTAGCTTATTATTCCAACAAAAATCTCATAGAGAATTACTGAATCTGTTATAAATATGATACTTGATTAGCTCTCATCGATTTTTAAAATACGTAAACAACTCGCACTAAATTTCCGATTCTGAAAATTTAAATCATGTTATATTAGTAAACAATTCCGTATGAATTAATTTTATAATTTAAATAAACAAGAGATGGAATTACATTATTTTATGATAAAATAAATACATTTTATAAACAAATAACACCGATAAAAATTTCAAAAAAATTGAAAAAATCTACACTTACATTAGTATACTTATTATAAGAAAGAATTAAAGAATTGCAAGTATAAACCCTGATTACAGTAAAAGAATTAAATAAAAATTTTCTAAAACAATTATGTATATATTATTAAATTAATTTTTCTAAATACTTTAAAAAATTAATTACTAGAAATAACTTTAATTTTGACCTAATAATATTTAGTTTATTTTAGTTAAATTTACAACTAAATGAATAAATAAAAGTAATCGAAAACTTTTTTAAACATTAATATATTTAGTTCAGTAATAGAAAGTGCAGCATTATAAAAAAATGTTAAAAAATTAGTTACGAAATAAAAGTTATTTCTATAGATTAAACATTACGACGTTATAGATTAAAATGAAAGAATATAAATATAATATTTGCTACTTTTGAAAAGAAAATTATGATTTTTAACGATAGACTAAACAACAATAAATTTTACGCGTTACGTGTAGGTCGAAAGATAGATGCATTAGATAGCAATATATAATAACTTGGAGGAAGTTCGATCTCAGTAGCCTCAATAACTTTATATACTAACAGTTAAATATGTAACTTGATCGATTCAGTTAAGATGAAAATTATAACCGGTAGGTAGTAATACTTCGTTACACTAATTTGTAGTATGTATATATATACACATATTAAGTAATAACTGTCAACCTTTCAACTCTAATCCAAAGAAATAACTATTTTTTATACCTTGTATTTCATATAAATAAGTAACATGTTCATTCTATTTTACATAAAAGTATAAATATTAGAAAAAAATTATATAATCTATATTTTTCAGTGATATTTCCGCAACACTCGAAAACAGAACTCTGATAAGCGTATTTATTTATTACTTATTTTTAACTCTATTTTTATCGTTATAATCTGGAGCATGCAACGAACTTATTTTACGAAAAGTAGTGATAACTAGAGCGGTCAGACTTAAGCCGGTTTTAAGCAGCGGTTAATCCAGACTTAACAACGAGTGCCTCGATATGAACAACAATGGAAAACGACTTTGAATAAAATAAATGAATGATTACGGTTCCAAGTCGTAAATATTCAGGTTTCAGACATCAGCCCGTTAAAAAATTTATTATCGTGCAGGAATAACAGTGTAAGGACAGGACATTGAAGGTGTAACTACTTCTTAAACAAATGAGGCGTGACATCTACTGCAGGCTGGAAGTATCGTAAACCTTTTCGGACGGTAGAATATCGTATTATAAAATACAGACTGAGGCGCTAAAAAAAATTAGAAAATGTTTTATGTACTCATCACATATAAATGAAATAAATACATAATCTGTACCATAGTTTTATGTGAGTTACAGACGAATTAAAAAAAAATTGATAGGGAAAAATGAAATTTGAATAAAATATCGTAAAAAAAAAATCAACTTAATTTTTAAAGGATGAAGTCACGCAATTCTTGGCGAGATTCTTATTTTATAACTCCAAAAAGATCTGGAAAGAATTTTGTAAAAAAAAAAAAACAAATTAAAATAATTTAAAAAAAGCAGTTAAAGAATCGCATAGTTACCCAGCCAGCCTGGGAAAGTTGTGCGATTACGACTAAAAAATAACTTCGTAAAAAATCCTTCTAAAATATTAAACGGTTCTTATTTTGATCGAGTGGTAGTCCGAAAAGTTTTTCGAAAAAAAAATTGTTTTTAAACGTCCTATAAAATGAAGCGTCACAATCCTGATCTTTTCATTTAAAAGTCTACCCCTCTGGACCTAGATGCTTGTGATATGATTGTTTCATACTGAAAAATTAGATCGTTTCGATAAAGGAGCGTTTGGTTAATTTCATTTTTCTGTATTTAAGAGTCGGCAAACTATATAACAGTGCGTATGTTTTACGTCAAATTGTATACTTGCATAAAGAATTTCTATACGACGTTTGTTAGAAAATAAAAATGACATTTTTTTTATGTTATTGCAAGAAATATTATTGTACGAGTTTTAATCTAGTATTTTTCTGTGAACCGTATAACCTCTAATAATAATTTATTTTTTACTCGTTCCAAATTCATCATGATAAGTTATTTTTAATTAGGATACATATTTCCTAACTGAAATCATAAAAATGAATCGATTGATATTAAAGGAAAAGTTAAGATTAAAGGAAACAACATTAAATGAAAAGTTTTTACTAATATAGTCCTAATCGATAAAAAAGAGCCGGCAAAGTATCGCGTGACTTTATCGGCTACTAATAATAAAAATTCAAAAATTAGAGCCGAAAAAAAAACAAAAAAAGAATATATATTTTTTAGAAACAGGGAATAAATATTAAGAAACGTTTTTCTAAAAATATTCATATATATAATTTAACACAACAAATTCTGTGATTTAAAGTTCTCTTTAAATCTAACACCCTCTTCGATAAAGGTTAAATAAGAAAAAGAATACACGCTGTGTATTTTCAAAAAACATTTCTGCATTTTATGTTCAGGCCTACAGATTAAAAAAACTGTAGACATTTCTTGATACCTCTTAGGAAGTATAAATTTTCAGAAATTTTTGAAAAATATTTAACGCCGATGAAGATAAGAGCAAACGAACAAAAAGATATATATTTCAATTTTAAGAGACGGGTTGATTTTCTGAAAGATTTTTTTTTTATTGTTTATGAATTGTACGTAATAGATTTTCTATATTCGCCGAGAAAGTAAAATATGATAGATCCATTACCTAAAAATTTAACAGCGTAATATCTTTGAAAAAAAACAAAAAAACATTCAACAGATTTACCAAGTTTTACCAAATTTAACGAATGAAAAACTACTCAATTGTTAAAATGAAGTGTAGTTTGGAACCAGAGTCATATGTAAAAGAACATATGTAACACGAATTTAATAAATCTCTCCGTAAAATAAAATTTCAGATAAAAAATAAATAAATAATAACCTGCTTATAGATGCAATTTTATTTTACATCGGTATAAAATTTATTTAATATATTTAACTGGAAATTATTATTATTATCAAAAGAAGTTATGTAGAGTACAAGAAAATAACCTTGATCGTTAGTTTTTATATTCGACTACAATGCAGAAATTTCCGACTGTCTCATTGTCAATAGAGTAAAATATAATATTATGCGGTAAATAAATATATATTTTTATCTTTGTTTAATGTTTGAACACAAATGTAATGTGCGTGTACGGCTACCCACATACATGCAATACCTTATGTCTTTATTATTATCGTCATTACTTTTTTATTTTTATAATCTCATATTAGGTACGATATGGAAAAAAAGATTATTTATTATGAATTTTATAGTGATGGAAGTTGTAAAAATACGGCAGTCAAATCTATTATGTACTGAACTCAAAAATAAATTAATAAAAATATGAATTTTATATAGTCTAAAATAAATTTTTTACGGTCATTCTTTGAATATATACCAAAAAAAGGGATATTTCATGTCGGAGGCCACAAAGTAACATGGTAAGCGGACGTGACGCCGATCGCGAGAGACAAACAGCAAAAAATATCGGAAAAAAGCCCTCGTACCGGGGTTACTAAGGAAAATATAAGAATAAAATGAGTTTCCGCTGTCTCCTTCATCGAATTAAATTTATTATTACTCTAACCGGCCTGGGCTAGGTTCACTCGCCCGACCGCCTGGCCAGGGGCTGGAGCCCCCTGGAACCCACACTGTTCGTTACCCTAACGGTTGTGAGGTTAATACTGATAAATTTATCAGTATTTTATCTGTAAATTATCAGTAAATTTATCAGATTCAGGCTTTATAGAAACCTGAAAAAGGGACTAAATTAAAAACGACAAAATAATAATAAGAACTACGGTAAATGAAAATACAAACGAAAAATTCATAACTTATTTCCGTTGTCGTGGTGACAAAAATACGATAATAAAATAAAAGGATTAATCTTTTCTTTTTTTTAATGAATATCTTTAATTCACATTTTTACCCCCGAGAAGGCTACGGCCTCGGTCTGTGGCTTAAAACTTTCCTTGGGATAACATGAATGTATCCTGTAAATTTGAAAGCGATCGTTCGGTCGGTTATCTTTGAACAAATTTGTGTTTACGTACATCTTCATCCAAAATCATATACCAAAATAAAGTAAAAATAAGTTTTCAAGAAACACATATGGGCTGTAAAACCATTATTTTATCCCCTTAAAAAAACCTGATTATGCGTAACGAAGCATAATACTTCGGCATACAAAAAGGGCATTTATTGTGCTTCTGTTATCGTTTTAAAAATTACGGATTCAAATAAAGTTAATCTTACTTATTTATTTATTTATCTTCTTTTTTTTTACAGAATTAATATTATTCTGTTAATGAATTATTAAAATAATCCTAATAAAAAAATCAATTAACAAAAAATCTCTATATTTTGTGCAGCTTCTTTTAACGTTGTATCGTATAAATAGCAGCTGTCAAATACTCACATTTTTCATTAACCCTTGCTAAATTGTTATTCGTTGTAACTATTGTATTTATTTACATAACTTCACGCGTAAATAATTATATATTTTATTACGATGCTTTGATCAATGTTTTACCACAGTTTCCTTTGATCTGTTCAGGCAATAGGTGAGACCATTAATTTTTGTTATACGCACGATAAATTCACCCGTTCCCGACCTGATTTACAAAATATAATATTAAAAAAATGTAAAATATTAAAAATATAATACGGACCGTATTAAAGTTTATTTACTTATTTAGAAACAGAAAAAGGGGAAAAATCTATATATTCCGCGCCAAAAGGTTTTCGTGTAATTTTTTTTCTGACGAGGATAATTAATTCGCTTTCAGTTAATTTTTTTTTTTAATACATGATTTCACTATTTATGATTAATCTGATGTATTTTTATTACATTATTTCAACTTGACAACCTAGTGGTTGTCAACCAACCTAATGTCCCAACCTAGGCCAAGACACACGAGAAATAAAAAGCTGCTTTTATGTTATAAAAGATCGCAAGAAATCGATGTCATTAACTACAATTTCGCAAAGAGCTATTGCTACAGCTTCAAAATTGAGTGATTATGAATTTAAAAAAAATACATTATAAAAGGATTTTTTATGTGTTTTTTTAGTTTTTGTCGGTAATAAATGGACCGATTAAGTCGTTCAAGTGCTCGTTTAAAAACTATCTTAATTGTCTACAACTTCTGTCATTGAAGTACCATGATTGCTCGATTATTTTTCAATTTAGAAACAAAAAAGTAAAAAGAACACTTTTTATTGTTAAATTTAGTTTAATAAGAACAAAAAATTAGGAGTTGTAAACAAATACGTACATGTTGATCTACAAATCGTCTTACATACTGCGGTACAATTGGTTTGCTGCAAACTTTTAATTGACTCAAAATCTCTATGTCTTGTCTATTCGGTTTTATTATTAAATGTAGTATCATTATCAATATCATGATTAGTCTTTACCGTTACTAACCGCATTCTGCTTTTAGGCTGGTCCTTCGCTTTGATGAAACGAAATAACTAAATGTAATACAAATTAGAATCGTGTAAACTTAAAAATAGAATTGTAGTAGTAGCCTATGTCAATACGTACATAATGGATTTCTTAAAATAACAAATATTGTATACCGTAAAAGAATCGTACGTACTACTAGGGCTGTTCGGAAAATTCTGGGCCTGAAAAAAAGCAACAAAATTTTAAGAATATATGCGTATATTTTTTTTTCAACGTAAGTGCCTTTCAATTCGATACATTTAGACCGATGAATTTCTAACTTCTTAATACCGTAAGTTTAATGAGATTTGTACGAATCTGAAAAATAAACGGTCGTCTGAAATTTAACCGTATCGTTTGAATTGAATTTTCTTCCAGGGAGCCGTTTCTTCATGTTTGGGAAGAGGAAGTAATCTATGGAGGCCACATCCGGCGAATACAGCGCATGTGAAAGTACTTCGAAGCGTAGGTCATGACGTTTTTCAGCAATAACCCAAGATCGTGGAGAAAACCCACTTTCTTTTTGACCAGATGTAGACGTTTAGCCTGGACAGCACCTTTTAATCCGATACTAAAACGTATTAGAGGTAAAACCTTTAAAATAAAATACTTTATAGTAGCTCGAACCTTAATTTGATCCATTTTTGAGAAACTGTGATAACTTGTTCGCTACTCTCGATCGAATATTCGTCGCTATAAGCAAGCAAGCGACTAAACGCACCCGTCTGAAAGTTTGCAGCACTAAATCTAAAGGATCACTCGACAAATATCATAGTATTTTGGTCATATTTGTCGTATCCTCTATCAAGCCAAGAACTTTCCGAACGACCCTAGTTATACGGTACTTCATGTACGAGTATATAGTAAAAAAATTAAAAACGATTCGCTGTTAACTATACAATGTTATTCGAAAATTAAAAATAATATGAAAAATTAAGCGATCGCAAAACTAATTATAAATTAGGTATTTCTTTTAATTATTCCGTAGTAAAAATTATAAACAAGAACAGATATTTAAACAGGAATTCACAAATACTAGATACAGATACTGAAATAACACAATATATTATTGGCGACACGAATTTACACAGCCGACTTCTGTATATTTGTAATTTAATTAAACGGCACAAATGAGCCAGGATGTTATAATTTTGTTACGGTAAAATTCCGTCGATCATCGTTAATAATGTATGATTATGTTAGGGTTAAAATACACCTCCCTCCTTTAGCTACCGTCTATTATCTACATATACCATTCGTGAACGACACACACGCACGCATTCCATCCGCATGCTTATTTATGTATGCTAAGCCACAAATAACTCGTCGCATCAGAAAAAGAATGATTTCTTTGTCCTACGACATATATTGACTCGTAATTATATAACTGTATTGTATAATATGTAAAGGAAAGAAAATTATAAATATTTTAACGACTCGTTTTTATCTACGCGTTTAAAATTTAACAGTCGAATAGTAATTGAATTTTTATTTACGTATATTTATATTCGTATAATTAAATAAACTTCCTCGAATTTTTATATTGCGTTTAGTAAAATACTGACGGTAGCTATCGATTATAAAACGGTAATACCAAGTATTTATCTATTATTAAATTAATAAATTTATAAACATAATTCGTTGAATAAGAAGAATTAATATTGTTCGCTCGTTGTATAAATAATCTTTAATGAAATGATGATTACAATAAAATATAATGAAAAACTTAACCGGAAATTTAATTTAAAAAGAATATAGCTTAAGTCACATCGACATACGAGTATCCAACCAAACAGAAAAATTATTTTTGTTTATTAAATGATATTAAAAGATAATTTTATTTACCCGATAAAGTTATAAAAGACGGATAAAGTAAAAGAGATATTAATAACAAAGAATTACAAACAAAGAAACCTTTCGTGCAGAAACATTTTCTGCCGGTAAGCCTACACAACATGAAGTTACGAATTACAAGGGATTATTAAAACTTCGGTTTTAGTTTAACGTTTTACAGAAGCGTAGCGGGAGTGGATAAATAAATACGAAAGCTAGAAAAGGAAAAGAATTTGGAGTGAATTACAGGTTAAAAGGGATTTTTGAAAGTTCACTTATTCTTTTTATATATATTTTTCCTTTAATTTGTTGATAAATTCATCGCATTAACTCGTGCGTCTCGAAGTATGATAGGAGGAAATAATTTTAGCGTATGAAAAATGACAAGCACGATGAGAATTCGAACCCAGAACCTTTTAGATAAAAGAGAAGACGCTACGATTACACTACGGATGTCAGCAAATTATTTTACTTTTATTTTGTTAAATTGCTCAAAATAATTATAATATTAATTTTCATTGTTATATTGTATACTATTGCGTGTTTGCGATTCGACAAGGATACCGAAAGACTAAGAAATGTAAAAATTTTTTAATAAATAAAATTTATTACTCTAAAATTAGATAAAACAAATAATAATTATATATAAAACATTCAAAATAGTAATCGAGATAAAAAGACAAAATTTATTTAATGATAATTAAACTATTTAATACCAGAATAGAGTTCAATTTACTAAAAACGTTATAATGACTGCTAGAAACTAATACTGCATTAAAAATAAGAGAACAATAGAAAAATCTAAAATTCGTACGATTCACTTTCTCCAAGTATTTACTTTTACCGTTCACAAAAACCTACTCTACATTTTAGGAGAGACCACAAAACCGCACAAACAAATGTTCCAATGACCTACCAGATGTCGAGTACCTTTTTCAACCACGATTCTATTACGAGAATGGATGCGTTTCTGTTTACGAGGACAGTATCATACGATGACATTATGAGAATATTGTGATGATGTTTAATGCACATGCGCAAGCCGAGTACAGCAGCACATAAAAATATATTTATACGTTTAGGTTAATGTCGGTTCACTTCCGCCAGCATAAATAATACATATAATAGACTGCTTTATAAGTTACTGTACTCAAGACACTAATGCGATAACAAGTATGACACGAACATCAGTTTAAAATAGTCTCAAGTTATCCTTTGATGATCGTATCGGGAACTGTGCATTGCATAAATCTTCAAAAAACTACAAATAGTTCGGCTAATTCTCTGTATCTCAAAAGGTTGTATCTCAAATCTCAAAAGGTTACGGAAATTTATAAGAGTGCTAGCTACGAATGCTGTTAAATCAGATTTTTAGAAATTCTTTAAAGAAATTGTTCTATGCTGCCTATTACTAAAAGAGGAATTTTACAATTGTGTACGATTATAAGATTATACTGTTATAATTATACAATATAATTATGATTTACGTCGTTATACAGAAAGATTCTAATATTTTTAGTAAGAATATAAAACCTTACAGATATATTTTAAACAGAATAACAAAATCTTAATCGAGAATGTTTGGATGAATTAATTATTAACATTGTATCTTAAAATAAAATAGTTTCATAATTGATGAAATTCTCTTACTTTGGACGAATAATCGCAGATTACCCCACACGATCTTTGATCCTGCCGATTATGTTGTAAGGTAAAGTTTGTGGTGGTTCTGTCATTATCCGAGAACGAATCGACCGACCGCTTTCAAATTTTCAGGATACATTCGTGTTATCCCAGGGAAAGTTTCAACCCGTAGATTGAGGCTGTAGCCCCTTAGGGGTAATATTGTTTTCTCTGGACGACGACCTAATACCGTTTTGATATGGTTTTTCGACATATAAATAATAGACTACGTTTTATAACGGATCTGATTTTCATCTTTCTATCTCGACCTCTTTCCGAGATATAAGGTATTCAAGAGTAACGGAAAGAGGAAACAAAAGGGATATGTTCGTCTACAGCCAAAACGTATCAGAGCTTCTACTACAAGAACGAGGAACACGATGGAGGAAAGGAGCTTTTCAGGCTTTGTTATTTATCAGTATTATTTCACAACCGCGAAGATAACGAACACATTAACGAGCAGGGGGGGTCCTTGCTAAACGGAAAGGACGAGCAAAGCTAGCCCTGACCGGCTAATAATTTATTGAAGTCGCTCGTAATTGCACTTTAATTAGTAGAAAGGCGAATACTTTTTTTACATTTTTTCACTGCTAAAAAAAGTTAATTAGATTAGTTAATTTGATTTAACTAAATGTCAAGACACGTGCTGAAGTTTCCTATGTAAAGCTGACTGCTGTTAAAATTCTTTATTATTAAAAATGTATGAATAAAATAAATAACCGAAGTGAGACAAAACAATGAAAAATATCAACAAAAATATTGTGCAATCGAGTCTGGAAAACTAATTCGAAAATAGAACAGGAAAATCCAAATATAAGTTCCAAATAAACATTCCAAATTACTAGGTCCAAATATAAGTCGAAATATAATAAATTTTGTTCCAAATAAACGAAAAATATAAAAATGAGGACAAAATTTAAATCTTTAAATGAAAATGTTTTAGCGTTTATTAACGATCCGGTAATTATGGCAAAAGGAAAAGAACCGAAAATCAAAATTAAAAAATTAGAAAAATGTGAAAACAAGTTAAATCGGTTAAAAGACTTATACCAAAACAGAAAACAAAACGGTTTGCCAATAATAAAAGTAGAATCCATACGATGAAAATTCCAGAAGGATCTATCAAAAGAGTTCAGAAATTTAAATATTTAAACGACGTAATTAACCCCGAATGTGTTACAAGAAGAAATAATTAAAGCCAGTAATAAAGAGTAGAAGTCGCTTATCATCTTGTAAGAAAATTTAAATTAAAAAAACTGTACTTTGTTCAGTAATAAAATATTTCAATAACAAAAGTCTATAGACGCTATAGTTTTACCGGAAGCGTTATGTAACGTGGAACACTAATAGAATTTCGTAGAAAAAATCTAGTAAAAGTTAGAAAAAGAATTTTACGAAAAGTTCACGGCCCAAATCTCAAACTTAATATTTATAAATTGAGAAACTCAAAACAAATTTACCAGTATTTAAAAAACTAGATCATACGACTCAAATTTTACGGTCATTATATAGCATTGATTCCCAAAGTGGTCCAGGTGGACCCCCAGGGGTCCACGGGAGACTCGTCGGGGGTCTACGTTGGCATGACAAAAAAATGGGGGTTCACAATTCGTAAGCGGGGATCCACGAAAATTCATCTGGTTTCGATAGTGAAGAACTAAAATTTTGGCTTGACTTTGCGTAATGATTACATATTTGAATAAATGCAACACAAAAAAAATATACTATTTTCTTTTGCTTTTTACCACTCTGAATAGGAAGTTTTCTAAATAAAATAAGTGAGAATGGATTGCATTCTTGTGCTGTGAATAGATGTCAAAAATGTAAAGTTTGATGGAAGCATTTTTTTTGATCGGCCAACTTTACTTTTTAGACATCCACTCACAGCACAGTCAATCAAAAATTAACCGATCAATTCTCACTTTTTTTCGGAAGCTGTTAGTTCGTGGAACTCAGCCGTAACGCAAATTTTCATAGTTAGATCTAATCTTCACATTTTCCGTCGACTGGAAATATGGTAGAAATGTAGCTGCAGGGGGTCCACCGGAACCAGCAAAATTTTGAAAGTGGTCTATGAGAAAAATAAGTTTGGGAACCTCTGTTATATAGAATGGATGAAATCAGATTAAAAAAACAAATATTTCAATTTTTCGAAAAAAAAGAATTGAAAAAATATCTAAAATTGTTAGAAAGAAAGAAAGAAAAATTTTTCAGCAAACTAATGAATGAATCTAAACATCCAGATAAACAGAGAAGAAACAGCGGGATGGACTGGAAAAACGAGAGAAAAGTTAAGGGAAAGAATGACAGAATTTTGATAAAGAAAAAATCAAGGCTGCATGTGTGATCAGTAGGACGTTCAATCTTAAAATAATATTAAATTTTATTATATAATTGCATTACAGCTGAAAATATCAGTCATAAAATAATATATATATGATGTAACAGTACTGATTATTATTAATATAAATAACAACAGTATATGCACCGTATTAACGGAATATAAAAAAAATTCGATTAGCAGACTATTCCGCAACACGCATTGTATTATAGTTGTTCTGATCTACTCGCTGATCGCTTCAAGAAAAGTCAAACAAGAAATATGTGACTGTACATCGCAAACACTAGCTGCTTTTAAAATCGTACCGTACATTATTATGATGTATTAATTAGACAGAGTAATACATTTTTCGACGCATGTCTAACGTCAGAAAATATAAGCTTATAATTCCTAGCGCTACAACATAATAAAACTATAAGAAACTGGGAACTGTCAACGGTAAAAAAAAATATATATAACCAGAAAATTATTAGAATACATAAAACAGAATTAATTTAGAAGGAGAGTATATGATTAATACAGTATTATATATATACATATTTTATAAAAAAAAAGTAGCACAGAGAATTGCATTAAACCAGACATAAAATTAACGAGAAAAAACAACTCCTTTTATTTTGATTCGATTAAAAATAGGAACATAAAATCCAAATAATAAATCTGATTTCAACTTTTGTGTGATTTACTGATATCCGCCACTGGTACCGGCTACGGTATTTGGTCGTTAAAGATTTTTCTGGGCAATAGTAACTTCTTTGGGTTTATGTATATAAATATTAAATAAGTTACATTATAAAAAAATATTGAGATCGAAACGAACAAACCATTCGATGTTGTACAATCTAAGTAATCTACGATGATCTATAAGTTTGAAAATAGGGAAATCGTAGTACAAAATAAGTATAGATGAATAGTTTCGAAATAACAGAGCACAAATAAATGCTACCGGCCCGCTATCGTTCACTCATCGGTTGTTTTAAGTACTTTGCGTCACGCACATCTGATTCTACCATTATAATATGAACCCTTTACTTTCATCTTCACAAAAAAAAAATGACGGGGAGCGAAACAAAAATAAAACATGCTGCGAGAGAGAGAGACGGATTGTGAGGGGAAAAAATTACGATCGGATGGACACGAAATTATTGATAATTCACGATAGTACGATAAAGTTATCATTTATATATAAAATATTAATGGATGAAGACATTTACAGAATATTAGACGCAATGGAACCCAGCAATGACAGGGGGAATAATAAATTTATTAAAATCGAAAAGGAGCAGTAACAATTATAATGTATATTACTATTTCAATGTTTAATATTTTTTTCTTTTCTCTTTAATGCAAAAGATAGATGAAGAAAAATTAGAAAATTAAATTACTGTTTTAGAAAAAAATTATACATACTTCAGTATAAATAAAATGTCTCATTTAACTTCCAATTAAATTATATAAATTTATCCAATTAAACATAATTTTATAAAACTAATATTGAAAAGGTTTTAAAAATTAATTACCGCCATTTTGATGTTTAAACATAAACATAATCATGATGTTTAATCATGATTAACATAAAGTTTTATAGGTACGATTTTCCAAGAAAAACAATAAATAAGACCAAACGGAAAACGAAACGTTTTCAGAATTTTTTATATAAATTTTTTTACTTCCTTGTACGAGTATTGTAATCGCAAAAATTTCGGTTTTCAGATTTCAGCGGAAATATCCATTTTGATTATTTCGGCGTGATGTCTGTACGTACGTATGTATCTCGCATAACTCAAAAACGATTAGTCGTAGAATTTTGAAATTTTGGATTTAGGCCTGATGTAATATCTAGTTGTGCACCTCCCCTTTTGATTGCAATCGACTGGACCAAAAGTTTCCAAAAAAGCTTAAAATCCACAAAAAAATTGGATTTTAGACGTGTTTTTAACCGTAATTCATCATTGAGAGTTTTTCAGCGATATATCATAGTGGTACTTATTTTCATCGGTTCCAGAGTTATAGCCAAATAAAATGTTAATTAATAAAATATTCGGATCTTACAAAGGGAAGGCACATCTGTTCAAATCCGATTTCATTTCCTTTTTTAACTTTTTTTTTTTAATTTAAATATATTGATTTATTAATCTCCGATTGTAAACAATGTTTTACATTAAATAATTCAATTGCAACAATAGAAAAAAAAAGAAATTGAAAAAATCAGAAGTTATTAGTGAAATAAAATTTTATGTACTTTTAAAAATGTGTATATGTAATTTAATAGGCGTACAAGGAACTCTTGCGGTGTCCACATCAGATTTTTTACTTTTGCTGTAACAATCGCGTTCCAGAATTTTACTATACAATTAGGAAATATTATATTTTACAAGTTGCTCTTATCTCTTTGTCCATCCTTGGATAACGTTAAAGTTAAAATGGCTTCCTGCGTATTTTGCAAAACATATGGAAGTAGATTAGAATGACTTTTTTTCTTTTTTTTTTTTTTTTTTTTATAAAAAATACTAATGTAAGTTCATCCTTTCCGGTGTACTTGCATTTATTCCCACAGGAGAACTAATACGACTAAAGAAAATATTTAATAGCAAGAAAATACTCAAGTCTGTTCATTACATAAAATTCTGTTCATTACAGAATTTTTAGGTCTACTTCGAGTATCAAGAAAGGAGAGTTAGATATAAAATAAGTTTCAGGAAGATGTAGATTTACTGTTTTATTTTCACTGTTTGCAGCTACCGATTACAAATCCTGCTGAAGCCTATATCGGATCCTATCCTGTTTTGCTTGGTTTATGGGAATGAGTTTTAAGAGTGTATTTCGTTAAGGGCCATAAGTTAAAAATGTAAAGATTAAAGATGTTTTAAAAAGAAAGAAGAGTAAAAGAAAAATTTATAAAAAAAAACCTGATGTGGACACCATATAACTTCCTTGTACGCTTACTAAATTATATATACACATTTTTAAAAGTACATAAAATTTTATTTCACTAATAACTTCTGATTTTTTTTCATTTTTTTTTTATTCTTATTGTTAGATTACTATTTACTGTGAAAGTTTTTTTACAATCAGTACTTAATTCTTATTAATAAATCAATATATTTAAATTTAAAAAAAAGGAAATGAAGTCAAATCTCAACCGATGTGCCTTCCCCTTGTAACATCAAAATATCATCCAGTACACATTCCACTTATACCTGTTTAGCTGCCGACTACTCTAGTGAGTATTTTCGATACACGAGTTCTTATACAATTATCTTTTTTTTTATATGAAAATAATTAAGTAAAACGAGAATAATCATGATGTAGGTTTTATGAGCGCGCGTTCGTTTGCACGTATATAGTAAACAAGGAGGTACAAGTATAAATAAACAAGGTAGAACGGAAGCTAAATAGAATTACTGTACATGGTTGTAGAAGGATATATTTATTGGATATAAGGTCCTCAACTGCCCGCCACAACCACCACCACCACTACCATAATGATTGGATTTGTTCGGGTATAAGAATGGAAGGGAAGGGTCCCCCACTTATTTGTAACCTTATTTGCAAAGGATACTAACTGACTGCAGGCTATAGTTAACTCTTTACTCGTTAAAGCTACGATACCGCTTCAATAATAAAATGAGAAAATCAATTTATTTAATTTTATTGTGGAAATTATATTACGGCTATTCATAAAATATTATTAAGCTATGGAATTACAACTTTTCGACAAACTGAAATTTACTGAAGATGAAAGGGTAATAGACAGCAGTTTAAATTCACGTCTATTTAATATTCTGTTAACCGGTATATAACGTAAACACTACTGAAAGTTTATTCTATCCCTCAATAAAGTACAGGCTATCTTTTTTTAACTTAAAAATGACTACTCGTAAAAACTATTAATTCAGTAAAATCTATGTTTAGCATTTAAACAAACATATTGCATTTTTACATTTCCGGCTTCATAGTTCTAGAGCAATGCCGCACAAGAAAGAATGGTAATCGTTCAAAAAATGGGCTACGAGTTTTTTGCATTTCGTGACCCAGAGATTCCCCCAAAAACAAAAAAGTGGGGCTACTGTTCATATGTACGTGTGTTGGCGTACATAAATCGATTTTGACGAAATTTGGCACAGACTCGTATATATAGGGTAATTTGTTGGTAAAAGTTTGGGGTCAATAACTTCAAGGAATGGGGTAGATAATTTTTTGGGGTCAATTTTCTCTAAATTTTATACACGTAACCCCACTTTTTATTAAGATCAGTACATGCGTATATCTTACTATTAAAAAAAAAAAATATATATATATATATAGCCCCTAAATTCTCTCACTTTTCTAAAAATTGAATAAAGTTATCTTTTATTTATTTAACCGGTTTTTTAAAAATCTCTTCCTAAGCATAGTAGTAATACAAGCGGCCCAAAAAAAAACATTCTGGAGCAATATTGTCGATTAGGGAACCAAAGTTTAAAAATATCAATTACTGGAATTTTAAAAAGCTTTTTAGTTTATTTAAATGTTTAATAATAATATTACAATAAGATTTCACAGTAATTTATTCGCATCCCCAAAAAATAAATCTTGGGTAGCTTTTTTATCGGTTGTACATGTCATAGTGGATTTTTTTAATTTCTTTGATTTAACACGGTAAAATACTACGGGGCTGGGACAGAGAAAAGGAGATTATCGATTTTTTTAAATTTTTTCACGTATCATTATTTTTCCTCTCTATAAGAATAAATAACCACTGCCGGGAAAGTAAAACAACTCTGCTGTTAACATTTTTTCTACTAAATATTACACCAAACGGTTTTTGAAATAATAGTGAAGATAAAAGCAACACTTCAAAATATTGTAAATAAATAAATATTATATCCAAACCCTTATTTAATATACGTCATATAAATCGCCTTAGTAACGGTTAGGTTTATTATTCCACGGTTAATTGCAAAAGTGTTTGTCTGACCGTATCAGGGTAGGTAAAACTTGTCCGGAGCAGCCCTCCAAAACGGAAAATTAATTATAAAATAAAGTAGAAAGTTTAAATTAATCGTAAAATAATAACGCCAAACGCTGTAGAAAAGGAGCGCTAAAAGAGTAACGCAGAAAACGGTGTTAAGGTTCAACTTAACACGAAATTTATATAATAAAAAATCCCTTTTGCTTAACGCTATACTCCGACATTACAAAACAGTAATTCTTTCGGAAGCGTTATATGGCGCTCAGTGTTTGCAAAATTTTTCCCATAAAGACTTTTTCATAATACAAAAAAGAATTTTAAGAAACATATACGAACCCGATCGGGTTCGTATCGTTCTGGTAATCACCAGGACGGAATTTATAAACTAAAAGGTGAAAAGGATATTTATAAAGATACAGAAAAAATAAAACGCTCCATCCGGAGTGGAAAATTACAATTTTAAGGGTATTTATGCAGAACGAGCGTAAACAGATCAATAAAACAAATATTTAACTTTTATAACAGTAGAATTATCAAAATTAGCCGGTTTAAAGTAGTAGAAAACGATCCTAAAACTTTAAAAATTTCCAAAAAAAAGCCTGTTTAAATAGAGACCGATTTAGAGAATTAATCAAAGAATCTAAGTTTCCAGAGAAAGAAGAAGGATAAGAGAAGTAAAGGAAGAAAGTGGACCGAGGAACAAAGACAAAAACAGAGTGAAAAATTTAAAAAAATAATATTAGGTAAACGAAAGACGCACCAAACTATTATACAAACGTGATTCCTAGTGGTCTGGACGAACAAAAAAAGTAGAAAGTAAAAAGATAATAAAACAAATATGTAAACATATCCATACAAAATAATTACAAATATAGCTTTTATAAAAAAAATTTTAATCTTTTATTTAAAATAAATCTTTGGAAAATCTTTTAAGGGGTAGATAAATTATTAAAAATAATACAGGACCACAATGAGCCATTTTTTCGAATACCGTGCAGCGTTATACTGAAATAGTTATTTTTTGAATAGAAATAAATATCTTTATTTTTTAGCGACGTGTATATATAAAGAAAAACGTATGGATAAGTTAGAAGTTTTAATTTAAATATCTGTTAATACGATTCATATTTACCGTTCTAAATAGCAATCTCACAGCCCATTTCTTTATCTTGAATGCCCAATCTGACGTTCTGAAGCATAATGATTCAGAAACTTAGGATAGAAATGGGTAAATTTATAATAAACATTTAATTAATCACCTATGTATATATATATATATATATATATATATATATATATTCATCCCAAGGGAGAATTATGTACGAAGAATTATTTCCGCGTAAGGACAATCTTGACCGACATCGCGGATACCGCGTGTCACGCTCGTTCGGTCCGCAACATAGTCCCCGGGATGTTATCTAGAGAAAGCCCGTCGAATTCTCTCTAACATCCTTTCCTATGTTGCAGGAACCAATCGCATACAAACACCGCGTGTTTTACCTCCTCTCACAACAGTCGCATTCCGCTGAAGGTTTCAACGTCTACGCGCATAGGTACGCTTTAAAGCACCCGTTAGCGATAAGGAAAAAGGGTCGACTCTTACCCAGATTCCCCATGCTTACGGTCCGACCATTCCTCCGGGTCGTTCGCATCCTCCTTACTCGCACTCCTGTACATCGCCTCCCTCTTCCAAACCATGAAATCCACGGGCCCGAGTCGGGCCACTACATCGGCTACATCGCCCGAGACGGCTCTACACCGCAGCACACCCGAAGGGAGACAGCCGACTAAGAATTGTCTCCCGTTTTCTCGAATACTTACTCTGTATTACTTTTAATAAACGAATTATTTTTCTTTCTCTCTGAATCACCTGCATATATATATATATTATTATTCAGGAATTTAATGCTATAGTTATAAAGAAATTGATTTTAAATGTTAAAGCAACTTTTTTAATGGTCGAAATTCTTTTTTATTCGATTTTTAATTAAATTTTTAAAAAAAACTTGTTCTGTTTTTACATTTGAATATATTATTTATACTTTTAAAAACTAATAAAATTAATTAGTAGTTTATTTTTTATTGTTAGTTATAACAAAAGTATTAGTAAAGAAAATGAGAACATGTTCTTTTTAGAGACCGAATGGCTTGTTCTTAGTGGCTTTTTTACGCTTTTTTTTAAAATAGTTATAAAAATGTGAAAGAAAGTAAAGTTCTCTCATTATTGAAACACTGGTCTTTGTATTCTCGTAGATTATGGATTCACCGAGATATACTGTCGCTGTGTATCGGCTGCTGCTTCGTTCATAGGCGGGGCGCATCTACGCAAGACAAATTTGATTACATTTTCTTAGAGAACTTGTGAAAACGGAAAGATAGGATCTTTCACTGTAGAAAAGAAATACAGTGCTACGGTAGTATTGTATCCGTGTGTATCTTAGTTAGGGATTGTAGTACCGTTACGCATACAGAAGGTCTTATTTGTATCTAGTATCGCTGCCTGCGAACGCACCCTGCGGAGAGTATAACGCCCCTTGTAACAGAGTTAAGGCTACTTGCGTTATTCCGATTCAATTTTCAACTTATCGGTTCGGTTCAGAACGGTACAGATCTTTATAGTAAGAACAGATAAAGAGGGTCGGTGTGTACACGCTTACAGTTCACAGCGCTCCACTGTAAATGTTAAATCTTTTTTCGGACGGTCATCCCTTTCCGTTTTCCATTCCTATTTTCTCCCTTTCTATCATTCTTCTTTTCCTCCCTTTTCCGTTCTTCATTTTATTATTCTATTTCTACGTTATATCTTTTAAGAACTCCTCTTTTCCTGCTAGTTTTGTTATTATCTATCCTTTAACACCCTCCGATATAATATCAGATAAATCTTTATCGGTGTTTGTACACGCATCTCTTTTTATAGACTTTCGACGTGACCCTGCATATTATTCTCATAAAGTGAAGTCTTGGTTATCTCTTTTGATTCTATATCTAAAATAACATATTATTTAATTAAATTTTTTTTTTTATAGTTCTTCAAGCTTAACGTAAAGTTTTCATATTTTTATGATTTTTGTTACAATAATTATCGTAAATAGTCAGTATATTTTGAGGAGTATTAATTTTTAACGATTAAATGATGTTTTTCCTAAATATACATTTTATCTTGTAGTAAAATAATATAATCGATGCGGTACTATTTATTAAAATTGCAGATTATTTTTTCTGATTAAAATGTTATACGAATTTTGCTAAAGATTTTTTTCGCCGTATCAACTACTACGATCGATAGCAAATATGCTGGAATTAACAAGTTTTTAACAGGTTTTAACAAATTTTCCAGACAGTGGCCGGAATAATCGAACCCTCAACCTTTGGTGTAATAAATAAGTTGAGACCGAAGAGACCACTTTTATAAATGTATTGATAATTATATGTATTGTATTATATGTATTGATTGTAATTATATGTATTGATTATAAATGTATGAATATTTTTATAAACTACTAAAAACTATTATTTTTCATTTAGTTATTCCATGTTTATTAATTTGTAATAATGCGAATAGTTTAAAGTAAAAACTGTAGAGGGGGACAAATATTATATCTAATCTTTATTGGTTATTTCTAGTCTTAGATCATTGATTATATCATAACTGTGCTACACAAGTCACAGTTAGTTTTTTCAGCATAAAAGATTGCCACAGAACAAAAGGAATGAAAAACTGCATCAAACGATTCAACTGACAGATGACAAAAAAAAATTACTACTTTTACAAACAAAAATAAATAATTGTATTTACAACTATATTTATTTTGGTTGAAATCTTGAAGGCTTTATATATAAGATGTAAACTGTTGATGATCAGATTTAACATGAGCGTTAAGAAGTGTACTATTCTCAAGAAGACTGATAAAAATTACATAAATTATTTATTGTACTAAAAACGACTGTTTTTAATTTTTACAAACTCACGACATTTTTCTAAGTTTTATTCAGTTTTTTTTTTAATAATAAAAGATGATTTTTTTGTTCTTCATAGACTTTGTTAAATTAATTTTCTAAAAATTAAATTCTGTACAAGTTTTGATAATAAAATTTACGCATTTATAAGTCATTTAACAAATTTATGTATTTCAAACATTAAAAAACGTGTTTTTCTTCACCGAATGTTTCTTTTTTCCACTAAATATCATGAAAACTACGATAGATACAGTTCTGGGAGCTGTCTAATTCAATATCTTAGTGGTCCGGACGAACCACCACTTCTCACCACTAGACCTGATCGGTCTAATGGTGAACTCGTCATCGCAAATCAGCTGATTTCGAAGCCGAGAGTTCTAAGGTTAAAATCCTAGTAAAGGCATTTACTTTTATACGGATTTGAATGCTAGATCGTGGATACCGGTGTTCTTGGGCGGTGTGTGGTTAATTGAAACCCAACTACCAAAGAACACCGGTATCCACTATCTAGCATTCAAATCCGCATAAATGTAACTGCCTTTACTAGGACTTGAACGCTGTAACTCTCGACTTCTAAATCAGCTGATTTGCGAAGATGCATTCCCACTAGACCAACCTGATGGGTATGAACGGTCGACCTGAGGCAGTACAAGGTTACTCTTCATTTATATTCATAAATATCATCCTCTGAAGTAATACTTTACGATATTCCGGAGGCTAAACAGAAAAAGACAGAAAAGGTCAAAAAGATAAGAAACCATCAAGTTTACTTCTTATATAAAGCCTTAATATTTTACTATGATCTCATTTCACCGTGCGAACTGAATCCGGGCTAAATTGTTCGCTAACCGTAACTCTATAACAAAGCTTTTCGGACATACGTTTGTATGAACTTTTTTCCTTATTTTAAGTTCTATAGTACAGTTCTTGAATTATATATTTCCTTTTTCTCCCGAATCACCCAGTGTGTATATATATTTATATATATATATAAAAGATTGCCGTGCAGTTTGAAATATCTCTCTCCCACTCACTCACTTACTCTCTCTCTCTCTCTCTCTCTCTCTCTCTCTCTCTCTCTCTCTCTCTCTCTCTCTCTCTCTCTCTCTCTCTCTCTCTCTCTCTCTCTCTCTCTCTGTGTGTGTGTGTGTGTGTGTGTGTGTGTGTGTGAATGCTTTGTTTTTATTTTACAAAAAAAAAGTCTGGTTAAAACTCACAAAAGACAATAATTTCTGTTATAAGAATTATTGATGTCAACGAATTCAAATATCAATAATGATATGTCATTGAATTTTTGATTTATGTTAGGTCAAGATAGAATCATAAAAAGGTTGTTATAAGTTACATTAATTTTTGTTTTTAGATAATTTATTTTGATTAAATTTTGAATTTGAATTTAATTGTAAATCTTTTAATTAAGAATTAATTCTTTTGATTATTTTTTTAAATTTAGATCTTAAATATGGATATATTGCGTCACTCATAAATTGAGATAACGAATAAGAAATCAGACGAACTGGACAATGTATTTAGAAACGGGTTTTGGTGTATTTTTATTTTTTAACTTCAAAATATATTACCTTTTTTCAAAAACAAGACATAGATAGCGTCTTCGTCTCTCATTCAGAAGATAACCGGTTCTGATTCAGATAAGTTATAGGATTTTCTCAGAAGATAATATTTTTATACATTATTTCTAGTACAATGTTGGCATCAGGAAGAGACTGCCAAAATTTCGCCGAATTTCAGAAGAAGAAAAACAGGAATTACTATGATTTGTATTAAAAATGAAATGCGGTCATGTATAGAGATATATTATACTAATCCTGTTAACTCGCATAACGGTTAAAAAAAATCAAAGATCGTTTATAGTTATTCAAAATCACTTCTATCCGATTTCACTTCGTTATTTTTATGTTTCTTTAAAAACAATAAACAAAACTATCGGGAAAACTTTCAGGTAATCGTTTAAACTAACACAAATTTACGGCCGTAAAAACAGGAAATAAAAATCAAAACCTCTTAACTGTACAAAAATGGCTCTATTAAATATTCTTCTTAGACGAAATTTTTTCCGTTTTTTTCACAAATGTTTTCTGGATTTCACCAATTTTTAAAAATAGAAATTTATTTTTAATAAAAATTTATAATTTTTAAAAAATTAAAAAAAAAGATATATTTGTTTTGATATGAAAAATAAGAAAATGTGTAAAGTAATTAAAAAATACGAAGTTGCTACGATGGGAATAAAATTTTATCTGAAAAATAATGTGAAATTAACTTCTGGAGGGACTATGTAACAAACACTTAACAGTGTAAGATTATTAGGTAGCTGCTAATGAGGATTTCAATTTTCAAGACGGTACGCCGTCTAATCATTTTCTTGTTACAGTACTGTGCATTACCCGTGCACACCAATTTATTAGGTAATTCTTATTTTTATTTATAACTATCAATTCATCCGTAATGTAATAATGTTATTATTTTTTTTTTTACATCGTTTACTGTTTGATACGCATATATCTATGAAGATCGACGATGATATTTATTTAAAAATAAAAACTTTTGTGGTAAAAGACCGAACCTAATCTTATAGTAATAAAACCTTTTTAGTAATTCAGAATATTTACGATCATCTTTGCGAAAATTTTCAGCGATTTAAAGATGCAATAACTGTAGAAGCGGACATTTAGAATATATTTTTAAACCGATTTTCTTACTCGCTTCATATCAAAATGAAAATACCATCGATACAAAAACGTTGAAGCTGATTAGAGATATGAGAATATTTAAATTATTAGTTAAAAAGAAAAAGAGTTATCAAATTAAATAGCTGATTAAAACATACCTTTCTTTACTAGTTAAAAATGATTTGAATAATATAAAAATTTTTCAAAGAAGATCAAAGGGTAAAAAAAAATAACAGTCCTACGCATTTTAGATTACGAGCAACCCTAGAAGTTAAGGATAAGGTAATAGGATGAATATTAGATTACATAGATATCAGGATTCACATTTGAATCCTAAAAAAAATGAAAGAAAAAAAGCAATATGTTAAAAAAAAGGAGTAAATATTAATTAGAAAGATCTTGAAAACGTAAAGCCGGTTCTATTTTAAAATTAAAGAAAAAAAGTTAGATTCATCCTGCTGCAAAATAAACTGAAAGTTAAAAAAAAAAATTATAAAATTCAGTCTATCGGATAATAACTTTTTAATAATAACCCTAATTACGCTTGAAATATATAAAATAATATTAACACATTTTCATACATTCTACTCTTTGCATTAACCGACTGACCTGATAACTTATCCTATTGGTACATTGATCGTGTCATTATAAACATCGTTTAAACTACAGTATGTTCTAATATAATTTTTATTTTATTTTTTATTTTTAATCTTTAAAAATTTTAAAGTCGCATCGATAATATAAAAAACAGTGTAGATGAAATTTCAGCTTTATTAAGTGATAAGTACGATAAAAATCAATTGAAATCAGCATTGCATGAAATGCAGCATCGCTGAGAATGAAATATAACGGATAGGTAACTAACTGAAGAAATTAAAAATAAAGATTTATCGAATTATTAAATGTAATTAAATGTAGAAGGTGCCGCACTAGACGCCGATGATTTTAATAAACGGATTGAGTACGATACAAAAGTTGTAGAAAGTGGTCTCCATTATGCGATTCGCATAATTGAATACGACGTTGCATGCACTTAAACACACATGTCGTAACATCACATCGCACACAAACAGTTACTTTTGTTCGTGAAGGGAGACTCCTGCGGCTGATGTGGATTTTCCGTACGCCAAATGCGTGAATCCCGTACATTCACGTATCCATCGAGGAACCGTGCCTCGTCAGACCGAAACCTATCGTCGATTTCTTCACCGTTTCGCGTTACAGATGACACAAACTACTGAAAGAAAGGTACACGTTTTCTAGTGTCTGCAGATAAAAACTCGTGAACAACAAGAATTCTGTACGTATGCGTCTTTAAATGCTTGCACGATGCCGTGCGGGCACAACCGACGGAGAGACCAAACCGGCTAGATAGGCGTCGCACAGACTTCTTGGGACTAACAGAATCTGGAGTTTGCACGACGATCAACTTTTCTGGTGTTAGCTTTTTCGGTCGACCGGTATTAGCTGCATCTGCCGCATTCTCTGTGCAGAAATGAACTTGTACAGCCGCATGATGGAAAACTTGTTAGGTGCATCCACACCGTACTTTTTTGGGAAGGCATTTTGGTTCTGAGCTTAACCGGCACATCTAATTTATCGGGAGACAATGAATATTCTCCGGTGCATTGTGTAACCCGTTTTTCCACAATTTTCCTCGATTAAACCTCCAAAAAAAGAAGGAAACATTCTTCCGTAAGGTTGCTTCACTTTTTAAACGCTGTATTATCGACAAGTAAATAAATCACAAAATATTATTAATCGTAACGGTTATTAATTGGAAATTACCGCCCGGTTTAACTGAATTTTTTGTACAACTGACGACTAGTCATCGGTTGGGTACCGACAAGAGTCGTTTAAAAAAGACGTACTGTAAATTAAGAGTAACTTGCCGTATATTTATATTTTTATATATTAAATTAGAACGTTCATGTGTTTTTACTGACATTCGCTTAAAGCTGAAAAACCGCTTGACCGCATGATTCTTTTGTCGATAGATTTATTAAAACTTGTGGATGGCTTTAGACGTAAATTACCAGAGATAAATCCATTCATTTGGTAAATAGTAATGCGTAAAGAGACTGAAAGTTCTACTTCATTTCATTTTTCGTGTATAATAATATTTTGAGTCGCTAACTAATATCGTTCTGTAAGAGATGATTTTCAAAGTGATATTTAGAAAACGGTTAAATTTATTTTGCTATTTTATTTATTAAAATTGTATAAACTAAAAACAAGCATTATTTTATGAAACCTTATCTTTTCATGATTTTTACGGGTAAATATGTGATAACATTTTTAGAGTGAATGCTATTTATGTGATGTATAGATAATTGAAAATATGAAAGTAAATAATCGCCCGTTATCTCTGTTTTCCTCGTTATTCAAGTTTACTATTTACGAATTAACTGGTAAAGCCCGTTTTAACTAAACTAGTTGAACGATCCTATATTTTTTAATTGTACCTTTTTTGATTTTATTCGCCTAGAATGTAATTTAAAAAATAAACCTTATTCGCCTTCTGATAAAACTTTTTTAAATTTGTCCTTAGATTGCATTTGGAAAAAAAAATTAAGCGATGAAAATGAGAGTAAATACAGAAGATTCTTACGCAGTTCTGCACTAGAAAACTTTCCATTAATTTAGTTTGGTTTTAATATTTTAATAATTTTTTAATTCTGTTTAATTAACAATAAATCCGCAGATACAGAAACCTCAACTTTTCAACCCACATCATTATAATGAACCACTCTTCTAACTTGTCCCGCTCAAATTTTTTCGACTTATAATTGATCGCAACGCAAGAACGACTTGACCAATCTACATAAAATTTTCACACGCGCGTCAGATACATAATTATAGCATACCTAAATTTCCATGAAATTGTTCAAGTGGTTGGATATTTTCGTGCCGCAAAATTGTATACGCAGGCCAATAAATATGTAAGGAAACCCCGATTTAAGCTTTATTTAAGATATTTCCATATCTCAAAACGTAAAGACAATTCATTTCCATCCACCCTCACTCCTACCGACCCAAAGTAATAGCGTACTTTTCTTCGGAAATTCTGTAAAAAAATGAAATAACTTTCAGAGAAATCTTTTGAAATTTCAATCAAGCACTCTTTCTTCAACGTAGTGTTAAAAGGTTAGGTTTTTTGTTAAATTTTAGTAAAAGGTTTCAGGAGGAGAGAATTAAAGCAAATAACATTTTAGACAAAAATTTCTTAGGAAATAGGTTTCAGTATTTAGACCGAGGGTTACTTTATGGGAAATAAATAAGTACTGGAACACGGATGGAGGGGACCGGGTAATTCAATTCGTCTATGTATAAGTATAAGAAATATTAAGAAGCGGTAAAAAAGAGGAATAACCTTACATTTTTAATTACGAGTATATTAAAAGTAAAGTATTGAAATTACGCAAAAATCCCGTTAAGTCTTCAGAAAAACCTTTTTATAATGAATTTACACATTGTTATGGCATCTTCAAATTAAATACACCATTTAAATTAATTTTAATCATTGTGAGAGTAAAATTTCCAAAGTTTATGCACTGACAAAGAATTAATATAATTTTAAGGGAGATATGTATTGCGACTAAATTAAGGTTCGTATAAATCGAAATTGTACAATTAGTATAAAAAAATTGATTGTTATGCCGAATATAAAATTAGATACTACTGAAGATTTAAAAAAACGGGCACAATAGTAAAATTTTTAATAAAGACAAGAAACTAAAACTTTTTGGCTATTATTAAAAAAACAAATCAGATTATTAGGTCCTTCATCAAGATATAAAATGACATGGGCTGTAGGACCTACGCTGAGCTCAAAAGAAAGGCTTACCAAAGATGTGTACGGAAAACTACTGGGGACTAAATAACACTTATTTCTACTAACAGATTGATCACCAATAAACAAGAAAGAATCAGATATCCAAGGATAGTTAATTTCGATAGTAACTAGGGTAGAGTGTGTTTAATGAATAAAGATTTAAAAAAATTAAAACTTACCTACGGAATATGAAAAAAATAGTTGGATGTAAAAATGTTATTGTTTTAAAAAAAACCACAAAATTATTATATAAGAGTTAGAACAAAAAAAGATAAATTAAAAAAGCTACTACGCATTTCGGACGGTCAAAAAATGAAATAAAGAAAACCGGTATTTCAGTGTAACAGCAAAATTAAGTGAATAAAGATATGTTTTATGACAGTTTTCAAAAGATGTTTACACTCGTAATAATGACATAATGGAACAAATCGATTTCTAGAGGCCCACGTAACATTATTTGAGGGTAAGCCATCTTATGTAGAACGAAAGTCGATGAAGAAATCATATCGATTTGTTAAAAGTATATATAAAAGATAAAGCATATTGTAATTAAAAAATATTTTTATTTCGTTTAAATTAACCTCAGATCACCTGTCTATACTCACAGCTAATACCAGGAGATAATATTTTTAAAAAATAAAACAATAATATAATAATAATAATATTAAAAACTACGTAAAATAATTAAGCTCGTACATTTATATTTTAATTTTATTTTTTTAAACAAGAGAAAAGTAATTAATTTCAGCGTAATCAAGTTGTTAAAAACTAATCAAAATTAATCTTTTAGGTAAACCCATTCACAGACTACACGTTACGATTTAAAATTCAAAAATACTGAACTAAAAAATCTATATCTCGTAAATTAACTTAAATTACTATACGCTAAATAATTCAAAACGTAACTGCATTTATTTTTTTCCCTCAAAATAAATGACAGTATAATGAAACGAATAACACTTCAAAATTGCTTTTTTTCGGTCAATTTATTTGGAACGATTCCTTTCCTGCTAACATATGGCATTCGGAATCGCCAACTGAACAAACCTAAAAAAAGATCAAATACACAGAATATTTTACGCATCGGGTATATTCAACTACTGTGATTAAATAGAGCGTATTCAAATAAGTAAAAATTGGATTAGATTAAAATAATTAAATTATAATACTAGAAAGAAGTACGTAACATAAATAAAATATTTAATTACGCTGATAGACAAATGTTTTTTTGAATGTTTCTCTAAGTGTGATACCATTTCTTGAATTGCTTTTTTGCGTACATTACAGATCTATAATACAATTTTTTATCACTCTTAGTTTTAAATAAATTATACTTAAATAAAAAATTAAGGGAAAATATGGTTAAATTCTGTATAATTTATAATTTTGCGTGGCCATAGCTATGTTAGAATGATTTCGCTGATGCCCTTCTTTTATAAATAGCATCAGGCACATCTCGAATTAATGCCCAACAGTAATCGATTAGCATGTTAGTATTCCATTCCCCTTTATAGCGGCTTTCCATCACCGAAATGTCTTGGTGGAAACGTTCACCGTGTTCGTCACTTACGTGTCCGATGGTGTCCGGAAAAAATCCAGATGTGAGTGGAGGAACTGTACTTTTAAAGACATGTTACATCCCGTAGCTCTGTACGAAATAAGAAGTTGATTAACAATATCGTAGTAATTGTCGGATTTTTGTTTTTGCCGAGAAAATTTCTGCAAACGTGTTTCAGTGAAGCCCAAGCTGCACTTTCTACATTATTTAACGTCGAGTTAAATACATCATCTTTGACCAACTCTCTTATTTGAGAGTAAATATTCCGTCTTAATTTAATATTCCTTCTTTAATTTTTCCTTCACTTTTTTCGGAAATTTCAGCCTGATATACAAAAATCCGAGACTGTCCTTCTTCATTGCTTTTACAAAATTTTTCATTAGTCCTATAAGTATCTATATATATATATATACGCGGAATAGTGGACGCGTGAACGTCTGAACGCTTCCTCGCAAATCAGCCGATTTCGAAGTCGAGATTTCTAACGTTCAAATCCTACTAAAGGCAATTACTTTTAAACGGATTTCAATACTAGATTTTGGATACCGGTGTTCTTTGGTGTTTGGATTTCGATTAACCACACATCTCAGAAACGGTCGACCTGAGACTGTACAAGACTAAAGTTCACTTATACTCATACTCATACATGTCATTCTCTGGCGTAATACCTGACGGTGATTCCCGGAGACTAAATAGGGAAAAAGTAGTCTATCTGAGGCTAGTCGATCTCCGTGGCCCAGTCAGTAGCGTCCCGATATTTCGTGCGGAGGTCCCGGATTCGAATTTCGGTTAGGCACGGCATCTTTTTATACGCTACCGATTTCTATCCGATTCTATCCGGCTTTATTCTGGTTTTCTACCGATTTTATCCGGGTTAATGATCGTATTTGTTGATTCCTGCTCTTTCATTAAAAAAAAAGAATAGGTTCTATCTGCGGTATTTAGAATAGTGGTGGCACTGCTACTAATACAGAGAAATTGAACAAACAGTACATCGCGTCAAGACATTGCAAGTAGCAAGAAGCTCAGTTACCTAAACTTTGAGGAGTAATAAAAAGATTCTATAGTAATTGCAGAGAATGGAATATCTTTTATTTACCAATATTTCACATTAAACTACTAAGTTTTTACGAATTAAGTTTATTATTCTTTTAATTCGACGGAGGTACTGTGAAGTCCCTCTCCAGATTTTTTAAATATTGTCTAAAATTTGAAAATAATCGTGATCTTAATTTTACCGATGTTTGGTTTTTAGAAATAATAATTATTACAATAGATACGCCCACTAACATTAATGATGGGGACGGTTTATATTTTCAGCGTACATAAACTTATCATCTTTTTAATTAATTTAAAAATACGTGCAATAAAATACTACGCAATAAAAAATACAGCGATCTCTAGATAACTTTTGTAAATTTATTTTATTAAAATATAAAATGCAGAAGCATTTTGAGGATAATAACGCTCCTTTCTGATAAAGGAGCGTGCATTTCTCTTTCGCATATTTTTACATTTTTATTTTTATTTTTCATTTTTCTATTTTCTATTATTCTTATTTTTTTTCTTAGCATGCAAGTTGTTTTCAAATAAGTCACATACGCTGAAAGATTTCTTTAATACATAATGTTTTTTATAAAGATTTATTTATTTATTCGAGAAGTAATTTATCTTCTGATCCACGGGTAATTTTAATCTTTCCTTGTGTTACAAAGATAAGTATTGAAAAAAAAAACGAATTTCTTACGAAATAAGTATTATTCCTGTAACTTAAGTAAACGTACAGCTACAATTCCGGGCTATCAGGCTTCGCTGAAATATGAACGTCGGCTGCAGTGGTGATGATCGATTGATTAAATCTAGGAATGGTATTTAATTTTATAAGTAGGAATACGAAAGCATCAACCGTTACGATTCAAAACAATTTTTAATAATTCTGTGAAAATCTTTACGGTTTTGTCAAAAGCATCTAGCGTTTTTAGTCGTGAATCGATTACGAAATTTCCAATTCTATTTCCTGTGGGATTAGTTCAGCATTCCGCTAGGCTTTCTAAGAAACAAAGAGCTTAATGGATTTCTAAAAAAAACATTCTCAAAAAAAAGACTCAAAAAATTAAAAAAACGTTCATCTTAAAAATATATTTTTTTTAAATCCTATTTCTTTAAATAAGATTAGTCTGAAAATAAGTTTATTTTTCAGTTTGATAACAAAATCATACAAAAAAAAAATCACTCAAAATTCCTGTTATCACATTATATAAATAAAATATGAAAATATTTTATAATTATTTTAGAAGCTATTTTTAGATTAGAATTATTATCGGATGAACTCCGAGCTACTCTTTTTTTTATGGAAAGAGGTACTGTCTCGTCGGATTTTATACCCGATTTCCTTTATATCGTACCGATTGTTTTTTTGAAACGCGAGTATCACTTCTAGAGTCGGTTTAGGAATATTTAATCTTACTAGATTTGAACTTTCCAACTTTTCCACTAACGGAATCTTTTTTTTTTAAATTTAACCCCTAAGGGTAGGTTTAAAAATAATTTTTAGTATTCCCCTAAACATTTCCTTAAAAATAACTAAGCAAATTTTAGTTTTCATGTTGTTCCGGAAGTGGGAGAATTAAGGACATCTAATTTTTCGAGGGCTATTCAATTTTATATATAATAGTACATAAAATTATTTATACGTTTACGCTTTTGTTTATTTATAATAACTAGAAAACTGACATTTAGAAAAGTTATTTCAAACAGAATCTTTAGTCTTGACTAAACACATTTATTAACAAAACAGTACGCCACTACTAAGTAAATACGTACCGAATGTTACCTAAAAATAATGAAATAAATTACCAAAATTAATCGCAAAAATGGAAGTGATACATAAAAAGAGAAAAAAATAAACGAAGCATTTAAAATATTAAAAACAAGATAATGATATTTAATAATACTGGAGAAAATGGAATAAAATAAAAAAAAACAAGATAAAGAAAGAAAAAAAGATTGAGACAGTTGCTAACTAAAGTGGTATGAGGTATTTCAAACAATAACAACAAAACAAGACAATATGAACAGTGAACCGTCGTTCTAGTGATGCGTTCGAACTTACACCCCCCCTCCATCATTTCTGTTTAGTTTTACTTCCCGTTAAACAGAGCTTTACCATAGACATTCACACAGTCACTATTCGCTCAGTTGTTACTAAATGTTTTCTTATGTAGCGTAACACAATAGGTTAGCTAAGACCTTAAATGAATCGCTTCTGCACTGTAAAAAAACAAACGAGGATGCAAGAATAGGTTTTTTTTATTTAATATAAAAGAACAGCATTTTTAAAAAAAGAGGGATGGTAAACTACAACAAAAATTCGTGAAATCTTTTGTTATAATAAAATATAAAAAAAACCTTGTTCAAGAAAAGAAATTACTGTGTATTTACTAAGAAATCACGTTACATTTTAAGAACTTTTTATTTAATAGATAAGTATTTGTAAAGAAACAATGTTTTAATCATGTATTTTTTTATTAAATATTACACACAGTACTTTCAATCTGAGGTGTAATACCCGATGATATCTTATTCTTACTATGTCCAAGCGTGTAAGTTCTTGCAATATATTACGCGAGTTAAGCTTTCATATTAGGAACCCGTGTGATTTAGTTTTGTTTTTTTCATGTGAAAATATTTACTTTAAATAACAATATTTTCGTATAATAATTAATAAATTAACTTTTCTTCTGTTATCATTATTTTAGTGGTTTCCATTTTTACCCGATTTAAGGAAGAGAAAGTTAACCACTTAATCGTGCTGATCCGACTTGTGTTAGGTATTTTTTATGCGATTTTATGTGTCTGCCTAACGTTTAAGTAAATAATTTTCCTTATTATTCTTCTTTTTTTATTTGGTAGTAGAAGTTTCCGTACTAAACCCGTAGTAAAGTTTTCGAAGTTAACGTTATTAATTTTTTTGTAACGAAAAGCTGCATAGTCACACAGACGATTAGCGGCAAATAGTCATATGTTTATCGTAAGCATTACTTGTTTATTATTTTAATTTTCTGCGTAAAAATGAAATATAAACTGTATTTGTAAATTTCAACCGTTCTCGTGTAAGATTTACCGAATTATAGATCACCTTTAGCTCAGGCTCTGCGGTGTTAAACGACGTTTATCTGCTTTGTTTTTCTTATTTTTATCGAATTATCGGTCTCTTACCGTTGCACTTCTTATGAACAAAAAGTTGTTCATAAGAAATTTTAACCTGGCGTGAATGTATTTTAAATTAAAATGAAACCAAACATTCTTAAATAGATTAAACGTTTTGTAATAATCGTAATAAAAAAAAAAATCCTTTCGGCTCGCTGGAAGGCGGAGGTAGATTTCACCGGTTCTAAGGAGGGGATAAAAAATATTTCCACCTTAAAGTTAAAAAAAACTTAAATACTTAAAAAAAATTACTCAATACAATGGTTGCATGTGAAAAAACATTTCCCATGTTTAGCATACGACAAGTCTCATCGTCATACCTTGCCGTAAGGGTTGGTCATATAAAAAATTGTTTCAGACAAAAGGTTTAAGTATTGTTTAGAGGACTAACGACCACTTTAAAACGATTTGATATTATGCCTATTAAAGGAGGTATGATTTTTTTTTTGTCTTCATAACCCCATTTCTTCAACTCCCTGGGCCGATGGTTGGTGATATCAAAAAACTTTACTCAAAGAAGTTGTAGGCCCTTAGCCAAACAACAGTAGGAACTTTAAACGAATTCGATATTTTACTTAATAAGAAAATTATAGCGATATTATGTTTTTTTCGAAAAAGCTCCCCATTTCTATCCCCGTGATCTGATTTTGCCCATTAACGAACTCGGCTGAGATTTTGGGGCGTTATATTTTATGTATAATTTTGAAAGCGATTAGCGCAATATTACGGCACTTTAATCGTGTCTACAAGAAAGAATAAGAAAAATATAGAACACATTATATATATATATGTGTGTATATATATATATATCTTTTTATGGATTAAACACAAATAATTAAACTGAAAAGTGTTTCTCTGTAAACCAAGGTAAATTTTATTTATTTACAAATTTTATAATTGCTAATTACATTTATTATAAAGCTTACCTGTAAACCAAAGAAACAACATTCAAAGTCTATTATTCATTATGTTGTTTTCCTCTTTTAAAAAAGATTTTTTGTTAGTCTAATTAAAATTAGTCATAATCACGCCACATGTTTATTAATTTCTTATTATTTTTATCTCCTACACCATCAGGTGTTTAACTTACCAACCCATCAAACTTGTGCGGTAAATTCAATCGTATTAAGGAAGTAATATACTTTCCACACAGATGTATGGAAAGTATATTACTTGTATTTTTCCCGTGGAAGGGTATCTACCCTTCCAGGGGAAAAATTTTGCTACAACTTTTATGAAGTCATACATAAGTGTCCTGGTTATTCCCGTCATCCGTAGTATTGGGAGCTGGGGTAAGTTTGGGAATGTGAAACAGATGTGATTCTGATTCTTTGTGACCCGTGTCAACTTCATATATCGATTTCGATATTTTCTTCAAAATTGTGTACGGACCGATCCTTAATACATCTAGTTTTTTCGGTTTAGACGATTTTCATTTTCAACATATACTAGGTCTGCGGCGTTGAATTCGTAGTTTCTTCCGTTTTTATCAAATAGATTTTTATTGTATTTACGAAATTACATGCTATTTCTAGAGCAATTTTCCTATCTTTTTTTTTTTAATTTTCGTTTCCTTTCTTTCGCTTTAATTCATTTGGTAATATCGAAGTATATGTGCCTTCTGATAAATATTTTGGTCTGAACCCAGTCCAAACGATGAGACTGAACTATCTGTTCAGTCTCATCGTATTTCTCAACACAATCATGTGCTATTCTTTTCCACCTAGATTTTTCCCTCTTTCATTTATCGCGCATCTAATTTTATTTAGCAAGGTCTGATAAAATCTCATTTAGGCCATTGAAAAACGGAACGTCTACCGCTGTAAATATTATTGTTATTTTCTTTTTATCTAAGAAGCTTTTGAAATCTTCGGAAATTATTCCTGGGTATCGATCTGTCAAAATTACGCCAATAATATTGTCTTTCGATACATTCTGTGTTATCTTATCAAAATCATTGAAGTTTTGTGTTTTCGACGTTAAAATATAAGCAAACCTCGTAAAACGTTCTACTAGAAGATCTAAGTATTATTTCTTGGTTCGCGAACCACCAAAACCACCGATAGTGTCGATGGAAACTATCTGAAAAGACTTTCTTCAGGGCTTAGATGCGACATTAGACCGATCTTATGTCGCCCTCTTGATTTGTTTTTTATTCAGATCTCGCAGTTTTACAAATTTTCCTTATATTCCTCGTCATATTTTTTGCTTTGTAATGCGGTCCTATTTTGCTTTGCATCTGTTTTATTTTTACGCGGCAGAAATTTCGGTGCGTGTTTTCTATGAACCGTTTACAGAAGTCTTTCGATAGTATAATTTTCTCTTTCTTTTTAACCTTTTTATAGTACAGATTATCTTTTAAGATCAGTCTGTTTTTGTTATCCTTTAAATCTTCGTTCCTTTTTTGATCTTCTAGAATATCTCCCGATTTGATTAAATTCAGAATTTTCAAATTGCCATATCCATTTTCACGGGCTTCTAATACTGGATTTCTACTTAAGCAGTCTGCTTCTAAATTAACTTTACCCGGACGGTATATTAGTTTAAAATCATACTGTGATAAATAATAAGTTAGATCACCTAATCCTCATCGATTCTGGCTTTAATATTATTTTTTCTAATGGCGTATGCGTGAAAAAACTTTGAATGATCTGCCCATGAGCCGTTGCTGTAATGTACTTTCCTTACATATGTATATATATATTTTTTTAACGTCAATTTTAAAACTCATATTCCTCTGTACTATTATACAAATATAAATAAGTAACTTGATCCACCAAGTACAGAATAAAATTAAATTAGGTAGGATTAAACTTAAATTATATAATTATATATACACAAGAGTACTTTCACGAATTTCTCGCATCTTCAGTCGATCCAATCTTTTAATTGTTCACGTAAAATTACATTTTTTTTTTTTAAATACACAACATTAAGAAAATACAATAAAACAAAATTCGCTATAACTTTGGATATTAACTTTAAAATCAATTCAAATCAAAATGGAATTAAAATTAATTTCTTTTTTTAAATTAAAAATTTTAAATCGAAATTAAAAGTTAAAAATATGTCGTCAAATAATAAAAGTATTAATTAAAGGTTAAAATGATAAATATGTTAAAAAATAATGAATATGTGTGTTTGGTTTGGCTAGCCGATACAGTATTATACTACTGTGAAGGATTTTAAACAGATTAAGCTAAAAATTAACAATATTTGATAAAGTGTTGCTATCTATTGCAGCCTTTATAATCCTGTCATCCTCATACTCTCTTGGTTGATCAAGTTGAACCCATTTTATATATAAAATATCTCTCATTTTATTTATAAAATCTCTCTGAAATGTCTGAACCCCTATTATTATTATCCGTATTACATTTTTTAATATTTCCAAATTAGTGTGAATATCGCATATCGAATTTTTAATATCAATAGGTTGATCAGAAACATTAGAAAACCCCAATTTTCCATTTTTATATCTGAAATGTTCAGAAAATCTGGTTTTGAAAGATCTAGTAGCTTTTCCTGTATAAATATGGTCACAGTCGTTACATTTTATTTTGTAAATTCCACCCAAATTATATACACTACTTGAAAATCAGTACGTCTTATATTTTATTATGAGATTGTTTGTCTGGTATGCAGGTTTAAACTTATTTTTATCATAAACCTTTGTAATATTTTCAACTATGCTATTAGTATAGTATATACATATTTTAAATATACATCGTCAATTTTTTTTGTTTCATTTATGGGTATTAGACACATATTATTGTTAATTTTTAATATTGATTTTTTTGTATATATTATCAATTAAAGATTTACTATAACCATTATATATAGCAATTTATTTTTATAATATCTATTATTTCGTTTAATTTTTTTTTATTTTCATTATATTATTTATAATTAATTGCTCTATTAGTCATGTTTTGTATACACATTAATTTTGTGTTACCATGGATGATTTGAATACCAGATTCAGCATTTGTATTGTGTGTGGTTTTATTAGTAACGGGTTTTCTATATACTGACATTATATAATGATTATTTTTATCGATTTCAATACTACATCTGAGTAATTTATTGTCCTATTTATATCAATTTCAAAAGTAAATTTTAACCCGTTATAGTATGAATTTAATATTTTCAAAATTATTAGATGTTCATTATGTATAACGGAGTTGTAGACTACAAAAATAGCATCAACGTAGCTAGTTCATAGTAAAGTATTATGAGTATGAACGATGCCAAAAATAATTTTATTTTCGAAATTCTGTAGATAAATTTCGGCCATAATAGCCGATAAAAGAAAACCTATGGGTTAAGTAGTTCCTGAGTGTGATATTTTTCATTAAATTTAAAATAATTTTGTTGGCTACATTTCTAACGCTAATAATAATAATACTATCAACAAATACAGAATCTTCGTGGTTATATGTTAATTTATTTTTTATTATGTTAATATTTTGTTGTACGGATGTGCTAGAGTACATATTACTAATGCCATAAGTATCCGTTCTATTATTATCTCCAATTTTTAAATCCATTGTTTTTATTATATTTGTAATTTAAATTCATTTTTATTCTAAGTATTTTATCTATTACTTTAGAGACAATATAAGATGGAGCGGTTGTAAAATTGATTAAAGTTCGCATAGGGAACCGGGTTTATGTATTTTCGGAAGTCCGGTTAAAATCGGTGCACTTGGTTCGAAAGGGTAGTATATGGAGTGATATGTTAGTTTATTCGCGGTACCGATTACAATAAGTAGCTTTCTTATGAAATCTACCTAATAGAGAATGTAATTGTTCATCGTTAAATTTCGAATTTTTAAATGGGGTGTAATTATTAAGGGTTGAAAAGTTTAGAAGTGTAAACAGATAGATGCCTGGGATGTCAAAAGTGTTGGTACTGCTGACAATACAGAGGAGGACATAGTCCTAAATAAATATTTTATTCTGATCAGTATGTAATACAAACGTTATATAGGTCGCTTCAGTATAATATGTATTGCAAAAATAAGAACAAAAATTATAAGATAAAAGTAGATGCGATTAAAGTTTCCGTATTTACAAGTAAAATATAAAAAAGTGAAATAATATTAACGTAAATACATGAAAATGTTTAATCCTACCCTACTAAAGGGCATTTATATGAGTGTCTGTCTTTCTGTGTGTGTGTGTGTCCGTCCCCATTAGCTTAGCACATAAAACACCAGTAATCCGAGTGATGTCATTCCGTATAAGTAATAATGTGCTCGTACAACAGGAACCGGAATGTACCGATCTCTAGCGGAAAATCCCGATTCGTTAGTGAATGTCTCGTGGCGGTCAGGTGTATATTTGTTACATTATTACATATTTATTCCTTTTACTTGTTGTTATTGTTTATTCTTGTAATATATATTTATTTATTTAATCGTTATACGTGTGAAATATATATTAATATATTTTTTTTATCTATTCGATTGTTTTTCTTCGCAAAAAGTAATTACTCAAATTAGCCGTGATACAAGTGCAAAATTTTTACTGGACATAAGTAAAGAGAAACAGTTTGCATTCCAAGCATAACTTTGATTGATGAGAGTACACGAGGGTTTTCATTGAAGAGACTTCAGTTTCCTGTGCGATTAGCTTTTTCTGTGACGATTACTAAGTCTCATGAGCAAATTTTTCAATCGGTCGGTATCCATTTGAGAAGAGAAGTTTTTAGTTACGGACAGTTGTATGTTGCGTTATCAAGAGTAAAAGCGTGGAGTGGAGTGAAAGCGAAATCTTCTCCAAAGCTCGATAAACGAGTGAAAACTGTTTTTAGAGAAATGTTGGATGGTCTAGATTGATAAGTGGAACAGTGATTTTTGTTTATTGTAGAGAAGAGTTTAAATCTACAAGCGGATATTTTGTTTTGAAGTTATTTTGGTTTTAGAAAGCGCGATGATGGTAACCCATCCTAAAACTTATTTCCTAATGAGAAAGGATCCTTAACTGAACGATGACGAGCCCAGTGACCCTCTTCGGGGCCGTTAGTTTAAATATAATAAAAGACTTGCCTAATTTTTTTTTGTTTGTATGTATTTATTAATAAATTTCTTTGCGGTTTTGTTTGTCCGTTTGAGTTTTTATATTTATATATTTATAAATAAATTTAAATTATACTATATAATATTATTTTGTAACTTATCCTTTATCCTTATTTTTCCTTTTTTTCTCTAAGCCCCCTCCAAAAAAATAATCGACTCCGGCGCCTACGCCTAAACCGATCTAAACCAAATTTAATTGGAAAGATTTGCCGATATTTTTTCGCTTTTTCTTGATTAATTTTCATCATTCAAAAAAAACTTTTACACAAGAGGTAATCAATTTTGGACACCTAATAATTCCATTCCGAGACTCCGCCCGCGAGGGCAACCCGCCCGGATGGCCTAGCTGCGGATGTTGTGCCGTAGGCACGTCGGGAGAAGCCAGTATAAAAAATAATTCACAATTCAGAAGGTGTTAATGAAAATTATTTCAGCGCGTATTTATGTACCCATTAAAAGGGATGAGGGGTACATAAAATTAAGGGTTTGTGTAAAGATTTTTAATTAGTATTATTAAAAGTTCATCGACAGATTCAATTGTTTCTGTAAAATAAAATCTGCTAATTGTCGGTATTTAAACTAAATTGGTTAAATTGGACGCAAGAAGTCAGTCGCCGGTCCAGCAGCTCATCCCTACTCAGAGCATCAACTGAACTTTTTAAAAGTCGACAAGTAATAGTTGTGTTTTTTGTCCCGACTTAAGGAAAATTAAACGGTATTATTTTTTACGATTTAGTACTTTAATTTTATAGCAATAAAAATTATATTTCTAAGTTACGACCGGTTTCAAATTGAAACTTTCATAAACTATATTTATTATTTGGGCAAAACGAATAAAAAAAAAATTATGCTATTTGCAATGTTATAAATTTAATATAAAAGAAGAGTGATTATGAAGAAAAGTAATCCGTCTTACACGTAAGAAAAGAAATCTCTTACTGATGTTAATTTAAAACGGGTTCATAATTTATTTATTATTTATAGTTAAAATAATTACCGTATTCGCTTCAGTTTTAATCTCTTTTTGAAACTTTGAAAAGCCTTTTAATTAATGCAAGTAGAGATCTAATTAACGCTAAATGATTTTCTTAACAAATCATTTAATTAATCATAACGCGATTAATTAATGTTTTATTTTTGCGGTATATACACAAACATTATATTAACAACTACTGCAGGACCGAATTAACGTTGCATCTGGTCTTGATCGGTACAGCTCTGCGATCGATATTAATTTACAGCGCAACCGATTTAACTTTTAATACGGGGAAAATGTGAATTAGCGGCTTGCTAATTGAAGTAAACGAACTAATCTATACGTTTTAAGCTCTTTTTCAAAGTATTTACTAACATCGCCAACTATATATCTATATTCGACATGAATATACATTTTTCTCGTATTGACAGCCGCCTTTAAATAAATATTAAAAAAGACTAGCACTAAAATAACAATAGAATTATAAATTACATTACAGGATAATTGAATATTACCCAAATAAACGGTGCAAAATTAAGAATTATTATCCATACTGAATAAAAATAGTAATAAAAAAATTGTTACATTTATTAATAATAAAAAATAAAAGATAATAGGAACGCTTAATATACAATACTGAGCTGAACAACTGTAATAGACGCTCGTAACCGGTCTGTACTTGTAATCGTATGAGTATCGTCGTATGACTGCGCAGAATTTTTTTGTCGTTTTTCTCTATGCAATGTTAACTTGGTCGCGCTGTAAAAAGAAACAGAGTTGCTAAACGGTTATTGAAATAAATTAGAAAACTAGAAAACGCTTAAAACCACTTACAAAAATTATTGAAAATCTATAATTTGATGGTAATTTTGACTGTAATCAGTTATCGTCAGTAGATATTGAGAAATTACTATATAATAAAACTAAACATTATAAAGCAAAATTAGCCGATCTCCCCAACGGAGCGGTAGCGTCTCAGCCTTTCATCCGGAAGGCTTGGCATTTTTCATTGCTACAAATTTCGATTCTCATAGGACAAAATGACCAAAGCAGTTGATGCCCGTCATCTCAACAAAAAAAAACTAAGTAAAATAATAATACTTGAAATTTAAAAAGGATTTTTTTTGTTAGTAATTAATTAAAACCTATTGTTTCAATAAATAAATATTTATATAAAAATATCGGTGACTATATATAATTTTGAAAAGTAACTTTGTTTATATTTGTCTATTCATTCGGTCACAAAATGATAATAAATAAATATTAAATGATACATTTAAATGACAATGAAATATTGACGAATACAGTAGTCAACAAAGACCAATATTTCGATTATTGTCGGTTTCATTGTTAAAAGAACAATGACTGCATCGATATGTTCTGTATAGACATTACGTTATGCAGTATTCATTTTATCATTATTTTTATTGTTATATCGGAATATATATGTATGAATTTGTGTCTACATTACCCCTGCAGTTTACAGTCGTTCACTTTCATGCCTTATTCAATTGTACGGTTCATAATTTGAAAATTATTAGCTTTTTGATTCGTTATGTAATTAAATTATTTTATGGATTTTATCTTTTTATTACACTATTAACTTCCTTTCTCTAAATAAAAAAATATCGTAGCCTTTAATTTAAACGATTTTAATTAATTATTGACATTTTTGGTCTAAATCATAGACTTACAAATCTTTAAATTACGGTTATTTGTACATATTATTTGTAAAACAATATTACCAAAGTAAATCGGTCAACCGCTCTCTCTCCGGACTGCTTTCTTGAAACTGTTGAACTGTAAATTTGTTATAACTACAGATTATCGTTTCTCTTACTTCATTGTTATATTATCTCGGTTTAATCATTTAGCGTTTTTTTTATCTAATTAAAAATAATTTATAAAAGAAAAAAATAAATAGTTAAACGTTTTTCTAATCTATCCGTTCCCTCCCTGGTTTCAGGAAGGGAGACCAGGGAGTTTCTGTTTGTATATCTTTTTCAAAGAGAATTACTTTTTTTTAAATCTAAATAAATATAAAAACCCTGAATATTTGTCTCACTTTTATTACTGTTGTTATTTCGTTAAAGGGTAAACAACCGCACAGGATGTCATTTTCCGAGGAAAAAAACAGCTATGAGATTTTTTGGATTAGCTGTAAGTCATAATAAAACGAATTTTTCAAGTACTGTACGCAACAATTGAAGGATTTTGAAAAATAAAAATTTTTTATGTAATGCTCAGATATTCATACGGTGTAATCCGTGAATTATATTTCACGTTTTCGTTTGAGGACTTAAAGATCCATAAAGATAATTAATGATAAAAAATCAGAATATATTGAAAAATAAAACTGCTCGTCGCGAATAAACGATGTAAAAAATATATCATTAAAGAAATAATGGGTTTTGAATTTTATGAGGGAAGTTTATAAAATATTTTTTAAGCTATTACTAGTGTTTCAACTTTAAAAGTATTACGTTTAGTAAGACATTATTCATTAATTCCAAAGAAGTCATTCATTCGTTTGTCCGACTATTAGGTAGATTTTTTAATTTTGGATGAGAGACATTATCAAAATATATTTCCCGTCTATACTTGTATTGCCGCTGCAGCAGCATATAGACGATAAATCGGGCCAATTTATTAAAGTAATTTTTTTCGGTAAAAATGACTTTCAAAGTTTTTTTATACGAAAAGACGTAATTTGGTCGTAGGGATTAATTAAAACTAATTTTTTTTTACCAAGAATTTTGATATTTTTTTTTTAGTTTACTTTAATTTTGGTTACTTTAATTTAATTTTTAATGTAAAAATGTCATTTGATGAATGGGATCAAATAGGACTCGAAGAATCAAATATTTAGATTTTTTAATGAAAATTTTGATTTTTTTTGCAATCGTACTCAAAACGTTGCATAATGCAGTCATTTTATTTAAAAATCCTATGGGGTGTTGAAATAAAAATCTATAAAGGCTAAAGCCGGGAAAGTTACTCAACCCTTTGTCGGCTTTTATTAATATTTTACAAAAATTTCGATGAAGTTTACATTGAAACGCCCTATACAGAGATATAATAGATTTAATGAAACTATCCGATCTTCGGAATTAACAGCATCAAAGCCATATATATTTATATGCGAGTGTGTGTGTGGAAACGCGCACAAACATACACGAATATACGAGAGTCACTACATTCAGGTTCCATAACTATGTGTTCCCCGATTCCTGAGGATTAAGAAGAATAATAAACACCAACACAGACAATTTTTTTTTATCAGAGAACCTCAAAACGTCAGCAAAAAACTCGGTTAAAAAAATACTGTACAATATGTTTACCTTATTATTATTTAATATCTGTACTTAATTATTTAGTAGTTCTAATTTATTTTATCCTAAAAAATAATAATAAAAATTTGTATATATGATTTATTTTTCAATCTTTAATAATTATTTTTTCTTGCGATGAAAATTTCCTAATTTTCAATCGAAAAAGATGTATGCGGTGTGGGAATGGTAAACGTATAAATTTTTAGAATTAAATAGGAAAAAAGTTTAATTTCGGTTAAAATATATTTTGCAATACGTTTGATGATTTACATAATAGTATATATTTTTTTTGTTTTTTCCACTTAAGATGATGGGTTGGTTGTATTCGATACGCTGTGCTTACCGAAGAAAATATTTATTTATACGTAACACGTAAATTTCATAGCGTACTTTTAAAATACCCGAAATATGTCCATTTTGCAGCAGTTGTAAACGCGATGTCGCGCCACATTGTCTATGCAAAACTGACGAGTCGATCGTAAACCGAGTGTAATAATTTTAATGAAATGACGTCTCGACGGCCCTTATAACGCACGCACCTATGCGAATGCTGACGACGTCTATGTCGACGCCTTTTCTCCGCGTAAGCCATATCTCTGGTAAACATCTATTACTTAAATTATTATTTCAAACGGTTTAATTTTTTATTCTTTCTTTAATCTTTATTTGATTTTATTTTCTATTCGTATATTTTACGTTTTATAAAATATAAACGTACACAAACTCTGATAAAATTCGTTTAAAAGATTACTTTTATTTTATCCGTTTACCTACAAAATTTATTTTTATTTTTTTTCTTTCAAAAAGTGTGTACTTTTTGCCCCCTTAGACGATTATTATATAAACGTAATTTAAATAACGTAAAAATTTATTTAAAAACTGAATTAATTTTTTTTAACGGATAAAAATTATATGTTTAATGTAGTCGTCGATATTCAAGACTTGGCCCAGGAGAAGGGCAATAGTTAGGTGCCCTGTCGTACTGCTGGTATTTTCTTTCGGATCGCTAAATTTTTCTACAAAAAAATTATATCGATTCAAATAAATTTTCAAATCATTTAAGAACACAGACATAAAATAATACAAAAAATTCTACTCTTGAAATTTTCTTCATTGAATTTTTAAAATTATGTCGCGTATCGTTAAATTTTTATATTTACGACTGTCGTATTGATTTTTTACTGAAAATTAGAGTAAAAATGATTTAAAATTGTTTTTCATTAATGAATTTAAGGATAGTTCGTATCGTTTCATTTTCAACTGAAATTGTTGAATCGGAAACTACTATTAATTTTTATAATTATTTTAAACGATTTTAAACAGATATAGCCGAATATGTCGGTTTTGTAAAGAGAGAGAGTCCGGGCTTCAGAGTATAATGCTTCAGGGTTCTCTATTATCTATTGCGTGTGTGTCAGTTGAAGGCTATCAGTATTTCGTGCAAGACCGTACGCTCACTATGCACTCAAATCTACTGCATTGTAAATCGTTCTGATATAAGCTGGAGGCTTAGACACAGCCGACTGGATTACCTCTCACGAATTTTGTTTTTAACTCTTTTCTGGTCTTTCTTCTTTTTTTTTGTTTATTGAATCATTAAATTATTGTAGATGCAATTGTTAAATTTACACCTAATAATATTAATGATGATTTAATAATTGTTTTATCGCCGGTTTTCTTTATCTACTCTTAACGAAAAGGTTATAGATTCAAATTTTTGTTACATTTCTATATTTAAATTAACTTTTTTTTGCAAAGATTTCATTAATTTTCTTTTCTACACGTAAATAAATTGATCGTAAATATTGAAATTACAGAAACATCTTGAATATTAATCGATATATTACGTAAAAATGGTTTGAAATTAAATTATTAATATTTAAAATAACTCCATACAGGATAAAAATTTATTATCGCTGGAAAATTGCCTGAAATTTATTTCCTATTTTTTGTAGTTTACTGTAGATAAAACAACTTATAAATTTTTATAGAAAAAATAATGGATTTAAAATTACTTAGACTTGAAACAACTTTTAAGGAACGGTTTTTTAAAATTTGACCAGCAGATCCGTTCCCATTCTGGCCCTAGAAAAGTCGGTAGAAAATTCTTTTTCTACGATATAATCGTTAAAGAATTCATTCTAAGAAAACATTTCTAAGACAAAAGTAATTAGACAAGTATAAAACAGCTATTATATATGAAGTATTATATTATAAAATAGCTATTTTTGGTACTTACGTATTAACGCCACCGCAGCTACAGCTTTATTTAAAAACAGAGTAGTCAATCGGATTTCGGTGGAAAATGGGTCGCTATAGAGTTTAACATAGATTGAAAACAGTCTCTTTATTAATTTTAATATATTTATTTTATAAATATAATTTAATCAAACTTAACCTGCGCTCGCTTCGCTCGCTAACCTTGATTAATTAACAGGAGTGTTTTGATTATTTAAATAATAAATAATTGCAATAATTACTCAATTTATTAAATAAATACTCAAAAAATTACGATGTTAATTAGTCAAGGTTAGCGATCGAAGCGAGCGTAGGTTAAGTTTGGTTAAATTATATTTATAAAATAAATAAATATAAATAACCATTTATTAAAATTAATAAAGAGACTGTTCATTTTCCACCGAAATCAGATTGACTACTTTGTTTTTAAATAAAACTGTAGCTGCGGTGGCGTTAATACGTAAGTACACTATTTTTTTTATAAAATACTTTTTGAATTGTCAAAGTAGAATGACTTTTATTAAAATAAATTTGTTTATACATTTTGTAAAAATGTATTAAAAAAAAGATAAAAAGAATTATTTAATAAATTTTTTTTACTGATTATGCAAGGTAGATGATATAAGTGTAAAGTGTAAAGTAGATTTTCGTGAATTTTCTTCAATCTCAAGATATGTAAACTCTACTAAACTGTGTTTTTTTCTCTAGATACAATTTAGCCAAACACTCCAATTAAAAAAAATGAATATATATTGTAAAAATAAAAGTACTGAAATAAATAGAATTTCAGACAAATTTTTGGACGAACTTTTGTTGTAAATTTTGATAGCGGTTTTGCGAGATCACATGTACGTTTACATTCCGGAGAAATCAAGTGTTTATTTTCTATTAAAATCAGAACGTATTCGTTCTTAATATCTTTTATTTTTCGATTTTGGCACTTTAGGGTTCTAAAGGGCCAAAAGGATCGCAACACGGTTGCGTTTCTACCCGTTTTGCTTCTTTCTTCTTCGCTGTTTTCTCTGTCAGTTCTTCTTTCTCTCAACATGTTGTTCTTTGCGGTTCCTCCTGTTTCATTTTCCGATTTTCTTGCCCAGTATTTTTTCTCGGAAAGTCTTTAACACCGTAATTTTGATTTAAAGGTGTCAACGTTTTTCAACTTTGACACATTAAAGGTGCCTTTTCTGTTATTATTTTTATTTTTTATACAGTTTTTAAATCGTTTGATATTTCCTACCCGGAGAAAGTAAATTTTAACGCTAAACCTATAATATTTTTTTAATTAAGAAAATCTTAAATCGGCGATATCAATAGTTACGGTCATTTTGATGTATGTAATTACATTGTATATTAATAAATGATAATTACCGATTATTTTAATAATACGAAACTTTTATTCGTATTTTTAACATTTATATCGGTTTGCTTGGCATTTCTCCCGCCATCACCCCAGTCGGTCGCCGTAAAACATGAGACCGAATGTCTGTGCCACAAACGGCTACTGAGCCTCGAAACAGTTTAGCGACCAATGTCCTAAATAGCTCCTAGAACTTACCTAACAGCATGAGGAGACTAAGCGCGGTGCCACACATCACCGGCTTACGTCTCCCAACCGCTCACCTGTCATATATTTACTAAAATCGGTAGGCGAACCCCATCAACTACTAAAAATATATATGACATCCGTAAATTAAAATGTATTTCGTCTAGACAGCAATTCGCTGCCACACCTAGGTCGCTGAATGCCAGCAAGAACGTGTCCACCATATTAAAGCGCTTGGAGCCTTAATTGGCTGGTGGTCAGTCATTTATATCTCTTGGTTAGCTTCACACAGCAGTGCGATAAGAGTCTTTTCCCTTAGATAAACTACTGATGTCGTTTGAACAAAGCAACCGCATCAAGGAACTCCAACACGGTCCGACAATGCGGCTCTCGCCACATCGACTCGCCGCTTGTGAGTGGCCAATTTTCCTCTTGATCTCTAAGTTTCAGGGAGACCCGGTCTCTGCCCCCCTCCCACCAAGAGCAGGGCAGTTAAACATCAGAAGTTCATTTGACTGAAGTTCCCCGCAGACGCACAGCTCATCAGTTGCTAGGCGGAACCGAAACAGATATTGGTTTAAATTAACACAGTTGGTGAGCACTCTTTACCCTTAAAAACGAGCTCGAGGCATACCGTCCCCCCAGATCCTGTATAAACTTATACAAGGATCTTCGCTTAGTCGTGGTGTCCCATTTCAGCTGCCATACTTCTATGGCGAGGCTTTGCAGCCTCTTCCGCAGGCGGGAGATTGACAACTAAATGAAATTTAGATCCGGTGTATTGTGATCACCGTTCCGCTCCGGTACTGGCTCGGCTCGAAATCGCATCCCAAATACCACGGCCTCCCGGCCTCTTCGCAATCTCCATATGACTGCCCGAACATCTATACGTAAATTACGAAATAAAATTAAAAAAAATAACTTTAAAGAACATTTTAATGTTGCAATGTTAAAGTAACCTAAATATTGTCAAATAACAATCGATACGAAGACACATTATAAAAATAAATTACGTGTATTACAATTAGTCGTAGTAAAATTTTTCAAAAATTTCAACAAAAAAAAATCAGTAGAAAATCAGTGTTGTATTCATGAAAGTTGTTTCTTTTATCTTTACCGTTCTCCGTATCAAATAAAAATGTTAACATATAATTATTCCTGTATTTAATTTTAGTAGATGACCTGGTTCCAATAAAAGAGATTTATTTTATACGGTTTAAAATAATGAATTCTATTTAAAAAGTTAAAAATCCAATTACGTCCTTTGTATTTCGATGAAAAAAGAACCTCGCCACACGCGATACATGATTTTCATCGTAACTCGATAACGAGTAAAACATCGATGTACATTAAATTATCGCTGTACATTAAAATACATTCAATTTTTAACGAGCTGTTAAAAGCACTCTCTACCTTCTGATTATTATTTATATATATATATATATATATATATATATATATATAAATAATACATAAATATAGATCTACATAAATCTTTAATTTATTTTCACACGTATAGAATCGTAACAATAAATGACTACTGAATCTGTAATTTTTAATAATTAAGAATGCTAATAAATCAATATACTTGTTTCTAAGAATTAATATTTCTATTTATTATTCTGTTTTACTATATTCCCGGTGATTTCTGCTTCATAAAAAAGTTTTGTGGAATTTAAATTAAAAACAAGGTTAAAATATTTATAGAGATGTATTTTAACCAAAAGCATAGATCTGTTCAAAAGTAATAAGTTTGGAAGAGGAAGTAAGGTAGATAAGTACATTATTATAATTGCATTCTATTGCTCGGGTGCAGTTTAGTAGTCGTTTAATATATTTATACATACATATCTTTAATCTCACCGTTCCTTAAATTATACCGGTCGAATCAGCGACCGAGTAATGTACGGGTTACCGAGTTTCAAAATATGTCTGTAACTTTTTTTATAAACGTAAATTTTAATTTTTGTTTAAATTGTTTTTCTTTTGAATTTTTAATATTTACTTATGTTTTGTTACGCCTTTTTTCTTTCATATTTTATCGTTAGGGACCGTTCACCTTTGAATTATTTTAATATTTTTTCCTTTATTAAAAACGTTTTTTTCCCTTGTATTCTATTCGTTTACCTGTAACTTTTTTGTCGTCAATTTACGTCGAATAAATCGAGTTTCATCAAGAGACACGTAGAAGCTTGCTAGTTTCATATAAAGCGTTATTAAATTCGTAACCGGTTTTGTTTATTTCGTAATTTAAAATTTATTAGTACTTAATTTCAATAAAATTCCTTATACATAATTTCTGTGCTATATACACGGTGTTTTTTCTATTTGTTTCATAACCGTAAGATTTTGACTTTACTGAAATCAGACGTAACATTTCTTGAAATGTGTTTTCTTCTTTATTATCCCGAACGTACTGTCACTGTTCATTAGCGTAAAGCTTATCAAAATAAAGATAACATTTAACCGTTCAGATAAAACCTTAACTGAAATTTCCTGTAGAAAAAGAAACTCTTGACTCAAATAAAAAGTTAATTTCTATTATAAAGCGATCCAGTTTATACGCAGTCTCTTCAGACTAAGGGAAAGCACGTACATATACAGACACGCACGTATACAAACACAAACATAAGATGGAGATCGTATTGCAAAATCTCCTTAATCTCATTAATCCAGAATAAAAACTTTGTTTAACAAAGAAGTAAAATGTAATAAAATAATTTAAATTTTCGCTTTAATTGTTATTTTATTTTGTACAAATTTTATTATTTATTATCTTCTGGATAACTTTATCCTTTTATTATTTCTATTTTCTTTTTCTTCTTTTGATTAAACCTTTTTAGTACTCGTATTTCCTTTCCGTTGTTTCTAGTACTTCATTCTTTTCGAGATCGTTTTGTTTAATTAAACAACTAGTTAAATAATAATTGTTTTGTAAGTCTATTTTCACTCGTTCTATAAATTTGGCCAAAAAGTCTCCTTCTTCTTTTTCGCATTTCCGTTTTTCTATCTTTTACTTCTTCGTAAATTTCTGTGTTAGATAACCTTCCTGTGTTCTTTTGGGCCCAAAAACCGATTTTTCTTTCTTCTTTCAAAATATTTATTATATTTAAAAACTTTCTAAACGCTCGCTTCCATATAAGGCTTCTGGCCAAATTACTGCTTTTTAGTGTCGCAGTTTAGCTTTGTAACGCTTAATAATTTCTTATTGTAAATATCCGCTGTCAGTCTATAAGCTGTTTCAATTTTACGAATCCTACTTTTAATTTCTTCTTTTTCGAATACTGTTGGTGTAAGTAATACTGTTGAGCACTGTTGTTAAGTACTGTTGGTGTAAGTAATACTGGTGGTCTAAGTATCTTCACGAGATACTTAGATTTGCCTTGTTCAGTATTTTTTGTTCCTTTTCAAAGATTGTTTCTTCTACAGAATTCTTATGAATTCTTTTTTCATAGGACATTTTTAAACTTTTTTTTTTGCCGTTTTCTGCCGGTAATTGTAATTTAAATTTTGCTTCTTCTATAATTTTAGTTAGGATAACTACGTCGTTTGCAAAGGTTAAACGATTAATGGTTAATTTATTTTTCGCGTTCCTAAATATACAGATTCTGAGATTCTATGTTTAACCGGTTAACTATTCCAGTTTCCTATCGCTTTTTCTACGGTAAATTATTTCTTATGATTATGTATAATTCGATTACCTTTCTTAGAATCGAACTTATTAATTATTTAATGATATTTTGTTTTTACACCTCCTCTCCGGTTTTTTTTTAATATTTCATTAATATATTTAATCAATTTGAATAATGTATCATTATTATTAAATATATATAAGGGTGATTCAAAAAAATACGGCAATACCTCTGGAGCTGATTCAATAGCTAAAAGTAGAAAAAACTTCATATAAAAATAAGGCCAAAACGCTTCGTGAGCGAGTTACGGATAGGTTTTCCCGGATTTTGGTTCTCCCACGGAAATTAAGACTTCCTGAAATTCTGGGAAGGTAATTTAAGAGGCGAATTTAGTTATTTCTTATGGATATTGACCTGAGAATATTAAAAAAATGGGTCACAGAACTGTACCTCCATTAGTTTTTTAAGATATCTGACGTAAAACACAAATATTGGGGGTAAAAAGTAACACGTTTTTGGGTTCAAGTAAGAAAATTTTGTTAGGTGGTTAATTAAGTTGTATTTTGTTCAACCAGAAATGCAGAAAATGTAATTCTGAAAAGATTCACGTAAATTTCTTTAGAAAAAATTGTATACAGGATATTGAAATTTAACTATATTAAAAAGCAAAACAGAATGAACTTGACAAAAGGATTTCAACAGCATGAAATAAATAATTTTTTTCATAAGTTACAAATAATAGCTGATCATTTATTTACTACTTTTTTATCAGAATAATTCATTTATTTTCATAGGTTGGCGATATCAGAGGATCATCAATTAACTTTTTGAAACAGTGTTTGAATAATCTTGATGGTGGTTTTTGTATTATATTAAGATATCTGTGAGATTCTGGGTACAATTCAGAAAACAGTTTTTACAAAATTTAGTGAAATTTTCTTCAATAAATAATGGGAGACAATGCAAATATGTATTCATTTGAAGAGTAATGGACACGATATTAATTTACGGTAAAGAAAACAAGACTGGTATGGCTGCAGTTCAAGACATACTTAACCGCATCGAAGAGCACACATCTGATTCTTGTTTTTGTAATATAGTTAAATTTCAGTATTCTGATTCAGTGTTTTCTTAAGCAATTTACATGAATCTTTTAAGAATTAAATTTTCTACGTTTCTAATAGAACAAATTACCACTCAATTTGTTATTTAACAAGGTTTTCTTACTTTGAACCCAAAAATGTGTTACTTTTTATCCCCAATTTTTGTGTTTTACGTCAGATATCTTTAAAACTAATGAGGTACAGTTCTGGGACACATTTGTTTAATATTCTCAGGTCAAAACCATAAGAAATAACTTAATTCGCCCCTTAATTTACAATCCCAGGATTTTTAGGAAATCTTCATTTCCACGGGGGAATCAAAATCCGGGAGAAATTTTCCCTAGCCGTAACTCTTTAACGAAGCGTTTTTGGGCCTATGTTTATATGTACCTTTTTCTTATTTTTAGCTTAGTATCAACTCCCGAGAGACTGCCGTATACTGAAGAGTTCTGAATAATTTTGCATATATATAATGTCAAATTGCCTAAATTATGTTTTTAATATTCGTTTATTTTATTAATTCACAATCATAATATACAAAAACTAACGTAATTTATTAACAATTTCCGGTGATCTTGTCCTATTTATTAATTAATAAATTATATCGGTTAGCGATCGCATATCCATTACTGATCGTCGATAAAGGATTATAAACAGATTAGTATGTATCGATTATGAGTGGGTGTGTTCTGGTCGGAATTTTGATTACAACGCTTTTGGATAGTTAGATGGCAGTAGTAACCGGTTAGTAGCAATTTTGTTATGTTTGTAGCGTTTTCATCGTCGTTCGTTGTCGTAACTTAACTATCCAGCAGGCAGCGGTCTGGTACGGGTACTGCCAAAATTACGGTCGGGTCCACCGTCGTTCGGAGTCGCAATAATTTGCATGCAAATTAGAACAACAGAGCAGTTACACACACAATAATATATTGATTGACGGATTACTGTGGGATTACCTAACAAAATGCCAATCAATTATTTTGGAATTGTTTGCTTTATACGAGACACATCTGCCCCCTTCCTATTATACTGCAGTACGTTTAAATATATTTTATTCTCCGTTTTCATATGTTTTTCGCCGTTTTCGCGCGTCGTGTGTTGTTGTTACATATGCCAAATCGTCAGAACGCCGGTTAGGCTGTAACAGTCATATTTACAACTTTATTTTTCATGGGGTGATATATGGACTCGTTAAAAAAACGAAGGTATTTTGGTGTTAAGTGTTTAAAGGGGTGATGAGTTTGTTTTATATACCTATTAACATTTTTATGCAAATGTACGATAAAAAATAAATTATTTTTCCGTAATAATCGTTTTTAACGCTTTCCCAGAAAAAAAATTATTGAATTTTTGGATGTTCTTTTACAGGGGAAGGAGACTAAACAATTATTTTTAGAATGCTTATTATTACTTTCAATTTTTATAATTTTTTTTTTTTATCCGAATAAAATAAAGCGTAAAGAATTAGCTAAGTTATTAAAACAAAATATCAAAGAAAAATGCCAAGAAGTGTTCTCTAATAAATCAGTTGCCTGTTTTAAGTATTAAATAAATATTAACATATAATCTAAAGGAATCAGTAAAAATAAATATTAAGACAAAAGTAAATTAAAAATAATATGCCGAATATTTCAGGAAGTTCTACCATATCTCTGGTGTTGTCTTCTCGTAAAAATAATGAAGATATTCAAATAAATATAACTTGAAAATGATTCTTTTAGTATGGTAACTAAATATTTATGTTGTTTTTCCTTGATTTGTATAAATAATCATCGGCTTATCGTCTTCTATTCTTATTACTTTTATTTCTTTACATTCATTTCCGTTCCATTATTTTGTCATATTGTCTTCTAATTTTGAAATCATTTGTTGAATAACATTTTCAACCTCCTCTAAATTCTAAATAAAAATTAAAAAAAAAAAACATGTTATATGCGACCGGGGCGGTCAAGCGGTTAACTCGTCGTCGCAAATCTATTGTGTGAGAGCTGAACTTCAAAATTGAACGTTCTGAGGTTGAAATCCTAGCTAGTTGCTTTTATACGAATTTGAATACTAGACGGTGGTTACCGGTGTAGTTTGGCGGTATTTTATTTATTTTTTTTTTTTTTTGTTTTCCGAAGGTGGAGGAAAAGTTCTGCCAGCCGCCGTCAGGCCCGCTCTAATGGCAAGTGCGGAGCTCTCACCCGCTAAAAAACCTCCCCCTCTAGTCACGCAGGGGACAGACCTAATCCATACGGTATGTACACAGCCCCTGCGCAACCACTAGGGCGCTGTTGTCACCGAATTAGAATATCCAGTGCGACGTCCCCAGGGGATCATCGGCGAACGACTACTCTGAGGAGCCCCCGCCGTCCTACCCCTTAAGGCTGGCCGCCCGTAGCCGTCCGGCATCGGTCTTTCCGCCTCAGGTCAACTGCAGTCTTCCAGTCTGCCTGCCCCTCTCCAACGCTGCCTTGTTTCTAATTATGGCTGACACCGCAGTCGTCACTCTCGTCCAAGCCTCTCCGTCACCTAATATCACATTACATTATCCACGTTTATTGCGCCGTGACTCATCATGGTAGCCCTCAAATCTCTCCACCTCGTGCATGAAAACATTACGTTTTCTGTCGTATCCTGCTCACCACAATCACAGCAGCATGTCGTGGTACTCCTACTCATACGGTACAAGTAATCTTTAAAGCAACCGTGCCCTAATAGAAACCGGGTGAGCTCGTAATTGGTATCACCGTACTTCCGCTCTACCCATCTCCTGACGTCACTGATGAGCCGGTGTGTCCACCGTCCAGTCTCCGCCGCATTCCTCCTGTCGTTCCAGGCTCATCTCATCTACAGCCACTTTTCTTTCACTCCCCGAAGCAATAGAATGTTTCATCCTGGCCTGCAGATCAATTGGTGGCACACCAGCTATGACTGACGCCGCTTCTGTACTTATGCGATACCCTGCGATAACCCGCAGATTGAGCCGTCGTTGTTGGTTCAACAACCTTCTCCTGTTGCGTGCCCTATCAAGAGCACCAACCCAAACAGACGCTCCGTAGAGCACTACTGAAGAGTATACACTGGACAGTAGCCTCGTCTTCGCTGTCTTGGGGCCACCCATACTGCTCATCAACCTTGTCAAGGCTTGGACAACCCGCTCGCCCTTTCTGACAGCTTCCTCAACATGTATGGAGAAAGACCTGTGCCTGTCTATCCAAATCCTCAGATACTTCGCCGCCGGACTGGGTACACAAACGTTTCACCCACCCGGAATCGAATGGACTCAGTCTCCGGCATCCTGTCATGACAACCACTTTCACTTTATCACTGCCATCCTCAGTCCATTAGTGGTCAGCCAGTTTGGCGGTCTTTCTTTCTTTCTTTTTCCTGTTTAGCCTCCGGTAACTACCGTTTAGATAATTCTTCAGAGGATGAATGAGGATGATATGTATGAGTGTAAATGAAGTGTAGTCTTGTACATTCTCAGTTCGACCATTCCTGAGATGTGTGGTTAATTGAAACCCAACCACCAAAGAACACCGGTATCCACAATCTAGTATTCAAATCCGTGTAAAAATAACTGGCTTTACTAGGACTTGAACGCTGTAACTCTCGACTTCCAAATCAGCTGATTTGGGAAGACGCGTTAACCACTAGACCAACCCGGTGGGTTCAGTTTGGCGGTCTGGGTTCAGTTAACTACACGTCTCACTAACGATCAGTTTGTGTTAGTACAAGACTAAACCTCATTTTCATGTCGTACATATTATCCTCATCTCATTTGGCCGTGTGACAAGGTTGCATGTTGTTCACTAATTGAACAGATTGCAACGTACACATTAGGAAAAAAAATAAATAATTTATATGGTTGGCACCTTCTTCTTACTGACTGATTTTGTTCTTTTAAAAATCTTTTTATAGCATCTTCGATGTACGTATTAAACCAAATCGATGATATGCAGCAACCTTGTCTTATTCCTTTTTCTTCGTTAAACCACTCAGTTTTAACATTCTTACTTTCATATATTCGTTTTTTTTGGAACTTCAACGAAAGACTTTTTTTTAATTTTTTGTTATACATTTTAAGCTTATTTTGCTGTTTCTGAAGCGTAATTATGTTCGCTATAAATTCGCTATATCTCTCTCTTTCTCACTCTCACTCCCTCTATATATATTTTTTCTTTTCAGAATATATTACTATATACATCATTTTAAAAATGTATTCTCTAATTTAATGAAGGAAATTCAATTGAATTATTTACATGACGGGAAACTTATTTTAACAACCGACAGGGCTCGAAGTAGATTTTGTGTTAAACCAAAATTATTTTTTTCTTTCTTTTTTTTATTTAATTTTTTGTTTCCATTCACTCCGTTAAAGTGAAAAGATCGGTGGGATAAGGTATTAAATTTCAGATTAATTTTAGGTTAGATGATTGGCCGCTTTGAGCCGTGACGTCACAGCCCGCTACCAAATTGAAAAGTGGAAATGAGGCGTATTGAAGCGAAGAATACCGGAAGTACGGTTTGAAAAGTGTGCTTCCTTCAGTTTACTTTAGATAACATTCTTTCAATATAGCGTACCATCCTTCATCATCATCTTCTTCAGTGTCATTTATACCTTTCTTTGCTCAAACTGCTTTCAAATTTTTTAATTTTTTTTTTTATTAAAAAACTTCGTTTTTTTATGTACGTTAGCTATATAATATTTTATATTATATTTTGACTATATTATTTTCTGACTAAATTATTTTAACTCAAATATTCTTTTAAAATTAAATACTGTATTTTATAAATGTATGATCTCATTCTGTTCATCTCGGAATTGTCGAACTTACTGGTATTTACCAGTTCTTAGCATATTTTAGAACGGATATCCGCCGTAGCAATACAAAAATATGTTCTATATAAGAATTATTTATATATTCTATTTATAAATCTTCCAATAAATTGACTATATTAATTATATAACTATATTACCGGCGTTTACTCTATTTTGAAAATAACTACGAATCAAATTATAAGCTGCTAAAGTTGTAATTTTTAAATGCGTTACAATTTAAATTAAACAAGGTATTACATCACTTTGCATTAGCGTATTAAACCGGTAGTATGTAATCTTCATTCCTATAAAGTAAATATTATTTTATATGACCTTCGATATGTATACATATTCAAGGTCCAAGGATCTTGGATATGAGAGTAAAGATAAGGAATTTCGGGATATGTTCTACAAGTGAATATAAAGAAAAAAGTCCATATAAATGTGGATCGAGAAATATTTCGCGTTCAAGTTGTAGCTTGCAAAAATTTTGCCTTGATTTCTGCTTTGAGAGTAAAATAACCTTATTAAAATTCGTCAAACTTAAATCTCCGTGGCGGATCCGTAGCGTCTCGGTCTTTCATCCGAAGGTCCCGGATTGGAATCCCGTTCATTTTTTAAACGCTGCAAATTTCCATTTTCGTATTCTCCCGTGCAAGCTTCTTTGTAAGCTTCTGCGGTGAATTACTTCATCAGCTCCTCCAAAATAGGGGTAAATTTGATGATTCGTTCTATACAGGAACGGTCGACCTGAGACTGTACAAGACTACGCTTCATTTACACTCTTACATATTATTCTCATTCATCCTCTGAAGTAATACCTTAACCGTGGTTCCGAAGGCTAAACAGAAAATAAAAGAAAGTTTAAAGGGTTAGTAGAATGTAGAAACAATGAGATTTACAATGTTTTGAATTTCCCGGTGACAAATGAAGATATCACATTGATTTTTTGATATCTGTAATTTTCATGAGAATACATAAAAACATTTCTAGATTAAAAGCGTAAAATCGATTTTTGAATTTTGTTGAAACCCGGTTATTTTTTTTATTTTTCTGTGTCAAAAGACGATATCAACTTGATTTTTGGTGTGTGTATAATCTTCACGAAAATATCTAAAATAATTTCTAGATTTTTTAAATTTAAGCTTGAAATGGGGTGAGGAAAGGTAAAAAAATTTCGATCAATGACAAATGATGAGCCTGGCAAATACTCTTCATAAATATCTTAAAACAGTTTTCGGGTTTGTTGAATTTTATTATTTTAAGCGATAAAAAAACAAAAATCGTTTTTAACATTTTACCGGTTTGTGCTACAGCGCTATTGAATCAATGTTTATGAGATTTGGTAACATTGCGACGGTAATTTATGGTTATAATTTTGATTATGTATTTCACGAGCGAAACCGGTGACGGGAAGTCCAAAAACCGGTTAGTGGGTCCTGTAGTAGCCAAGCTGTAGCTCTGGAGAAATTGCAGTACACCGACAGTTTTTATAAATTGATATTTAAGTTTATATAAATTTTTATTTATTATTATTATTCTCACAAGCATGATTTTAATGAATGAATTGGGTCTAGGAATAGAGCTCCCTGACTAAACTGGATTGCCGAGCGAAGCGAGCCCTCGCCGGATAAACATCCCCTGACCGCAACGGGAAATGCAAGTAACCGTATATCGCGGGCAGAGGGCTACGGGGGTGCCAATATATACATATTTACTAAATATATGTATATATAAGGAATGGATAAAGCCTGTGGAAGATATTACAAAAAGGAAGATGTCATGGATTCATCAAATACTGCTTTTAGAGGAAGAACGAGGAATGAAAAAAGGAAGAGTAAGAAAATGGAACTAATATGTTCTCCGATACGTTAAGAAGAATAAGGTAAAGAAAGTCCCTCAGAATTGAGATTGATTCAGACAGTTGATTCCTGAATTAGGACAGGAATCAACTTTACTGAAGAAGAGTAACACAGTCATCTAGTTTTTGGGCTTCACGGACGATATTCAGATGTAAAAATGTGGTGATATCCCGTCTTCCTGTTCAGGGACATCTGAGAAAATTGAAGTAAAAAGAAGAAAATATGCTAGTGAATTCTTACTAATATTGTACTTTTAAAAGAAAATTAAATTCGTAAAACGGGATTAGTAGTTTTTTTTTTTTTGTCTTTCTACAACGTTATTAAATTAGTAATTATCTTAAGTTATTGTGAAAGCTGATTCACAAAAATAAAGAAAAAGGGTAAACTTAAATGTAGGTCAATAATAAAATTTAATAAAAATTTTAAAAAAGAAGGTAAAGAGTGATTTGAGAAACAAAATCCCTGGAAGCAGAAAACTAACTATACGTATCACCGCCCTATGTGATACTAAATCCGACGTAAGCAGGCATGTCACGTTGACTGGAGTCTGTCATCTGACAAGTGTAATTCCCCTACTTAAACTAATATACATAACCCTAAAGGCTTGCTTTTGCTGTAATGTTCTGTACCAACAGTACAAGGGTGTGATTGTGTTAAAGCCTTCTTTCATTATCTCCTAATTTATTTACATTTCGCTTGAACCTCTGATGTACTTTCCTTTTACGCCGCTCGGTGTTACGGGATTTTTTTTATTTATTTTAAAGGCTTATCCTTATTTATTTCTCACGTTTCTAATTTTATAATTCTTTATTAAATATGGTTATATTCTAAAACTCTGCCTAAATAAGTAATTTCTTTTTTTGTTTATGTTAATAAAAAAGCTGACAACAAACTTGTAATACGTTTCTGGCAGACAAATAATTGTACGTATAAAAAGTTACCTAAGTATTTTTTTGGGGGATGCGGTTGTATTAGAATAAAGTTTATTGTAATAATATTATTAAAAGTTATTAGTAATATTTTATTATTATTTAAATAAAAATTATTATTAATTTAATATTATTAATAAAATATTAAATGTTATTAATATTTTAATAATATTATTACTATTATTAAAAGTTTGAATAAACCAAAAAATGTTTTGACAATTTCAAGAGTTAATGTTTTTAAATTTTAATCGGTTCCCCTGCCACCAGTATTTCCTCAAAGTATTTTTTGGGTTCGCTTTCACTATTCCAGGAAGACATTTTAAAAAATTCGGTTAAAAAATATGCGATAAATAAATAGATAATAAATATGCGATAAAAAGATACCTTTTTCGATTTTTGTGGAAGGAGGAATTTAAGGGCAAAATTCTTTTAAAAAAGATAAACTAAGTTTAAACGCTTGTACTTATTTATGTTGAACTCTGTCTTATGTGTAATCTGTATTTATCACTTACTATTGATATTACGTCACTTTATATTGATATCGCTGTTTGCTTGGTTGTAATTTGAACATTTTAAATCGATGAACTGTAATTATATAAACATTCTAAATTGTCAACAAGCTCTCAGTATCCTGATCGAGCCGCGGAACCCGCGACAATATAATCTTGGTTTACAACTGGTCCAAGGGGCAGTGAAATACGGATCTTATGGGTGTCGTATCGCAAACTTTTATCCAAAGTAGGTTTTTCACGTATTTTATTCCTCTAAGGTAGGTAAAATAATTTCTGAAGTTGTTTTTATTCTAATTAAACCTCCCTCCCACTGTTAAAGGTGTTGGAGTAAATAAACTCGTTTATCTTTTTTGAGATTTCTGGACCAAAATCACTTTCTTGTACTAAATAAATGATTCCACTACAGAGTATGTCATTTTGGTTATTTATTGGACAATTTCAAACAGGGATGAGAAATAATAAGCTTAATGTTTTTTTTTTTAATTTTTTCATCTGTTATCGATTTGGTTAATATCATCAAACCGATTAATCGGTTTTTCTTTTTGTTTGTTAGCAACCCGCAGGTTGGTTTGTAGCAGTTCTCCAGAGTTCCCGATCTAGTGGTAGTTCTTTAAGTTATTTACACGACCAAAATCTTGAATCACTTGACCAGTATATTTCAGCCGAATTCTTCCTCTATAATTCACACCCTCCGAAGAACTTTCCACGATATTAAGTTGCAAGCAGTCGTGCCAAAACGCATATCCAGTCCGGTTATTTCTTCTCTTCCTCATGCGATCCATCAATCATTGTGATTCTCGGATTTTTCTCAAAACCTCTTCGTCGCTTACTTTCTTTGACCGCGATATCTTCAAGATTATTCGGTAGCACCGTAACTCAAAGGCTTCAAGCTTCCTTCTTTCCGTATTCCCAAGCGTTCAAGACTCGCTTCCGTATAATGGTACGCTCTACACGTAAGTTTTTAGCAACCGTTTCCTTAATTTCAGATTAATATTCGATGTGATCAAACTCCCTTTCATATTCAAAGCCGGTTTTGTTTAGTTTACCTATGACATCCTACCTGCTACGGCCATCAGTTGTAACCGATTTTATGAAGTATTTCTTCACGGACTTCTGAAAATGATGCCATTTAACTTAATTTATAATCGGTCAGCGAGGTGAAGAGAAACGATTGCCGTGTATCCCGTAACTAAGTCTTCCGGGAAAATAATGCGACTCTTTGCCAGATTTTCTTTTGTTTATTAATTATTATTATTTTAATTTTCGTAAATTTATATTTCAAATAAAAATATACATAAATCGTAAAATAAAATAGGGCCATAATTTCGGGCATAACGGAACAAACTTGAATAGAGAAAACTAAGATCGTTCTGTTACTTATAAAGGAAGATAAGTGGAACATTCTAAAATAATGAGGAAGGTCGAGAAAAACATTGTCAGATTCAAAAATCTTAAAATTTTACGTACCTCAAAGTTTTACTCGAGTAGAATAATTTTAATTTTATATCTGCAGAATTTTTTACTGTTTCAGTTAATTTTCCTCTTAAGTTACAAATGAATTTCGTAGCGTATGAAAAATACAGTCGGGATTCGAATTCAGATCTTGTACCATAGGCAGAGACGTTATCATTCTACCGATTAGTTGTCGTTTGGGGGGGGGGGGGGTAAATAGATGTAAAAGCTATTGCAGTTAGTATCGCTTATTATCTTTAATTACTAAAAATGTTATTAAAAACAACAGAAAAAGTTTACCTATCTATATATTCTTTTTCTTTCTCTTATTTATTTTTAATTTCTTTTCAGAACAAAATTTTGCTGCTAAATTAAATAATTTTACACATTGTTTTTAAACTTACAGGAAAACCGCTGTGGTATTTAACATCAATATTACACGATAGTTAAATATCTTCACTTTACTTACGGGAATTTGAGTTTTACTTCTCTCTTTTTTTTGTTTATTAATTTTTCGGCTAATAATAATTCGCTCATCCAAGTACGCATATATAATTGCATTCTATCCATATATGAAGTAACCGTAATTATTTTAAATCTTTTTGAACGCTTCATGACAAGAGTTTTTGGAATACAATCGTAGCAACAATTAACCAAATCGCTTTCTTTTGTAATATGACGACCAGTTTAATGCAGATCTCGGATAAGGATGTCTCCAATACAATATAATCTAAAGTTTATTTTAAATGGGATTCAATTAAAGTTTAATCGCTTCTGTAAGCTGTAATCCTTTTCAAAACAAATATACCTGAATTTCCCGTTGTAAATACCCCATTAAAGTTATGCTCATTCAACGGTTAAGAACCGACTATATTATAATCGGATCAAGAAATTGTACGGTTTCTTCCGTATATATATATATATATATATATATTGATTTATTATAATATTTATATTTACTTTTATTTAAGTTTTTTCTTTATCTATTAAATAGTTATATTTGTGAAAATTCTCTATCTATTTTCTTTGCCTTTATTATACTTTAAGGGTAAGTGCTGGTTATTATCAAACTGCGCAAGACGATATTTGAGCGCATCACAAAAGATTATTTTCTAAAGTTAAAGGTACCGATCATAAAAAGACACCTAAGTGAAGGTGATGTCTTCTAAGACGGTATCCGAGTCAAAAAAATTTTCCGCTGGTCACTCGTAATGGACCGAATCCATTTGGACCATCCTCAACCCCTTTCTTTTCCTCTTCAACGGACTTTATCTACCTCTACTACTCTGCTATCACACTAGTACTATTACCACCACCGTCCCGACCTGCTGCTTTCTTAAAGAAAAGAAAGAAAAAAAATCGGAAGAAAGATGGTGCTTGTGATTTCTTGTCGTTGTCATCATCATTATCGTCGTTTTGTGCTACTTTGTAAAAGTGCCGACCTTTACATACATACAGCTTTTAGTCTGTTATACACGTACCTTTATAAAAAAAAGAAAAGAAAAAAAATCGCTTCTTTTATCGCATCTAAAATCGGTACATGAATATATATACTCTTTGTCCTTCATAAGTAACATCGACTTATATGTTACTAAAGATTATAATACGGAAATGATTTACTTTTTTTTTACGCACATACATTAATACAAAATTATAAATAAGTAAATAAACGTGTGTTATAGATTATTATTACTATCGATTATTTTCTACCTAATTTACAGGACTTTACTACATAAGCAGAAAAATTACATTTTTTTCCTTATTAAGGTATCTATAATTAATTCATCAAATATAACAAAGTTAATAAAATATGACATTTTATTCATATCGCATATTTGAACCGACAGTGCTGTCGGTTCAAATGAAAAATTATTTATCGATAATAAAACAGAAATTACAGTACCAAAATTACTTTAAAACTTCTTTATATGATCGAGATTCGCTTCGCTCCGACCTTCTGGGCCCGAGGGGTTCCCTAACCCATCCCGGGGCTCCGCAGCCGGTTCGGGACATTCCGATGTCTCGGAGGGGACCTCGCAATGTTCGTTATCCTTACGGTTATGAGAAAATAATACTATTAAACGACGATTAAAGTATGTAGTCTCTATAGAAACCCGAAAAAAAACTGAATTACAAAAGACAGAATAGTAGTAACTACGGTATCTAAAGTACCCGCACCTTTGACGACGAAAAATTCGTAACTTATTTTTCTTGCCTTGTTGACCGAAATATAATAACGAAGTAAAAATATAAATTTCTTTTCGTTAATGAATATCTTTAATTGAAAATTTCACCACCGAGGGGGATAGGGCCTCGGTCCTACCGACCGATTTCTTTATCGACCTATCGTCATCAGTCGAGAACCGACCGTTCTCGCCTGATGCGAGAACATAGAAACCAACATACATAGAGACGAATGAACGAACTTTCGGTTTTATTTATAAGATTTGATAAATAAATTAGGAAATTATATATATATATAATTTTTAACATTGTGCAACCAAATTATTTATGCAATAATAAAATATAACAATAATTTTAATCAAACTTACCGAAACAAAAGTTACCTTTTTAAAGAAACGTGTTCATATGTTAATATTGACTGAATATAAATAAATAATCTCAATTGAAATTCAGTTAAAAAATAAAAATCTTTACTTAAAGACTAACAATAAAATACATTTTCTTCCGGTCAAAGAACTTAGCGGTGAAACTTGCGATAACAATATATCATTTACAAATATAAATCTGAGAAAATTAAATTTACAAAATAATTAACACGTAAAAAATAAAGAAATGCAACTACAAATTAATTTCTTCGTTATTAACTTCACTTACTTTTCTTGTTACTGTTACATACAGAAAAAAGGAATAATAATAATTTATTTTCATATTATTACTACTATAATTAAATTTAGTAATCAAAATTAGAAATTGTGTTACCAACCAGCTTAGTTATTATTAGTCTTTATCTGAATCTAGTCGTTACAGTTCAAAAATAACTTAACAATTCATCAACTTCCAATACCCAATTCTTACATTTATCCTGAAGCTAATAATTTAAACTCAAAGTACATAATTTATTTATTTATTCTTCAACCACCTAGAGGTACTGGAATTAGTTTAAAATTACGTTTAATGTACGGTTAATTGTATAGCTTATGAAAAATACCAAGACCACACACTGTGATTTGAACTCAGAACTTTCCAAATAAAAGGCCGATCTCTACTACTACACTACGGAGATCTGGATTGCTAACTTCCTCGACTAAATTTTAAAAAAATATTAATTATCTATTTATAATTTAGATCTATTTATTTCCAATGAAAGTACAAATATAACTAAAAAAAAAAAAAAAAAAAATGCGCTGATGTCCCGTTATAATTGCAGTAGTTTTAACTTTCTTGTACGAAGTAAAAGGATGTACTGTGATCGCGAAAAATTTTGGTTTTCAGATTTCAACGGAAATATCCATTTTCACCATCCCTGAATCCATTTTGAATAGTTTCAGCGTGACGTCTGTACATACATACGTATGTATCTCGCATCACTCAAAAACGATTAGCCGTAGAATGTTAAAATTTTGGATTTAGGACTGAAAAATCCAAAAAATTGGATTTTGGACTTTTCTTCCGCACAATAAGCCCTCATTGAGAAGTTTTCAACGATATATTATAAGCGGTACTTATTTTTATTAGTTTCAGAACTATAGGCAAATAAAAATTTAATCAATGAAATATTTGGATCTTTTAAGGGAAGACACTTCGGTTTGAATCCGACTTGATTAATAATTAAAATATAAATATATCTAAATATAAATATATTTAATTTTAATATATCGATTTATTAATAATTATTAACGTTTGATTGTAAAAAAGTTTTACGATAAATAATAATTCAATAATAGCGATAAAAAAAATTGAAAAAAATCGGAACTTATTAGTGAAATAAAATTTTATGTATTTTTAAAAAATGCGTCTATAAATTTAATCGGTGTACAAGGAAGTCATGTGGTGTCCACATCAGATATTGATAAAACATCTGATTGTTTAATATTAATTGAAAATTATAATTTAGAATCTTATTACTTTCATTTATGCATTTGTTTCAGTCTACTCGATAATAAATATCGCTATAAAATTTGGTTACCTTCTCCTGTTTTGTTTTTGTTTTCATTTTCTTAACGATTACATTATAATAATTTAAAAAACATAGCGTTAGATACGTATAAGTCTTACGTTTATTTAAAGAGTAATAAAGGGACTTTTACTAACCTAATATTTCAGGTAACATTGTTGAATTAATGTATAAATATTTGATGTTAATAAAAACTAATATTTCAGCAACTGTGTAACTGTCGCACTTTTATTAAAGAATCGGAGGATCGTATTCCACTTTCAAATGAAATAAGTTTAAATGAAGTGCAACAAATATGTGTATATGTAATTTAATATAAGGAAATCTTGTAGTGTCCACATCAGATTTTTTTAATGAATTTTGTAGTATATGAAGACTTGCTGGGTCTAATCGGGATGGAAGAATCCGGATGTAAGGTAGAGAGACTACACTTCCAAGTATTACTACAATTGTTTTTATAATTTCTAATATTACGTTGCATTAATACTCCAGTTATCCGAATCCCGGTTAACAGAAATATGTTTTGTTTTCATTATTTTCATTTTTTTTTATTAAAAAAATGAAAATTTTCATTTCTTTTTTGTAACAAAATAATATACACCATTTATTATCGTAACTGGTATATTTACCAAATTTGTCAAAATTCGGTTAAACCTTCTTTAATTATTTATACCGGATGTTCCACCGGGAAACGACATCATTCTAGGCGGTAATTCTAGAGTTAATATTATGACAAAAGTGATACAAATATAAGTTCGGAAACAATGTTGTTTTCGAGTTATGACTGTCCAGAAATCTCTCACCCTCATTTTTGTTCTGTAAGTAATAAGTACAACGAATGTATTACTTTTGGAGACCAATATGGTAATAATAGTGTATTTTTTAGTTTGATCAAAAAATTATTTTTAAAAATGTTTCGTAGAACTGCATATTTTATATTTTCTAGAAAAACAGGCATGTAAACACAAAAAAAAATTAGTGAAAAAAAACCATATTTTAGGTTTTGCTCAAAAAATCTTTATATATTAAAATGTCAAGTAACAAATAAAATGTTCTTTTAAATTTTGTGGAGAATTTAATCCTGAGAAAATTGACGATAATAAGTCGATAAAAAAAAAACAAAACAAATAATAATTTAAGAAATTTGACTTCAATTAAAAGCAGAAATAAGGTCAAGCTAATAAAAATAAGTCAGAATGCAATTTAATAAGTCTGTTTTATTTTTAAATCTTCTGTTTATTATCGATTGAATTTTATTACTATGATCGACTAGTTAGCATAACTGATTTAATGAATTGAATTTAATTTGGATGCGATACGATGTTGGCTGTACAATATTATTTACACGTAAAGACGCTCGACTGAATTATGCTTATCTAGGTTTAAAACATGAATTTAATCTGCGATTGCAAGAAAATTATTTGAATTGTGTTTATTTACTTGTAAAATTTTAATTCGATTTGTATTTTTTTAAAACTAAAATTCTGTTTCAACTGTGTTTTAATAATGCTTCATAATACAGAGTGCATCAAGTAGTTCTTCCGTGACTTTCATAACCTATTCTATTTCATGAAAATAATGGAAAAAGTTTATATAAAAATATGACATAAAATCCTTCGTTTGCGAGGTACCGCTTCTCAAATATTTCGCTCGGATTTCAGCTACCCTTGTGAAATTATTTCGTACTGAAATTTTCAGGACATTAATTAGGGACAGAATTAGTGATTTTTATGGTTTTTGACGTGAAAAATTGAATAAAGTTGGTCCCAGAACAGTATTTGCAGTAGGTTTTGATAAATCTGGGGTGAAAACCAATAAATTGGTTTTTTTTTTTTTTGTTTGACTAACAATAATTTTGTTAAATGGGTAATAAACGCGTAAAACTTTTCAAAATTTGTAGAGAATTTATTTATGAAAAAAATCGTGTTAGGTAAGGTGAATAAAATAAAGAAAAGTTAGACTATATTTGTCATAAAAGTTCTGATATAACGTAAAAAAAAATTATTTTTAGGTGACGCGAAAAACAAAATTTACTGTTAAAAAATTAAAAAAAAAAAACAAAAAAAAACTGGAAATTACACAATAGTAAAATAAATATAAATTAATAAAGCAGTTCAATAAAAATTACTTAATAATTGTTTTTATTAATTAGAGAAATACAATAAATGATCTGGAAAATTATTACTTTCAAAATTGGCAATAAAACAACAGCTGATTAACAATACGCAATACTGTATTAGTGTTTAAATCATTTTGTAAGGTACATTAAGTTTATCGGTTACTGTAAACTCTTCTGTCATTAGTAAAGGTTTTTTGTGAATCTTAGTTTGAACGGGATCGGTTTGCGATTGAAATGATGTCCTACACTTATTTACAACAGAAGAATACGCTGATATGGTATTCATTTTGGGTGTGTATAATGGTGATGCTACAGCTGCTGCAGTGTAATATGAAATACGTTTTCCGTTCCCAGCGATTCTGCTGGAATAATCGCATCTTCGGAAAAAAGGTTCACTACCTAGTATTCGTAAATCTACAAACGATCTGTCCAACACGACGCTGTTACTGATGAAATAAATATGGATGCAGCTCAGCGCAATCCAGGCGTCAGTACACGACATCTAAGCGGATCGGAGTTTCGCATTCGATAGTTTGGAGGACATTTGAACAAAACACGTTTTATCCTCATCGTATAAACAGCCAGTTCAACATCTAATCCCTGGAGACGGCCCGCTTGGAGTTCTGCAACTGATCGAATGCAAATCGACAACTCTACAAGTAGGTTTTGTTTACCGACGAGGCGAATTTCACTCTAGATGACGTCAACTGCTTACGCAATGAGCGTACATGGGAATTTTCAACACCGATTTATCGTCAATATGTGGTGCGGCGTTTTTCACAATCACCTATTTGGACCGTTCATATCACTTGGCGCTTAATTGCTGAGGTCTACTTGCACTTTCTTTAAGAAATATTGCTGCGGCTGCTTGAAAATTTTTCTATAACGCTGAGACGCCAAGTATACTTCTATCAAGATGGCGCACATCCCCGCTTCTCTTGTCCCGTTTTCACTCACCTGAATTGTCATTTCCCTGAGAAATGGATCGATCGTGGAGGTCCACATTTCTGAATACTAAAATCGCTTGATCTAATACCTTTAAATTTTTGCGTTTGGGGACGGATGAAAAATATGTACAAAAGTATATTCTCGTAAGAAATCAATTTTCCTCATTACAGATGCGGCTGAGCAACTTAAGAACAGCCCTGAAGAACTGAAAAGAGCAAGAAAAGTAGTAAGAAGGGTGCTAAAAAATGTGTTGAAAATGGCGGGTTCATTTTTGACATTTATTATAAACTGAACGTATAATGCAGTTTGGTCTATTGTTCTGTTTCTAAATAAAATTGCAATCATTCTATCTTTACTTTGTTGTGTTCAACTTATCTTACGCTATTTTGTTCAGATTTGAATTCTCTACAAGTTTTATTTAAAACCTTTATGTATTTATTACCCGTTTAAAAAAGTTATTGTACGTCAAACGAAAAAAGACAGCGTTTTATGCCCGAATATATTGGTTTTTACCCCAGATTTCTCAAAATCTCCTGCAAATACTGTTCTGGGACCTGTTTTATTCGATTTTTTAAGTTGAAAACCATAAAAAAATCACTAATTCTTCCCGTAATTAACGTCTTAAAAATTTCATTACGATTTCATTTCACCGGAGTAGCTGAAATCCAAGTGAAATCTTTCAGTAGCCGTAACTCGCAAACCAAGTATTTTAGGACATATATTTATATGAACTTTTTCAATTATTTACACGAGTAGGTTATAAAAATAACGAATAATTTATGAATGTCCCGGAAGAACTTCGTGATGTACTCTTTATATAATCTGAATTAAATAAACCTCGTGTTTTTATGTTCTCAGAATTCCAGAACGACAGGCGTTTTATTTTTAAAATCATTAATATCGTGATGACTGTTGATATAGTCAATTTTATTCATTAAATAAAATCTGAATTACGATAAAATACTTTTTTATTTCTACACGATTTTAAAAAAAATTGAATTAAAGGATAAATTATTACAAAATTTAGAAGTGTCCATTTCAGAACTGTAAAAAGTAACCTGTGTACTATTAGATGACTTATGAATACTTAATATTTATAAAAATTCATTTTTGTTACACGCATAAATAATAAAATAAAAATACATTATATTAAATATTTTATTTTACAAATTCTTTTTCCATTTTTAAACAACTTTTCATTTTTAATAACTGTTCTAAGTGACAATTTCGACTTTGATATGCGTTTCAAGATATCGAAATAAGAGTTTTGGAATATGTTTGAAAGTTTTTCCGGTAGCTTAAGCGTGTGTTTAATAGTTACTATATTATGTCACGTATTCTATATTTTATACTCCTATCTAATAAAAAAAATTACAAAAACTTAGAATAAATTGTTCCTGTCAATGTTTCATATTAAATTTGAATTGAAATGACCTTTATTTTTTTTTAAATTACAAATATTTAAAACGCGAGATTTATTTATTTCATAGAACATGTCGTATTATTCCTTTAAATCTAATCTTATGAGAATATTACAATAATTTCTTGTTATATCTACGAATTAACTAATAAAGAAAAAATTGTCAATAGGCTCTCTTTTCAAAGGAACTTTATCATCGCCTCGATCCTAAAAAATACTCTTTCAGTTAATTATTTTGACTTCCTTGTACAAAATAAAGGAAGTATAGTGATCAAGAAAAATTTCGGTTTCCAGATTTCAACGGAAATATCCATTTTGACTAGTTTCGGCGTGACGTCTGTACGTAGGTATATATGCACGTACTTATATATCTCGTTTATGAGTACAGTTTATGAGTACTCATTTATGAGTACAAACTCATAAATGAATAGCGGCAGGATGTTGAAAATTTGGATTTAGAACTGTTGTAACATCTAGTTGTGCACCTTCCCTTTTGATTGCAATCGACAACCAAAAGTGTCCAAAAAAAAGCCCAATATCCAAATTTCTTTGGATTTTGATATTTTTCTTAATTGAAGTAATAGTATATCATAAGCTTAAAACGGTATATCATAAGCGGTACTTATTTTCATCGGTTCCAGAGTTATAGCCAGATAAAATTATAATTATGAATAATTTGGACCTTAGGGGAAGGTATATCGGTTCGAATCAGACTTCATCACCTTTTTTTTACATTTTTTTTTAATATAAATATTGATTTATTTATAAGATTTATTATATATTGATTTAATTAATTTATTTATATTAAAAAAAAAAAAATGTAAAAAAAAGGTGATGAATCTCTCCTTGTAAAGATTTTTTTACGAAGGATGACAATTCAATAATAACAAAAAAATGATAAAATAACAGAAGTTTTTAATGAAATAAAATTATATGTACTTTTCATTTTAAAAAAAAGTGTACATTTAATTAAATAGGCGTACAAGGAATTAATGTGTTGTCCACATCAGCATTTTTATTATTTATTTTAATTTTATAAAGCGATCGATTATTTGTTACAGAGCGATTATTAAAGGCTTCATTAATTCATTAAATAAATGTAAACCGTCATTAAAAATATACGTTATACATATAAAAATTGGATCGTGTGTGTCAGAGTAGACGTAGGATATGAGGTGATAATTTAGGAATAGTATAAATAACGGATAGATGAGGTTTAAAAACTCATTAAATGCATTAAAGTTAGGCATACAAAGTCAAAGTATATACAAATAATACAATTTATAAAGTATATAGAACGAGCTTGTGCTCGTTACTGCAACAAGTTAATTAATAATTATTTTGTTATTTTGGTAATAAATAATACTTAACAATACTATGAAATCCAGTCGGATGACCACTACGCATACTTGCGAATTAAAGAATGAACTTAGCGCGATAAAACGAGAGAATGTGCGAGAGGGTTGGTGCTCGGGGAAGAGAGTCGAGTGCGATAGAACGAGTCAGTGTGTTCTAGTGTAGTAGACGCGGTAGGTTGAGGAAGAAAGGAAGGGGGTTTTGTTACATTACATTACACTACATCGTTCAACGGTCACAAGAATTTATATGAACACGAGGCTTGTAAGCCCCGCGGGGTCAAATCGTGGCCAGACCGTAGCTCCCCGGGTTTATCTGTTACATTATTTACTTATACTGTGCGCTATGCTCTATGCTAAGAAACGACGCGATGTAGAACCGCTAAATAACATAACACTTATCCGTAATTCCATCGCTTTGTATTAAAAAAATAAAAAAATAAATAAATAAAGAAAATACGTTGCGAAGACAATTCCGGTTTAATTTATTTTAAGTATTCAAACAACATTTATAACTAACTATAAACTCCGATAAATAATAGCGATATTAATTTACGATTATTGTTAAAGATGTAAGCGAATTTACATTCGGAATAGAAAACGTGTTAAAATCTAAAACTAAAATTAGTTTCATGCCGTATTAAATTCTATAATTTGTATTCAGATCGTTTTAGTTAGAGTCGGTGTTATTTATTTTTGTAGTTAGCGTAGTTGAAATGTTACATTGCATTTCTGCAGTTATAATCTGGTTTATCATCTAATTAGATTGCTTTAGGCAAACTTAAATTCCAACTGAATGTTATCGTACATTTCCTCTCTCCCGTTCTGTTTATTTCGTCTTTAACTAGTATAGTAAATTTAATTTAAATAATTTTGGAATCCTTTCGCCTTAACATTTTTCAAACTAAAAAATTAATTTTCTACTAAATTAAATATAAATACGTTTAAAAAAAATATTAAATTATCCAACCGATAATTACACTACAGTGAAGAGTTTTTTCCTTTTTGGTTGCTTTACTCTAATCTGTACTAGTCTTTATTATGGTCGTGACGTATATAAAACACCATAGATTCTTATATCCCTGGTAGAACGCACCGATTATAAAGTTGCTTTCTTTGAGAGTATTGATATTCATTATTTAGCCAATTTCTGTGATGAAAAAATAAAAGATTGCCTGTAAGGCTGAATATCACTCTGGTCTTATATACTGCTGTTGTAATATAGTATATATTGCAGTATATACACATTAGTGTACAGCACCGCTATATCTTTAAGCATCTTTACTTCATCCTTTAGTCGACCTTTTTGTAATTTATGTTTTAAATTTTCACGTATAAGTTGATTGTTTTCGTCTCGTAATCTTTCTGCAATACTTTCAACTTCTCGCAACTTCAATCGCGACTGAGCGTTATCGTTTTGATATGACTTAAAATCCTTAATGAAATACTCTTCTATTATATCGTAACATTTATCATAAAACTCTTTTGATAACCGCGAAGCAATATCAAGTAATAATTTCTTATAACAATATGTACCGGCAATAATTTTAGTTATTTCATCATTATTGTTACCTTTAACATTATAAAAAGCGGAGGCTGGAATTCCAGCTTTCGTTTTATTATTATAAAATTCAATTAATTTTTTTTTTTATTTTTTATTTTGTAACCGATTTCTAAATCTTTTCCTACCATCTTGACGTAACTTTTTCGCGTTAAAAAACCCTGTGTTTGTATCTATAATTAGTTTAAAATCCCCAAATATACCGTACGAATAATGTATTTTATTTGTTCGTAACGTGCATCGATTAAACTGATCTTGTAGAATGTATTTATAAAAAGGGAAATCTTTCTTTCTTACTATATATAAACAAAAAATATGCATATATATTACATGAAATACCTATATAATTTAAATATACTGAAAAATGAAAGTGTATATACAAGATTGTGATTTTTTTGCACAAATTGTTATATGAAATATTTTGTTGCTTCGAATTCAATCTGTGGATCTCTGTTGTAGTTCTGTTCATATTGTGATGTATGCGACAAATATTTATTATCATTCCTCGTTTTATATGTACTATTTTATTGTATTTCAACTATATGTTAAAATAAATTATTTGCAAACTTTATCAATAGTTTAAAAACGATTTTATAATTTATTTATTATAACAGTAATTACATATTAAACTGTTTGCGTTTTTACGGATTGCAGATATTATAGAAAAATACGATGATTCTAAAAAGAATATATCTGAATATTTTACATTTTTATATTCAAAATTACACAAAACTGTAAACGTTGTTGATTATAAACTTAAAAGTAAAAATAAAATTTTAAATAGAAATTATATTGAACATATGGAAAAATTGTCGTAGTTAACTAAACGTAATTCGCGATATAAAAACGCAGCGTCAAATATATTGCATAATGTTGCTTATGAAATAACGTATCAAAAAAAAAATTAGAAAACAAAAGAAATTTTTATGTTTAACGTAAATCAAAATTATTACACGTATGAAATGGTAATTGAATTTTATAAAAATTTAAAACCAAAAATAATTTTTTTTATAATAAATAATCTTTATATATTAGATTGCAAAACAATTACGAGTATAAACCCCCAGTGATATTTCATTATTTGCAAAGACAGCGATCAATATAGATACAATTGATATTTATTCGTCAAAATATCAATTATGTTTTCATATAAAACAAAATAATGATTTTAAATTGATCTTATAAAAAAAATCAAAATGATAACATTATTATTGTTTTCGATTTATTAGCGTTAAATCAAATTCCTTTACATGAATATTCTTGGAATGAAAGACTTCAAGTATATCATAGATATCGTAAAAAATTACGTTTTCCGTACGACAGTATTACAGTAAAACGTATGTCATTATTATATGTGCAATTTAATCGTTTTTATTCAAATACCGTATAGTATAATTATATAAAACAAAAGGTTTATATAACGGTACTTTTTTATAATATATAATATAATATATTTTTTATACACTTTAATTTTTCAGTATATTTAAATTATATAGTTATTTCATGTAATATATATGCATATTTTTTATTTATATATTATATAAATATTATATATGATATTTTATATATATATAGAAATGTGATCTCTAAAAGCACAGAAAATTCAAAATAATAGACACTAAAAAATTATGTTAGTTCAATTACAAATAATTTGTAATGAAAAAACAAATAAATTTTTTTGAACACGGTATAACAATATCGATACCAGATACTTTATTTTTACAGATTCTAATTGCTATTAATTAAACTGTACTTAAACATTTTAACATCGATCCGCCGAAAAATTGTACATATTTAGATATTAGATTTATACATATACATATTTAGCGATGTAAATTTCTAACATAATCGCATAATTGCATCGTGATTGAAAAAATAAAATAAGATCTAGTTGAAATAACAAAAAATTATATTTTTTCTGCAACGACTTTTTTAAAAAGTTTTATTAAATAGGCACTCTTATTTTGCTTACTTGGTTCGAGTATTTTAGAACCGACATGAAAACACATCTAATATAGTAAGGTGAACAATTGTAATAATCATATGGTATTGCTATTAACATTCACTACATATAAAAGATAACATGCGACTTATGTAAACCAATTTTCACTTAACGTACAGGAACATTGTGTAGCCGAACGGATTAAGCCGACAGACAGCCGCATGTCGTAGTTAATCGGTTCGAAACCTAGCCAGTTGTTATCTTTAATATATGCAAAATGTAGATTGAAGTCCGAGGCTTTTTCATTATAAAATTCAATTAATTCTTTTGATTATTACGATACATCGCATTAAATTCTTTCCGCAATATTTTCAAGTTCTTTTAATTTCGTTTGTTACTGAGCATTACTATCTTTATATCCCTTAAAATCTTTGATGAAATAATCTTTTATAATTTTATTACGTCTAATATAAAAACTCGGAGCTATCCAAAAAGCGATTGCTCGTATTAAATCGGTACAAGCATAGGTTCCTCTTATTTCGCAATTACCACCGGTAAATTGAAACATTATTCCATCGGATGGGATTCCAACCGATGAGATACATTGTAATAACTCTTGAGATTGTTTGTTTTGATGTCAATTTAAATCGTTTTGCACCATCGTGACATAACTTTGTAGCAGTGAAAAAACCCGTATTTGTGTCGAAAATTAGCTTGAAATCCCCGAAAATACCGTACGAATAGCAGCTGTCTTTTATTTGTTTGTAACATACATCGATTAGTATGCGGCGCATGCGTAGAAAAACTTTAATTTACATTAAGTAGAGATCAAAGATCAATGCTATTGTAATATCTATCTAAACCGGTATATATGAAAAGCAACTAATTATTTTATTTAAAAAATGATTGACAGTTGCTGTGGTGAGTCCCCTGACGTCAAAGACAGTCTGTAGTGAGTTATAGTAAAATACATTTAATAACAAACTATGATTTTTGATGTAGAAGCTGTTGTTTGATCGACAAACTTTGCTGTATTTTGCGGTTTTATATGAAATTATTTTAATCTCACAAATCTGCAGGAACATGTACAGTAAAGAATCGTTAACTTGAAAAATGTTCCTTGCAAAAGAGTGTGAAATATGTGAATTTATTTGTAAAAGGCTGCAAAATATGCGACTTTACTCTCTAATCACCCCTAAACCACGTGCTGCTCTCTGATTGGCTGGAAACGACCACACATTCAATCGCCAAATTTTTTAACGTTTTTTTTTGGGGGACGTCTCAAACCCGTGTTTGACTATGTATTTTTCAGTATATTAACTCTTTCGCCATCACGGCAGTGTTAGATAATTTTTTTTTCATTCTTTAATGCGTGCAAAATATATTTTGAAGTTTTATTTAACGTATTGAATAAACCCGTGAAAGGAGACTTACATTCAACCGCCATTTTGACAAATGGAGATTGGTTAAATTGAGAGACAAAAAATAGGTGCGTACGTCGTTTAAAAATCGGGAACTATGAAAATTCAGCAGTTCCTCAAACAAATTCTTTGATATGGAACGTGACAACATCGTCACAAGTAGATAAACCGCGATACGTTATTTTAGGTTTTCAAACCGATAGAAAATATAAAGCTACGAAAGACCCGTCGAAATTTGATTCGTGTAACGTGAAAAATGTTAAAAGTAATGATAAATTCAGATCGATATTCGTATGAAGATCTAAAAGGGAATCGTATAATGATATATAATATGTTTATAGCGTTTCAAAAATCATATAAAAATATTGACACGCCGTACACGTTTTCAAATTATAAAAATAGTATCCTTTATATCTGATTGATTGTTCGCGACAAAATGAATTTATAAAAATAGGTTGTATTGATTTGAAAACTAAAGTTGAAACCGAAGAGAATTTCAAGCCTAATACAATCGCTTATTGTTTATTTATACAAGAATATAGTTGCTTACTCACCGTTAACCGGTAATGTGATAAAACAACCCAGCGTCGAAAAATTCGTATAAATGCCCTTTATACAGATAGGCGCGTTGTTAGATAATTTTTATTTATTTGCATTTACGTAATTTATTTTTTTCTATTAAAGTATACATATATGAAACCTCTTGCGTGCAACTTACGTAAAACAATTTTCATTCAACACATCATGTAGCTGGTGTAGCCGACTGTATTAGGACGTCAATCGACCGTGTGCAGTAGCAAACAGGTTCGAAACTCGACCAGTTTTTTATCGTTCTTTAATGTATGCGAAATGTACATTGATGTTTTATTTAATGTATTGAAAAAATAACCCGTGAAAACAGACCCTCATATTCAATCGTCAAAAAAAAAAAACAAATGAACATTAAATTGTCAACAAAGAATAAGAGTATATTAGATAATCAACAAGTAGTCGACAATAGCTTTCATTAAATTCACAATAAATACGCAATTTCGCATACGTTAAATAACACAAAAAATATTTTAAACAGTTAATTAAAAAACATACATAAAATAGTTAACAAAGAACCGACAATTAAAATGACTAATGAACCTGAGGTTTCTATACTACTGCCTATTTTTTTGTTTATAACTAATCCAATATAATTTTATAAATTATTCTAACAAGCGTGGCGAAATTCAGGTGAGCCTGTAAGTAACAAATCGCTTTCATTACCGCAAGGAGCGATCGCTTGATGGAACATCATTACTGTTGGAGAAAGTAACTATGATCTTATACTCTATTCGCTTTCAGTGTATCTTAAAAATTAGAATAGGTTCGTGTTTAAAAAGTAATCGTTCTTAATTGAAAATATTTATGACTTGAAAGAGAAATGTAACTGAAAAATCGTCGGTCCAATTGGCTAAAGACAAAGGGAAAAATAGCTTATTAGACATTTAATACAATATATTTTTAGATTTTTTTTTCGTTTCACTAGGATATAAATTCGAGTTATTACAGTAGAATGAAACCGTACTAATTAAAATGGTTTTTCGTTAAATTTTGGAAGAAAATTTTCAGTAATGGAATCAAATTTTATAGATTGATATGAAAAATAAAATTACCATCTTCGATTTTCTTTAATTTTTATTCCACTGCGAGTTATTAAGCTTCAAACTAATCGGCAGAGATAAAAATGACTAGTAATGATGTTTCAAAATTTTGGTCCTTATAAATAAATATTTTATTATAATCCGTATATACGTAATACAGTACATTGTATAAATCGTGTCAGGAATTGGTAGGTATGCAAATTCACGGATAAAAAGATGGAAGTAAGATAAAACGGTAAAAGGTACATAGTTAATTATAATGTAAAATAATAATAGCGGTTAAAGTCTACATTAATTATTTAAAATTTAAATGCTTGAAATGGTAGTAAATGTATGAAGATATTAAATAAATATCAATTCAAAAAGTGTGATTTAATGGTTTTTTTTTTGATTAACTTTTTTATTTAATTAATTTAAATAAAAAATTTAGTAGCATTGTTTCAAAAAGAATTTATATTTATTTTAAATTGGAGGGAAGACCTTTGAAACTGGTAATTATTTTATCAAAAACAGCAAGGGAATCACGATAAAGTCGTTTCCCTTTAAACTGAAGCATCGTAAAGTTATATGATAGGATAGTCTGATCGTTTTTTGTCCAACAGGTCTGCAGAGGACCACGCAAATATTTTAATTCCTTTGGTTCTGATATTCCTCACGTCTCGTGAAAGAGGAAATTTTCTTCTTTTACAATGCTGTGTTTTTCGTTGTTTTGTCCAGCACATGCGCTGTCTTTTCTTTTTTGCATTCACAAGAACCTGTATTGTGCAAATTTTTTTTATAATCTTTCATTTCTAAAGGGTGTCCTATATAAAACGCAACCCAACCTGATATTGGAGGTATTGAAATAATAAAAAGGCATGTGTAAATGTAATTTTTATTATTACCATCCATTACCTTACATTCATAGTAAATGTTGGAAGTGGCCGCCATCTTCTTGAATACAAGCTTCAATTTTTTTACAGCGTTTCTTGCAACTTTTTTCAAAGTTTGTGGCTGGATATTTAATACAGCTTGTTCAATATTGACTTAGAAATCGTTCAAGTGTTCGTGGTTTGTTGCTGTAGGCTTTTTCTTTGAGGTAACCCTGTAGAAAAAAATCCGCCGCAGTCAAATCTGGAGATCTTCGTGGCCACAAGCCTTGACCGATAACACGATTACCAAAGAATTCCTCGACGAAATCAGAAGTTGAACCTGCGTAGTGCGATGTCGCATCGTCATGTTGTAGCCGGCAGTGTCTGTCTTCCTCTTCCAAGAGTGCGATGAATTGAAATAAAATATCCTGATGTCGTTCTGCATTAATGGTGTACTCGAAAAAAATAGGACCGATTATTTTCTTCCGCGATATCGCGCACCACACGCCCAACTTCTGCGGGTGTAATTGTTTTTCGTGATAAACGTGGGGATTTTCAGCGCTCCAAATGCTACTGTTTTGGCTGTTTAGTAGCCATCCAAATGAAACCGTGCTTCATCTCTGAAAAATAACGAATCCATAACGTTAATTCTCTCACGCAGAAATCGACGGAACCGTTGACAATATTGTAGCCTTTTTTCTTTGTCGGGCTCAAGAAGTCGATGAACCGTTTGAATGCGATAAGGTCGTAATTGTAATTGTTTGGTCGCCCGATGAACAGTTGATTTAGACAAATTAATTTCAGCAGATAAACGTCTGATCGATTTGTTTGGCGAGGCGAGTAATCGGTCTTTGATTTCAGCGACTGTATCTGTATTCAACACTGACGCAGATCTTTTGTGTTCTTGTTATTAACAGAACCGGTCTCTCTAAATTTTGCAACTAACCTTAATACTGATGTTTTGTTAAGAGCTGGTTTTTCTGGGTACGTATGGCGAAACAAATCTTGCACTGCAACTACTGATTTCGTACTGAAGTACGACTCGACAATGAAAACACGTTCATCTAGCGAAAACACCATCTTGTCTCTAGCAATACACTGAACGTTACGATTGCATTATTGTTACTATCAGTAGAGTTCTACATCGTCGCCGCGATGTTCTGATGTTGGACGAGTCCATTTCAGTAGCGAGTAAGGGAGTAAGCTTGACTTTTGAAATTTCATGGATAAGTGATTGATGGGTTGCGTTTTATATGGGACACCCTGTATTTGCTTTATGTAGGTCTTCCTTTACTTGTTTTATGTAAGGAACGGAGTTTTATACTTCCAAAATTTATCAAAAGGTTTTTGTTTAATCTATCTGAATCCATTCGAATCCCGCAGGATTTAGTCTTCTTTTTCGGATTGCGGTTCCTAAATCTTCAAAAGTCTTATTTTTTCTTTAATTTACAAAAAGGATCGCCAATTTTCTGATCGACTCCATATATTCTTTCATCGTATCGATAAGAGTTTCCCTGCCTGCATAATCGTAGGCTTTTTGAAAATCAACAAATTTTATAAACATCGGTTTTCATGTTAACATGTGGTTTTTAATGATTAATTTCAAGCTTAAAATCTGTTCTGAACATGACCTACCCCCTTTTAAAGCCTTCTTGAAACTCGCCTAACTTTGGATCAATTTGAGATTCTAATCTGTTCAACGGTAGTTTAATTACTGATAAGAGGAAACTCCCTCTGTAATTATTCCTATCTTTTTTTAACATTAGTTTTGTGAAGAGGGCTGGATAATTGTACTTCTCAAATTTTCAGGGATTTTTTCTTTTTGCTAACTTTTTCCAAAACGTTCTACTGTTTTCGAAAGAAACTCTTCATCGGTTAATTATCACAATTCCACCGTTATTCCGTCCTCACCAGCTTTTTTATTATTTTTTAGAGATTCTGTAGTTTCTTTTATTTTTTCCAGATTTGGTTATACGGAATTTTCGTTTTATGGGGTTTTATAGCCACATTTAACTTACTTTTTGATGTTTTCGCAGTTAATTAAATTTAAAAAATATTTGCCAAGATTTCATAATTGTCTTTATGATTTGTTGGTACAGATCCGTCTTTTCTTTTAACGCATCGGTTTGGTGGGTTGTAGTTTGTGATTTTACTTTTAAACACTTTGTAAATATTTCGAGTATTAATCTTTTTAAAATCTTCATCTAATCTTTCACTTTGTTCTTTATGAAATTCCTTTCTTTCTTCTCTTAGAATTTTGTGCGTTGTTTTTCTTAGCTTCTTCAAAATTTGAAGGTAATTCTCTAATTTTTTAAAATTTAATTTCTTCCGTGCTAAGGTTTTTTTTCTATTGCCAATTCACATTTAAAATTTCACCATAACTTACCGATTTCCCCTGCAATCTCTATTAAACAATTTTGAATTTCTTTCCAGTTTTGGGGATTATTTGCTAGTATCTAATTCTAGAATTCTTTTTTATTCGTTTCTAGGATTTTGTAGTCGAATTTTGGGATTTTAAATTTAGCTTTACGTTGTAAAGCCGGATTAAAGTCCATTTTAATTTAATATAAATAGCAAGTGATCGTACGCTACGTTAAATGATTTTCTAAGATTTACAATCTGAATTTTATTTATGTAACAAATGTTTAAAAAATCGTGATTTATAAGAAAGACCGAATAAACAGGATTTGAATTAATCATTCTAGTACATCTTAAATTAATTAACGTAAACCTAAACCGAGTGTTAACTTCCGTTAAATCACGCATAAATATGATTTTTACTGAAGGAATTGTAGATGTGGGTTTTTTATTACTTAATTCATTAAAATAAACATTGTTTATAATTTATTCATCGCTACGTTTATGCTAATGAATAAAAAGCTGCCGTAACTTTCTTTTGTCGTATTCACTCTATATATTTATTACTTTTAGCCCATTTATAAATCAAAAATTTATAGGAACGAAATCTTTATTGAAAACGATAATTTATTATTCATAATATTTAAACGATCGTGTTTTTACGTTTGTAATTTTTTTCTCCAAGTAAAAAACAAATCGTTTAAAATTGCGTAAAAGATAGTCTGCAATAATAAATAATTCAAATATATCAGTTTAGATAATAAAATATCACGAAAATGTTAAAAAAATGAGAGATAAACTTGTTTCTTTAGAATAGACCAAAAGATTAATGAAATATCTAAACGTACTTATTTGAAGAACGGAACCCGAAGAAGAATGGACAAATGTTGAAAACTTTAGCAAGACGTTTTACTTAAGTATTTTTATTTATGCTCTTTTAAATTTTACTTCCTTATTTAAACGGGATCGGTACGTAGACGACATTAAATGGTAAATAAAATTTTCTTAAAGTTGTACAGTAACGTGATAAAATATAAAAGTAATTTTTAATTGTACGATGCTATACGACAGAGGTGGTACTGATCCACTGACATCTATGGTGGAACGGTAAGTGTTACAGCCTTCGCCTGGAATGTTTTTGATTTGAATTCCGATCGGCTAATATGTAAATTAAGGAAACCCTCGGCCACGATTTCAAGAAAAATATTTCATACGAAAATTTACTCCGTTTTTATATTATGTTTTTAATAAAATTCAAAATTAATACATTGCGTTTAATTCCTCTGGACTTTATTCGTAATCGTTTTACTAAGAATAAAATTCACTACAAGTTTTGTTTAAAACTATTACCCGTTTAACCGTTTAGTTTGATCTCCAATATTTTGTCTTTTACTCCAGATATCTCGAAAAATACTATGACCTATTTTTAAAAATTTGTCAGGTCAGCTGTCATGTAAAGCTACTGAATCTATCCCCTAATTTCGGTCCCAGGAATTACAGGTGGCTTAATTTTACCGAAGGTGCAGAAATCATGGCAAAATCTTTTGCCACCCAACAACTCGCTAACGAACTTTTCCGAATGTACGTTCATTTGATATACTTTATTTTCATCGGTAGAACGTATCGTGAAAATCTATTACATTTTTCGTGAATAGCTGTGTTTATTTTTTATATAATAATATTAAATATTTAATGAGGAATAATATTATTTAGTAAAGATAACATTAGTTTTGGTTTTTCAAGATGACCGATTCGAGTTTCGTTGTCGACAAAAGATATTGGAAGTTTTAATTTCGTAAAGTTTACAAGCGTATAACAATAAGCTTATGTCCTATATAATAATAAATTCTTATAACTTTGTTTAAGAATGTTATTATTAACTGTGGAATATATTAAAAATCCAAATTTTAATTTGATATATATCGTTTACTAAAATCTGTTTTAACGGAGAACGCAGAATACACGTTAGCGTTCGAACGAATGGAGACTATACAGAATAATTCTGAAAGGCTATTTACCGGTAGGTTTACAATTGTAATGAGTTTGCATACATTTTAACTGGAGAACAGGAAGATTTGCATGAACTACAAACAACAAGAACAAGAAAACCGTGTTATCATATCGCCGCGCGCCGCTTTGCTTTCTATCCCCGTATTTGAGATTTGTAAGCTTCTTAGGAAACCAAAATTGTCTCCGTTCCACCGTGTTCCTTTATACGAAGTCCTTTTGTTTTCATCTAACTACTTGCTAATCCCATTAATTTTATCCTTTAAAGTAAAATTAAATGCTCTTTTTTGCCTAAGATTGTGGATTTTGGATAACCGTCTTACCCGTATCGTGTTCGTCAAATCTAAAAGGCGCTTTAAATCGTTTCTGGTTTCAAAAATATTTATTTCCTTTATACTTTTCTTCTAGTTTATATTTTTATGTTTATTTTAAATCCTGTTAAGTGTACCATTTTTTAATCTTTCAACGCATTTATTTTATAATCGTAGCCGTCGGGTTTGATTTTGTATAATTATCCTTTGTTTTATTTACTTATTCTGTAGTCTGTTTTTTAACCCGCCGTTTTTTTATTTTTTATATTGATTTTCCCGTTAGATTTTTCTAGGCTAAGTATATTTTTACTGCCAGTTACTCTTCTCCTGTTTACAATCGTATACCGACAACACAAGATGTAAATAAATCATATAAGTATTCATTCACGTAGTGCGCCCTTTCCGTGTATATATGGAAAAGTTTATAACTTTAAAGAGTGTTTTTAATTAACAATATTTTTTTTAGTTATTTTAATAATAAGAAAATTGTTATGTTTTTGAATTACATTTACGTGTAAGTTGTACGATGTAACCTAGCAAACAATTAGAACTTCTAAAAAAAACTATATATCGGTTTGGACTTCAACAAAATTATTATTTTTACTTGACGATATCGCTATGTAACCGTGAAGATTGCGCGTGTGATATGAAAATGGAATTTTTGCAGATTTTTATACCGTATGAAAAATGTCACGCTTGACCGGGGGATTCTAACTCGGGATATCCAGATGAAAAGCTGAGACGCTACCGTTCTGCCACCGAGATCGAAATTATCTTATATAAATTATCTAAGAGGTTATTTTCCTAAATTCTCGTGAATAAATTTCAATTTTAATAAAAATAATCTTTTCTCAGTTTTTGAAGCCGCATTAAAAATTCTGTAATTAATATTAGAATTTGAAAAGTAAATTTTAATTTTCTACGTGTTACTTTGGTTGTATCCATATAGCATTTGAAATTTATCCGACCGTAAATGATACTTTTTAGTCGACAAGAAAATATTTTACAGAATTGAAATATGAATCGTTCATACTTTAAAAAATTTTTCCTTTTCCTCTCTTTTTTACCTGTTATAAATAATTTTATGTGTACATTTAGTAATCGGATATTGGATAATCGAACCAAATTTGACGGTTTAAAAACCGTTATGAAATGTGCGAATTTATTTTTTTTGACCGATGAAATAATTCACCGCAGAAGCTTGTTCGTGGCAGTATGAAAATGGAAATTTGTATCTTATGAAAAATGTCATACGGGATTCGAACCTAGGACCTCCGGAAATTTCCGAAAAGGCCAAGACGCTACCGTTCCCTAACGGAGATCGGCTTTAATAGAATTAAACAAAAAAATGAAAACACAAGCGTTATTCATTAACAAAACGAAGCAAAATTCTGGGTATTAACTTAACTTTTGGCATTTTGACATGGGTGTGTGTGGGTGCGCGCGGGCGTATTTACTTTGCGTTTACTGCCGATTTTTAAGAACTTTTGCACTAAGGATTTCTTTTACCTATTAGATAGAACAAACTATGTACAGTACTTTTCATAAATATTCTGTTTAAATATGGTGGAGTGTCTAGTTATTGGGAAGACTGTAATCCCTAACTTACATCCTAGCTACTCTTAGTATTCTTTTTAATGCCTATTAACTTACAATAGTAATTTTGTTATATTTGTAGCATCTACAAAAACATCTGAAAAATTCAATAGGATCGTAATTCTGATTATTTTATTTTCATTAATTTAATTTCGTTGTAAGACCCAATTTTTTTATTTTCAGTTCAAAATAAACATGTAACATTCACGAAGCATACTAATAACCGTAATTAAATGAAAACTCTGCTCCGGTGAGGAATTTTCTGTTCGCCTAATAACTTTTCTTGCAGTTAAAAAATTTCGTTTATTTTTGTCCCTCGCAGTGTTGTTTTCTTTTTAATATATAAGTTTCTCTCCTCATTAACGAGAATTATCTTTTTTTAAATGCTTTTTTTTTTTAGATTTACCAAAGTTTTAAAGCTATTTTCTTTAATCTGATGAAAATTTGGACCTCAAAAAATATTTTAGAAGAAACTTCTTTTTGATCAAAAAAAAAGGTTTTATAAATTTCATTGGTTTACATCACTATAAAAATATTTCAAAAAAACAAAAACAGAAAAATTGTCAGAATAATATGACTTACAGTGTTACGTCATTATATAGTCACGTAATCGCAGTTCAATAAGGATATTGAAGGACGTCAAAATTTTGTATAAATACAATTTGTTACTTGAAAAGTATTTAATATAATTACATATATATTACATTATATATTACAAAATAATAATATAAATAAATTAAAAAAAAAAACAAAATTGATGAGTTGACAAATTATGAACAGTAAAATACAGTAAGATTTACTGAAAACTTTATAATGACTAATAAAAATGAATATTGAAAACACAATACGTTAACAATAAAGAAATTTACAATTTATACACTTTACTTTCTGCAAGTATTATTACTTTTATAGTTTACAATAGAACTACCCTACTCTTTATGGAAGTAGAATACTGTCACTTTCACTACTTTTTACCGATAAATCGCCGAATAGCGTATTGTTTTCAACCACCATCCAAAATGGAACACTCGTGACGCACTCTTCAGTCATTGCTACCAAACACTGTTATCGCTTTTATCATACGCTGCATCGAACTCGTAAAACTTCTGACTGTCGCTTCGCTGATCCCTGGCAGTATTTGTACCTCCTTGCCTGCAGAACCAGTACCCGACCGTACTTTGATTGTTGAAGCTTAATAATTTTCTTTGTCCGCGCCTCTACGTTTTTCTATAAGTTCTTTTGCCGGTCCGGTAATCCTTTTGGTAGAACAGGAAATTTTGGAGCTGCCGTTATCTAAATTACAAATACAAAAATCGTTAAGCGGACAATTTATTTTAAAAAACAAACCCTTTTATTTCCTACTAGATTCTCCTTTATTTATTTTATCTCTATTCTTTTGTAAAAGAAACCTGTTTCACCGACCCCGGTAGAATATTTTTCCACGCGTCGTAATATATCGTGCAAGCAATAAAAGGGTAAAAATCAGATTCGATGTAAAGTAGTTTTTTGATTATTTAAAAGACGATTAAACTTTACGGTTTTTATTAAAAAATATCGATTAATAGTGTTGTTGACCAAAGCTTGTCATTCTATTACGTAAAGGATTTTTAGAAAGAACAAAATTACGGATATTTCTTCATTTTTATAAAAACAACATATAAAAGAAAGCAAATTTTGTTTATTATATTTGATGTTACAAGTGCGGAAGATGAAATTTTAAAGTTTTAAAGAAAATTCTATTAATTAAATATTTATGTTAATATAATACATATACTCTTCCTACGTTTTCACCTCGTGAATATTATTCCATCTGCTGCCTGTCATAAGAGAACCGCTTGGCAGGCTGTTCTCGGGGTGCCTAAGCTGCGGCTGCTTCCCGACTTGTTGGAAAGTGGCTTTAGTGAGAGTGCTCTTAAAACCAGGAAAATATCCTAGTGAGATGGGCAGTTATCGACCCATCAGCCTCTTCCCGGTAATCGGCAAGTTGCTTGAAAGGCTGGTTGTGGAGCGGCTCTGTGAATGCATTGAAGTGAACTGTTTTCTAAATCGAGGCCAGTATGGCTTCATAAAAGTGGTTAGCACCGAGGATTGCATCTTAAATGCTCTTTCCGACGTGGAAAGCGCCGACTATAAATATGGTTCGGCAATTTTTGTAGACAAAGAGGGAGCATTTCCTTCCTTGTGTTGGACTTCTGTCCTCTATGAGTTGGAACGCCGCAATGTTCCCGTAGCCCTGCAGGCCGTGATACGTGACTATTTATCTAGCCGTACGGCTCTGTTTAAGGATGCGCACCTAGTTGTGGAAAAATCCGTTACCAGGGGAATCCCGCTGGGTTCCCTTCTCAGTCCCCTGCAGTGGAACCTGGTATTTGGCGGATTTCTGGGATTGACATTTCCAGAAGGGTTTTTGCCGATGGCTTAGGCTTAGGCTTAGGCTTTTGCCGATGATTGATCTCCTTTTAGTTCGTAGTAATTCACGACCAAAGCTAGAAGACCGGGTGCAGGCGGCCTTGTCAACCGCAAACAGCTGGATGGATACTTAAAATTTAAAGATTTCTGTGCCCAAGACGAAGTTTATGCTTCTCAAGGGTGCAGACAAATTATCGTACAGTCGTAACCCCCAAACTGTTTATAAACGCTGTGTAACCAGCCACGTTTGAGTTCATAAGTACCTAGGTGTTTTGTTCGATGAAAAGTTTCTGTTTTGCAACCACATTAGGCAAGTAGAGGCGGACGCCGTCTCAGTGATAAACAAATTTAGGAGGATTGCTCAGAAAGATGATAGGTTGTCGGGCCGTCAAATGTAGATGGTGTACCGACGTGACTTCGAAAGCATGACTTCTTACGCGGTGCCCGTTTGGGCGCATAGGTTGGATATGAATAGATCACCTCTTCGAAATTTAAGGAGTGTCCAGCGCACAGCCTTAATTGTATGCTCTGGTGCTTTTAAAACAACCTCCTACGATGCTACCACCGTATTGGGAAAGGCTCTCCCAATCGATTTAGTGGTGAAAGTTCGAGCAGCCATCTGTAAATTGCGAACAGGTCGTGAGGCCGAGGTATTTGGGATGCGGTTTCGAGCCGGGCCAGTATCGGTGCGGAACGGTGATCACAATGCACCGGGCCTAAATTTCGTTCAGTTGCCCATTTCTCGCCTGCGGAAGAGGCTGCAGAGCCTCGCAATGAAAGCATGACAGTTGGAATGGGACACCACGAATAAGGGAAGATCCTTGTATAATTTTATATAGGATTGGGGATGGTATGCCTCGAGCTCGTTTTTAAGGGAAACGAGTGCTCGGGTGCTCACCAACCACGCTAACTTGAAACAATATGTGTTTCGGCTCCGCCTTGCGGCTGATGAGCTGTGCGTCTGCGGGGAGGTTCAGTCGCATGAACACCTGATGTTTGACTACCCTCCTAGGTGGCCAGAGAGCGGCCACCCTGAAATTTAGAGGTCAAGGGGAAAATTGGCCATTCACGATCGGCGAGTGAACGTGACGAGAGCCGCATTGTCGGAACGTGCGGTTGATTTGTTCAACCGGCATTCGTAGTTTACTTAAGGGAAAGATTCTTACCGCATTGTCGTGGTAAGCTAACCCTGAATATGGCTGACCACCAGCCAGTTATTATGGCTCCTAGCGCTATAAAATGGTAGTCTTAGGCGAATGGTAGAATTCAGCGACTTAGGCGTGGTAGCGAATTGCTGCATAGACGAAATAAATTTTATTGTGCATGTAATAAAATTTAGATTTATTTTTAGCAGTTGACGGGTGCGCCTACCCATTTTAGTAAATGTAGTTCAAGTGAACGGGTGGGACTCGTAAGCCGGTGGTGTATGACACCGCGCTTAGTCCGTTCACGCTGTTAGGTAAGCTCTAGTAGCTGTTTAGGACACTGGTCGCTAGGCTTTTTCGAGGCCCAGTAGCCGTTTGTGGCACAGATATTCGGTCTTATGCTTTAGGGCGACTGAATGGGGTGGTGGCGGGTGAAATGCCAAACAAACTAAATTCACCTCGTGTATCTTACTTTCATCCATTTTTCACTTTTTTTATCTTATTATAAAAAAGATCAAAAGTCCGTAAACGAAAAATTTTATTACAATTTTTTTTTTAATATTATTAACTATGATTATTATTGAGTTTTTTTTTTATTTTTCGATTACTTGTTTGTTTTGTTTGAATCATTTTTATTTAATTAATCCTTTTGTGATAATACGTAAGTTATATTCATTTCATTACGTTTGTTACAGGAAGATGTTCAACTCCACTTGGTTTGGAGTCAGGTGCTGTTGCTGATAAAGATATATCAGCTAGTTCTGCATACGACGCTGCAAGCGTGGGTCCACAACACGGCAGGTAAATATATATATATATATATACATACGTATATTCTGTGTAAAATATTTATTTGTATATACTTGTTTATAGGATTAGGTATATTTTATGTTTTTCCAACGAATGTGCGTTGTGTTCTCTTTTTTTTGCACATTTTTAATATTATAATAATTTTATATGCGAATTTGATAGAAAGTAGACACAAAATAAAGACACAAATAAAAATACACGTTACCCAAATAATTGTGCGTTTGTGTTTTCTTCTAGTTATTATTATAATTAACGATTAGTAGATTAACCTGTTTAAAGACATATAAGCTTTCCAAATTAATGTTTAGTTGAAATAATTCAGGATATGTTATTCCTTATGGTTATTCCAATACGTTATTTATTTCAGTAATATTTGGATTTCTAAGAAGTTCCGGTTACTCAAAAATTAAATTATTAAATTTAATCGCCGAGTAATGATAAATTTAAAACCGATAATACTAGTAATATCATATACATATATATTTATAATTAGTAATATAATATAACCTCATTATAATAAATATAATATATTTTTTTGTATAGTAAGAAGCTGGTTTTTCCGAATATCTTTATAACAATTAGCATCGTTTACGTTCTTAAAGATTATTGTGTTGTTTTAGTTACATGTTATTAGAAGCAGAGTGTTTCAAAACAAGTATTTATAAATTAGTTTTATTAAAAAAAACTTACGTAGTTCTGCGCTAGAAGTCAGACTTTTCGTTTCCGACGCCCTCATTTTTTCGCAGTCAGAAACGCACTGATTTTCAGAGTACAACCCACTACATATGTTCGATTGTTAACGTATGTAATATCATTTCATTATTATCATTTCATTATTATCATTTTTCTTTAAAAGAATTTTCGATTCTTTTAAAGAAAAATTTAGATAATAAATATAACTTAAATATAATAACTTTTTTATTTTTTAATCTAACTCGATTTTAAAAATGCATAAAAAATATTTTTTTCTCTTTGCACTTAACTAATTTGGGCGTTATTAAAATATAACAATCGATTATAAATAATCATCATTGAAACAGATTTCATTTATTAGTCGTTTTCCATAAGCTAAATAAAAAAAATATTCTAAAGTAATAAAAAAACATTCATTTTTATGTTGCAGATTGATTGATATTTATTTTTTATAAAAGTGATTAAACGTTTTTGATTTCAAAACCGAATTTAAAAGGAAAGATCAGACTTTATAAAAAAAATAATAAATATAAAAAGATCAAAATTGTAAACCAAATCGATAAAATTAAAATAATTAACCGCTCAAAAGAGATATTACAACCGTTTGTGAAGCGGAATTACTCCCAAATTCCAATTTTTAAATTAAATATTAGCCTCCTGCGCAGACGATATACATTAGCAACTCTCACAAAAAGATGCATAACCGTAATTATCTTATAAACAGCGACCAAAGGAAGTGTGCGTATTCTATTTTATTACCGGATTCTTAATTGTCTTTTCCTCTTTTCCTTAACTGTCAAGTGTTTCTTAAAGCATTATTAAGAAAGATTTAAAGAATTACATTTCTATTATCAAAATCTGTTATTAATTTAGAATTCTCATTAAAAAAAAATACGCGTTAAGTATATGTAAAAGGCAGTAGATATACAATAATAGATAATAAACAATGTTTAAGCGTTGCATATAATAAAAAAAAAAGAAAAATTTGTTAAAAAATTCTTCCCGGCCCGATTTCATTTAGTAACAGTGAACAAGACAGAAATAATACAATTCTTATGATTATTCGTTGTTTAATAAATGAAATCGGGCCGGTAAGAGTTCTGTAACAATTTTTTTCTTTTCTTGCTTATAAGATGGAACGTATAAAATTGTTTTTATCTATTGTATATTTATTGTTTATTAAATATATTTAATATATATTTTTTCTTAACAAAATTCTAGATTAATAACAAATTTTTATAATAGAAATGTAGTGTCTTACCTTTTCCGATATCTGTATCATTTTGTTAAAAACAGTTTTATTTATATTACAGAAATTTTTGTTTTTTGATCGGAAGAAAGAATATCTTTTTTCTTTTTTTTTGTCTAACCTCCGGGTTCACCATTAGGCATTGCAGTGAAATTAATTGCAAAGAAATGATATCTGTGAGACCCTTTTACCGTACGGTTTACAATTCCTCTGTAATTTTTTTTGTATTTATTATAATTTATCAAGTTTGAATTCTTTTGTTTCTAACTTCTGAGTAGATTATGTGCGAAAGGCTTCGTTAATTTTCCTAATTAGCGATAAAAAAAATTTCTTTAGTACTGTAAAATGTTGTTTCATTTTTCAACTAAATTTCCTTTTAAATCGATGTACCTTTTTCGGCAATATTGAAGCTTTGTAATAACTTAACAATATGGTTTATTCAAACCTCCAAAATATATGTTTATTTAACCAAAAAAAAAAAAAAACAATTGTTTGATGCCACCTCTCTACCCAATTTTTACCCATTATCTTTAATTTCTGTTATATCATGAATACATGTTTTATCGACGTTTATGAATCGACTTAGAAATTCATTTTGAGTTCGTATAAACAGTTTTAAACTACACGTTTAAACGCTAAAATATTGCGTTATTTTATTCATCGTGAGCAAACACGACACGCTTCTTGTCAAGTGTTTTTTAATATGCATTTTCATTTATGATTTTACGTACGTGTAAATTTGAGATGTTTACAATATCACGCTTCGTAATTAAAGGGTAATTGAAAACGGAAATCGTACATTTTTTTATACGACTTTTATGTAGTTATTCTTCTTTGACGTCCAGTGAGCCAATCGTGTTTTTGTCTTCATACGACCAAAACAAAAGATAAATGATTTCAGCGGTATGCGATTAATAAAAAAAATTATTAATTTGTTTTACGATGATTTCAGTCGTTAACACTTTCAGAAATAAACATTTAATCGCTGCACGATATTCATTTATTTCCATTAAAAAGAAATTAAAAATTGTTTATTTTAATGGCTTTGACGAATAAACTGATCGATTGAATCTCATAAAATTTTGACGGGAATCATGTAACGGTTGACAGTTGTCAACAACTATCGTATCAATTATTCATTAGTGCTGCCATCTGTTGCGATCCCGGCTAATTATCAAACGCCTCTCGTATATACAACGCATCGTTTTCCACTGAAACGGGTACATTTATTTTTTATTTTACAACAAACATTCCATCCTATTCTTGTAATGGTTTGGCGCGTGTAAAATATATTAATTATAAAAGAGTAACGATCATATTTGCTCTTTTTCTTAGTTAAAATGGTGTTCGTTGTACAGTCAGTGGTGACCGATTTGAAGGTATCATTTGTGTCGATGAATATCGCCTGGATTCTGAGGTTTTGTATGATGTTATAAAATAATATTTCAGCTTATTAAAGAAAAAAATGGGAAACCACTTCATTTTTCACTTTCCTTATAAAAGCCGATCACAGGTTATTTGTTAATCTTGGGCAGGGGTACGCTCGTAAATTTTCCAGTACGGAACATTTGATTTTGTATTATAGCAGACCGGAAGAATTCGTACCGCAGCAACAGGCGGCTGGTTACGCGATAATAATATGAAAAATGCACAATCATTACAATATTTACATCGATAAGAACCAAAACTTATTTTTTTCGTGTCAGACGTCTAAATTATTTTTCGTGAATTAGATTTTTAGCGATTTTTTTTGTCACCGTTTGCCTACGGATATCCGAAAGGAACGACCATTTTGTTTAACCTTTATATTTAATTTATTTATCGGCTTTAAATTAAAACAGAATTTTATGTGAAAGGAGACTTTTTATTTCTCCAAAAATGTAGTACCGGAACGATGTTCCGTCATACCAGTGCATCCCTAATCTCAGGAATAATCTGCTATTTTCATAAGTGACTTGTGTATTGTATCAGGTCTCTACAACGACTAGATTATGATTCTTAGAATTTATATAATTCTTTTCTCGTAATCCGATAAGAATTTTATATATATATATATATATATATATATATATTCGTTGAAATTTACGTTTAACATATCCATATTATTATAAAGGTTTTTAAAACTATTAAAAACATTTATTTAGTTTTGTATTAGTAAAAGAATAATTTACATTCAGTTTTATTATAGTAATTGCTGTATTTAATTTATTTGAATTGCAGAATTTTATTTTAACATTTAGCTTTCTCTTCATCATCAACAATAAAAGGTGTTAAAATCCTTGTATAGTATTGTGTTCAGCAGTTATATAAAGTGGCCGTTATTTTATAAACATTTTCTTTTATATACTATATACATAGGCGACTTTGAAAACACCGATACAGAACGTGTTGTCTTACCTTAAATAGATAATAAATGTAAAAGCAGTCGGGCTAATATAATACTTTTTAAGTGTTGTGTTTAATGCCTAATGGTTTATTTGGTTTTTTTATACTCTTCATTGTATACTATCTTATCTTAATATCTATGCTTTCGTTTTATTTGCGTGGTTTAATACCGGTTATATGAATTCAAATAAACAGATAGCGACTAAAACTTAACATTTAATGGAAAAAGTAGATAATGATGTTACTTAATATGTCCGATATTTGCTTATAGTTTACAGTATAATCCATTTCACAATCATACGACTGAGGAGGGGTTTACATTTAGCTCTTTTATTGAAAATACCCTTACAGCTTTATTTTTTCGTTTTTTTTTTGTGGCCAATTATGAACCGCATCCAAGACTCCATATTCGTGCGTTTTCTCTTAATTTCTAACATTCTAACCGGTTATGACTAACAGGAGTCGGTATTTATTCCGCGATTAATTTTTATCCCATCACATTATCTTTTTGAATTGAAAAGATTCTGTTTTCCCTAAATGTGTGTTTCGTTATGACTGTCTACAAGTTCTAGGGGTAGATTCTGAATGTGAAGGGATTGACGGACAGGAAGATCGCTTCTCTTACGGACAGTTTTACGTAGAAAGTAAGCTCGTTTAATTCTGGTCATTTCCACCGGCTGAAAGGAAAATCGCCAATATAGTTTACAAAAAAAAACCCAAATTGATTTTTTGTAGTGTTTTAGGAATATTTTTAGTGTTTTGTATGGAATTTTATTTTTAGCTTTAAAGGAAATCTGATTTATTGTAAATTTTTAAGTTTGTTGTAGAGTTGCCGTAAAAGTTTACTGTAAAAAAAAAGTTTTAATTACGAAAATATTTTTCTCCTAAAAGAATCCATCGTCCGCGAATCCTAAACGTCGTTAGTCAACAAAGTCAGAAATTTGCTAACATTCCGCTGATAAAGACGGTCACTAGAAGCAATTTACAAGACCAAAATCTCTACCGAAGTAAATAGACCGGTTTGCAAATATGCCCGCTATAAAATTATGAATTATAACAATTTTTAAAAAATTTAATTTTTCTTTTGAAAATTTATATTACGTACAGATCTAAAATTCACATGAGTGATGTCCCTGGCAGCAGTAAGTTTAAAAGAAAATCTGTTTATTGTAATTTTTTTAATTTATTGTAGAGTTGCTGTAAAACTTTAATATAAAGAAATTTTTATTTCTATTTTCTGTAAGATCAGTAAAGTTGCGTAAAAATAAAAAGTTTGAATAAACAGAAATATATAGCCTAACTTAATTTTGCTTCACTATGCAAAATTTCTGATTTCCATAACCCTACCCTTTTTTAATTAATGAATCTATCCGTGAACTTATTTTAGCTATTTTTTATATCCGTAGGCCCTATAAATTTGTATTTATTTATTTCCAACTTATAACTTTGGTTAGCGTTTCAAATCTTTTTTCTTTTTCTTCCAATTTACACAGAGATATTTTGAGGTAGATAATTTCTAAAAATATATGTATATGACCGATAGATAAGGTTAAATCTTTTTTTTTTTTGTCAACTTATCTCCTCTCCCATTATCTCTCTTTAACACCCCCTCCAGTTCTTTGTTATTTCCTTTTTTTCTTATTTTACATTTTTTATTTTTTTATATATCCAGCGATAACTTGATTCGTACGTTGTAAACGTTTGCTTCATTTTTTTAAATTTAATCTTCTTCGTTCTTATTACTAGCTTTTATTAAAGATCGTTTTCGGTGAAAATATATTTTGCTTTGTACTTCGTACATTTATTCTAAAATATCTGACATCCCGTACTTACAATACGGATTCAGTTGAATGATTTTTTTTTAGTTCTGATGGATATTTCCACCGATAAAACAATTTCAAGGATCGATTAAATTGTTTCTTTAAAGGCGACTTTATGTTTGGAAGAAAACCAATTTTTATTGTAATATTTATTTTAAAAAATCAATGAAAAAATTATTTATCAGTTTACGCTTTTATCATTGTACCCTGCGGGTAAGGATTTTTGTCTTGTATGGCGGTTCTTCCGAGGGTAGAGCGTCCTATTTTATCGTTATCCTCGATTTATTTCTCCTAATTTTGATTTCTATCCGGGTAAGTTGGATAACGCTTGATCAATATTAACGAAGTGGATTTGTAGAGCCTGGGCGTCCTGGTGTGGCTGCTGCCTTTCTGTGTTTCGAGGTCCATGTTTCAAAATAAGATAAATAAAGCTTAACCTTGTCAGGCCTTCTAAAGTAAAATAAACAATTTTTAATATCGTTTTCCTTACCTACTGCAAGGATATATTCTCTTCTACCTCTTGCCTTTATTCATTTCAAATAGACGGTAATCCGATTAAATATTGTTGCAAACGAAAGGAATAAATATCAGTTCTTGTGTATTTCATTAACGATAATTTGGTTTTCTTTTAAATGCTGGAAAGGCTTCGTAAATTTTTAACGGTATGTTAGTCTAGAATAATAGTATATTCGATTAGATTATTCGTTTTTGCTCCAGAAACTTTACTTTTGTAGGTAACGTTTTATTTTTTTGTTTCTTTGTTTTCTATTACGTTTTACGTCGGTAAATATTATTTTAATGATATGCAAGCCGTTAGGTATTTAAGCGAGCGGGGAAACGTTGTGTAAGCACGTAGTATTAGTAATGAAAGTCAGTTGTGTTATCGGGTATTACAAAAGGGATAAAGTGCCAAGAGTAGCCTAACCGGTGGGAAGTGTAAGATAGCACACTAAACGGTGTGAACAAGGAATTGTTATTGGCCTACCCCCGCTCGATAACCGGGATCTCCTGTCGTCCAAACATTGTACTCGGAGGTTCTCTCTCTGCGGAACAGTTATGCAAAGCGGTCGGGTAACAACAGACAACTTTAATGTCTATTGTCAACAACATACAACCTTTCCCTCCTTGCCGGCTATCGGTGAAAACATTATCTATTCTCTTCAGTTAGGTATACAAATACGTCAGTTTTATAGCTTTACCGCCACCTGTTAAATACCGTTTTGTTATTCGTTGATAAAATCAAAATTAATTTAAATAATTAGTTTATTCTTTTTGAATTATTTTTTTAAACCGAAAAATTAGAATTTTTAACTAAAATCAATAGGATGTTAATTTTTGTGATATCACCCTTTGTTATAGCTAGTTTTGGAAATGGCCTTTTAACAAAATTAGTTTTTGACAAATACGGTTGTTAATTAAATAAGTAGATTGTTAAAATCCACCAAAGTTTTACATTGGATAACTCTACCAAAGTAGCGATAAATTAAGCCGACATGTGTTATCTAAAAAATAAATAAATAATTTTTATTATTAAAACGAGAAAAAAGAAAATAATATGGTTTCAAAGAGCGGATTACATATATCGGAAATGATTTTTTTATGAATGATTCATTCATACTAATTTATTTATTTATATGGTTTTTTCATTAAGTGATTTTCTCAAAAGAAGTTTTCAGTTTTTTTTTCTTGTATGTGATTTTTTTTTTTGTATGGGATTTTTTTTTTAGCGTACACTTATTTCATGTTACTATTTAATGTATTTTACAGGGGAAATTAAAGAAAATCAGTCGAAAAATTTAAGATGAAAATTGTACATGTTATATAAAGAGGAAACGTTTGTTTGTATGTTAGCAAATATCTCAAGAACCGCTAAACTAATCGCTACCAAATTTTAACAGTAGCGGAAGGTGGTAAACTGGTGTTTTTTGCGTCTAATAACATGGCTAGAGGTCGTTTTATGAAAGTCTTGGAATACTGGTCCAAGAAGGAGGCGGCACCACCAACTGCTGTTTTTTTTTTTTTTTTTTTTTACACTTGGTTGAGGTTTCTACGCCCAAGGTGGACGTGCCCAGAGACCCTAAAACGGCTGTTGTTTTTGTCCGTCGAGATGGCATCAGCTGCGCCGACCTCCTCAAATAGGTCAAAGGAGGAATCGGCAAGGACATGGCTAAGGACATACTATCTGTCCGCAGGGGTCGTGCCGAGTCCTTGGAAATTAGCATTCCAGATGTTGACTCGAAACACGAGGATGTGAAGAAGAGATCCCAGGTTCAAGGAGTTCAGGTTACAGACCAAAATGGGAACTTCAGATTGCAATCTATTTGCGTCAAGGACATGAGTCTTGACACAACTCAAGAGTTGGAACAAGCTGTTTGGTGGGAGGTGGGTGATGGAGTCCTCATACGAGTCTCCCCATTAAGACCAGCTCACGGCAATACGTTGAGAGCCAATGTCCGATTCTCGCACAGAGAGGCGATGCGGCTTGCTGAAAAATCTCGTGTGAAGATTGGCTGGCACTCTAGTAGATGATGAAAATGTCTGCCGAAGCATTTACATCGGTGGCATTCCAACCGAGGCCTGGCTGATGACTGTGAGATGTAATCAGTTAGAGGATCTTAAGATGACCTCCGGTAAAGCCCCTCAGGACTCGGAACAGAGGGGGTGGTGTGCGACCGGTAACGTTACAAGGTTCTTCCCCCTACGTGGTTGGGATGGCACTGTATTAGGTTGGAGCTAATGAGTGAGCAGAACAAATGCCACAGTTATTGGAGTGTTGGTCACAAGAGAGAGACTTGTCTTGGCCAAGACAGATCTACGCTCTGTTTCAACTGTGGGGGTGGATGCCTTGACTGTGATGATTTGGGCCATCGCACCGGGGGCAGAAGCTGTAAACATCAGACATCATGCTAAGAGTGCTGTTGTCTAATGCAAATAGATGCTCGCTCTCCCATGATCTGATTGGACATCGCAAGGAGTCGCCCTTCCGACTTGGCGCACCTCCAAAGGCTAGCTCTCGCTGTTTAGTTTCGACCAAGGTCTTCTCTACTCAGTTCGAAGCTGAGGCTTCGACAGGAGTTTTTGTACAAGCCACCGGTGCACAAGAATGCTCCACTATCCTCGGGTAGACGCCCGAGACCTCCTTCACGGAAAACCGGGATCTTGGCGGTGACCTGCCGATCGACCTTCTCGCCTTGAAGGGGTTACCGGCCACCAAGTCCTTGGCCAGCCCGACCAAGTCGTCCAAGCAATCTCCCCCGGATTGCTGTATAAACCCTAAAAGAATAAAGCACCGACAGAAACGCCAGGCACTACGTTTACAGTCTGAATGAAAATACCACCTAACACAATACAAGTGAGGGTCAACAATCTCTTTCTCGAGCAAGGCCGTCCGTTCTCGAACAACCTGCTCGAGAAGTCAAAAGGTAAAAGCTCCTATGTAGACCACCGGCGAAGCGCTAAATCGCTTGCCGAACCTGCCAGAGGAAAGTAATACACGCACAATTACAATTTACTAATCAATAACCCAAATAAGTGAAAACATAATGTGTCATTGTGACAAATAAATAGATTTTATAAGACAAATAAAGATTTTATTTATTGGAATAATTTTCTTAACATATGATGTAAGATAATTGAATTATATGGGTCTACTAATCGTATACATTTAATAAAAGTGACTGTACCGCTCTTTATAAGACTATATTTTTCTTAGTACAATATAAACATAATTAGTGTTGCACCATTATCAAGAAGAAACAGTTTAATGTGTTGGGTAATATAAATTAGTTTATTTTAACCGCGCTACTCTTTTCCAATTATCGATAATAAACTATTTATTACTCATTTTTATTTCGATAATTTAAATAATTTAATAAGATTTTTGTTCAATGTTTCATCATGATTAAGCGGTAAATTTATTTATTAGCTATTGTAATGATGTGTTTTAAGGAATTATATATAAATTAATAAATAAATATTATGCCCAATAGCATTAAGAATAGTAACTTTTTTATTTGGTTGAATTTTAGATCTCCATTACATTTTTTTTTGTATTCATTTTATGTGCTGGTATTTATAAATTTGTGAAATTTCAAAGTAAATAAACAAAATAAAAGCAACTTTAAATGTATATTTGTTTGGGTATAATAAATATTAGTTTGAAAGGAAGGTATATAGGCGTACAAACGGTTTGTAAGTGTATTTGTCAGAGAAGTACGGATAAAATGAATTATGTTTTACATCGGTATGGTCTTGGAATAGAGTGGGTTGTGTGTTGTAGGCTCTGTATATATATATATGTAACCTCATATTCATCTCCAACTAGTTGTCTCGTTGTTGTAGATGTAACTGGGATACGGTGTGTGCGCTGTATGCCCGTCTATTCGGCCGGCCAGTCGTCGGTCCTAACCGGTCGGCCGGCTAGTGGTTGTAGCAGATTTATGCCTGCAACAGTGGCGTGGACACAGGAGATAACGTTATCGAGTCTATATTAATTTCCTTACGTATCGAGATACGTAGGACAATAGACTCCAACACTAGTATAATTCATCTCTCGACTGTTCTGCTACCCACGATTCTTCTTCTTCTTCCTCTTTGCGTCTCGCTTACTCTTTAAAACCCACCTATCTCTCTGTCTTTTTCTCTTTCCCTTTTACCCTCTTTCGCTTCATCGTCTACTAACTTAACCGTAATTAATAAACTAGTATCATCAGCGTTTCCTCTTTTGTTTTATAGCATTTCCCACTGATTTTATGCTTGTACCGTACCCCGAATATATAATGTATAATAAAAAAAGGATTCCTTTAAACATAAATTTTAACCGTGTAATATACCTTCTACCCTACCGGTAATGTTTTAAAAAGAAATTTGTCGATGTTTTTTTCATTCTTTTTTTTTTTTTTGATAGATGTACCTTTACTTTTATATTTATCCATTATCATAAATAATTTGTTTTGTTTTATTACTTATTTATTTAACTCTCTTTCTGTTTATCATATCGTCTTTCTTTTTACTAATAATTGTTTAAAATTTTATATATATATTTTATTACTCGTGTTACTAATTATTTTTTTTATTTGGTCTAAAACCAAAATAAAACTTTTTAAAATATATGTATATTTTACTTCTAAAAAGAATATTCTTAACACTGTCTCTTTCAGAATTATGTAATACGACTTGAGTAATGCGACTGAATGTCTTATATATTATTAACAATATTTTCTCGTCTTTCCACATTTTAACTGTATATAGTGTTGCGTATTTAGGAAATGTAGCATTTCAATTCCTATAGAGTAGAGTTGATTTAAATTTTTTTTAATGAATTTCGAAAAAAATTTGGAAATCGCTACTTCTACCGCTCCGCGGCGGAGCGGTAGCGTCTCGGCTTTTCATCCAGAAGTCACGAGTTCGAATCCCGTTCAGAGATGGCATTTTTCATAGGCTGCAAATTTCCATTTCCATTTCCCACGCACAAGCTTCAACCTTAATGCGGTAATATCATCGTGCAAAAAAAGTTGTTTGAATGGACACAATTTTTTCGCCCGCTCTACCGGACGTAAATGTTAACCGATTGTGACGATACTTGGTGGGGTGATGTAAACCTGTTGGAAATAGAGTAAAGCGTTCGGTTTACAAGAAACGGAGTTAACGCCAAAAAACTGGGCTTTCAAATATTTTATTTGCACTTTATTTAAATTACGGCCTTAAATCGGTGGTAACTCAAGTACGACTCGACTAATTTTCATCAAATTTTCACACCCACAACTTAAGATGTACCACTAAAACATATCTATATTTCAATTAAATTTATCGATTAGTTTTGGAGACTATCGACTCACAAAATTTTATTCATAGGCATATATATATTTATATGTATAAAAGGAAACTCCAATTTAAGTGAATGGTATTTTTGTACTCCTCATATCTCAAAACTGTAAAGAATTTATTTTCATCCCTCCCCATTCATACTATGCGACCGAAAGTAATATACCGTACTTTTCTTCGAAAAGTCAGTAAAAAGAGAAGGCAATCGCATAAAAAAAAGTTACTTTCGCCGTAGTACTTTAGTTTCGCAGTAATCCAAAATTCTATCTGGTATAAAGGAAAGGGGTTAGTGTCCAAAAAATCAGTCATGAAGTTTCAGTCGTTACGAACGCGTGGTACTAATTATCAAATACAAAAAGAATAATTAGCAAAAATACAAAAAGCAATATTATTTTCACAAATCATTACAGCAGTGCATCGTAATTTTTTTTCTTAACCAAAACCGGAAACCCATCCTTCTTACGCACTTACTGCGATAGAGTTTTTTTTCTTAATCCGCAAAATAAAAATTTGTTAAGTTAAACTGGATTTTTAAAAATAATCATATTACTAATGAAGTTGGTATTGTATGAAATATAAATTAATTGTTAAAAATTATTCATCTGTAGTTGATTAATTTAACAAAAATAACCTTTATCGGATTATACTAGAAACAGACTTATATGTATATATATATAACTAAAATTATTGTTCTTATGTATATATATAACAACAATAATAACTTTAGTCTATTAGACTAGCCTTAATTAAGAGTTACGAAATTGTTCGTAAGTATTGTATTCGACCAGATAAATATACTTTATCGGCTGTACCGGGAGTGAGTTTGTTATTAAAAAATAAATAATAATAGAATTCATATAACATATATCTCTGAGCAATCTTTACCTTTCTGTTAGTATTTAAAAAATTTTTAAATATTCTATCTAATAAAATTATAATTATTAATCGTGTAATTTTTACATCGCCGGTATATTTTAATATAAATTCATATTTACTGTCGGAACAGTAGGCGGAATTTTATATTTTAAGTTAAAGAAAAAAATTGTAATATTATAAGGTGTATAATTTAATAAAGCGTGTTTTGGTAAGCGTATTGAAAAAGGAACTGAACAAGGTGAACCGGAGTTTCAAATGCAAATACGAACGCATACGGAAAAGCACAATATGTAATTATAGTGTGCTTAGCATAAAACACGGATTGTATGTTAACTGTTCATTGTGTTTATCTAGGGGTAATCCAGAATAGTCGTTATTTGTTATTCTAGCTTATTTAAGCTTATGTTACTATAATACTACATTCTCTATTGACTGCTTGTACGGCCTACGGACTGTTTTATATGACAGTTACACCCGTCGTTGTAGGTATTGAAATTAATACCTAAAGGAATTTTATTTTTATTTTTTATTTTTTTCCTTTGCAAAGAACTAATTAACAGATGTAGTCTTATTTACTTATCTCCCTTGTTTGTTAAAAAACTAGCACCAATTCTGCCGTCGTTTTTCGGTTTTTTTTTTTAATAAAAGTTTGCACCTTAGCCCTCTATTAAAATATAACGATTAATTTCACATTGACAAATTATTTATTACTTATTTAAAATATAAATTAATCGAGTTGTAGATTTTTTATTTCGATTAATAAATGCGTAAATTATTCTAACAACCTTAAAGGTAAGATACTTTTACCGTAGCTATGACATAATTCGTTTTATCTACCGCTGTTTTATAACGATTGAATTACGCGGCTGGAACCTCTATCATAATGAGGGTCATTATGAAACAGATTTTCATTACATACAGCTGTTCGTCCGATCAGCCTACTCTTTTTAACCGCTGACCGATCAGAATCGGATTTCGTTTAATGTATCGACTGTTTTTTCCTTCGATTTTAATTCGATTTAATAGTTAGCAAACAGAGGATAATTTGAAAATACACCGATAGATAACTAAGATTTTCACTTTTATCCTTTTGTTAATTATACCAGATTCTTAGGAAGAAATTTCTTTAACGCCGATGGATATTAAAGAAAAGACAAAATGTAGCCGCAGAAACGTATTGTTTAATGAATTAAAAAAAAAGATGTTCCGTAAACAATGCTATCGTTTTTTAAATCACAAATCCCAAATTTTACTCGGCCGTAGAAAAAATACGGTACGCAATTCTCTATAGTGATGGCCATTAATGCACTCTTACGAAGTTTACGACATTCACCGAGGATCGTGTCGTACCTTACTTCGGACGCTTCCGTTAATGGCTATCGTTATAGACTCGTTGCATAATGTACGTGCAAAAGGATTTTTCATTGTAATTATAACTCTCCGTTAAAGCTCATCAGGGCTTGGAAGGGGGCGGTGGTGTGGCCACTGGAATGGTCACAAGGCGGGTGTCTTCCTCTACGGGGGTCGGGATGTAATTAAAATTATGAAAACTATTTCTCCACAACGAATTCTATTTATACTTTTTCTGCTCCAGTTACTCTGCGGGTCGGGTCACGATTTTTCTGTCGTTGTTCCTACTCGATACAGGTACTAAACGGTATCGGGTACAAGGTACTTGGTTCTCTTAAGAAAAGAAATGCTCGCTGGATGAAATGAAAAGTAGTTATTATACCCTGCATTCGCACTCGTGTATTATTGGTTATCGTTACAGGTTCGTTGCGTAACGTATTATTTGAACATCGAATACAATATTTTGTACTTTTTGAAAAATAATTTTTAATTAACCCCTTATTATAAAGTTGAAACTCATATATTTTCTCATCAGGGAAAAAATGACAAACAACAAAAGTTGTGGTTTGTAATACTTTATTCAAGGACAAAACCCGTTAACGTTTTATTTACATTATCTTGTTGCTGTGACGCATATAAAATAATTAAGATACAGTACGGATTGCTTTCTTTAAAAGTAATGATATTCATTGTACGACTAGTATAGATTTAAGTAGATAGCTTTTATTGGTATATTGTTCGCTAATCTTTCAGTGTCTTTGGTATAGCGAAACGGTGTATTCGATTCGCTAATGTATAACCATTCCTCACTTTCGATAATAAACCTGACAAGGATGTTTGTTATACGTGAAAATCGCATTTCACATCGGGCAAATTTTCTTGTTTCTATTACTTTTATATTTATTTATTTTTTTATAAAAAGATTCCTTGCAGTTAAACAGTTAAGTAAGAATTGCCTGTTTGCAAATTTATTTCACGATATTCTGTTTTTGTTGCTATAAGTCCGATTTCTATCGCATTTTGTTTTAATTTATAAGGGCAACTGCAGATTTTTTTAGTTTCGTTATTATGAATTAGCCTTAGAACGGTTGAACCGATTTTAATTCAACTATGGTTTTTGTGTTAATCGAGAATTACCAAAAATTTTATGTTGTTGTTCACCCGCTCGTTAGTATACGACAGTTTTTTTTTATAATTTTTTACCGTATAGAGTATTCTGTCTGAACAATTTAATTAACAGAGGTAAAACTAAAGAAGGCCATTATTTTATTTTGTGTGTGGACTCGGATCCTGTCTTCGGGAAAAACCATTTTTTTTTTTGTGGTAATCTCATCAAAAAGTATATAATGAATGTTCAAAACCTCTGGGAATGATGTAGTAACTTTTCAACTGACAAAGATAGAAATTTTGTTATAATGTTTAATAGCGTAAAAAAATTCAGTGATTGGAATAGTGTAGATAATTCACCGGTTAAACCTAATTTTCCTTTCAGGAAAACCAACTCGATAAAAAAATTAATATAAAATCCCAACTCATTTTCTAGGATAAATGATGATATTTTTACCAATATAACATGGCACGGTTACCGCCCGAAAAGTCCTGCATTACTAAACTAAGTTGTTTTTTGTTTTTTTTAAGTTGGGTTCATTTCCTTTATTTACTACGGTATTTTCTATCGCTTAGATTTGTTGATATAAAAACTTATGCTGATAACCGGGTAAGATTTTACGTACTTATTTTATTAAGTCGCTGTCTTCCAGTGTTAAAATAAAATATAGGTAAGGTAAGGTAGATCTAAAATCATGATTTTACACGGTTTTACAAACTTTGTAATTTACACTTTTGACTGAGAAATATGTCCAAAAAAAAAATTAACTATCCAAAAAACTAGATTAAAATCATAAAAAGATGGAATTTTTTTTTCTCAATAATTATTAATGGTTTAGGCATGAATTTGCTAATACATCAGTAGTGTCTTTTTTTCGTATTAAACAAAAAATTAATTTTTTGATTTAATGTTTATTTAACTGTTTCGAGACCATTTGGATGTACTGTTATATTTATAAAATTTCATCTACGAGTAAATCAGTTTTTGAATTTTTAAGCAGAATTTACGTTTCTTCTGGTGAAAATTGATTTTTAAAACATTCTCTTATTTAGTTGTGATAAAATCGTTCTTTTGCAGATGTTATTAAATTAATTTAAGAGCTTATCTTAATTAAGGTTTGGTCTATATTTAAAAGATCGATTAGAATTTTTTTGTACGTATGAACCGAGTTTAAATTTTATAATAATAATAATATTATTATTATTATTATTCTAATGTTTGGATTATTAATGCAAAAAGAAGCGGTGGCTGTAACACAGCAGCAGTAGTTATTCAATAAGTCTATTGATTTTGGTTGTTCTCACACGCATATGTTCGTGGTGAAACCAATAAGCGAAAGCGTCTATATAGGCATTTCACTTATTAACCGCTTCCCTCACTAACGTGAAGTTAACGGTATTTAGGGTTAAGGAATTATAGGAAAATATATTTTTCTTCCTTTTCTTTACCTCGCTTACATCTTATTTTTACACTTTAATCTTTGCCTGCTTGTTTGTAATTTAATTTTACCGTATAATTATCGGGTTTAATTTCATTAACTTTACGAACGTTATTTATTAATTTAATAGTAATTATACGCTTAAAAAATTAAAAACGAATGTTAGCTATTTTACTTTTAATATACTGTATTTAAATTTTCAATTTATTATCTATATTATTAAGATCGTCACAAAAATTATAATAATTACATTATTATTTATTTATTATAATTAATGTTATCGTTTGATAAATATTCTTTTATCGTTTTAATAGCTTAGAATTACGTATGATAAAAAATAAAATCGTGCATTTTTTAGTTAATAATTATCTCTTTTACATGAACCGTGAAATAATTTTTAAAATTTTTTGACTAACGCGAGTGGGACAATAACTGTAAAGCCACACCTCTTGGGAATGACCGACCCGAGTCTGTACAAGACTATTCCTCGTTTACTTGTCATATATAGTTTGGAAATTCGGTCTGCAGTATGCTTTAGAATTACGTGGTGCATTCTGTTCTTTCGGCGTTAGGTTACGAGTTCATCGTAAGAGCAAGGTATCGTACTTGCTACCCCGCATAATCCTGTAAGAAAGTACTGAAACTTTTCTCTTTCAAAGTAATGTACGTTAAAAAACTGAAATCTACAGATCGTGCCAAAAGATAAATTATTGTCGACGATTTAAACATTTCATCGACCAAAATCCCGAAGGTATCCTCGACATGACGTTTTTACAGATGAAACGTGGTTTCATCCGAGAGGGTATATTAAATCACAAAATACACGACTGTGGTCGACAACTAACTCCCGTGAATTACATAAATAATCTTTAATCGAAGCGAAAATTGTAGTCCGGGTCGATGCGATTAGATCGCGCATTGTGGGTGCAATCTTTTTTGAAAATACAGTTAATAGTGGCAGTTACTGTGCTACTTTAACAAACTTCATTAGTCGGTTAACAGTAATGGAAATCGATCACGGTCGGTTCCAACAAGATGGCGTCAAAGCGCACACAGCTACCAGGTCCATGATTTTTTACGAAATGACTGTGGTGAATGGTATTTTGAGGGGTTTTTGGTCTGCACGAACGCTCGATATCACTCCTCCACATTACTTTCATTGGAGGGCAATGTATCTCAACAGACCGCGCACAATTGACAAATTAAAAACCGCATTAACGGCATACGTACAAGACATTACAGTACACCAGCAGGATAAAGTGTTTGATAACAAATTGAAACGTGTGGAGTGCTGCATTGATGTTGGAGATCATTTTCTTTACAGACTATTTATAAAGTATTCCAATTATTGTAATATTCGTTTCGTTCTTATAAATAAAAATGCGCAGTAATAATTAAGTTTCGTCATTATATTTCTATAATTCCAGTGCTCAGCAATTTCCCGAATGCTCTGAATCATCCTCATCTCATTGCTCAGGAGAAAGGTTGCTTATTATTCACTATTTGAATAGGTTGCGACGTACCCATTAGAAAAAAAACCGTACTTACGTATTAACGCCACCGCGTTTAAAAACAAAGTAGTCAATCGGATTTCAGTGGAAAATGGGCCGATATAGAGTTTAACATAGATTCAAAACAGTCTCTTTATTAATTTTAATAAATGGTTATTTATATTTATTTATTTTATAAATATAATTTAACCAAACTTAACCTACGCTCGCTTCGCTCGCTAACCTTGACTAATTAACAGGAGTGTTTTGATTATTTAAGTAATAGATAATTGCAATAATTACTGAATTTATTAAATAGATACTCAAAAAATTACGGTGTTAATTAGTCCAAGGTTAGCGAGCCTAGGTTAAGTTTGGTTAAATTATATTTATAAAATAAATAAATATAAATAACCATTTATTAAAATTCATAGACTGTTCATTTTCCACCGAAATCCGATTGACTACTTTGTTTTTAAATATAGCTGTAGCTGCGGTGGCGTTAATACGTAAGTACCAAAAAAATATTCGTTTATTAAATTTTTTTTAGTTTATTATAATTCTTGTTCATTATTTTGCTCGTAATTTTATTTTAAAGTAGATATATATCGATTTTATAGAACACTAGCTGTCCCGCCAATGCTTCGCTATTGCTATATTTGAATATATATAGATTAAATGAACACAAATGAAAGTTTGATAAAACATTACGAAACATCACAAAATTTAACCTTTCCCTCTTCACCAGTTCCCCACTTTCTATTATCAACCCTTCCACTCTTCACGTCTTCACCCCTTTCCTTCTTTCCATTTTTCTTTTTTATCTTCTTCCCTTTTTCGCAGAATTATTTATTTTAACTTAACTAATAGAAATTCTGAATCAATTTTTCGAAATATCTCGATCCCCGCGTCACCTAGGGGTCAATTTTTTGGAAAAAAAAAATTAGTTATTTTCACGTAACTAATATATAATATGAATATGATCCATATCGGACCCTATATACAACGTTTTGAAATATCTCGACCCCAGCGCTACCTAGCGGATCCAAACCAATTCAAAAACCTTCGCGGGTGGGCCACAACAACTCAACAAAGTTTCATCGCAAACGGATGAATGGTACAGGAACGCATACGGGACAAACAAACAAACATTCATTTATATATATATAAAAGGTAAGATTTAGTGAAAATTTAATAAGTAATGTTTATGTTAACAAATAATAAATATGTTTTTTAAGCTTTTCTACGAATTTATCAATATTTTTTCAAGTTCTGTTGTAGTATTACAAGTATGATTGTTTTTTTAAGTGTAAAATTTTCAGCGTTTTTCAAGTATTATAATTAAATAAGAGTGGCGTTTTTATTATCTTGTTATATTTTAATCAGTTAGAATATTAGGATATTTCATCCAATTTTATCGATATTTTTCAATTGTTCATTTTTTGATAGGTTGGATTATCTATCGATCGTAAGAAATTAGGTCCTGTTTTAAATCGATTTTTCGGTATTATTATTTTTTAAAGCCGGTTATAGTTAAAACATATTTCCCAATCTTTATAACGTTTTTCCAATAAGATTCCTTGTTAGGCGGATTAACGTATGTGCACCAATTTTTGATAAAATTTTCGGTTTTAAAACGGGGCTTATTTTCTTCTTACGTAGCAGTGATGGGAATGGTGTGGTGGAGAGAAGGTTTTCGCTTCGCCGATTGAACATTAGGTCTCCCGTCTCTCTTTTTCTGTTTAGCCTCCGGAATCACTGTAAGGTATTACTTCAGAGGATGATATGTATGAATGTAAATGAAGTTGTGTCTTGTACTGTCTCAGGTCGACTATTCCTGAGATGTGTGGTTAATCGAAACCCAACCATCAAAGAACACCGGTATACACGATCTAGTATTCAAATCCAGGTTGTGTGACCTACACATGACATCATACTATTTCCTGTCTGTCGGCGGCTACTCGTTAGATACTTTACGCTTTCGCGTTTTATTTCCAACTTTAAATCTACATTTGTTTCTGAAACCGTTGCACTACAACTGTACAATATCGTGCCTTTCTCAGTATTAAGTACTTAATGTTAATCGTTTTTTGATGAAACTTATTTTTTTAATTTTTCTTTATAGAAATTGAAAACTAAAAAAAAAAATATTAAAAAATGACGATGTAGTTGAACTATTTCCTTGATAGTCATTGGTCAGTAATGTCCGGTTTATCTGAAAATATTTCTTACGACATTATTAATACATATGATTATTTTTTTTTTATACTAGTTGAACCCTTCACTATGAATTATGATCGGCAATTTCATTTTGCAGTATGTTTTTATTTTCTCTTCATTTATATAGTTTTGTTGCAAAATCCATTTTGTTAAATTCAAAACAAAATGAGCAATATCTGCTTTGTTAGAATAACTAGAGAACTTTCCTCCCATTATTTTCTAGGGCCTAGATTTTATTGCGTAATTCTTTTTAACGATTAGTAAAAATGTAAATATGCGTGTTTTGTAGATACTTTTTAATAATCCCTTCTATATTAAAAAAAAAAAAAATTATTCCGATGTTAGATGATTATTCAAACATTTCAATTAATTTTAATGTAAATACGAGTAGATGTCAATTTTATTTTGATAGTTCTTTTTTGCAGTATTTTACGTAGTTTTTAAGCGTCTCATAGTTTTTTTTTACAATTCGATTTCATTGATACTTTTGAATGGTTCTGAGTTACGTGAATATGAAATTTTTTTTTTTAAAAAATTATTTTTCGACGAGATTTTGTAATCGTTCTGAAGCTAGGATGGATAGTTTGGTTATGCGATAGCTTTATACGATCTTCAGACGTATTACATGTTCATAAGATTTACTGTATATTTCCGCAAGTAAGAGGATAGTTGAATCATAAAAAAGGCCCCGAAAATCCGGGGTCGTCTTATAGGGCAAATACAAAAAATCAGATTGAAAAAATTAAAACACACGACACAACCTACAACGTAACAATGCTAATTAATGGAGGATTTTCCTTTATGTGTACAACCACCGATTGCGACTGATCTTGAAAATTATTACAACTTATTGGAAAATCTATCGTATTATTTAAATACGCTACATAATATGATAGATAATATATATAATATTACATTTAAATTAGTAAATATTGAAAGTTATGTTTATTGAGTTACAGAGGAAAAAACGACAAATCATAATTATTTACTAGTATAGAGTAGGGTATGTCCACAAAATAGAATAGCTCATAGGACGCTTTTGTGAATAGTCAAGGTCATTACCCGAATGCCGGCATCAGTGCGAATAACATAACGCATACGCTATATAGTGTTATCTAGATGATCGCCGATCTAAACTAAATTCATAGGCCGTTGATAGTTTGGAGCTCGTGTTATACGACAGATATAAAGCTTCGACGAAAATTTATACCTCGTCTTATCTGAAGTTCGTCTTATTTGTGGAAATATACGGTACTTTTCTTGCTAATTTATAAAAGTAAGAAGATTTATTTGTTTGTTAATATTGAAAATATTTATTATTACAGACTTAATTTTTGCAAAATTTTTATGCAAAATCTATTGTAAATATTAAATACTAATTTTAAAAAAATATACCCTGTAAAAATCTTCCGATGATGCAATGATAATAAACATAGCCGAATCGTACGCGTGACGAAATTTAAATATTTTATATCTTTATAATTATAAGGATCCTATATATGAAAAGCAATGGCAGCTGTTTCGTGACAGTATAAAAGATATGTAAGGCGGTTGAGAGTTCTGATACGCATCAAATATGTATTCATTTTGGAATTCAATTTCCTATACGGTCATATATAGCTACATAACGCATATATAAACAAGGTTGAACAAAAAGTACTGTCGCCGAATGGAATGGGAATTCATATTTTGTTTGGTGGTTGCTGTTGACTTACCGTTTAACATTATTTTTAATAATTTAAAAAAAAAACCTTTTTAAAATGCGGTTGATATTATGGTTTTCTTGTATGTACCGTCAGATTATTTAGGGCAGTCTTTATTTAATTACCAGGCTAGGAAATCTTGCTGAAAATTGTGAAAAGGTTTTAGAAATACCTTGTTACAAATTTAATTTATTTTTTTATCAGAAAGAATTTTCTTTAAAAAATGGAAAAAAAATCGATCCTTCTAATTTTTTCTAAAAATACGTCTGTTATTTCTCTTGAAAATTTTATAAATAAAAATGTAATAAAAAAAAAAGTTAACAAACTTAAGTTAGGGTCGCATGTTCATTTTTTAGATGGAACGTTAGTTCCATCTAAAATTCGAGCTGATTGTAGAAAATGACTCGTCTGAAACTCAAATATTAACAATTTGAAAAAACTGATAATTAAAAATTAAGCGCCATTTTACCGATATCAAAAACTAGAAGTGGTGAAATTATTAATTTAATTTAAACTCAAATGCTAAAATTGAAGAAAAAAAAGTTGTTAAAAATTGATACTGAAAATAAAGTAAAGGAAATAACACGTGTTGTAAATTAACTGATTCGCTTACTTTAACAAGAATGGCTGGTTGTGAGTTTATGTCTCGTTTGTCGTTGTAATACAGACATCGCTTTATTGAATTCAACTTGTAGTCATTCTAAACGGATTATTACATTAAAGATAATTTCAAATACTGATACTAGATGTCAGATAAATAATTAATTGGAATTCTTGGTGTTTTCTAACCATTATGTGTTAAATTATTTATTTATTTATATACTAACAGCAGTTGACGCCCGCTCGTAGTTACTATGATGGATTGTAATGAATTTTGTAGCGTGTGAAAAATGTCACGCGTGATCGAAATTTAAACCTGTATGTGAGGCTGAGTTTCTTACCACTCTGCCAAGGAGATTGGTCTAGTTAGTACCAACTGAGTCGTAAATATTAATATATATATATATATATATATATATATATATATATATATATATATATATATATATATAATTATTTAATTGTTAATAAATTTAGACTCGGAAATATTTAATAAAATAATTTATCTAAGGCGTTTCATTTCAGCTCTTTTGTCAGTCAGTGTGCATGTCTGAAGTAATTTTCCTACATGTTTACTGGTGACTTCGTGCACATATGTACACGATTTTTTTATCAATTATTTAACAAAATTTATCAAACAAAATTAATTTTATCTTAAAAAACGTACTGAAAATTGATTATTAGATATTGGAAAAAAGATCTTTCCAGTTTCACATTGATTAATTTAAAGAAATAAAGTTTTAAATTAAAACTATTATATATTTATAAAACTATTTTTCTCGTTATCTGTAATCCCTAATTATAAATTTTATTCAATAAAAAATTATATATATATATATATTTTAGAAATTAAGTTTTATGGGTAAAAGTAGAAAAACGAACGAGCTAAATTTATATTATTGCGTTTAAAAAAACTTAATTTTTCAAGATTTAAGTATCCAATTTTTCGTCTATGCGCTATGTTAAATATAAAGTAAAACTCGTGATAACGGTGTATTCCAGTTTTCAAAAATAGTCGTTCTCTTATTGTGTTCTTTATTTAATGCGACAGCTTTAAATTAAAAAAAAGCTGACAACAAAGTCGTTATACTTTCCTGTCATCGGTTATTTATTCTTATACAGACTGTTTCTAAAATGGTGGGCTGGCTATACTTTTTCGGATTCTACTTATAAAAGTAAACAGAAATTTTCGTTAGGAAAAATGGTAATTTCTCCTTCGTTCTCCCACTGTCCGCCATTTTGTTATTTTTATATAAAAATTTATATCTTAAGTTCGAATGGAGGAATCGCAGGTAAGCGTCTTGATAATGATTTTTTTTAAATTTGCAAAAAATCAGGACTTAATACCTTCGCAAAATGGCGATCACGTTTATTATTCAATTCTTTATATCTCCATATATTAGTTTTATCAAAGCGTATGTTTTCGTTAAAATTTTAATCCTTTTATTTAGAACAAAGTAACATTAATTTTTTTTAAATCGGTTAACAAATAGCCGAGTTATAAACAAATACACGAGTCGCTATACAAAACATCATCAATATCGGTTCATCCAGTCAAAAATTATTAAGCTTAAATATGCACATACATACCATAATCACTCCCTATTTTTTTGGTTTTTTTGGATTTCCCGGGTTGAGTCGTTGAGAAATGCAGAAAACGTATTTCGACACATTACCACCCTTTTTTAAGACGAATGAATTTTGACGGGCTTGAACCAACAACATTGTCGCGCGATTTCTCTTCACTGCTAACGTTCAGCTAGCGAACGTCATAGAATCATTAACATGTGCTTAGTTTTGGATCTGATATAAACAAAAATTTCTATTTTGTAAACCCTTATCATCACATATTTAAAAAAATAATTTATGGATTTTTGTGTTTTAAACGATCTACATTGTAGAGTATTTGGGCAGATTGGTTTTCCAAAATGAGTAGTGTTAATAAGAAAAAAAAATTGTAGTAATAGTTATTTATACGTATCTTTTCTTCATTTTCGTTTATGTTTAATAATAACAGGCGAGCACGGTTTCCAAGAAATCATTTGACATATTAGGTTTCTGTTAACGTTAAAATTTTCGTGAAATTATCAGTAAACCTTTTAACGGTATCGTTCATGTAAGAAAATTTTAAGCCTTCACATGAAGTTGTATTTAATATTCACGTCGGGGGTTTTTTTATTATACAATCAGTTCGGAAAGTCTCTGTGCAGTATCCTTTAGAATTATGTATGTATTTTGTTCTTTCAGTGTTAGGTTGGTTGTCCTATGGATTCTTTGGACGTTGTTCATTAATAAACCAAGATGTCATTGTTGAGTTGTGACTGAATGTACTTCGTTTCGTTTCCATTACCGGAATCAATATTTGCGAAAAACGTAAGGGTACTTTTGATGGAGGAAGGATTTTATTCGTTGAACACGTCTTTCGTGAAGGCGACCAAGTATACTGATTTAGTGAGCAAAAGTTTGCCGAAAAATTTCCAAATACTCCTGTTCCTCACCGCTATGTAGTTCTAACTCTTATCGAAACATTTCGAGCAACAGGCTCTGTTGAAGACCACCTAAACTAAACGAAGAGAAGCTGCTTGATATTTCGGATGCTATGGCTGAAAGTTCATAAAAGTCAGTGCGTAAGTTAGCACAGCAGCAAGATATCGGATTTGTTACCGCACATATGTTGTAAGAAAAGAAGTGAAACTTTTCCCCTACAAAGTAGTGTGTGTTCAAGAACTGAAATCTGCAGATTATGCCAAATACTAAATTATTGTCGATGACTTAAATATTCTATCGACTAAAATTCCGTAGGTATACTCGACATTACGTTTTTTACAGATGAAGCGTGGTCATGTATATTAATACACAAAATACACAACTGGTCGGCAACTAACACCCGTGAATTACACCAACAATCTTTACAAGAAGCAAAAATTGTAGTCTGGGTCGGTTTGAGTAGAATGCGGATTGTGGGTCTAATCTTTTTTGAAAATACAGTTGATAGTGACCGTTATTGTGCTTTTTTAACAAACTTCATTAGTCGGTTAACAGCAATGGAATAAATCAAGGCTGGTTCTAACACGATGGCGCCACAGCGCACTCAGCTAACAAGTCAATGACGTTTTTACGAAATGTCTTTGGTGAATGGAATTTCGAGGGGTTTGTGGCCTGAACGATCGGACGATCTTGCAAAAAATTGAAAATCGTTCATGTCAAATTGAAATGTGTGCAGTGTTTTGTGAAAAATTTCCATCATTACACTTCCGTAATTCTAGTGCACAGCAACTTTCCGAACACGCTGCAAATCGTAGGAATTGAATTCATATGTTCACCAAAGATTTATGCACCTCAAATTTTGTCTGCACCTTAAATTTTACGGTATATTTATGCTTAGTTTTAACCTCTCTCTATTGTTATTAATCCATAGATTGGTTAGCAGTTAGTTTCCGTAGCCTTTTCTCTTGAACCATTTTTTAAAATTATTCGATACATGGGCAAATCAAATCATTGATATGAGCTGTCTTAGCACTCCACCTTACCCTTCCTCTGTGGTTTCTTCGTTCTGTCATTTCCTCAATAATTGCCTTTAGGACCGCGTCATATTTCTGTATAAGTCCAATTAGTTGTGTTTTATTTTCTTTGTATAGTCTTTCAGAGGATTTTATTCTCTTTCATTGGTTTGAATATCTATTCGTTAGTGATTGTCCGTCTTGTCGGTGTCTATAGCACCACTCTTTTGTTTCTTAATCTTTTTTCTGTGGATTTCAACAGTTCAATTAGTTCCTCCATTCTCGACTTATGTTTAAGAAACTGCCTCTTGAATTTCTAAACTAATGTTGTTGGCAGTTAGTATATCCTTCAATTTATTGAAGGCTGTCTTTGCTAGTCTCATTTTTATTTTTATATTTCTTTTGTTTCTGCAATCGGATTTTACGACGGCAGAACGACTAAGAATTTAAATTCCTAGAGTTGCTCTAAAGTTTCTATTTTTTAACCGTATGTTGTCCATTACCTTGTCAAAAAACTATACTTTTGTTTTGGTTTTATTGATTTTAAGGTTATGTTATTAGTAAAAATCTCGTCCATTTTTTAAATTACGTCATTCATATCAGCTTACTTCCTGTAATGACTGCTATGTCGTCTGCAAATCTCAGCACGTCTATTTTTATCCCCTGAATTTTGTTTCCTACGCTAATTTCTTTTCTTACTGCGTATATTGCTCTTGGATATAATAGTTAAAGCGAATTTGTAATAAGTTAAAACTCTGTCTTACCCGTTTTATTATAGCGTTGTAAATTGTTAATTTGGAAATAGCGCAACATTTATTAAGGAATTGATGTTTTGGTTATAATGTGTTTGTGCTTTGTTAAATAATTGGTTAAAAAAAAATTATTTTTTAATATTCGTGTAGCCGATGTTACTATTTTTGGGTAATAAAATCCCTTCGTTAGAAATCAGTGTTCTTCAAAGAACAAATAAAATCGGAGGTTTCAAAATACAAAGACAAACTAATAATTTTTCTTTCTGGTCATTCAGAAAGCAATAAAGTAAAATATTTTCAGGGGAAAAACAACTTTATTTCGATCAAACATCGGATTAAAAAAAAATTAACGTTTAGTAGTTGTGAAGCCGTCTTGATAAATAAATTTTTAGAAAAGTAGTGGATACTCGAAACATGTGATGCTCCACACGTTTTAATAATAGACTAAGATAATAGCAGACCGTGAAGGTTTCAACACACTGATAATATGGGTTTGAAGTAGGGTTGCCCGGTCTGATCATTCCTGTCTAATAAAACTACTTTAATGATCTTTGACGTACTGGAAACAACAAATTAATGAGAGAATCGGAGTGAATCAAGAAATAAGGGTAAATTTTATTTTTTTCACCGATGAACAGTTTTTAATGTTAGAATCGAGGGATGATCTCGAAATATCCATTCACAGTTTAAATGTTATTGCTTCTGATAACTTCAAATCTTAGTTAAGAAAACAATCTTATTCCATGGAAAATTCCGATTTAAATAAAAAATTGTTCATCAAACAGATCGTTAGCATATTTTAAACATTTTGGTTATTGTGCTCTATTTGAGGAAGTTCAACAGATTTCAGGCAATCTATTGCGCAGAAAAACCATCATTTAAATGCATATTAAAAATAAAATTCCCCACCCGGATGACCTAGTGGTAAACTCGTTGTCGTAAATCAGCCGATTTCGAAGTTCAGAGTTCTCAGTTCAAATCCTAATAAAGGCTTTTATTCAGATTTGAATACTAAATCGTGATACCTCTGTTCTTTGACGGTTTCGATTAACAACATGTCTCAGGAATGGTCGGCCTGAGTTTGTTCAAGATTACGCATTTATCGGTACTGTTACATTACACTGATAAGTCGCTAATGACTTTAATTGTTAATGCTACTGTAGATAAAAATATGAAAAATAAATAAATAAATAAAAACAATGAAATAATTTTTTCGGTAATAATTACTATAAAGAGCCACTATCTAAATTATAGGTGTCGTAATTCATGATCTATTTTTCGTTGATTTTCATGGATTTTTTTTTTTTTTAAGAGGTGGAGGAACCCCATTTACGGGCGCCGAAGCAGTGTCGGAGTCGCTAACGGGTTCCGCAAAATAGTAAAAAAGGCGTATAAATTCCGGCTCACTACCGATTAAACCTCCACCCCTGGCGACCTGCCACTCATGGGAATAGCTGGTAAACCATTACTTCAGAAGGGGGAGGGGGTAAGTGCTCACACATACATTCAGACACAACAAGTAAATAGCAAAGCACATACACACACAAAAACAAATCCACACATAAGTAAAAAACCAGTACAAAACAACACCAAACAAGCATACCAACACGAATACGAACAAGCGTACCACCGCGCACAGACACACGCACACCAACAACTCTCGCAACACGAATACACCATACGCATACTTACATGCCATCAGCTTTACTCGGAAATGGGGGAGGCCCCCGGGTCTCCAGACGGTGGAGTGACCGCGGGCTCATTACAACCAGCCGACCCCCACAATATCGGAGGATCCTCTAGACACTCACCCGCAGTCCTTTCCCCCGCACCGGGACCCCAGGGCCTCCTTTAACCTGCGACTTTCTTCGGCAGAACGTAATTTCTCCATAACTGCTTTAGCATATCGGACAACAGCCGCCCACTGATTCTTACTGGTTAACGTAATTTCCTGGAGGTTCTCAGGTTCAAACATTTCCTCTCTGCCAATAGCATCCACGATCTCTACACGCTCTACCACAAATCTAGAACTGCGAAAAAATAGATGAAAAGGCGTCTCTTCAACCCCACAATCAGAGCAGCTATCTGAGTGATCCAACCCAAACCTATAGAGATAGGCCCTAAATACCCTATGTCCTGTCAGCTGCTGATGTGATTTGATTTTCATGGCATTTCTCCCGCCACCATCCCATTCGGTCGCCCTAAAGTATTAGACTGAATGTTGTGCCACAAAGGCTACTGGGCCTTGAAACAGTTTAGCGACCAGTGTCTTAACTAGCTTCTAGAGCTAACTTAATTGCGTGAGCGAACTAAGCACGGTGCCACACACCACGTGATTCGTGTCCCACATCTCACTTGTCGTATATTCTAAAACGGGTAGGCGCATCCCGTCAACTACTAAAATATATATGACATTTAATAAATTAAATTTATCTCGTCAAGACAGCAATTCGCTGCCACGCCGAGGTCGCTGAATGCCACAAGTACCTGTCCACCAATATTAAAGCCTTTGGAATTTTAATCGGCTGATGGCCAGCCATAACTCTCGGGTAGCTTCCTACAGCAGCGAGGTAGGAGTCTTTCCCTTAAATAAATTACTGATGCCGGTTGAACAAAGCAACGGCATCAAGGAATACCCACACAGTCCGACAGTGCAACTCACGCCACATTGACTCGCCGCTTATGAATGGCCAATTTTCCCCTTGACGTGTAAGTTCTAGGGTGGTCTGAGTTTTGGCCCCCCCAAGAGCTGGCCAGTCGAACATCATATGTTCGTTCGACTGGACCTCCCCACAGACCCACAGCTCATCAGCTGCCAGGCGGAACCGAAACAAACATTGGTTCAAGTTCGCATGGTTGGAGAACATCTGGTCCGTCAGCAGCTAAGTAAGATTAAAATCCATGGAGCCCTGGGCCAGACCATCTTCCAACATCAACCTGTAGGTCCATCGCCCCTTCGCACAACAGTCCCACCTCCCCTGCCAGATCCTTAACATTTCCTCAAATGAAAACTAAATCGGTAGGATTGCAGAAAGTAAAACAAGGTTCCTCCGGTCTGTACAAGGGAAGATCGATTGTGTAGTGATTTTGGAGGAAATTACAGTCGAGTCCGTATATCGTTTAATAACAGAATGAAAGAGCGTTGGAAACAACGTGCTGGAAAATGGACTACTAGATTTAATGAAGCAATAAGGTTTTACCGTCTGCTGGAGAGAAAAAGTGTGGGAAGTCAACAAAGCCGATGAGATACTCTTTGGATGAATTCTTTAATCCACGAAGGTTGACGACGAAAAATAGATATTGAGAACCGGCGTCTATAATATAGATAATGGTTTTTCATGGTAATTATTAACATAAAAATTATTTTATTAAATTCTTTTTATTTTCAGTTTCTTTGTTAAGTCTATAAAAAGCCAATGCGATTGGATAGCTTGCAGGAACTTTACGGCTACCCTTGGGGGAAGAATCTTTGGCTAGAGAATTAAATTTAGCTATGTTTCTGCGGTATATTCGTTTATATGTGTATACGTTTATTTGAATTAAGTGGGTTATAGAAACATAAAATTGATGATAGTAATAATAATAATAGAAATAATTGACTTAGTCTACTAAGGTTATAAAATAAAAGATTATATATTACTAATGCACAAGTTTTCATCAACGAGTAAATTATTTATGCAGGCCTACGTAATATCAAGTTATATAGCTTCCGTTGTTAAGAACATTAGTCTGGTTTACAGATTCTGTCGATTGCCGATTTACATCGTGTAATTTAATTTTTTTAGTGTTTTTTTTTTTCTTAAACGCTTTTGATTTTTCTTTTTTATATTTGATTACGATACTTTTATCTCTGTTGTAGACCTTTTTCCCCTTAAGTACAAGTTTGTCTTCGATTTATCGATAATAGTTTACATTTTCTGTCGTCTAATAAAGATAAATAAATTATTACTCTTTTAAATTATAAATATACGCTCAGTTTATTCTATCTACAAACCTTGCTGACGTACGTGTGAGGTAATCCTGGTTAATATTAGTGTGTTCTAACTTAAATTGTAGTAATAAATCAATTATTAGTAATGCACGCTCCTTACTTTAAGGAACCCTTCCTTAAGGGACATGAAGGGGCTATTAAACGTAGTTTTATCCGGTAAATCGCTTTTATATTACCTAGGCTTGGTATAAACCTTACGTATACGGGAGTAAAATTTACATTATCTATGAAATTGATTATGTATCATCTCGAAATCACAGGGAATTAATGCAAATTGAATAAAATTTAATTCATTACATCATCTTTTAATAAATTCCGTTTTCTTCTTTGTCTGCTTATGTTCTTCTTTCGACAGGTTTCACCTGATTGATATCTGCTTTTCTCTTAACTGGAGATTCATTCCTTTCTAATGTGAAAAAACTTCCCAGTCCTCTTCTTCTTCCACTCATTTCTTTCATTTTTTCTGTATAATCTATCGTTGAAGATAATCTGTACGTAGATAGTGCCCCGATGAAGATATTTCTTCTACCTTATAATCTTCATTAGAATCTTCCTCTTAATGCTTCTTCATTTCTTTTTTTTAACTATCCGTCATTATTCTGAATCTTAAGTAATATTCAAATATTTCTTTTTTAACCTTCTTATGTTTTTAAAAGCTCTTTTCTCCAAACATATTTCTAAGATACTTCCTAAGAGATACTTATTAGTTTGTTATTGTATTTTTATTTATATATTATTATGAGAAATTTGTGTTCCTTTTTGTTATAGTAAGTAGACCTAATATATAAAGTGAGATAATTTACAGGCGAATGCCATGTTTAGTGAAAAGTCTACTGGACCGGTTCAGTTTCAGAAAACGTACGGGTTCAAAACAGGACAACCTGGTATTTTCTTTTGAAATATTCTAGAATACGGTCATAAGAAGAACCACCTGTATGATTTCAGAAGAAATTTGATTATCTACAATAAAATGGAATAATTATAACTTTAAAAGAGACCGGATATAAATATTATGAAATAATATTTACACCGTTTGCGCAAGAGTCGGTTAGCAGAGTTAAGAATAGAAGATGAAAAAAGGCAGACGCTGTTCTTATAAAAAAAATCATACTTGTAAATAGAGGAACCAATCGGAGGACAAATTTTTCAGCGGAATAATTATTTAAGGGAAAAGGATAATAACGGTTCGTTTGTAATTTATATTGTTTTCGTAAGGAATTAGAGAAATTTTAAACAGTTTGAATTAATCGCTTAAGAAAAATTGGAAATTAAAGAGTCGAATGTTTTAAATTGTGACTAAAAACATATAATGGGGGAATTACTGCTGAACGTTGTGGAACTATGTTACCGAAGTTGTAAAAGTTCAATGGATAGGCGTAGTAATATTGAGATTAAAAGCAGATCGATAAAAGCATGGAGATAATTCGTGCAAAAACAGCCTCCTAATGTCAGATATGGATCTATGAATTATGAAGAAATTCCTGAAAATATTTATGTTGAATATAACGCTTTATGGTAGCGATATTGCCAGTCAAAAGGAAAAACGGAAAAGGGAAAGAATCGTTTCTCGAAGGAAGCCTTTGAAATGGAGGGTTACAGGAGAATTTTAGGAAAATAAGGTGGGTTATTAAAATTCGTAATGAAAAGTTAAGACAAATAGGTGAAAAGAGAAATTTTTAGCCGACTCTGGTTAATGGGTCTTATATTATGAAATCTATATTTAATTAACTTGTCGTAATTAAATGCGTGAATGGTGAAAACCGTAAACTAAATTTAAATTTTGATAGATTTAAATAAATTTATCTAATTTAAGTAAATTAGATAACTGAGGGCTTGGGATGTAGTAATGTTTAGGTAAAATAATTGTGAACCCGCACATAAAATACTATAAAATAGCATCAAAAGTAGAGTATGTCAAGAAAACCGATTGAAAGGCGGTGTAGTAAGCTGTGCGAAGGAGTTAAGGTATTTGGGATCAGCATTCAGTAATAAAATGATGTGTGATGCGGATGTTACAAATAGGTCAAATAAAGAGAATCGAGCCACTCAGTATCTGAACGAATAAAGGTGAACTAAAGGAATAAGAAGCAGTACTAAAAAGAGGATTTATCAAAATATGGTCGAGGGTATAACTCGAAATAAAATACATATCTTTACGATTCGGACACTTGGAGCCTGGCCAAGAATAATGTATTAAAAGAGACTGAGATTTGAAACGAATGCCTTTGTAGAAATAACAAGATTTCTCAATAGCAGCGTATTCGCAATAAGATTTCTAGGCAGCGGATATACATATGCTATTGACGAATTTATCGATAGAGTTTAGAAGAGACGGTTTAATCGGTATAGACGTGCAGCTGGTACCATTTACGAGATAACTGCGAAAGGCATGAAAATGGGTTCCGCCCGAGAGAAAGAAATGAGCTGGTAGATCGCGAACATGGATTTATGAAAGTAGGGAAGTTAATGAGAAGTCGAGATTTCACGGAAGAGGATGTTTTTGATAAAGAATTGCGAAACGTGGCTTTGGCTATAAAAAAAACGGCAACAAATAAGTAAAGAACGAAACCAGCCGAGATCATAACGACTGTTATTCATTAATAAGAGTAGTTTCCCTCGGATTTTTGTTTTTCTTCACGGTTTGAGATCCCTTCGGTCCAAAAAATACTACTATCTTTTGTTTAAAAAAAAACTCCGTATTTATAAGTTTGATTATATTCCTTTATATCTCGCGAATAGTTAAACGTAGAATCTTTCTTTTTTTTATGGAAGATCGGGCATCAACGGCTGTGGGTCAGTAGTCCGGTGGAAATGGGTAGCGTGTGAAAAGATGCCGTGCCTGACCGGGATTCGAACCCGGAGACCTGTGCATGAAACGATGAGACGCTACCTACTTAGCCACGGAGTCAGTCGCATAGAATCTTCAAGTTTATTCAGTAATTTTTTTGTCTGTTTTAACCGTAATGACGTTGGAAAATGTTTTGAAGAACATTTTTAACAGGTTCCTCATTCCCAATATTTTAAATTTTAACCTCTTGACTCGAAAGTTTCATATTATTATTCTCGGAACGAGGCGTTATTTTTTTTTCTCCGGTCGGGAAAAAATCGTATTTATTAAAGGATTACAAGGATCCTTTGATAAAATGGACTATATACCACACTCTAAAAATATAAATTTTTTAGAACAAATTTTCTTTTTCAGAACTGTGTCAAACCGTAAATTATTTTTTCCTAAACGATTTACAATTTGGATACGAGTAGTTTACTACTTTTAATGTGTTATTTATTTTTTTTTTTAAGTTAATTTTTAGGATTAAAGTATCAAATTTTTTCGTCTACTTCCTATCTTAAGTAAAAAATAAAACTTGAACGGGGAGTAACGGGTGTATTCCAGTTTTCAAAAATAATCTGCTCTTGTTTTTTTTATTTAATGCGACAGCTTTAAATTAAGAATTTGAAAAAACCTGACAACAAAGTTGCTCTAACTTTACTGGAATTGTTTATTTATTCTTATATAGTAGACAAAAGTTTTTTCATACGTGAAAACAGCTTAAAAATTTTTTATTTTTTCTGTTCCCTACCCCCCAAATCACCTCTCCAGGAAAAGTTTTGATTTTTTTTCCATTTTTCTTTTTTTGGTGGTGGGGTGAATTGTAATGAAATTTTATTGTAATATTATCGAAGTTTAAATAAACAAACAACTAGTTTACGCGTTTTAACATGTTGCAGATTAATTTTTTATAATGCTTCAAATTAAATAGTTACTAAATCGTCTAAAGCGATGTAATTTAAGAAGTTTTAGAATAAATTGGTAGTGTTTTTAGCAATTCGATCGAAATATTTTTTTTATTTAAAAAATAATTTTAAATTCGTGATAACTTTTTAAATTATTAAAAGACGATAGGTACAATCTATTAGTAACAACAATAATAATTTTTAATTAAAGGATTAAATTAGAAAATAATATAAATGCTAGAAAATTCAGTAACCTCCTTTCCGATTTAATTTTATTTATACAATCTAATTGTGGTTTATGAAATACGAAGTAAATTAATAACGAATGGTGAAGATATAATGTCGACAAAATTTTTTTTTTAAGTGCAGGTAATGTTAATGAAGTACAATATTTATAGCTTAGAAAACCGGTATTCTACTAATAATATGAAAGTTTATATATTGCGATCGTAAGAAAGCTATATAAATTTTTATTTTTGTATTTTTTATTAATGCGTTGTAACTTTTATAGCGATCGGCGAACATTAAAAAGTCAGAACAGAGTTTAGTAAATTTTTACTGCGGTAGAAAATTTGTTAGTTCATCTGGAAAGAGGTGGAGGATGTGACAAATGTACATACTGTCCCACCGCCCTGTTGTAATTAGAAGGACATTGTACTCGTCACGTCATTCCCCACGTTTTGCTTCTCTTCTAGCCATGTAAATATTTATTTCACCTACACATGCACTTACACACGCGATTAAATAGACCACACCCGCGCGCGCTTGCGTGTGTGTGTTTTAAGCGTTCTATTAAAAATGTTTATTTCTAAAAAAATAAAAACAATCGTTCACTTCTATCGAATTTTCTTTCTTTTCTGACTAGCCTCCGGAGCCATCGTAAGGATGAATGACGATGATATGTATGAATGTAAACGGAGCGTAGTCTCGTACAGTCTCAGGTCGACCGTTCCTGAGATGTGTGGTTAATTGAAACAAACCATTCTCCTAGATCTGCGATCTAGTATTCAAACGTCTATCGAACTAGATATCCGAATTATATTTTACCGCAATACTTTGGCGTATTAAAAGCGGTTTATTAATACGCTTTTGTTGCCATTTTTAATAAATCGTTTTCCCATTTATAAGTTCTTCTCGTCAATTAGTTTAAAATAAATTTATACGATTTTATTTTACGGAAAAATATCACTTTGTCGATGAGTTTTTAAACATTAAAAGAAAGAAATAATAATTTAATTTAAAAAAACTTCAAGGATCTCGTTTTAACTTGTACATAAGTTCATCATCAAATAAGTCTTATTAACATTTTCTGCACCGTTATTTATTTTCTAGTTATTTTACTTATTTAATATTTTTACGTATTATTTTATGTATTTCTATTTTTAATTATTGATATAAGCTTTTTAACAGCTTCCACTGTTTCCTTTGATTCATCCAGGCAAATGCACGGGCAGTTGCAATTTTTATCTGTGGAATAACTTCCGCTTCATTCTAAACTGAATTAATTATGTATTATTATGTACCGATTAGTGTAAAATATTTATTTACTAGCCTAATATTTAGCCTAACCTAGACCCCCAGGTTCAGGCGAACCCCAAAACCGACCCCAGGGCGCGCAGCGCTCCTCGTTCCCTCAGAATTTGTTTCGGTCGCCACTCCTGTTTAATCAGAGGACTTTCCTCCCTGGACCCTCCGCAGTGTTCGTTACCCTCGCAGTTGAGAGAATAATAATGATAAATAACAATTAAATTATTCTGGCTTTGTAGAAACCCGAAAAAGAAACTAGATTAGAAAAAACAGAGTAGTAGTAATTGCTATAACTAAAGTACACACACCTTTGGGGAGAAAAAATTAATAACTTATTTCCGTTGTTTTGGTGACAGAAATATAAAAATGAAATAAAACTATTAAAATATTTCTTTCCTCTAATGAATATCTGTAATCGACAATTCCCCCCCCCCCCCACCAAGGAGGTTAGGGCCTCGGTCTACGGCTTAAAACCTTCCCTGGGATAACAAGTAATGTATACTACAAATTTGAAAGCAGTCGGTCGATTGATTCTCGCATGATGCGAAAACAAACAGATGATGTATAAACAAACCTTCGGCTTTACGTTTAAAAAGTTAATAATTTTTTTAAATATGACAAAATTGATAGGCCGATAACCTAGATTAATAGGTACGAATGTTTCTCATCGAGAAAGGTAACGATTATTATCCGATAACTCTTAATCGATGGTAGTTCTTTATTTCTGCCGGCCTACGTGGCACGAGTGGTAACGTCTCGGCCTTTCATCCAAAGGTCCCGGGTTGGTATCCCGGTCAGGGATGGCATTTTCACGGGATTGACATTCATCTCATCCTCTGAAGCAGTACCTAACGGTGGTCCCGGAAGTTAAAAAAAAGAAAACACCTTTTATTTAAATTGAATTAAACAACTTTCATCATTTATATATTACAACACTATTTAATTGTTTAGTGTCATTTTTTTTATTTTTTATTAAGAGTTGGTATGTCATATCTGTTTTTAATTTATTATTGATGTAAAAAAATTTGAAGATTTAAATAATTTTAGAATTTTTATTAGGTATTTTTGAAGTCAGTTTTTTTAAGACAGTTAGTTAAAACAAATAAATAAAAGGTGTTTATCACAATGTTTTCATTGAATCTTACTAATATACAAACTACTGAAATAAATTTAAAAAATTAAAAAAAAAATTTACTAAATGTTTTTGAAAATGAATTAAATCGTACGCGAGTTATAAAGGGGTATCCTTTGAAAATATTTGTTAAGTACTTACTGTTTTAGTCCTTAACAAACACATTCATGAACGCGTAAATTGCTAACCGCATATTTATTGAGCGATCTCATAATGACAAGACGTAAAAAACTTCTGATGATGTACGATTTGAAAAACCGATACCTTTTAAATAAAAAATGGCCGGTTTTATTTTAGTCTTCAGGATCTAATATTAAAAAGTTTTTAATAGTCGACTAAAATTATTATTAATTTTTTTTTTTTACCTAAAATTCTAAAAACTCCATGAAGAAAACGGATTTTTTTTTGTATTAGTTCGTCGTTTCTTGTATATATGAATCGATTAAGTTTGAGTAAATAAATATAATAAAAACCAGACTGTGAACCGACTTAAAAAGTTAATTTAAACTACATTCAAATTTAAGAAAAATCAAAATTTAAAGCGCAAAGCTGGATTTACTCTAAATACAAATCGTAGAAAAGAGGCTAGTTTGAAAGTTTCTTAAGTATATTTGAAGGAAGCACACTCCGCAACCGTAGAACCAAGAAATGCTTTTAACAGTTGCTACGATCCGTATACGGGTCTTGACTATAAACCTTTCCTTACAACTCTAATCTACATCGACTACATACCGATTTCATTTTTAGATTTAAAGATAACTTTACATAGAAGATAACTTTACGTAGAATTTCATAAATGTTTTATTTGTTTATACCTTGAATATTTTCTTATTATATTTTAATTATTTATAAAATGTATTTTTATTTCGACAAAAATTGTAATTTAAATTTTAAGTTCTATTTTATTTTATATATTATTACAAAAATTAATTAGTATAATAACAAATAAATTGATTCTGTAAATTAAAAAATTATCCTCACATGTATCCCAAAACCTAGGACTTTCATACGATGTAAATGAATACTTTATTATTATGTTAATCTGTAAAATAATAAAATTACATAGATAATTCGGGAATGGATAAACAAGTAAATTGGTTTGGTTGACATATACCTGTCCTTATCTGTCATTGACCAGATTTCCATTGTTTAAATAAAGCTTAAATGTAATGTAAACGCGTACTTCTATACAAAAGTTTAAAAAATTATTTTACATATGTAAAATGGAAATCGAAAAAATAAAAATATTTTATTATATATATATATTTTTTTTTTTGCTTGATGATCTCGCCAGATAAGCTTAAAACTTGTCGGTGAGATATTAAAATTAAATTTTGTAGCTTATGGAAAATGTGATGTCTAACCGAAATTCGAACCCGGGATTCCCGAATGAAAGAACTATTTTGACGCTAACACTCCGCCGTGGAGATGGCACTAGCGAAATTTTTATTAATATAAAAATTTGTTTATTCTGATTTTTTTCAAAAACGCAGCTTTACTGTACATTTCAATATAAAACCTTGACGGACTCCCCCAGCACCAAACACTGAACCAATTTCCCAGATTTTCTTTAAATGAAAGCTTATGATCTGTAGATATACCATCGACAGTAGCCTGTTCTCCTCCGCCCGCATGGATATCTCAGCACTTTTATATTATTCTTTTGTTATATGCTGATTAATTAGAATATTAAGATATTTTACGAGTATTAAAAAAAACTTTTAACGCTAGGAAAGTGTAAAAATTATACAAAATGATTCAGGAGGTAAATAAATTGGGAACCGATTCTAAATCTTGAAGTAGTTGAAAAGTGCATCGATGTCAATAATGGGATTTTTGCAGTAAAAACCACATATAGTTTTTTTTTTAATCATGTTAATTTTTAAAGGTCTAATTTTATTTAGCTGTTTTTAATTTTTACAAATTCATAACCTTTTTTTTACAACCGTTATTACATCAATTTTCTCAACATTTAATTTTCTACAAATTTTGTTGATAATATTTACGCGTTTTTTATTTAGCAAAGTTATTATACACACTTAAACCTAAAAAAAAACGTGTTTTTCGACATCGAAATTTTCTGTTTTACATTGGATATCCTGAAAACTACAGGAGATACAGTTCTGGGACCTGTTTTATTCGATTTTTTCAGATCAAAAAATATAAGAAACAGTCAAGTTTACTCCTTATATAACGCCAAAAAAAATCCAGTATGACCTGATTTCACAGGGGGAATTGAAACCCGGGCGAAATGTTTTGCTAAAATTACTTTCTGGGCGTTAAATCAATTCAATCGTAAGAAGATTGACCATCCTATCAGGTTGTCATGGGAAGAATCAACCTCAGCCCAGTTTAAGAAGATTTTTTTGAATTCATAGTAATATTGGGGTAGGGTGAAGGAAAAACCTGAGCGAAGCCGGATAGCAACTAATTTTACTTGAAAAATGTTGTTAATTTTTTTAAAATTAAGTCTACATTAGTATGTAAATGTAGTATACACGTGATAAAATAAAAATTTTAAATTACTAAGTAAATATAATAAATTAAAAAAGCAATTTAAATGTCATTAATTAAATTTACAAGCAGATATTTGTACTCGTTAAAGGAAATTCAGAGAGTTCAAGATCTATTTGAATCATTTTTTTTGTATGTACCTGTAAAAGAAAATTGTTTAATTTTACTTTAAATAAATTAATACGAAGATCAGCGAATTAAATGGTTCGGTAATCTACTTTATTTTTTTTATTTTTGGTAATAAGGACCTTCTCATAAGCCAAAGGTATTAGTATTTAGTTTTACAAAAACAGTTTTGTTTAGTAGAGTTTTTGTAAGGTACTCTGCGCTTAGGCAGGTATTTTAAAAATTTTTTTTATATGTTTTGGATATATTTTTTCTGTTGATCCTTTTTTTATTATCTACTAATATATTTTAACAAAATAAATTAAATATGTTATTTAATTTTCAAAAAATTATTTAAATAATCACAAATGTTTCGATACACAGTACCTTTCTGAGGTGATAAAACAGATTATTAAAGAAAGGCTTATATGCACCGAAAAAGATAAATACAAAAAATAACCAAAAGGGATAAAATGCACAAAAATCAAAAGCAACAATAGGAAGTGTACACCTGTGTCAGTAGTTTATAAAATATTAATTAGTAGTACATAATTATTAGGCTAGAATAATAGTCAATGAATTATGGTCATCGGATGTTGAATCGAAGTAAATCGTGAACCTCCTGTTCCCAGTAGGTTCCTCATCCCGCCAGAGTATCCTGAACCTGTCCTCAACTACATCCTCGGGCCTCACTCCAGCCGGGCTCGCCACGTAGCCGAAGGTCACTAAAACCACGTGTTATGTCGTTAATTGTGGACTAACTTATGTTAGCATAAGTTAGAAGCTAACTTATGCACTGACCTTTTTGAACTTTTAGTCATAACACCCGAAATATCAAGCAGCTTCTTTTCGTTAGTTTAGATGGTTTTCAGCAGAGCCTGTTGCCCGAAATTTTTCGATAAGAGTTCGAACTGGATTTCGGTGAGGAACAGGAGTATTTTGAAACTTTTCAGAAAACTTGTGCTTCACTAAATCAGTTTACTTGGTCGACTTCACGACAGACGTGTTCAACGAGAAAAATACGTTCCGCTACCGAAAGAACCATTACGTTTCTCGCAACTACTGATTTTGATAAACGAAACAAAGCGCGTTCAATCACAACTTAACGACTGACATTTTGGTTTATTACTGAGCAACGTGCAACTATCCCACAGGGCAACCGACCTAACGCCGAAAGAACAGAATGCGCCACATAATTCTAAAGCATACTGCACAGCGACTTTCCGAACTATTGTACTATTTGTAAAATTAAAAAAAATGGGGCGTTACTTACAAAAAGTTAAGAAGCTCATCTCATAAATTAAACGACTGCGAATCATTCAAGTATAATTGATCGTTTAAAATTAAATTAGAATGTTTATGTTTATTAATTTCCAATGACTTTAAAAGGAAATATATTTTAAATATAAAATAAATATATTTTCATATTTCTAGTGATCGTTCTGCGATTTATTTATTCAATATAATCTTTTCTTCTAAGGTACGGTATTTAGATCCTTAACAAATTAAAGTAAAATTTTATGTTTATCAATTGCTGTGTGTTTTACGAAATTTAACATCTTTATTTACTCGGGTAAAATATACAGTAAAGTATACGGCCCAAAATTTTGTAATAGAATTTTTTCAAAAATAATAGTAGCATAGGTATACTCCGATAAGTACGCGTCATTTTTATAAATTAATAGAAATTGTTGTAATTTAAATTATACTTTTTTTAAAAAATAAAACAGCACTTTTTAATTAACAGAAATCGATGGTAATATTGTTAAATATATATTTCGCTTTTGATTTTATTTTTATATATTTCTTTTATTCCATTTGTTGCTATCAGAAGATAATACTTTTTATTTTGACACTGAACATTGTACGAGCTAATGAAGCCCGTCGATGTGGATGTGTTTTTTTTTTGTCGACCTGTGATTTTCATTTGTTACTGATATACTTTTGTATTTTTTTTCTGTCGGACTTTCTCTTTCTCCTTCGCCTCTCATTTATTCTCTCTCTCTATCTTTTCTCATTCCCCTCATATTTCCGTTCGATGTTACCGGTCTCATTCAGTCGTTTTCTCCCTTCGTTGTCGATGGATGTTTTGCGTTACACGTTAGAACGATAATGCCGGTCTGCTGTTTTGGATAAATGATTCTACGTGAAAAATCTCTTGTATATCGCTACAACGCGTTCGATTGAGCGGTGGTGTACTTCAGTATACCGTCACCACACCGCAATCACTTGATCGTTCGATAACTACCCTGGCCGACATCACGTTGTTTTCTATAGCCTACCGTTCATGTTTTTGTGTTTGTGTTTGTGTATAGGCGCGCACTCATGTGTATCCGATCTCTGTATTTGCCATCGATGACAACTTAGGCTTTGTATTATCGGACCTCTTGAAAAGTAATTTGTCCTCTTAAATTTCGTTCAGAATAGAACTTTTTTCGTGTCATACAATGGCACAATTTGTAAGTTAATTCTTAATGTTTTTTTGAATGTAAGCATTCCACTAAAAATTTTCTCTTCTATCTCCTTTTTTATTTTATACTGTTCATTGATGCTCCTTCCTATCTTGATTAATACGCATCGTTACGCATAGTCTACTACCCTCTTATTCAGAGATTGTTTTGTTTTATGAACAGCCCTTAGAATTCAGGTTGAAAATGATAAAATTTGATAGAAAGTAATTAAATATTAAAATAGTAGAACATTTAATACAAAAGAAATCAAAGAATTTTATTATTTAGAAAATACAGTTACAAAAGATAGGTCTAATAAGATGTAAAAAGCTAGTTATTTCAACGTATTATATATAACCTGTAAAATTTTATAGATCTGCTTTTTACAGTAATCAGTCGGTTAAATAATTTAATTTACTGTCCATTTTTTTCTACATCAACTTTTAATCTCACTCACTACGTCCCTCGTCCTCAACTATCTGTTCTATATTTAAAAATTTTTGTCTTCCTCTAATTTTTTTACCTAAACCACCAAATTAACTAAACCTGGATATCGCATTAAATAATCCACCAATTTATTCGTTCCTATTCAAGATTCACTTATAAATTTCTCTTTTTTCCTCTTCTACTTGTCTTAAAAACTCTTAATTTCGAATTTTATCGACCTATCTATCTAATTTTCAGCGTTCTCTTTTAACACCGCATTTCAAAGGACTCTTTTCTTTCTATTCCTCCTACTGTATCGCTATCCTAAACCGCTATAATATAAATAATTATTTTAAAGTATTTTTTTTTAATTTCGAAACTTAGAGAAAAAGAGATTAAGAAAAAATATGAAATATAGCCTTTTGAAATGTAACGTTTCAGGAAAATATTTAAAATTAGTGGCGAAAAAAAACGGTTTGAAGAATGACAAAAGTTTAAATCAATTTACGAAATGTTACAGAATGTTAGATAAAATGAAAAGTTCGGTTGTTCATAATAGTTACAATTTTTAGATAAACTAGGGATTGTATTTTAGAACAATCTCCTTTAAGCCGGCAAGCTTCATGCAAAAATATATCGGTCTGTATCAAACATAGATTTAATAATTAGAAGAAATCTTTAAACCGTTTTTATGGAATTTAAAGCTACATAGCAAAAAAAAAATTATTAAAAATAATTTATACTTTTTCTTCTTCTTGTACCCTCTCCGGTCATCGAACGCTAGTTACCATATTGCCGATAATACTGAACGTCGCCGTCACGTTTGCTCAGGGAATATTTGTTGGATCTTTAATGCAACGGTTATCCTTGGCCTTCTGCTTGCCGATGCCGATCGGCCACCTTCTGTAATTTCTCTACTTTTTGGCCAATTTCTCTTCCCATGGACAATAAGTTACCCTGATCTCTACCTATTCTTCTGTTCTCCGAGGAGGCTGGTAGAAGTCGATGAGGGGGATTCCTTATCCCAGGAATCACTTAGCCTTTTTAAACAATCGGCGACGGGGTCACCGTAACATGAACATAAAAATAAAAACATAATTGTAACGATGAAAAATTCCAGGAGAATGGTTGTGTTTCAATTAACCACACATCTCAGGAATGGTCGAACTGAGAATTTACAAGACTACACTTCATTTACACTCATACATATCATCCTCTTTCATCCTCTGAAGAATTATCTAAACGGTAGTTACCGGAGGCTAAACAGGAAAAAAAAAGAGAGAGAGAGAGGAGCATGGTTGTACGTAGATATGTATGTTGGCCTGTGTTTTTTTTTACATCATCTCTGGACCGAATGGAAATCCATCAGCTAAATGAAATGAAATGGCTTTCCATCTAAATGAAATTTAAAGCGATTCTTTTTGAATATAAGAGATACTGTGTAATTTTTATTAGAGACAAGAGAGCAGGAAAATACGGGGTAAAAGAACTTTCTTCCTTTTTTGTCGTTTCAAGACTCGAAGTAACTAATTAAATGATTCTTTTATATTAATCTGTCATTTCTGTTATTTATTTGAGAAAACTAATTCCGGTAATGAAATCGTATATCAAAATTTTATCTAAAGAATAGAATAAGTTTTTTACATAATTATTTACGTCACATACCTCGATGTTCCATTTATTTTTCGTCCTAAGTAGTAGTCGAGAATGAAACTCTTGGTCGAAGTCAATAATATTTTTATTTTTTTGGTAATTAAGCTGCACATTTTCTTGTTTAGTATTCGTAGATCTGTTTTTATAAAATGCAAATGACTGAAAAGTTAATTTTGAATAAGGCTGAATAAGACATAGAGGGAAATATATAAGGCATTATTTAACAGTTTTGTGAGCATTTCGATATAAAAATTGAATCGAAATCGGTAAATGTATATATATATATATATATATATATATATATATAAAGGAAGCTAGGTTTTTCTTTAGTGTTTTAAAAATAAATTTTATTAATGAACTGAAATCGCATAAGTTTACGAAAAGCGGTAAGGTAGTAAAATAAGATCTCACTCCATTTTTGTTATGAAACGAATTATTAAGTTTCAAACTCATCGATAAACATAAGTAGTGCACAAAATAGTACTTTTATCGACTACGAATAGGAGTTACGAGGAAATTTTAGTTTTTGCTGAACCAGATTTTTTTTTTATTCATTATAAAAATATTATGAGATATAAATAAGTAAAAAAAGTAAGTTATAGGTTATTTAAATAAATAAAAAGAAGAGATAGATTTTAGAAAATATATATATATAAAAACTGAGAAAAATGAAAAGAGAAAGAATATTCATCGCAGCGGTGTTAGTCGATGCCTGCGTACTATAGGATAAGTAAAGTCGGACGGGCGGGGAGTTGAGAATTCATCCAGCCGATATTGGAACCCGATACCAACCTCTACCGTTTCATCCACCCACACAACCTACCCCTTCGATACATTGATGCGACCCTTAGGCTATTGTTAAAAAAAAACTCCGGGAAAAATAGAGTATGCTTGTTGCTTAACTGATTGGAAAAATAGATTTCCGAAGACGATATAAGCAAGCTAGGTGGATTACATCGGGTCTTTTACGGTAGCTAACTAAACCGAGCGTACTAGTGTTACTAGTATTATGAATCTACTGGAAACGCTACAGATATATATATATATATATAAATCCTGTTCGGCAAGATATTTTTATTCACCGCAAAATTAACTTACAATGATTGTTGGTAATTTTGTTTTCAGCTGTTATTTTGTTTTAAAATTGGAAAATGAAACTTTATAAAAACGAAAATGTTATCGAAACTTATGCGATTAAATTGGGATTTTCGGCTTAACAGTAAGCCTACCCTTAATTTTTAAGTAATTGTTATGGTTTTTTTTTGTTCAGATTTGATAGAAAAATATTAATTTTTGCATAATAAAGGTAATCGAAAATGTATAATGTCGAATAAGAAATTTTTATTTTAATGATATACGCTCAGCGCCTTACACCCTAACGGTTCCGAAAATTCTGAAACGTTTTAAAAAATAGCATCCTGGAAATTGAAGGATGTGAAGGTAAAATTTCAACAATAAAGCCTTGTACTACCAACTCGACTTACTGTAGATTCAACTCAAGAATAACCGACTTTAAGAACGCCGGATATATATCGCACTACACGCTATTGACATTTATAGCGGCTAATGTTTTGAGCGGTAAATGTTACTTTAAATATTTTATATCTTTATATATATATTTCTTGTGTGCATGTGTATGAAAGTGAACTTCTCCTAAACGGCTGGACTGATTTTGATGATGATGTGTGTGTGTTCAAGGGGATTCGAGAATGATTTAGATTCACAATTTGGTCCACTGGAAAATGTTTTTTTAATTATTTTTTTATTTATAAGTAGTTGTTGATTTTGGAATGTTTTACATTGGATCCAGCAGACTGCGCTACCATCGCAGTATCGAATATTCAATAATATTCTATTTTAATTTTAGTTTGTCCCAACAGTAGGTGCTGCGATCAAATTGAGAAAAATATTTCGTAATTTTGTGTTATTATTGTGTTACAAAAAATCGCGAGAAAATAGTTTTTTATTAAATAAGAGGCTAATAAATCAGATGGAAATGTAAACAAAGGAAAACCAATCAGATCAATGCAAGATGGCCGCTGTCAAACATAACGACCAATCACAAAGAGCCCGTATGGCCGTTGCCAATGTAAACAAAATCACAACTGATTAAGGATTAAGTAACAAGTAGGCAGCTCTGCGATCGCGTTTAGAATTGGGCGCGTATTGAGAAATATTATATTATTATTTATTGAAATAACGTTTTAAAGTGTAATTAAAAAATATACATTGTGCAAATTTGTAAGGTACAGTATTGAAGTGAAAGTGTTTTTTTAATTTATTTATGTGTTGTTGATCTTGGGATGGTTAAGGTTCACAATTGGGTCCAGTAGGCAGCGTGTGGGTCCGGTAGGCAGAGCTGCGATCGCGTTTTAGAAGTTTTTTTTTTTAATTTTTGGTTTATCAGTCAAACCCGGTAGTTGGTGCTGCGATCGAATTCTAGGAATTTTTTTTATTTTGTTGCTTTTTCGCATATCAGTTACTTGCGTCGTAGCTTAGTGTTGTTCTTACATTAAAATTGTTATTTAGAGAATAGTTTGAATTAAATCCGATAGGTAGTGCTGTTCTGACAATTGAATTTATTTACATTCTGAATTTTATAAAGTTAAAGAGGAAATTTTATAAAGTTCCGTAATGTTTTGTAAGTTTCTTAATGTTCAGTATTAATTGTAATGATTTTGCAGCCGCAACACTTTTCGTTAAAAAATTATTTTCCACCGAATATTGTGATTAGAGAGTGGTGTGAATTAAATCCGATAGGTAGTGCTGTTGTTTTGCCATTTGGATTTATTTACATTTTGACTTTATAAAGTAAAAGGTTAAATTTTGTTAAATCGCTAATGTTCAGTTTTTTAAGGTTTTACAAAACTT